>NC_077227.1:621994802-622706092 GCF_027887165.1 Monodelphis domestica
AAAGAAAGAGAGAAAAGAAAGAGAGAGAAAGAAAGAGAGAGAGAGAAGAAAGAGAGAGAGAGAAAGAAAGAAAGAAAGAAGAAAGAAGAAAGAAAGAAAGAAAGAAAGAAAGAAAGAAAGAAAGAAAGAAGAAAGAAAGAAAGAGAAAGAAAGAAAGAAAGAAAGAAAGAAAGAAAGAAAGAAAGAAGAAAGAAAGAAAGAAAGAAAGAAGAAAGAAAGAAAGAAAGAAAGAAAGAAAGAAAGAAAGAAAGAAAGAGAAGGAAGGAAGGAAGGAAAGAAAGAAAGAAAGAAAGAAAGAAAGAAAGAAAGAAAGAAAGAAAGAAAGAAAGAAAGAAAGAAAGAAAGAAAGAAAGAGAGAAGAAAGAGAGAGAGAAAGTGAGAGAGAAAGTGAGAGAGAGAAAGAAAGAGAGAGAGAGAAAGAAAGAGAGAGGGAGGGAGGGAGGGAGGGAGGGAGGAAGGAAGGAAGGAAAAGAAATAAAAAGAAAATAAAGATAGATAGATAGATAGATAGATAGATAGATAATATTATACAGGTCGGTAAATAGAGAATGGGCAGCAAAGTGGCACAGTATTTAGAATCTGTGTGTGGAGTCAGGAAGATACACATTCCACAAGTCAAATTTGGTCTCAGACACTTACTAGAGTCTGAGTAACTAGGTAAATCACTTAATCTGTTTTGAATCAGTTTCTTCATCTGTAAAATGAGCTGGATGTGGAAATGGAAAACCACTCCAGTATATTTGCCAAGAAAACCCTAAGTGGGCTCATTATTGGTCAAACACAACTGACAAATAACTAAGTAAAAAGATGTTAAATGATTTATATAGATTTATATATATAGATAGACATCTATGTAGATAGATCTATAGTTATACATAAATTAAATTTTATCATGTTTTCTTTTTAATTTAAATGTTTGTTACACTAAAATATCCTGTTAACTCTCTCCCTTCTCCCCATTAGAGAAAGCATCATTTGACAAAAATATATGTATACATATAACCATGTTTTACTTATTTCCATTTATCAATTTTTTTCTCTAGAGGCAGAATGACACAAGTCATTCAAGTCATTCTTCAAATAATATTTCTGTTGTATATAATATTCTCTTGTTTCAATTTATTTCATTCTTCATAATTTCATGTAAGTCTTTCCATGTTTTTCAAAATTAATCTGCTGGTCATTTCTTATGACCAATATTATTATATCACAACCATATGCCACAACTTGTTTAATGTAAAAAATAGACTCGAATACAGGACTACAATCCCCACAAGCCTTTGCTCCACTTCCCCAAAATGCTTTGTAATCTCACGGGAATTCTGAGGTGGGCCAAGATCGAGGAAGGATTTAAGCTGGTGGCAAAGGTTTTTGGGGTCACTCTCTTGGACTTCCATTTGGGGCAGATGTGGCTCTTTCCATAATGTAGGTGAGGTTGTGTCTAGGCCTCTCTGTGGCCTGGACTCCTGTTTTCTTATCCTGTATTTTCTTTAATCCTTAACTTTTAATAAACCTCTAAAAAATATAATACTCCTTGCAGAGAGAAACTAATTTCTACCTGCCTCAGTCTCCCCATATTCCCTAAATTTTAATCTTTACAGTTTTTGGCGACCACTATATTGGATGAGAGCTTCTCAAATTTTTTAGCCTAGATAATGATTTTTTCAAAGCCACGGTTCTCCGAGGTGCTCTTTAGAAAACCATCTTGATCAGCTCCTGTCTGCCCTTTCCGGCTCCTGCTTCTGCTCCTGGCCTCTCACCTGGTGCCCGAGCTGCGCTCCAGCTCCCGGACCTACCCACCCCGGCGGTCTGTCTCTAGCCCATCTGGCCTCTGACCCCAGCCGGTTCATCACCCAGATCCTTGGAGCAGATTGCTGAGGACTCATTGCGACCAGCTGGTAACAGAATTGGCCACGTGGGTGGAGGGGAGAGACAAGAGGGAAAGGAGACCAGGCAATTTCCCCTTAGGCTAAGCCTCCAAGTAGATGGGGTGGGGTGGGGGGGGAAGGGTGTATTGACTCCACGTGGGTGGCCTGGGCTCCACATGGACTGGGGCAGGAGGAGGTATCAAAGCAGGGGAGAGAGAAAAGGGAGAGGAGAAGAAACAGATTTTTCAAACAGAAACTTAATAGCAATGGGCTGTTTAAAAGGATACCTTTTGACTGTTCTGGTTATTTCATTGTTTTCACCTGCATGCCAGAAGAAAGATTCAGCCCAAAGATTCAACTTTGAATTTGCAAATGGGTGGCTCAGGGAACTGAGAGCATGGTCCTGGGTTAAAATCTGGCCTCATATACTTCCCAACTATGGGGCCCTGGACGGGTCCCTTGAAACCCATTGCCTAGCCCTTACTACTCTGCCTTTGGACAATAGACATTTAAATGGATAAACACACCTAAGGAACTTTAAAGACTAAAGGCTATATTCTAAGGCATTTCAGACTCCAATGGTTTATAAAAATCTCTGTATTCTATTGCATTTTTGTTATGGTTTAACTTTGTGACTTTAAGTTCATATATTACTGCATTCAATATTATTCTGCTTGAACTGAAGGTTGATTGAATTTATTTTGAATGTACTTAGTTTTTAAAATTCTGTTGTTTTTTCCCCTATAATTGTGCTGAAAAAAATATTAGTGATTAAGCCCATATAAAAAAAAAACAGCCTTTCTATTTTGACTTTGTAAATTATGACATAGATGGACTTCAGGACTGGTTATAATTGTATACAACCTTTGGAAAATTTAATGTGCTAAATATCTCAATGATTTTAAGAGTTTTTTAAAATATGATTTTTGTAATTTTTTTAAGCAATCTCTGGTTATTTTTGCGTGCCCCCACCATGAGTTAAGGCCAATAGTAACTGAAGTGAAATACATTTTATAAATCCCAACCTTCCCACATTTCTAAATATGTGAATGGAAGTTGGGCAGTTAATCTCAGGGCATTTGTATCCCTAAAAGCCTCCAAAAGGAGCACCCCTTTATTTATACTCTTCCGCTCACTACTTTACTTGCACAGAATGATATATAGATTCTTGATTATGTTCTAAACCCAAGATGAGTTTTACTTTATTTAAAAAATATGTTTTATTCACCATGGTTGAAAGATTGCCATGTTTGTAAAAATTGTGACAAGTGTCCATCAATTCATAGGTTTTTAAAATGCCATACAGCAACTTATATGAAATATGAAAGTGTGTTTGTTTGCTATTGTAATTAATTGGGCTATTGAGAATTTTGGGGATTTTGCTAACTACATATTTGTACTACTGTATTTTTAAAAATGAAAAATTGTTAACCTTGTTCAATTCATTTGCCTTCTACTCACTGTGATAATGGCCAGATATTAAGAGGAAATGGATCTCATTTTTTGTGAGAAAGCCTTGCATTTTATATTTTCTTAGCTGACACAGAATGTCAATGATTATAAGCTATATTTTTGAATTTTTAAAGCTCTTTTATTATTATATTTTTCTTGCATGTGCAATATACTTTTTCAGTTTTTTTATTATTTTTTCTCTCTTTTTTATATTTGAAGCACATCACCAGTATTAAGATTTTCTTTAACCTTTTGATTTTTAAGTTTAAGATACATTTGCTAATACATGCCCTAAAAGGCTTGTGACTATAAAAATGATGCCACTAATTATTTAAATAAATTATGGGACTTTGCTTAATGATTCTGTCTGATTCCAGGACAAGATATACACACAAGAGCCATTTCACAGTGCCAAAGAAAAGCAAATCCAGGATGGATTGATGCACTTCTAGGCCAATACAAAGGTCTTGAACCTAGTGTGAAGACTCGAGGTTACTATGTTTAACCTGTGTTAAGACATAGGCTTTCCTTGTGTCCACACTCACTCTGAAGATACTCACAGACGAGTATCCCCGGAACCTTGGCTCCTATAATCTGGTCCCCTTTTCTGCCTTTCATAGTGTGGTACATTTCTGTAGTCCTGGCTACTGACTAGGCAAATGCATCATTGCTTAGATCATTTTGATTGGGCCCTGATTCAAGGACCTGTTATACATTTATTTTTCTTTTACTTGGAATTTTTACACATAAAACTTTGATAGTCTATATTTTCATCCAGAAATTTTTCTTTTCTTTTTGATTTTTCTGATGTATTTTTAATATCTCTTGCCAATTGATTCATATACCTCATACCTCAGCCATGCATCCCTAAGTGATCCTTTTTTCTTTAATCACCCTCTTAACGGGGGGAATGTAAAAAAATATCATTATTTAAATTGCAAAGTTTAAATTCCTTTTGAGAAGAATTTTAGGTAAAGAAGATGCTACCTCTCTGAATCCAGAACTGAACTATTGGAGAAGCCACCATGAAGAAGCCTCCAGACCACAAGCTGCACAAAAATGAACTTTGGGTGTGATTGATTGAACATTTATTTGTATGTATACTTTCATGCCAAAGGGGACTGCCCCCTAACTGGCTTTTTGTCAATGCATTTAGCAATTATTGGTTTTATTCTTTTTTCTCTCTCTTATCCTCAAATTATTGTAATCTTTAAATTGATTATGTTTTCATGATCCTTTGGAAAAAGAAATTAATTTTTTTGCAAATGATCAAATGGAGGAATGTAAAAAATAGACTCAAATACAGGACTACAATCCCCACAAGCCTTTGCTCCACTTCCCCAAAATGCTTTGTAATCTCACGGGAATTCTGAAGTGGGCCGAGATTGAGGAAGGATTTAAGCTGGTGGCAAAGGTTTTTGGGGTCACTCTCTTGGACTTCCGTTTGGGGCAGATGTGGCTCTTTCCATAATGTAGGTGAGGTTGTGTCTAGGCCTCTCTGTGGCCTGGACTCGTGTTTTCTTATCCTGTATTTTCTTTAATCCTTAACTTTTAATAAACCTCTAAAAAATATAATACTCCTTGCAGTGAGAAACTAATTTCTACCTGCCTCAGTCTCCCCATATTCCCTAAATTTTATCTTTACATTAGCCATTCCCCAATTGATTGGAATCCACTCAACTTTCAGTTATTTGCCACCACAAAGAAAGCTGCTATAAATTTTTATGAATATATAATTTATTTTCCATTTTCCCTGATTACCTCAGGAAATAAATGCAACAGGAGTATTGCTGGTTAAAAGAGATACACAGTTTTACACATTTTTAGCTATAATTCCAGATTGTTCTTCAAAATGGTTGGGTCAGTTCACAATTCCACCAACAATGTAATAGTCTCCCTATTTTTCCACATCCCTTCCAATATTTGTAATTTTGCCCTTTTATCATTTTGGCCAATCTGAAAAACTGAGATTATATCTCAGAGCTGCTTTGATTTGAATTCATGAGTTAGAACATGTTTTCTTATACTCATATATACCTTCAATTTCTTCATCCAAAAATTATGTTAATATCTTCTGACCATTTATCGAGGAATTGCTTATATTTTTATCTATTTGACAAAGTTTTCTGTATATTTTAGATATGAGACCTTTATCTGAGAAAATGTCTATATGAATTTTCCCCCAACTTATTGTTTTCTTTCTAATATTGGCTTCATTTGCTTGATTTGTATGAGAACTTTTTAATTTAATATATTCTAAATTATTTATTTTCAATGCAGTACATACCATTTCATTTTTATTTAAAAAATGTTCTCCTGAACATAAATCTGACAGATAATAAGTTCCCTATTCTAATGTGCTTTTGAGATCTCCCTGTATGCATAGACCATGGATCCACTTTGATCTTATCTTGATAAATTGCAAAAGATATTGACCTGTATCTAGTTTCTGTCAGGCTGCTTTGCAGTTTTCACAACATTTTTTACCAAATAGTGAATTCTTTATCCCATAACTTGGATCTTTACTTTTATCAAAATACATTTGAAGGGAGTAAAAACACCGAGGAAAACCAATTGCTTGACTACAGAGGTTGAGGGGACATGATCGAGGAGAGATGCTAAATGAGCACCCTAATGCAAATACCAACAACAAGGAAATGGGTTCAGAGCAAGGACACATGTGATACCCAGAGGAATCACGTGTCTGGCTAGGAGAGGAGTGGCGGGGGACAGAGGAGGGGGTGGAAAAGAAAATGATCTCTGTTTCCAATGAATAATGTATGAAAATGACCAAATAAAATTAAAAAATACATTTGACAACATTGTTGTATTTTTATTCTCTTCTACTGATTTACTTTCTTTTTCTTAACTAGTACCAGATAGTTTTGATGACTACTACTTTATAATAGAGTTCACAATCTAGTACAACTAAACCTCTTTAATTTATAATTTTTCAATAATTCCTTCAATATTCCTGACCCTTTGTTTTTCTAAATGAATTTTATTTTTTTTTACTCATCAAGAAAATAATTTTTGGAATTTAATTGTGATGACATTTACTAAGAAGATTCATTTAGGTAGGATTATCATTTTAATTATATTGGCTTTGCCCACTCATGAACAATTAACATTTCCCCAATTATTTAAATAAGATTTTATTTGTATAAAACTGTTTTATAATTATGTTTGTCATTTCTGATTTTGTTTTAGCGAATATACTCAAAGGTATTTTATTTTATCTATGGTTAATTGAAGTAAGTTATCTCTTACTATCTCTTCTTGCAGAATATTCTATTACATATAGCAATACTAATTATTTATGTGGGTTTATTTTATATTCTGCTATTTTACTAAAATTATTGATAGTTTCAAGTAATTTTAGTAGAACTTTAGGATTATATATATATATGTGTGTATACATACAATCATATCATTTGTGAAAATAAATATTTTTATTACTCCTTTTCTTCTGATATTATTATTGCTATCATTTCTAATGCAATAATAAATATTAGTGATAAAGGGAATCCTTGTTAATAGTTAAAACATTATTATTTCACTACTGATCTTAAGGTTTCTAACATCCCCATTACAGATACTGTTCAATGATGGTTTTAAATATATACTTCTTATTCTAAAGAAAATCCATTCATAACAAATATTTCCATTGGTTTTTGGCCTCATTATATACAATTTTTGTTACTTTTTTATGATATACTCAGTTAGTTATGTTAATAGTTTTCCTCATATTAAACCATTCTGCCTACCTGACATAAATCTTGCTTGACAATAATGTATAATCTTTGCTTTTTTATATAATACCATACACTTTACTTTATGTATTTAAAAATATAATTTTGAGGAAGGGCCTATAGGTTTTGCCAGACTGCCAAAGACATCCATGATGCAAAAAAGTTAAGAATCCCTATCCTAGGACCTCTGTAAAACAGATATTATGTTTTATTTCCAAATTTAAGTACAGAAAAAATGAAGGCTTGGGAGAAAACAAAGTCACACTAATACTTTAAGGAAAATCTCAATATAACCCTCATTATGATACCATAATAATATTATGTGATGTATATTGCTCTGTCCCTCCCAGCCTCACTCTTAGACAATCTCTTCCTAATGAGAAAAAAAGAAGCCATAACTCTGATATATTGTAAGGTAAACAATCTGATATTACAGAATTTTTAGAACATTTCATTTCACTGACTTCTCCCATATTGAGGAGTGAGGTTAGGAAGGATTTCTTCCATCCAATTCCAATGCAAGGTTAGGGTTCCTAAGCTCCCTAATTGTCTAGACATGACTCCCTCACGAAGTCAATATTACTCAATAATTCTCTCTCACACAAATTAATTGCCACATAAAACTGGAATGTTCTCAGTGCTATTGCTAAAACTTCTATTCTCCTCCGTCTTTGTTCCCAGCCCAGTAGTCTGAACTCCAATGACACCAATAGTAGGCCTAAGGCCTATGTAAAGATAATTTTAGGGTTGTGACTTAAATCTAGATTTAATTGGTCTCCAAGGGAAATCTCAAATAAAATTTATGATAATTTAATTAATATAGAGGGAAGGAATTTAAGGAGAAGGAGGGAAGAGAATATAGGATTTCTCCTGCCTGGCCTGTGCCAGGTGGAGTTGAAAATCCCTGCCTCTCAGTTGCTGAAGGATTAGAGGCTTCTAAGAGGATAAAGGTGAAAAACTCAGCCAGAAACTCACCACTGAACCAGACAATAGCTTGTAGCCACACTAAGATGCCGAAAACCCAGCATGCTGCTATCAGCCAATTCTCCACCTCAAAATGGTGCCAGAGAGAGGAAGTGATCCAAATATATAGATCTTTCACCCTTGTTTCTCCTCTCTGAATTTTCACATCTACAGATCACATCAAAGGCTTTTCTCCAGGACTGCCCATACTTTTAGTTCTCATCTTCTTTTGATTAGATTATATCTTTAGAGTTACTTAACTCTTCTTTGTTAATTTTACCTTTTGTTAGTTACTTGACCTTTTTTGTGATTAATTTAACCTTTATAGGTACTTAACACCTTTTTGTATTAAGATCTTAAAATAGGCTTAGCTTAAAGTTCTAGCTTCACTGTAAGGTAAGAGTTAAGTACCCTTATTTTTCAGTCAGGAGATTACAACTTTATCTTCCCCTAAAGTACAGTCTAAGTGGGTGGAGTAATTTAGAGTTCCCAAGACATTCCTGATTTTGTTAAATTAAGTACCTTCATTGTTACAATCAGGAAATAGCTAAATCCAATCTTCACACCTATCTTAGTCAATTCAATAATCATGACAATATTAAAATCTATTTTATCATATACATATACTATACACATATATACTATCATATACTATACAGATATATAGTATACATGTAGAATACACCTATAGAAATATACTATATTATATACTTTTGAAATATACTATATATTATATGTAGTATGTCTAAATTCATATTTCTATGCAAATAGTATACATCATATTGCATATTAAATTTTCTATTTTGTATATCTACAAATTGTGAATCTTAAAACTGCTCAGATTCTACTTCAGAAGATTTGATTAAGCTATTCCCCATTTTTAACAATGGAGGTACTTGGTCAGGGATGTATTGAGAACTTTTAAGATTATTCCACCCTACTCAGACAGTGCCTTAGGGGAAGATAAAGTTGAAAACTCCTGATTGAAAAATGAAAGTCCATAACTCATACCTTATAGTAAAGCCAAACACTTAAATGAGGTGGTCTATTTTTAGATCTAATACGAAAAGGTGCTAAGTACCTATAAAGGTTAAATTAATTATTAAAAGGTCAAGCAACTTACAAAAGGCAAGCTTAACAAAAGAGGTGTGAAGTTTTAGTCAAACTAGAGAAGGTGGGAACCAAAGAACATGAGAACTAAGAATGGGCAGTCCTGGGAAAAAGCATCTATTGTGATTGGTAGCTGTGAAAATTTAGGGGAGGTGACATAAGAGAAAATTTCTTTAAAAGGAAAATTCAGTTCAGTTTGGAGTTAGTTCAGTTTGGAAGTTCAGTTGGAGTTAGAGTTCGGAGGTTTGGAACGTGCTTGAAGATGATCTTGTGGTGAGTGATAAAGACTGACTGGCTCTCCCTTACGCTCCAGGCCTAGGCCATTTGGCCTCGGCCCTTTCTACTATTTTCTCTTTCTCTTTCTCTTTCTCGCTCTCTCTCTCTCCTTCCCTTAATTCCTTCACTTATTTTAATTAAAATCTCCATAAAACCCAGCTGACTTGGGTATTTTCATATTTGGGAATTTTCCCATGGCAACCACTTAATTTTAAATTTTAAATCAAGACACTAAAAATTATCTTTACAGTTTGGCTGAAACCTTTACAGTTTGGGCAATTCACAGTCTTGACAAACCACATTTTCCCAGTTACAAAATACATTCATGTATATATACAAGTGTTATAATTGTCCCTCAGGTCTTTGCCCTGAGCTCTCTTCACTTTTCCCTCTATACTACTTCATTTATGATTTCATCTGCTCCCCTGGGTTTAATTACCATCTCTTTGTTAATGATTTTCAAATCTACCTATTCTGTCCCAATCTCTCTGCTGTTATATTTAAAATAGTTGTCTGCCATAAACTGTGGCAGTTAAAAGAGTGGGAGCCTTAAACTGTAAGAGTTAAAATGGTTGAGGTTGTAAACTGTAGTGATTAAAATAGTGGAAGACCTAAATTGTAGTAGATATAAGAGTGGGTGAGTAAATTGTGACCACAGGAAATGTTTTCACCACAGTGTCTTGTTTTAAATCAAAATATAAGGTGGTCGCCAGGGAAATATTCCCAATTATTCAAATACCCAAGTCAACTGGGTTTTATAGAGAATTTTAATTAACAATACAATGAGGAATTAAAGAAAGAGAGAGAGAGAGAAAAAGGGGAATAATGAGAAAAGAATAGGCCGGCCCAGGGAAGCCCTGGACAACCCAGGCCTAAGCCTTAAGAGAGAAACCAGTCAGTCCTTAATCACTCACCATAAGATTTGTCCAAGCAAGGATTCAGAGGGACAGAGTCTCCCCAGAGGGAGTTCTAGCCAGAGTCAGCCTCCCTTGAGAGACCTCCTTAGAGATTTCCTCCAAGAGATTCTTTCTCAAGAGACCCTCCTTAGAGCCTGTCTCTCAAGAGCTTTTTCTCAACAGATCATTTTTTTCTCAAGAGCTTCCTTTTTCTCATATAGGGGGTTTTCTCCTATGTCACCTCCCCTAAGTTCTTCCATCTACCAATCACAGTAGACGTTTTCCAAAGGACAACCCATTCTGAATTCATAGCTAAGTCAACTAATCCCTTTAGTAAGTTTTTTACCTTTTTGTCCTGGCAAGTTTACAAGTTGCCTGACCTTTAATAGGTACTTAGCACCCCATTGTATTAATTCTAAAAATAGGCATGGCTTAAAGAACTTTTTGCCTCATTATAAGTATGGGTTTAAGTACTTTCATTGTTTAGCAAGGAGTTTTCTCCCCTTAAGCAGTCTTAAGTACAGGTGGAGTAGAGGTCCTCCCATTTCTGATCCAAGTAGAGTTCTCACATTTTAAATCTAAGTAGCTTCACTGTTTAAAATGGGGAATGGTCTTAACTAAATGTTCTAAGGTAGAGTCTGAGAAATTTCAAGATTCACATTGCTGAATAAAAACAACTCTGAGGTATCACCTCACACCTAGCAGATTGGCTAACATGATAGCAAAGGAAAGTAATGAATGCTGGAGGGGATGTGGCAAAGTAGGGACATTAATTCATTGCTGGTGGAGTTGTGAACTGATCCAACCATTCTGGAGGGCAATTTGGAACTATGCCCAAAGGGTGACAAAAGAATATCTACCCTTTGATCCAGCCATAGCACTGCTGGGTCTGTACCCCAAAGAGATAATGGACAAAAAAGACTTGTACAAAAATATTCATATCTGCGCTCTTTGTGGTGGCCAAAAACTGGAAAACGAGGGGATGCCCACCAATTGGGGAATGGCTGAGCAAATTGTGGTATATGTTGGTGATGGAATACTATTGTGCTAAAAGGAACAATAAAGTGGAGGAGTTCCATGGAGACTGGAATAACCTCCAGGAAGTGATACAGAGCGAGAGGAGCAGAACCAGGAGAACATTGTACACAGAGACTAATACACTGTGGTATAATGGAACGTAATGGACTTCTCCATTAGTGGCAGTGTAATGTCCCTGAACAATTTGCAGGGATCTAGGAGAAAAAAAAAACACCATTCATAAGCAGAGGACAAACTGTGGGAGTAGAAAGACCAAGGAAAAGCAACTGCCTGAATACAGAGGAGAGACTCTAAATGAACACTCTAATGCAAATATTATCAACATAGCAATGGGTTCAAATCAAGAAAACATCTAATTCCCAGTGGATTTACGCGTCGGCTATGGGGGGTGGGGGGAGGAAAAGAAAATGATCTATGTCTTTAATGAATAATGCTTGGAAATGATCAAATAAAATATTAAAAAAAAATGATTCACATTGCTGACCTCCAAATTCACATCAATTGCCTAGATGGTCAGTAGATATTTGAAACTTAACTTGTCCCAAACAGAACTCCTTTTCTTTTATCTTTTCCCTTAAATCCTCCCCACCCCTTCATTATTATTATAAAGGGTAACACCATTTTCTTAGTTCCTTAGACTCACAACCTAAGAGATATCCTGGCCTCCTCACTATCTCTCACCCCATCATATTCAAGCTAATAGCAATTTCACCTTTGCAGCATCTCTAGAATATGATCTATTCTCTCCTCCAACACAGCCACCAATCTAGGGAAGATCTCAAGCCTAGACTTTTGCAATAGCCTACTGGTGGGCCTGCCTGTCTCAAGTCTTTCCCCTACTTCAACCCATCCTCCATTCAGGCACCAAAGTGATTTTCTTAAAGTCTAGGTCCAATTATGTCACTTCCCTTTTCAAGAAAATCTAGTGGCTCCCTCTCAAGTCCAGGGTCAAATATAAGATACTGTTCATCATTCAGAGCCCTTTATAGCAAAGTCTTCTTCATTTTCAGTCTTCTTATATCATTACTCACTTTCCTAAATGACTAGTTCAATTCCTTAAACTTGATAAATATGTGTTCAATTTTTGATAAAGTTCCTTCTCTATGCATATGATTCACATATCTATTTGTCCAGCCCCAGTTTCTCCCCTGAGCTTTAATCTCCAGTCACTAATAGCCAATTGAACATTTTAAACTGGATGTCCAAGATATCTCACATTTGACATATCCATTACTAAATTCAATATAATTTCCCCCAAAACCTTCCTCATCTCCAAAATTCCCTATTTCTGCCTAATGCAATATCCTTGATTCCTCATCTTCCCTCATGCACACATAACCAATCATTTGCCAAATCTTACCATTTATACTTTTTTTTCATGTTTATTATATGGGGCCTCCTCTCCACTAACCAAGCTACTACCTTAGTTTAGGTCTTCATTACCTCTTGGCTAGAGGATTGTAACAGCTTCCTAATTGTTCTCTCTGTACCAAGCCTCTTCTTGCTCCAGTCTATCTTCCACTGGGCTGCCAAGGTAATTTTCCTTAAATATAGAACCTACAATATAATGTCCCTATTCAGCCAATTGCCCTAGCTTCCCCATGCCTTTTTGGATCAAATCTAAGCTCATCTTTTTAGCTTTGAAAGCCCTGCACACCGTGGTCCCCAACATACCTTTCCAGCCTCATTGGATAGCCTCATTGACCCCACTGCATTCTGTGATCCAGCCAAATTGTCCTTCTTTTTCTGTTCTTCACACATGACACTACATCTCTCATCCAAGTCCTATGAGGTAGGAAGTGAATTTATCCCCATTTTACAAATGAGGAGCTAAAACTGATACATGGTATCTTTAAGATAGTCTCCTAGCTACTAAGTGTTTAAGACAGAATTTGAACTCAAGTCTCCTGACTCCACGTACATTATGCCACATTGCCCCTCAAGCTATTAGGAGGATTAAAACACAGATACATTGTCTTTAGTTTCTCATTCTTTCTCCCCCATTTGTCATTTGAACTATTTATTTCCCCTGAGGAATAATACATTGCCTTCTATTCAAACAGACTGGAAAATAAACTAGAGAAATGCATTCGCTCATATATCAAGCAAGCATACACTGAAGAACACCCCGCTAGATATTGGTAAATACTCCTAACATGTCTGCTCTCTTGGATATATACTGATAAATCAGCTATTCATATTTTCTTCCACTTGAAATATCCCTTCACTTTTTTGTCTGACCCATTCACTCTGCACATAACAGTGAATTTATAAGCTCCTACTGGATTTTCTAGGAAGAAAGTAAGCTTCTTGAATGCAGGAACTGTTTCATTTCTAACTTTACATCCTGAGGATTTAGTATAGTATGACTCATGTTCTGGATTTTTATGCATCTTTGTTTAACTGAATTATTAAACATTCATTCAATCCGTAACTATATAAAATATATACCCATCTTCCCGAGTATCTCTATAGCCAGAAGTCACGAGCAAAGAAAGTGGCTGATTACACAGGGAGATTTTAGGAGCTATCAAGAAGGGTCCCCATATCATCCTCAAAGCCTCCCCGTACTGTTCTCTAATGCCTGCAGTTCTTTAAACAAGGGACAGAGTTTTTCATTTACATAACAAGATTGAAAATATAAATAACCATAAGAAAGGTAAAGATGATTTAAATGAACACTAAAGTTAAAATCCTTTCCCAAGTTTTCAGGCAAGGGGTGTGTAAAAGATGGATTGGACTTAATCTGCCAGGTGAAATGGGAAATTTAAATAACAGGATACTGCTTTCCTCAAAGGTAATAAAGGATGACAAAGAGAACCAATTCCTGGAGGCAAATGTTTGTATGTTTCACAATTTTGCTTATAGATAAAATGGTCTGTCACTAATTTGAGAAGGTTGTTGTTTATCCTTTGTATTAGAAAAGGACCAATGGCATCATGATATTGGAGTGAAGATACAGGCTGATCAGTCCAATACAAGCTCAGAAGGCTCTATATGGTCTGGGCACAAATAGTTCTTCTGAAAGAGAAGAAAGGAATCAAAGGGAATGAGCATTTATATAGCTTCTACTATATTATCTCCATTTTACAGTTGAGTAAACAGAGATTAGATGAGTTATCAAGAGTCGCAAAGCTTAGTAGGTTTCTGAGGTCAAATTTGAACTCAGATCCTCAGACACCAGGTCTAGTTGCCTAATTTTGGTTTTTGTACAATTGTTTTTGGGGGGCTCCTTTGACTCATGACAAAGGCATGTCTGAGAGAAACGGGAAGGTATTAAAATTTATTTCTAAGGATACAGTTTTCTCTACATTTGTAGTAGCAAAGTAGTCTTCTGGATTTCTGTTTAAAACCTCAGGTATCTTGTAGCACACTTCAAGGTACTACCTTTCAAGACCACCCCAGGGATACATAGAACACAACAAAAAACAAATGGAGTCACAGGAACATCTACCCACAAACAATAGCCCTTTCCACAAACTATGCCATAAAGAGAATGGTAACCCCGTCCCCTCCTGTTGCAACTACATTTTAAGGGTCAGTTTTTTAATATTATCACAGAAACTATAGATCATATGGCTTTTATCTACTGCCTAAAGGCAGCCTGAAGAGTGTTTCTGGCAGCAGCTACCACCTTCACTGGCCAAGAGCTAAACTACCCTCTATTCTATATTTCACTAATAAATTGATTTTGTATATATTTGTATCTAAATCTTCTTTTCCATGACAGAATATAATTTCCTTCAAAGCAGAGATGACTTTTATCTTTATTTTTGTATTCCCAGCTCCCAGTACAAAACCTAGTATACAGCAGGCAATTAATAACAGCTACTTTCCATAGATCTTTGTTTTTTAGCTTTTTATTTGTATATTTACTAAATCCACCATTCTCTACAACCTGACTGCTTCCAGGCCCTGACTTGCAAATAAGGGAACCATATTCCTAATTTTCCAGATATATATCTTTTTATTTTTTATAAAGTAAGTTTATAAAGATATATTCTCACTTTTGAATTTGAAAGTATAGGTGCAAAACCTTTTTCACTCACTTAGGGAAGGCAAATATAGTCTATGACATAAAATTTCTAACTTTATTTTGGGATATTTCTCCCATTATTTTAGTTATGTCTGACTCTTTGTGACTGTTTGGGGTTTCTTGGCAAAGACACTGAAGTGGTTTGCCATTTCCTTCTCCATATCATTTTATATATGAGGAAACTGAGGCAAACAGAGTTGAATGACTTAACCAGGGTGACACAAATAGTAAATGTCTGAAGTCAGTTTTGAACTCAGAAAGATGATAAAAAAAAAAAATCCCAATTCCAGGCCTGGAATTCTATCCACTTGGTTACTTAGCTGTCCATTTTGAGATAGAGTTGATTCTTATTTAGTAACTCTGTTTTTGTAACTAATTAAAGATAGAAATAATACCTCTCACTATTAGGTAAATATATTAATTTCCTCTACTTTCTGTGTACTTGTGCTTATTATTCTATAGACTGACTTCATTCCACCTATGCCATCTCAACATGAAAAAGGCATCATTTACCTCTGTGCTCCTTGGTTAAAGTTGTTCAGCAATGTCCATCTCATACCAATTTTTCCTATAGGATTCACGTATTAGAAGTATCTTTCATATTATCATAATGAATGAAACACAGTATATAACCTAATGCAAGCTGAAGAACTATTTCCTTTGATGTGTTTAAGGGTGGCAGAAATGAAACCCAAACAAAAGCACAACTGCACTTAAAAACTTACTCTCTCTTCTCTATCTCAACATTACCAAACCCACAAAATGAATGCATTTAGTCTTCAAAATTTATGATGAGCATCTGCTAGATTTAACTCTGTTAAAAATCCTTAAGACTCTTCATGTTTTCCTACATTCAAAAACTAGTTGATGCCACATTAACTATTCACTACCTCATCTGCCCTTTCTGGAGAATGGATACTTTTGATGATAGGCTCAATGGATTTAAATATAGAAGGGATCAGAAATTTGTCTAGTAAATCAGAAAATTGTCTAGTAAAATTTCTTCATTGTACAGGTGAGGAAACTAAGAGCCAAACAGATTAAATGACCCACCATGGATAATAAGTAGCATGATCTGAATAAAAATAAAACAGGAATCTAAATGGAGCACCTGACATTTTATAATAGTGCAGTTCACAGAAGTTAATCGTTTATCATCCAGGGGATGTTGGTTGAATATACAGGTCTGACCATATCTAACTTATGAATAATAGAATTACATTTGATGAGAGTACAAAATAAAATGAGAAGAAAGGGAAGGGGGGAGGGGAAATGGTGGAAAAAGAAAACTCCATTTTCATGTAAGGATTGAAAGGGGAAAGTTAATAAAATTTTTTAAATAAGCAAATTAAAAATAACTTCTTTTGTTGTTACAGTCATGTCTATCTCTTCATAACCTCATTTGAGGCTTTTTTAGCAAAGGTACTGGAGTGGTTTTCCATTTCCTTTTCCATCACATTTTACCAACACTGAGCCAAACAGGATGGGGTGACTTGCCCAGAGTTACATACTTAATAAGTGTCTGAGGCTTTATTTGAACTCAGGAAGATGAGTTTCTCTGACTTTAGGACTGGTACTTTATCCACTATGCCACATCATTTGAAAATACCTTTGATTTATTTGTATTACAATGAGAGACTAGAAAGATCAAATACTCTAGGGATACATTGATGTGTTTAAGGAGAGTGGTGAAGGCTAGGCAAAGGGGGTTAAGTGACTTTCCCAGGATCATACAACTAGGAAGTATCTTAGGTCAAATCTGAACCCAGGACCTCTCAACTCTAGACTTATCCCTCAATCCTCTGGGACAACTCACAGTCCCCTTTCTGCCCTTTAATCTTGAGAAGTCCTTGTCTTCCTGTCAACTCTCCACAACATCCTAAGGTTAGATTATCTGACATTTCATGGATACCAGGGAAGCTTTCAGAATTTACATTAATAATCCCTCCTTCTTTATATAACTAGTCAATCATGGTATCTTCTATAAAACCTATATCCATATTATGTTGTGCTCAATTCCTTTGGGTGGCTTAAAGCGTTAATTCTTCACATTATTTTGGTATTCCATATGTAAACAGACATGGAGCATCACCAAAATGCATACTAATATACAGCCTTTGGATAAAAATAAAACAAGAGTAACCTATAATATATCCTTCCATTTATCTCCAATTTTTTCCTTTAATTTCATTTAGGGAAAAAATGTCAAGTCTAATACGACTCAGTTATAATAACAGTAACTTCACTGGAAAAGTAATTAATCTTTAGCATTCTCAAGAGATTAAATCCAGGAGTTCGGAGCAGTGATCAGTTGCCCCATGAAATCCCCAATATTTAGCAACAAATGCTTTCTAAGTCAATACTAATATAGTCCTTTCTGTTTCTTAATATCTGATGGTAGCATGATTTAGGGAATAGTTGTGCTTGGTGTCAGGAAGACATGGGATCCAATCCTGCTTCAATATATGTCTTGGGTTCTCAAGACCTCCATCTAGTTTCTTTCCCTACTGGGAACTTACATATCCTCCATGCTCAGATGAAATTTCACCTCTTCCTGTGAGCTTTCCTTTATCACCATAGCCAGAAATAATTGATCTCTCTCTTACCCTTCTAATAGCAATTTTTTGTATCTATATGTGCCCTTCATATTATATTGTGCACTATATCTGTGAATGTTTCTTTATTGTCACTAATTGCTCATAGGGACTTCAGGGGCAAGACTTGTGTCTGATTTTTAGTTGCATTCTTCAACCCCTTAGCAGAATCTTTAAGTAAATGTTTGCTGAATTTAAATTGTTTATATACAGATTGGTTTCCAGGTAACTTTCGAGAATTGTGAAATGAGGATGATCCAGTCTCTTAACAACAACAACAAAAGCTAAATAACTTGTGAACATCAAAGGGTTTTGGTTCCCTCCCCCTAACCTCCACTAGTAAATAAACCAACCGAGAATGTTCTAAAGCAAATTTCTAAAACTCTAAGGATATAACCTTTTGTATGTCCTGATCAGGCAGAGTTCCTAAGAAGATAAACATTTATTAAAAAAAATAAACATATACATTTTAAAGTAAAAGCAAAAAAAGCTGTTTTTCAGATGAGAAAGGGAATCCTGGAGATCTAATTAACATCCTAAAAGGGAAGTGATAACAGATAATAATAATGTGTCTGATGTACATAGTCCAAATGAAATACAGAATATGACCAGAACAGTTTATCACCAACTAATATTCTTCTTTCAGAAATTAATGAGCCTCACAAATTCTCTTTATACCTTTGCCTCTCACTCTTTGGGTGGATGTTTCTCTGAGAGTTTTTTTTCTCACCTCAAATTTCTTCAACCTTCCTTTTCTCTTTTCCCATCCCTCTATGCTGTATCCCTTTACTGATTATAAAAAAAAAAAACGTATTCAAATATACTCATTTTAATTTGTTGTATTTACTTATTGAGTAACACCTTATATTTTATGTTATTCACTTAAGGAATTAAAACATTTTCTTGCTTTCATCTTTGTATATCTATCTCTCCCTCTATTTGTCTTTGTGTCTGCCTTTGTGTCTATATGTCTGTCTATATGCATGTCTCTCTTTTCTCTCACTAAAATAAATAGCTATCATACTTGATTTGTTATTCAATTCCCCCAGTGAAGGTCAACTATCAATAGGGAAAAGATATGTATTTTGCTCAGTTTTTAAATTATTAAAAGCTCAGGCTTTTAACTAACCTATGTACATTTGTAAATATGAAAGTCACCACTTTTGCACATTTTTTTCAGATAAACTATGGTACCCAAATCCAGTGCCAAATTGTAGAATGTAGGCAGTTTAACTTTTGATGGTCATCACCACATTTATCTCTCTTATACCTCTTTATAAAATAGGGAACAATACTCATTTGCTGTCGTTCTGAAGAGAGATATGATGCCTTTAGAAGGTGGGATAATTGATAATCCAAAGGTCACAAAACAAATTTGTGGAACAGACAGAGGAATCTATGATGTTTTGCAAAAAGGCATTGGAGCACATTTTTCTCAACAATGCTAATTTCTGGTTTCTCGAATAAATGAAGGAATTAAAGGGCATTCATTAAGTACTTACTTTTTGCAAGGCACTATGCTAAAAACTGGAGCTAAATATAGAAAACTTAAGTCAGTTTCTCTACCCAAGAAGTACACATCATAATGGGAGAAGGCAACCCATAAAGAGTGTTTTCAAAGAAACTTCTTTGCTTGGCAAATAGTAAATGCTTAATAAATACTCTTTTTGACAACTTGGATTTCATTTTTTTAAATGAGATGTTATAGAATCTATTACTAGAAGAAAAATTAGAGATTATGTCATCCAATCTACTGCATTTGCAAATAATATGAAGCACAATAACTGTTATTTGCATAGAGCTTTATCTGTAGGCATTTTCTTATGTAAGCATCATATCAACTGATATAGATATTATATAACTGATACTATTATTAGGTCCTTTTTGCAGGTAGGTAAACTGAGGCTTAGAGAAATTAAGTGACTTTCCCAAGACCATACAAATAGTAAGTAAAGATCTATAATTTAATTTTTTGTCCTCTTACTCCATTTCTTTAATTGCATGCTATAAGCTAGCATTGGAGAACCTTTTAGCTATTGCATGCCCAAACTGTGCCAAATATTTGTTCTTATTATGATAATAATTATTATTATCATCTTAATCACCCACGACCACCTCTACCTCAAAATTTTTCAATGCCTTCCTAGTACCTTCAGGATAAAATAGAAGAATCCTTTGCTTGATGTCTACACCATTTGCTTCCTACTTAACTTCACATTATTCTTTTTCTTGTATTTTTCTCTTCCAGTTACACTAGCCTACAAGATCTTTCTCATTAATGACATTCCAGCTCCTATCTCTACTTTTGCACAGATGGTTTTCCATCTACTCTCTACAGTGTAGAATCTGCTTTTCTTTAAAGCCCACCTCAGATACAACCTTATCCATGAAGACTTTCTTAATTGCCTCAGAGGTTATAACTCTCCTGAAATGACATTACATTATTTTGTATATACTTCTTATTTTACTGATATGTACATGTTATTTTTCACAAGAAAAATATAATCTCTTTGAGGGCAAGAAGGATTTGTTTCTTTTGCATAGTTACATTTAAAGCAAATAAAGTAGTACTATGAGCATAGTACACACTTAAGCAATATTTAATCCATTGAGTAACCTACTAAATCTCTTGAGACTATTCAGAAAATATGAAGGGGACATGAGGATGCTACTCTTTAGTTATTTCAGTCATATTTCACTTTTTTATGACTCCTTTTATATTTTTCTTGGCACAGATACAACAGCAGTTTGCCATTTCCTTCTCCAAATCATTTTACAAATTAGAAACGGAGGCAAACAGGGTTATACAACTAGCCAAAGTATCTGAAGGCAGAATTGAACTCGTCTTCCTGACTCCAGGTCCACCACTCTATCCACTGTATCTAGCTGCCAGATATACTGATAACCTCAACAAAAATAACAATAAACAAAGAAATTAAGGGTCAATGAAATGTAAGAATGAAATGATTGGTCAAGTCACTGAATGGTTAACTCAGTTTAAAAAACAAAACAAAACAAAACAAAACAAAACAAAACACTTTTTCCAGCAATGCTTTTGGATCAGTCATGCAGTGATCTGATCCAGTTCTTTTATGGTGGCCCCAACTCTAGACCAAACATGCCACGGACTGCTATCCCTTCTGTCTAGACATGGATATTCCCTATGCTCAGAGAAAGAATTAAAACCTTGACCAGCAGCACTTCTCCAAATAAAGTCTTCAAATAACAATGCCTCTTCATCTCTCCCACACACAGAGAGTTAGCTGGTTGGCAGCTATAAGAGAACCTCACTGGAAGGTTTTTCAATTTGATACCAGAAGTCACAGGCACACTTCGCCATCTGGATTTAAGCTGAACATAATTTATCCATGTCTGGGTTAATGAGAGTTTAAAAACATGCATTTGATGGGCATGATATAAAGATTCACCATTTCATAAATGCAGGCCAAGCAAGCTCCAGAACAATTGGGAAGGAAAAATTTCCATGTGATGTATTCCTATGATAGCTTTGTTTATGTCTGGGCCATGGTCCTCTAAACTATCCAAATAACTCATGTTACAGGTCATCCTTCAGAATATACAGAATTATTATCTTGGCAGCTCTTCAGTTGTCATTTATACATTTAGTTAGAAAAGTATGTCTCCCTGGCTACTATTATTCATGGAAAAGGCAAATCCTTACCCTATTCTACTAGAGAAAAAAAGGAAGAGGTGGGGGGAGCTTGGACATAGTATTATAAAAATAGATGTTAAAACCAAAAATATATAGGATTTAATATCAACCTTGTCACTTATAACCAATGGTATCTTGGATCGTTGTTCAGTTGTGTCCAAATCTTCATTTGGGAGATTTTTGGCAAAGATACTGAAATGGCTCACCATTTCCTTCTTTAGACTATTTTCAGATGAGGAAATGAGGCAAACAGGGTAAATGACTTCCTCAGGGGCCACACACACACCTAGTAAGTGTCTGAAGCCTCATTTGAACTTATGAAGATGAGTCTTTCTAACTTCCAGCTTTTGCCCCTTTATCCATGGTACCACCTATAGCTGCCGATGGGTCCTTAAAGAATTATCTTAGAAACTAAGCAGTTAAGTGATTTGTCCAGGGTAATCCAGTCAGTCCCACTCTGTATTAGACACAGGATATTAATCTATGTCTAACTGACTGCAAGGCCGACTCTAATGTTTAAATGAAGTGCTTTGAACAACACTAAAGTGATATGTAAATTTCAACTATTATCATAAAAGAGACTAACTTAAAAATGGGCAGCTAGTGGTACAGTGGATAAAATGTGGAGACTGAGTCAAGGAAACTCCTCTTCCTGAGTTCAAATCTGACCTCAAACACTTATCATCTTTATGACCCTCTTCAGGTCACTTTAACCTGTTTGCCTCAGTTTCCTCATCTGTCAAATGAGCTAGGGAAGGAAATTGCAAACCACTCCAGTGTCTTTACCAAGAAAACCTAATGAAAAAACTGGACAAAAATTATTTTTAATAAAAAAAAAAACCTTTGTTATTTGAAATGAGTAGATAAGAATTTGACTATACACAGTCAATGAGTATTTTATTAAATATGCCCTATATTTTTAAAGTATCTCATATTTATAAAGTTTTCTTTGTTCTCTAAAATAAAGCCATAACCCCTAAAACTTGACACTGGACTATATAACAAGCCGAAATGGATACTTGTTGATTGACCATTCACTGCCCTTTCCCCCAATTTTTACTTCTCATGAATATAAAATGTGGATTCTCAGAAGTTGTTTGGGGGTTCATATAGCCTCACTACAACAAAGATGAGCCAAAACAAATGATCCCCTGGCAAACAGACAGCAGAAGGAAGAGATAGAGCAGACCAAATAAAATTAAAAAAGAAAAAAACATTATGTCATTTGTTTTTCAAGTGAAGTAATTTATTTGCAACAATTATAGCTGTACAAATATCAGTAATGTGAATTTTCAGAGGCCTCATACAACCTTTTTGTGTGTGTCTCCAACTTAAATAGGGAACATTTGAACACTGTGGTTTGTTTCACATTAGGAACGTGAATAAACAAAGAAATTCAGAGCTCAACTCAGCTCATACTGCAACATTTTGCCTAGTTTAGAATCAAAGTTGCACCATATTTCCACTATAAAATAAATCAAGACAAATTTAACTCACAACTCTTACTTGTAATACCTTATAAAAACATTGGCAATTTGGATGTATGTTTCAGATTACTGAATAAACCAAAGCTGGGAAATTTGAACTGTTAGGATTTTTCATCGTGTAACATTTACTCAGTTCACATGACACGTACCAGAGATTGTTCCAGGAATGACTGAATCTACCAGAATAATTTATAAATTATCTTTGCATCAATACCTGTCCATTTAGATTTAACAAATTATAACCACCCTTAATTATCCAAGGATACTTCATCTAATTTCCATGTTCTTTCTACTCCCCGTATCCAAACAAATGTCAATTCCTATCCTAACTTCATAACATCTCTCCTATATTCCCTCTTCTGTCTTCTGACACTGTCACCACCTTTGTGCAAGCCTTCATTACCTCAAATATGAACTATGGAAATAGACTGGTGGTTGGTCTCTTTGCCTTACATCTAGCCCATCTCAACTGAGTTGTTAAATTCCTCTTCCTCAAGCACAGTTCTGACCGTAGCATTCATCATTCAATAAAATCCATTTAATTAATTAATTTTATTGGCTATTTAATAGATTAGTATTCATATTTATTATGCTATTATTAATAATAATATTGAATATATTTACTATATTACATTCAACAGCATTCTTTATTATTTTGATAACATAATGTTAGTGATTGTTTAATAGTTTATCATAGATTATTAATTAATTAATAATTTCAATTAATAGCTCCCTATTCTATCCAAGATCAAATATATAATATGGCATTCAAAGCTCTTCATAACTGGGCCCTTCCTACCTTTCCAGCCTTCTTACATCTTTCTCTCATTCAAGTGCTCTATGATTCTGGCCTCCTTTATTTTTCCCAAATCACTGATTGTCCCACATGCCTTGGATGCTTTCCCTCCTCACCTTTATCCCTGTTTTCTATGGTTTCCTTCAAGTCTCAGCTAAAATCCTAGTGTTTGCAAGAAGGCTTTTCCATTCCTCATTGTTAGTGTTTTTCCTCTTTTTGGTTATCTCATTTATCTTGATTTTATCTTAGACGTACAGAGTGGTTTACATGTTATTTCTCCCATGATACTGGAAGATCCTTGAGAGCAGGAACTGTTTTTGCCTTAGTCTGAATCTGTGGTGATTAACACAGTGTCTTACATTTTAAGAAGTGCTCAATAAATATGTATTTGCTTGTCTTGATTTTACTGGAGTCAACCACTTACAACTTTTATCTCAGTGTTGTAAAAATTAATCTCAAATACTAAAAATATTATATTTTTATAGATTTATTAATGATCATTAGAAATAAAGAAATAAAAAGGTAACAAAATTTAAAAAAAAACATGTTCTCATTGCTAATCTATCTGTTCAAAAAGCCTCTTTGCTTCCTGGGTTGTGACTATAGAGTCCAGAACAGGAACCCCCACTGAATTTATCCCTCTGTCTACAGGAAGTATGTAATGACAGGAAGTCAGTGGGCTCCTGGGAAATACAGTTTTTAGGGTAACAGATTTTCAATTACACAGTGTCTAATAGTCTGCATAAAGAAATCAGGATTTGAGTTGTGGAACAGAAGGAAATAAAAGTCAATTCAACCAAGTTTATTTCAATAGGAGAAACAAAACCTACTAGAGAGCTACAGTATATATGTATATGTACATATGTATATGAATAACTGTGAAACATACTGATAGAAGTGTAGAATCTCCGAGTTGGAAGGGATCTCTGAGCCATACTTAAATTCAAAATTTCTCTACTTAATATGTAGTCATTTATAGCTTGTACTAATACTTCTTGTGGGGGACAACTCCTTAATTCCCATGGCAGATCATTCCATTTTGGAAGAGCTCTAATTATAAAGGTTTTTCTTACACTGAGCCAAAAATCAGTCTTGCTGAAATGTAAGCCTATTGCTCCTATTTCTCTCTTTCAAGTCAAGCAGAGCCAGTCTAACAAAATAATTAAATAACTCACAAGGACTCATTTGTTCTCTCTAAGTCTTTTCTTCAGACTATGCATTCCTAGTTCCTTAAGCTAATTCTTCTAGGTCATGATCCTTCACAATCCTAGTCACCTCCCTATGGAGGTTCTCTAGTATCCTTTCTGAAATAAGGTACCTAAATTTGGATACAATACTCAGAAAGTACTTGACCAAGAAGAGTTCAGTAGAACTATCATCTCCCCAATTCAGTATAATAGGATTCCCTTCATATAGCCTATGGCCTCACTTGCTATCTAAATTCATGATAAAATTTCAAAGGAGATACTAATAATAATTTGCATCATCCAAGGTGGAGGAAAGGGTGCAATGGAGATGGTGACAGCATTACTTTTAACTTTTCCAATGCAAGAATGAAATAATATCCTTTAGTGATTAGACAGACAGCAGAAGAAAATAGTGGAGTAAAAAAAATAAACTTTGAAGTTATTTTGGGGAATCAGGAAAGGCTTCATAGAAGAAGTAGCATTTGAGCTGAGCCTTAAAGGGTGTATAAAATTTCAGCAGATGGAGCTGGGGCAAGGGCATACTAGGCATAGGCACAAAATCAGGAAATCATGATATGTATATAGGGAGAGTGGGGAGTCCACATTGCTTGGAGCATCAAGTGAAGAAGAAAGTAACATGGAATCAGATACCAATATTTTTCCAGTGTCCATCACTAGCCACACTTCTCTAAGGCTAGAAAATTATGGATAAATTCAGCTGACACTATTCAGGTAGTTCGTTCTGGAATGAATCTTGTCTCTTGTTTTTTTTTTTCAATTATTAGTATAGCCTCTACAGCAGAATTAACTAGGGATTAACAAAGGTCACCGTAAATATCTTTACAAACACAATGACAATTCAAGGGAAGAAAGATCCAAGGCAAGATTTCAATGTATATTACAGCCATTCCATTTATTATGAGACTGGTCTCTCTTTATTCATTCCATATTCTCTCATCATATGCTTTTGAGCTTCCATATACAGACTGGTTTGATCTAGTATCTACCAATTTCTTTCTCATTACCTTGGCAGAAGAACTGATACCATCAACTGACACACACCTGTGCATCAGATCCACCCTAGAGCAATCTTCAATGCCTAGCACAAGGTCCACATAGTAGCACAACATAGTAGTGCCACATATGCCCAAAAATAATAGCCTAAGGCAGTGGCAACAGATGTAGAAGAACTTTGCCTCTCATGCTAAGATTTTTTAATTGTATTTAATCACCTATAGGGAGCCACTGAGGATTTTGAGCAGAGAAATGGATAGTGGGTGAAGTCTATAGGTCAATTATATTAATCTAGCAATGGTATGAAAGATGGATTGAAGGAACAACTGAAGTTAAGAAGATTGATTAAAATGTTACTGTGCCAGTTTATGGGTTGTGAATTTTATATCTACTGTATTAGAAATCAGTTCTTATAAACAATACATAGGAAAAAAATTTAATATATTGATATAACGTGAGTTTATCTGTGTAAGTTATTATCACATATGCTTCCATAAGCTCTTTCCCTGACTTCCTCTAAACACCCATAGCCATCCCTCATATCAGCCTTGGATTGATGGCTGGAATTCAACATTATGTTCCTTTGAGTTAAGTAATCAAACCTTATTAAAATTTAATAAAATGAGTGCATAAGCAATTATCAATTATTAACACTTGAAAATGAATTAGTTTATTGACCAATCAATAAACATTTATTAAGTGCTTACCATGTGCCTGCTATTTTGCCAAGTGATGGGATGGAGATTAAAAGAAGTTGTTAAAGAGCCTAATACAAAGCATAGGAAATCTGGTGTTTTGGAGGTAGGGATGGTACATAAAGAAAAGGAGCCCTGAAAGGAAAGGGAAGATGATAAAACAATTTACCTGCTTTATAGTTTGCTTAAAGCATCAGTCATAATGAGTTGGACATGGCTAAAAATTTTTGAACAACAACATATGTGGTAGTGCTATAAAGCTTGTGAAGTATTTCACAAGCATTCTTTTATTCAAGACTCTCAAGAACACTGTGGAGTATGATAGCTACTAATATTTTCATTTTGCAGATAAAGAGACCAATGATCTGAGATAGCAAATGACTTTTCTATGCAGACTCAACTAATAAGTATCTAAGGCTGAATTTGAAGTCAGTTCTTCTGAGGCTAAATCTAGCACTATATCTACTTGGACAAACTTTCTCTATTATTCTTTCTCTAATTCAGAGGGAAAATTACTTCTGAGGCTTCTGAGTCTGTTCTTCAATACATGAGTGAGAGAATCAGATTTATGGTTCTGTGAAGATTGAATTTAGCTCTCCCCTGATTGTAACAATGAAGCTACTTAGCTCTTCCTTTATTGGGAAGATTAAATTATAATCTACAATCTATTTTTAGATTTTAATCCCCAAAAGGTGATAACTCAGGATTTTAAGTAGATCTACCCATTTTAACTACAAAAAGGTGTTAAGTAAGTAAAAAAGGTGAACTAACCAAAAAAAGTGTTAAGTAACTCAAAAAGATATAATCTAAGCAAAGAAGGTGTGAACTAAAGAGTGGGCAGTCCTGGAGAAAAGCATCTGCTGTGATTGGTAGATGTGAAATTAAGGGGAGATGATAGAAGAGAAAAAAATCTTTAAAAGAGGACCAGAGGCCAGAAGAAGATATATTGGATTTAAAATTCGAGTTGGATGGAGAATTCTCTGACTCAGAGTTGAACTGGAGGAACTAGACCCCTGGAAGAACATGATAACTGTTGGTGAGTGAAAGACTGACTTAATGACCCCGCCTTTCTGGAGGCATAAAGCCTCCAGGAAAGGCCCATTGTCTTGTGACTCTTCTCCCTGATTAGGGCCTTAGTATTTCTACCTGGCTCAGAGGAAGCCAGAGTTTCCTCTCTCCCTTTTTCTCTCTCTTCCTTAATATCTTCCCTCTATTGTAAATAAACTACCATAAATTCCATTTACTTTAGTAATTCACTTTTGGGATTTAGAAATTAAATCCCTGGCAACCACCTAATTAATATATTTCAGTCTCAACCACAATTTAAATTTAACAGTTCCTTTTATATATTTTCCAATATACTTTGCCTTTAGAGTACCAATGGACAAATCAGGAGCTACAGCAAGAGTACATTGTCCACACCTTCTCTGTTTTGGACCCCTAGCATAGTACTTCAGATACAGTCAGGGTTTATTAAGGGCTCACTGGGTAGAACTGGCTTTCTTTGGACTACTCTTATAGACAAGAAAAGAATAAGAATATTCCAAAATTCTCATGGATCTATGATCTCATCAGTGCCTCTGGAAATCACAAACCATTCATGCCTTCTCAATTGATATGCCTCTTGCTCATGTCATCCTATATGCTCTTCTAGGTCTTTAACATCATGAAGGAACCAAAGGAGTACATGAGCAATATACTTGCTTATTCCTTCCCTTGCTATATAACTAGTGCATCTCCTTTTCTATGTAGATATATATATATATACAGATATATAGATATAGATATGTGTGTGGTATATTATTTTCCTATTTGCCTTTATTTATATTTGTCTACTAGTACTTCTCCATTTTCCTTTGATTTGCAACTTTTGTTCACCTGATATCATAGTATTCCACGATTCAGTTGTATCCCTGGAAGAATATTGGTATTAAATTTTTTTTCTTCAATTCCTTAGGAAGAAATATGAGATAATCCAAAGTGATCTGAAATTTTAAAAATGAAACCCTTCCCAATATCTTCTTTCTAGTTAATCATAATGATGATGATAATAAAGTATGATGTATATAGTACATTATGTCTATAAAGCAATCTCCCATGGATTATCACATCAGATAAAAGTTCACATTTATCCAGTGCTTCTGACATTGTCTCATATATTTCTTGTGTGGCACTGTCATTATTAACCTCATTTTGTAAGTGTGGAAGTCAAGGTTCAGAAAGATTACTGTCTTACCTAGAGTCACACAAGTAGTAACTGAAATGAACTTTGAATTCAGGCTTCCCTAATACCATGGCCAGCATTCAACATCCCTGTGAGGTATAAGTATAAGGGGAAGTATGGGGTGAGACTGCCCAATAAGCTCATTCCTCAAGAACATGAATACCCTGCCCTGATGATACACACCCTCCCCCACCATGGACTTCTGAGCATGCCCAGATATTATTTCTGATCTGCTTCCCATTGAAGAAGAGGAGCCTTTTGTCCAGGTACTGAGCTAGAACATGGGAGTGCCTCCAAAAGACTCTTTTTATCTCCCTGATGCTAGATGAGTTGGATCATCTTCTTTTAAACTCAGAATAAAGGAAGGGACTCAAGTCGTCTCTCAGCTGGAGCCAGAGTCAGTAGGAAGCCTTCAGAACACAGCTAATAACCTAAAATCCTTTATTATTTTATGTATTTTATTTTATACATTTGAAAACATTTGTCTAAGAAGGGATTTATAGTCTTCACTACACTGCTGAAGAAGTTCATGACACAAGTATGCCCTGCTATTGCAGAGAGAGGCAATACCAAGGATTGACTCCTTCTTATCATTCACCTTGGTTGTCACTAAAATTTGACATGGACAGCTGTTCTTGGGTCTCTGATCCCTAGATCTCCTGGCATTTTTAAGCTTATAAGCTCTCAACATTTTCTTTACCTAAGAGCCAGGGGAAAAAAAAATAAAGAAAATAGCTATGCTAAGTTGAAGGTCACTTTTAGATGGTCTGAGAGGGAACAGTAGGCTATTTTCTTTTTTCTTTTTTTTAAATTTTATTTAATTGATTAATTTAAAGCATTTTTCCAGGATTACAAAAATCATGTTCTTTCCCTCCCCTCCCCGCAACCCACTCCCATAACTAGTGCACAATTCCACCGGGTTTTGCATGTGTCTTTGGTCAAAATCTATTTCCATGTTATTCATATTTGCACTAGGGTGTTCATTTAGGGTTTATAACCCCAATCATATCCCCATTGACACATGTAATCAAGGAGTTGTTTTTCTTCTGTGTTTCTACTCCCACAGATTTTCCTCTGAATGTGGATAGAGTTCTTTCCCATAGATCCCTCAGAATTGTCCTGGGTCATTGTATTGCTACTAGTCCATTATGTTTGATTGTACTACAGTGTATCAGTCTCTGTGTACAATGTTCTCCTGGTTCTGCTTCTTTCATTCTGCATCAATTCATGGAGGTCATTCCAGTTCACATGGAATTCCTCCAGTTTATTATTCCTTTGAGCACAATAGTATTCTATCACCAACAGATACCACAATGTGTTCAGCCACTTCCCAATCAGAGGGCATCTCCTCATTTCAAAACAGTGGGAGGGCCATGTGCTCATGGCAGGGTTCAGGCTCCTTCTGAGAGAATACAAGATCCTGCCAGCCCCAATGCAAAGCTTCAGAGTAACTCAACCTACTCACTGAGCATCAGGGAAGGAATAAAAGTCAAGTTGTTCCCAGGGAATCTTTATGATTCACTCTCAGTCTCAAGCTCTCCCCATTGTCTTCTTCTAGGGCAATCAGACTAGAAACAATGCATGTGGGGATTTCATCAGCAGAGGCATGTGCATGTTCAAGAAGACTTGGCACAATGGCCAGGGTTCTCACCCCTCCAATTTACATAAATATTATAAATGGCTATGGAGTCAAAGTAGCAATAACTAGCATTTATATAACAGTTTAAGGTTTTCAATAGGCTTTTCATATCACTCGAACCTCAATACAACCTTCTGATGTAGGTGCCATTATATATCCCATTTTATAATTGAGGACATTTTGAAATGGAGAGACATTAAGAGACGTGTCCAAGGTACCACTGCTAGTAGGTGTCTGAGGCAGGATATGAACTCCAAATCGTCTTGTTTTCAAGTTCAACATTTTATCCACCAGGCCACCTAGCTGCCAATAAAAGTAATAATAATAACAGGTAACATTTATATGGTAAGTAAAATTTATAGCTAGGTAGCACAGTGAATGAATGAATGAGTGCTTGGCTTGCTTGGAGTCAGAAAAACTCACCTTCCTGAATTCAAATCTGTTCTCAGACACTTACTAGCTGTTTGACTTTGGGTAAGTCATTTAATCCTGTTTGTTTCAGTTTCCTCATCTGTAAAATGAGCTGGAAAAGTATATGGCAAACCCCTTCAGTATCTTTGCCAAAAAAATTCCAAACAGAATTACAAAGAAGCAGACGTGATTGAAAAATGATTGAACATTACATACATTATCAAGGGAGTGATGCATGTGAAGCATTTTGTAAACTTTTTCTCCTTTGATGACATGTATAAAATATTTTGCAAACCTAACAACACTAAAAAAGGATAGATATTTTAATGCATATCCTCATATCCATTTTACAGAAAAGGAGAGAGATGACTTGATCAAAAGTACAATGTAGTTTCTAAGTGACCAAGTCAGAACTTACTTCCTAGTCTTAAAACTAACACCCAGATCAGTGTTCTTTCCACAAAAACATTTTCTTCAACAACCCCTGAGTTGTGTTTAATGTCTTTGCCATCTCACAGAACAATTTTTCTTCCCTAAATGTAGGCCTCATGGGGAGCTGCTATTACCCCTACCCTGAGACAGTGGGCTATGAAAGTGTTAAGGAGTGGGTTAGTTCCTCTTTGGATCCTGAAACTGTGAAAAGGATGACAAATTTACTAAAATAACAGAGCTGCTGGTTGGATGCACTTACTCCCACGCTGACCTGCCTGCCAACCCACTTTTCATTCCCATCCAAAACCTTTCTGTCTTCCCATTATGCAATAGTTGGAAAGGGATAGAGGGGAAGGAGATTATTTTTTTTAAGTTTTGCACACATCTAATCAGTATATACTGCCTAATAACATCTGTGCTGGGTTAGTCACCAGAGTGGGTGCCTCAGGAATAACAATTTGATGAGGAATTTACAGTCAATAACAATCACTTCAGCAAGGGAAAGATACTTAGACATATCCTCCTTTTTAGACTGTGAAGCCAAAAGGAGCAGGTAACAGTTCATAGGATCAAGTAGAAAAATTCTAGGGTGAGCAGAGTGAGGTAATAACATGAGCAGTATACTTAGTTAGAGATCTGGATTCAGATCCCAATACTTATATGTAGCCATGAGAGCTTGGCCAAGTCACTTATTAAATCTGGTCTTCAATTTTCCATTTTACAAAATTAAAGGGTAAGTAAAATGATCTGCAATCCCTTTTTAGTTTAAAATCCTATCATCCTGTAGTATCTTCTTAGCTCTGATTAAAAAAGGAAAACAAAAAGAAAAAAAAAGCAGTTAGGGTTAGGGTAAGTATATTAGCAACATGTTGTTCAGTCTCAGGCAACACCAACAAATATATGTGTTAATTTTTCTTACAAAATTTCTTTGAAAATTTCTCCATATTGAGTCTTTTCTTAAAACATGTGGCATTTGAAATTAGAAACTAACAGTTACTAATTTGTGTTGTGCTTTTCATTTAAAGCTTGAATTGCATAACAAGAATATCATTGGTTTGATTACATGATAAAAATTATGAGATTTAGTTATTTGTCAAAGTACAACCATCAGGCTTATGCCAATAACCCAATTCCCAAGGGACCACTGCTCACCTGAAGAAATCTACAAGAATTATAGATTTAGATCCTTAGGGGGAAAAGGATGACTTTGTATTTCTCAGTCTCCTGAGATTTAAAAAAAAAGCTATGCTTACTCATGTTTGCATGTACATTACACAAACATACACACATACCCAGAGTTAATTAACCTGAAGAATGTTGTAGATCAAAGATGTACAGTAACATAGTTTATTGCATACAGTTGGCACTCACTATTTAAGCAAATAAACAGTTCATCTTCCTGTAAAGCTCACTTCTCACTCATGATTTCTCACATTAAAAGCAACTAAGTTGGTTTGCCACATAGATTCATAGACTCCTAGGATATTCAAACTGGAAAGAGCTTGTTATGACCAAAGGGAGAAGACATTTGAACTAAGGAGCTAAATCAAGTCCAAAACAGAAATTCAGTCTATGTATTATTTATATAAATAATTTATTAAGTGCCAAAAGTGTACCAAGAAATCTACTGGGCATGATATATTTAAAACTCAAGTCAAATTCTGACTATTCCCCTAAGGTTTTCAAACCATAAAGAAAAGACAAATCCACAAAATTGTGTCAAGAATTATGAATGAATAGCCTCCCCCCATTTCTTCACCAACAGTTCTCAGTAATATCAAAAGATTCATATTAGATGACACAGAAGACTGCTGTTGAAAAGAAGCTGGCATTCTTCTAATTAGACTTTCTAGAATTTTCTGCCTCTCTCTTCCCCTTCAATCTCCATCCTTGCCATAAAGGGAGCTGAAGGGAAGCAAGGGATAAATGATGAAGCATTATGAGATTAATATGGTACCTGAGCATAATCACATTGCATCAAAATCATAAACTCTTTGAGAACAGAGACTATCTTTTGCCTCTGTATCCTTAGCTCTTAGCATAGAACCTGTCTTGTATTAGACTCTTAACAAGTATTGATTTATTGGTTGATTATATTGTTCACATTCCTATAGAGACAGAAAAGGCAAAACTGAGGTAGATAAAAGGGAAAACTTGCCAACTTGCCAACTAAGAAATGATAAACCTGAGAAATGAATTTGATGTCATTTATAAGCTTGAAAGTGAGTTGTAGCAGCAAAGATTTAGATCTGTAAAAGACCTTTAAAGGTCATCTAGTCCAACCCTCTCATTCTACAATGGAGATAAGAAATTAGGGCTAGTTTTTAACTCAAAGTTAAGCAACTTGACCAAAGTCACAGAGAAAGATGTGGGATTTGCCTCAGAGTCTTTTGGATTAAGCTCAAGAGAGTTCTCATTCTGTTTTATCATGCTAACTCCCCTTTAAAAGAAAAGGTTGACTATTTAAAATATATATATATATGCACATATATATATATATATATATATATACAAATTACCAAAATTGGCAGAACAGGAAATTAAAGATCTAAGTAGACTAATCTCAAGGGGAGAAAATAAGACAAGACATTAAAGAATTACTGTGCCTTCCTCCCACCAAAGCAAAAATAAATAAATAAATAAATAAAAAACAAAGCATGCATCTAGCTCAAGAAGATTCAAATACTCTCAAACCTTGTAAAAATGAATACTTCCTAACTTACATATATAACAAGCCAGTAAATAAGGAAGATAATAAGTGAATAAGTAAAGTAGGCCATGTATCTGGCAGTCCTCTACACCTTCCTTATCTCTACCATTTAGAATCCACCAATTTTCAGTGTCTTCTTGTTCCCAAAATTACCTTATATTTATTCATCTGTTTACAAGTTATAGGGTTTAAGGTGGGCAAGAAATAAGGGGCATTGCTTAAAAATCAAGAGTTAGATAATACTAGATGGCTAACCTTATGTTGAGATAAAGATACAGTGGGGGAATGGTCTTTTTAGTTTGTGAGTAAGGACTAGGGAGGGACAGGACAGGGAATACTCTGTGCCTCCTTTAGAACTTCAGAAGACATTATAAAAGAGCCCTTGTTACCTTGAAATTGGTATAGTGTTCCGGGACATATGTCCAGAAGCCAGGTGATTAATATTTTCTTTTCTGGCCAATTCCCACTATAGCCTCTGAGCAGTTCACACTGAAGAATCCACATGTTTATAGTGGTAATAGAAATGCTGCTGAGATAATAGAGCTTCTGTGTAATTAAGCATCAGTGCTCTTCCATCATAAAGATACAAGCATTATGCATCCTTTTCAAGATCCCAGCACACTGCTGATAATGGGCAATCCATCAATAATCACTTCCCAGACACTCTGGGGCTGCTTTATGAGGACATGGATAATTCCTTTATGAGACAGAGAATTAATAGAGATGAGCATAGAGTTGTTGGTTACCATCACCTAAAGAGTTACTACTGTTTTTATGTCTTTTCCTAACATCCCTGAAATGGTAAACATTAATCAGCTTGAATATTGATATCATATGTGGTTATATTGATCTCTCAAAATATGTCACCCTCCCCCATCCCTTCAAAACGACATGCACTAATCATTTGGGTTAATGAGCCAGATCCTCCCAGTATCAAAGCTATTTCATCCTTATAAGTAAATCATGACCCAAGATGAAAAATGCTATCCACCACCAGAGAGAGAACTGAAGAACTCTGAATGCAAATTGAAGCATATTTTTTAAACTTTCCAAATTTCTATTGTTTATTTTATCTATTTTTTCTTTTTAACATGGCTAATAAGGAAATGTGTTTTTCATTACTTCACGTGTATAACAGACATTAAATTGCTTGCCTTCTCAAGGGAAAGGGAGGAACAGGAAGAAGGGAGAGAATTTGAAACAAAAAAAAATTTAATGCTTACTAAATTTTTTACATGTTTTTGGGAAATCTTTAATTAAATAAATAAGAATAATTTTAAAATAAGTTAATCACCTACGAAGTCCAAATTATGTTTCCAGGGTGATAAGGATATCACAAAGCTCTTAAATGAGGTACCTCATAGGGTTGTTGTGAAGACCAAATGAGTAACCTGTAAAATGCTTTGGAAACATCAAAATGCTACATAAAGATTAGCTTCTACCACAACTATATTCCTCCTCCTCATTGTTACATTTTTATTACAATTAATGTTGTTCATTGGGAAACAGGCAATTTCCAAAGGAACTTAAAATTTGATATCACTGGATCTGGTTCTCTGTAGATAAGAGTTGAGTTTTTTTCTTTGTATAATGGAGTGGCATTATGGCCCGGTATGGTTATTATTGCCCCTTCCAACTATAGAGCTGAGCAATTCAGACCATTCAGTACCTATTTTAAAACATATCTGCAAAAGGCAAATATCTGTCTACATTACCTTTGTCTACTTTTGCATATAATGAAAACAATGGAATGAGTGGATCTAGTCACCAAGGAGATGGATGTACCCTGCCCAACATAATTGATTCTATGTGAAATAAATAAATGACAGATTAAGTTAGCCATGTCACACTGGGCCACTTAATTCCACAAGAATTGTGTTATGGGTATGACATCAATTAAATAATAGTGAAAGCTAACATTGTATAGAACTTTAAGCATTGCAAAGTCTTTGCCTACTCATTGGAGCTTCACAACAATCATATATGTATTTTCCTCATTTTATAAATAGGGAAATAAGTTGCCAGAGAGTGAAGTAGCTTCCCAAGGTCACCCAGTTAATATAAGAAATAGTATTCAAACTCAGGTCTTTCCCTCATTATGACTTGTTACAGCACGATTTAGTGACTATAAATTCCACTACGGTGGAATTTAATAACGATGAAATACTAATAATAGGGTATATGTGATGTTCAGAGAAGACTGGAATTTCTGGTGTGAGAGCTTGCCGAGATTTTTTCAGGGATGTTCATCCTCCTTTGATGCCCACCTGCCACCCAGCTCTGACCTGTGACTCCAAGAAGCTGTAGCATGCACAGTGACCACACTCTGGAAAATCATTCTTTTTTTTTTAATTTTAAACATTATTTTATTTGGTCATTTCCAAACATTATTCACTGGAAACAAAGATCATTTTCTTTTCCTCCCCTCCCCCCCTCCCACCACCTTTCCCTCTCCCATAGCCGACACACGATTCCACTGGTTATCACGTGTGTTCTTGACTCAACCCCCTTTCTCTGTTGTTGGTATTTGCATTAGAGTGTTCATTTAGAGTCTCTCCTCAGTCATATCCCCTCAACCTCTGCAGTCAAGCAGTTGCTTTTCATTGGTGTTTTTACTCCCACAGTTTATCCTCTGCTTGTGGATAGTATTTTTTAGATCCCTGCAGATTGTTCAGGGACATTGCATTGCCACTAATGGAGAAGTCCATCACCTTCGATTGTACCACAATGTATCAGTCTCTGTGTACAATGTTTTCCTGGTTCTGCTCCTTTTGCTCTGCATCACTTCCTGGAGGTTGTTCCAGTCTCCATGGAATTCCTCTACTTTATTATTCCTTTTAGCACAATAGTATTCCATCACCAACATATACCACAATTTGTTCAGCCATTCCCCAATTGATGGGCATCCCCTCGTTTTCCAATTTTTGGCCCCCACAAAGAGTGCAGCTATGAATATTCTTGTACAAGTCTTTTTCCTTATTATCTCTTTGGGGTACAGACCCAGCAGTGCTATGGCTGGATCAAAGGGCAGACAGTCTTTTATCACCCTTTGGGCATAGTTCCAAATTGCCCTCCAGAATGGCTGGATCAATTCACAACTCCACCAGCAATGGATTGGTGTCCCTACTTTGCCACATCCCCTCCAGCATTCATTACTTTCCTTTGCTGTCATGTTAGCCAATCTGCTAGGTGTGAGGTGATACCTCAGAGTTGTTTTGATGTGCATCTCTCTGATTATAAGAGGTGTAGAAAACTTTTTCATGTGCTTATTAATAGTTTTGATTTCTTTGGCTGAGAACTGCCTGTTTATGTCCCTTGCCCATTTGTCAATTGGAGAATGGCTTGATTTTTTTGTACAATTGATTTGGTTCTTTGTAAATTTGAGTAATTAAACCTTTGTGAGAGGTTTTTATGAAGATTGTTTCCCAATTTGTTGCTACCCTTCTGATTTTGGTTACATTGGTTTTGTTTGTACAAAAACTTTTTAATTTGATGTATTCCAGATTATTTATTTTGCATTTTGTAACTCTTTCTAATTCTTGCTTGGTTTTGAAGTCTTTCCCTTCCCAAAGGTCTGACATGTATACTATTCTGTGTTCACCTAATTTTCTTATAGTTTCCTTCTTTATGTTCAAGTCATTCACCCATTTTGAATTTATCTTGGTGTAGGGTGTGAGGTGTTGATCTAAAACTAATCTTCCCCACACTGTCCTCCAATTTTCCCAGCAGTTTTTATGGAATAGTGGATTTTTGTCCCAAAAGCTGGGATCTTTGGGTTTGTCATATACTGTCTTGCTGAGGTTGCTTGCCCCCAGTCTATTCCACTGATCTCCCTTCTGTCTCTTAGCCAGTACCAAATTGTTTTGATGACCACTGCTTTATAATATAGTCTGAGATCTGGGACTGAAAGACCCCCTTCCTTTGGAAAATCATTCTTGATAGGCAGGTTAAACCACACTGATAGTAACTAACAAGTCTCAAACCCGTCTGTGAATTAGGAGGATGTCTACCCTAGGCATGAAAAGCCTCCTCCTGACAGAAGAGGTAGATGAGAACAATTTGTTCCAATGGCCATGAAAATGGTTGAGGCAAAGTATGGAGAACCTAGACCTTGGTCAGACATCAAAGATGCTAAGGTCATCTACTATATCCTGAGCCATCACCAGTTGTCTTGACTTTTGTCTTGCCACTAGACTTCCATGACTCAAGAAGAGAGAGTTAGGCTAAAAGCTTTGTGCAACTCTGACTCACTTAAATCAGGTTTATGTGTGAATCAAAAGATATCACTAGTGATGTCATTTTGGTACTCTTCAAGTACAAAGAATAACAACCAACCAACCAATTACAATTGTTATTATTATTTAATAATAAACATTAGTTGGGGTATCCTTAGCTGGTTATATATATATATATATATATATATATATATATATATATATTTATTTATTTTTTTATTATATATGACTAGGGCTTTGAAATAGGAAAGATAAAAAGTAGAAAGAATCTGAACTTTATTTTTATGAAATCTAGAGGACTGAGGGTAGTTTATGCTTGAAAGTAAACCACAGCCCTTGTGCAAGTTAGATAAGTCACTCTTCCAGGTCACTAAGATTATATCTAGCAGAGAAAATTATAACAATTCCAAAGCTTGGAGCAAGTTCTAACTAGGGTCAATTGGAACAAGAATCACAAAATGGACCTTCAACTCAACTTTGCAATAAATAAAAATCTATTTATTTTTATTATTTTTTCCAATTAGGAAAAAAGAAGTAATTGATATAACCTAGTTGGAAGGAGGAGTCCTTCTTTTAATTTACTGGACTAGAGTATATAATCTCAGAGTTGGAAGATCTATGGAAGTAATCTAATCCAACCCATAGGATTTGGGGTTCCATAATCCTTATATTTCCACAGAAAAGCTCTCACCATACTCTCACTTACTTCCCAAAAATTACTGGAGCAAATATAAAACCAGGATTATTATTTACCTTCCTTGATGAAAAAAAAGCCACCTGGAAATATGGCTCCTTAGAGTGAATTAGAGGAGAAATCTAGACCTCTCTCTTCTTTTCCTTATTCCCATTCTCCTCAACCTTACTATCCCAAAATTCCAACCAAAAATCACCCTCCCCTTTTTCTGTGCCTTCTGGTATGCCTGTTCCATAAAGAACTAACCTTTTCCTCTCCCATTCTTTCCATCTTCTACATATACCTGAAACCTGGTGATACAGCCTCCCTGGCCACTTTCCAATACTGGCTGAATCTTCATTCACTTCCTTTAGCTCACAGGTGGAATACATCTTACTTCTCATTATCACATCAGGTTCTTTCTCTACCTCCCTCCATCAATATAAATAGAGTAAATGTAACTTCCCCTTTGAAGTTCTTCTCTACTACCCAGTCAAAATTCTGGTGGCTGTGTCTATAGACCTCTAGGTCACTTGAGTTCAATTTTTTTTTCTCTCCAATTCCAGTCCTTACCCTAGGGGACTATTACATAAATATTGACTCTTTAAACACCCTAACCATTCAATGACCTAGTCCATCCTAATTCAGTCAAACATGAAGCATGAAGATATTCATACCCTTTATTTGTCATCACCCACAAATATATCACCTCTATAAGCAAAAGCCCCAAATCTACTTATCTGACCATAATCTTTTGACTTTTGAATTCTTTCTGTCTTGCCTTACAAATCCTATTCTTCATCTACAACATGACTCCCAATCCCTTGACTCTTCAATTCTTTCTAGGATATCTCCCTTACTATAGCCATTCTGTCCTTTGCCCCCTGTTCATATCCCTGGGTGATGAAATTAAACTCTACACTATCCTCTTCTTTTGTATCCTTATTCACTGAATTAATTGGAGAAAATCATAAACCTTTCTGGCTAGTTCCACTACAAATAAATGTTATATAACTTCATTTGGGAAATTGCTCCTGAACAACCCTACCATGACCCTTATCAATTCAATGTCCAACTCTCCACAAAGATTCTTCCAAACTTTTCCCTCCCTACTGAAACCTCTCATAGTTCTTCCTGCTCCCACACTCAGATGAGGTCCTTGACTCATATTTTACAGGGAAAAAATAGAGGCTATTCATTTTGAACTACCTCTTCCTTAGTTCCAGTCACTTAAATGTCTTCTGCCACTTTCTGTCTCACATGATGAAGTAGACTTATTCGTTACCAAGGAATTGCATGTTCTAGCAACTCATTCCATCCTGTCTCCTCAAACAGATTGCCCCTTTTACCCTCACCACTCTATCATTTTTTTAAAGCATGGATGCATTTTTAAAACTACTTATTATTTATACATTCTTTCAAAAATTATTTCAAATACTTTTCCTCCTTGTTGCCCCTTCCCTTTCTATTAGTTCATTCCCTACTGCCTAAAAACATGTCCATGTTTCCCCAATCCTGAAAAAAATTCTCATTTGATTCTTCCATTCCTTTATAACTATTGTCTTACATCTCTTTTTCTCTTTGTGGGTAAACTTTAAAAAGGCATTGACAATAGGAGACTGCTTTTTCTACTCTTCCCCTCTTCTTAACCTTTTATGGTCTGGCTTCTGATTTTATTATTCTACTGAAACTGCTTCCTCTAAACCAACTAATGTTTCCACAGGAGCCAAATCCAGTGATCTTTTCTAAATGCTCATTTTTTCTTGATTATATCATCAGCTCCCATGGATTTAAATACCATCTTCTTTATCCTAATGATTCTGTACCTATTCTGCTCAAATCTCTCTGCTGACCTCTGATCCACCATCCTTAAGTGTCTTTTGTTCATCTTGAACTGGATGTCCAGGAGACATCTTAGACTCAGTATGTCCAAAATACAGCTCAATATCTTTCCCCCTCTAAAATCTCCCACACTCAAGTTGCCTATTACTCTTGAGAGCAACCCCATCTTCCCTATCTCTCAGGGTCACACAACCTAGGAGATATCCTAGGTCCCTCACCTTTTGCTCTCTCACTACACATATCCAATCAGTTGTGAAGATTTGTTGATTTCATCTTTGCAATATCTCTCCAATATACTTCTCTCCCTCCTCTGGAATTGTCTCCATTCTAATGCAGCCCCTCAACACCTTGTCTCTCTATTGTTGTATTAATATTCTGGTAGGTCTATCATAGGTCTCTCCCCACCCCAATCCATCCTGCAGTTAGCCACTAATGGGATTTTCCTAAAGTACAGGTCTATCCATTTCTCCCATCCACTCATTCCCTACTCACTCAATAAACTTCAGTGGCTTCCTATTTTTTTCCAAAAGCATTTCTCAAACCCTTTTTAATTCTAATGTCATTCCTCTGTTCATTACTCTCATTTATCCTGTATATAGCTTATGTGTATATGTTTGTATACATGTTATCTTCCCCATTAAGTTGGAAGTTTCTAGAAAGACACCCCTGCCTGTCTTTTGTCTCTTTTTATATTTTTAGAGCTCATCACAGTGTCCAACATTCAGTAAGCATAAATGGTTAATGAATATCTATGACTGATTTCTGAAAAAAGGAGGGAAGAGAAAGGACTAAGAAGGGAAAGGTTATGAGTGTTGTAGATTTTCTTATAGGAATAAGGCAAGGTCAGAGCTTCAGTTGACTGGTCCCATAGTCACCTGGAACCAGGACCTCCTCTTTTGCCCTTCTCCTCTCCCTGTCTGAGGAAGCTTTCCTCTCCTCTTCTACTGTGTAGATAATGTCTTAGATTTTTGCTCCTTCTACATTTCTTGTCTTGCTAAGCTAATTAAAGGACTGTTATCTAATAAATTCTAGCTCTGTCTACTCTGTTTCTTGCCATTACTGAAGATCTGTGTGGCCTATTCTCAGAAAATAGTGACAGATATTATAATAATGTCATTAGTCTCTTGTCAATGTGATCAATATCATTTTGTAGTCTATCTTTGTTTTTCACTAAATTACATAGTCTTTTACATTTTACATTTACATTTGTCAGATTCTTATAGGAGCAGAGTTTTTTTTTTAAGCTCCTATCTTATTTTTCTCCAATAAGATTATAATTACCAATAGTATTTCTTAGTAACCTTCATTTCCCTCACTGACCTTAGAGGTGTTAATTGATATCTTGAATCAAAGTGAAGAAAAAAAATAAAGGAAATAGGTTGAATAATGTTCTCCAGTACTAAAAGAGAACAGTCTAGGGAACAATTAGTTGTACCATTATCTTATCTACTTTTTTTTCAGTTTCACACCTCTATTGTTTATTTTTAAATAGACACTTCTGTTGGAGAAGAATTCACACTCCTTCTCCCCAATGCTCCTTCCACCCTCAGTCTTTCCAAATCACATAACTAATCTAGTACATATTCAGGGCTAGCAGTCAATTGTGCTTTGATATTTTGTCGATACTAATGCTTGTTTGGGCATGTATTACAGATCAGCTGCAGAGGCAATGTCATTTTTAATGGCCCTTGAATTGAGTTATTATTTCAAGATGTTCCCTTGCATGGCATTAAGCATATCTGATTGGAAGCACTCTAGAAAACTTGATATGAGCCGACTGTAGTTTCCAATTCAAGAGGCCCATTCTCCTCATCACTACCATCAAAATCAGGACCATCATCATCATCAGTAGCATTTATATGGCACTTTGGTTTGTAAAGGATTTTATGATATTTTCTCATTTTATCCTCACAAACCCCTGAGAAGTAAATGCTATTATTATCATCCCATTTTTCAGATGAGGACACTGAGACAGATAGAGTTTAAGTAACTTGTCCAGGGTCACATAATTGGTAACAACAACTGGTGTTATCTATTTCTCTTAAGAATTTGCAGAGTATTTATATGTTAGATTTCATTTGGATCACAGTGAAGAAGCCTTGTGAAGAGAATACTGAAGGTATCACTATCATCCTATTTTATAGATAAAGAAAATGAAAATCAGAAAATGTAAATTATTTTATTTCAGTGGACATACATCTGTTGTTAGAGGCAAGAGTTGAATCTGAGTCTCTCTAGGATTCAATTCTAGTATGCCTTTTCCTATACTACATTGCCTAGAATAGCCCTCTTCTCTAGTGTCACAATACTATGACAGTGCAGCCCAGCCAGACAGCATCAAACTTTAGGCCTTCTGGTATAAGAGACAGATTTTTTTTTAAAAGAGGCAAAAGATTGATAGGTGGAGATAGGCCAGTCTAAATTAAGTAGGCCAGCATCTCATTAGCTAATTAACTACGTTTGCCAGTTGCCAAGTTGCCTGTTTAAATGAAATTGTTCTGTTTTTGACTAAACTGATTGACTGTTTTGACAAAAGTCTTTCAAATTGCATGAATGTCCCTATATTTCAACATTAAACAAAGAAGTGGGTTTGGTGATATTGCATATGTGTAGGAAGCTACATGATGCAATGGATAGAATTCTGGAACTTGGAGACAGAAAGACCTGAGTTCAAATTTTATCTCAGTCACTTACTAGCTGTGTAACCCTAGATGAGTCACTTAATTCTTATTTACCTCCATTGCTCATTATTAAAAGGGAGCAGACTGGGAAAGGAAAATGGCAAACCACTCCAATATATTCCCCCCCCCCCAAAAAAAAAAATCCATGGGCTTTTGCCCATGGGTTCATTTAGAATTGGACACCACTGCAAAACAACAATAGTGCTGCAAATTACAATCTAAAGGAACTTAGATTTGGAATCACAGCATCTATCTTTGTTCAAGTTTTGACTGCTTTTGACCTTTGAGAACTTGGGAAATGCTTGAGAGAGGTTAAATAGCCTCTCTGGGTCTCAGTTTCCTCACCTGTGAAATGAGGAGATTGGACCAGAAAAACTGAGAAGTTCTTTCAATCTGTTTTAATAAACATTTTCTGTCAATGATAGTGAGAACTCTAAGCTCTTAAAGAGAAGATGATGGCTCAAAAAGAGTGATACTGGAGACAAATTTTACCATCTTCATAATATTGCCTGTGGCCAGCCTTAGCCACCTAGAGGGAAGGGAGCATATAATACAGAGGGGAGGAAAAAAACAATGGCTATGGAGGTGTAGGGCCTGAGTTCCCACCCTGTCTCTTGTACTTATTAGCTGTATGAGTGTAAGTTCTCTAAGTCTTAGTTTCCTTATCTGTAAAATAAGGGGGCAAAAATACATGATCTCCAAAGTCTCTTCCAGGCTTAAATCTATGATAATGGCAAAATGAGTATATTTATATTCTCCATTTAACTAGCAGACTTGCCTTTCCCTATCATCAGCATTGTGTCTTTGCTGTTTGCTAAGTTGATTTTCTGAGTGGATTTTTGTTTTTCATTTTCTAAGTGAAGCTTATTAATACTGTTTATAAATCTCTGTGCTTTGGGGCTATTTTCTCTGTACATTTATAATATTGGTTTCCATTTCCTTGACTAATGCCTGTCCTAGTGATTTCAAGCTGGTTTCCTAGTTTTTCTAGATCAATTAGCATCTCCTTTATCCTCTTAGGTCTTGGCAACACTTCTCACCATTCCCTTAAGAATTTAATTAATGCGTTTTCAGTCTCTCCCAGGTTATTAATGGAAATGACTGATTTAAAACAGATCTAAGACTGACCCCCAGTGAGTCCTACTAGATTGTATCCTGACCCTGTCAAAAGCTCACTGTTGTATATAGCCTGCTGCCCATGACGACTTTTGGCTTCCTGTCAGTTGGTTTTGGAACCACTTCAGTGGGAAGAAGAGAAGTAGGCAGGGCAGGAAGCTGCTTTGAAGTCTATACCCCTCCATAGGGGGAGGAGAGAAGAGGAGTAGTGAAGGGCATTTTCTCTTTCTTTCAAGCAGTGTATCCACAGCTTGTAGATTCCAAGAGATGGAGGAAGGAATTACAAAAAGGAACAAATTCTCTTTTCTTTCCCCTCCTCCTAAGCCAGACCTTACTCCACAAGAAATAAGTAGACTGAGTATTTTAATTTAAAGTCCTATCCCCAATCAAAATCCCCATTTCCCTCAGGATACATTGCAATGCAATAAACACATTAATAAGCATTTGCCTTAGTGTCCTGTTGTATTAACAAATAGATTAGTGTAGATGAGTGAAATTAGTCTTTCCTGTGGTGTAAATATACTGATAGCCACCCTTACCCCTTCTTTAATTGTTTTTGCTTATTAGTTTTTTGTCATTGTTGATGTTATTGATCCAAAGGAATCTCTAAGTAGTTTCCCTTTGCACAGGAAAATAAAGTAAAATTGTCCAGTTTTCAGCTTACTTGATTTCAATAAGAAGGGACAAAAAATGTATTTCCTTCACAATTCCCCCAAATGCCCCAGGCAAAGCCTCAAAATTAATTTTGTCTTTGGTAACCCTCCCATCTCTTTTTCCCATTTGATCATGAGCTCCCTAAGGATGGGGACTATCTTTTGCCTCTTTGTATAGTGCCTGCCACTATGTAGGTGCTTAGTAAATATTTAGTGACTTGATTGATTTATGATTGGTCTCTGGCCTTCTGTCTACTCCTTGAAAGTTATCTTTATCACTCCTCAGAGTCAAGAGACTGACTTAGGACTTTCAAAGAAATGTTGTCCCAGAGTGTACAAGATTCCCTCTCTTCTTTCCCTGTCCTAGGTCCTCTCCTTTAACATCCTAACTGTCCTTCAAAACTTCTATTTCCTTATTGTAGAAACAATACATTGTAGCCTACATAGACTACAGCAGGCTACTAGTCTTCCCAGGGGACAAGGTCTAAAGATTGTAACTAGGAAAATTCCATTTATTATTTTAATAATAAATATGGAGAAATGATTCAGCTCATGAATGCACATCTTTTCAGTTTTTTTTTTCATTTTCCCCCCAATGGGTTAGGGATGTACTGGGAATGAAGGGGGTTCCCTTTCCAACTTTTCTTGACATCTCAACTAAGGGGAAAAGAGAGTCAATGAAGCCATGCACTTTGGCAAACTATCAAGGTAGTACATTTTCTCTTTCTTAGATTGTGAATGCCTTTAGATTCTTTGGCTTCTGTTGTTTCCCTAATGCTTCATAGGTATGATGAAGGGACCTTCTTTAATTATGATTTCAAGGTACAGATAGTGGCATAAGAACTAGAGTACCTCTAGTTAGTTGTTTGCAACAAAGATAAATGATAAATGAAGGTATTTCATTTCAGATGTAGTGACAGGCATGCACATTATTGGAAACAATGGCTAGGATCAAATAAAAATATTTTTAGTCTGGAAGGGAAAAGTATGTCACAGAATATGCTCACCACCACAGCTCATCAATCCAATTTTCTGGCCAGACTCCTGGCTTTCCTACCTCTTCCACTACATCTTCATTCTTGGTTTATGCTATTACCTTGATTTAAAATACTTTGCCCCTTGTGTTCATCTAGCTATATCATCATCTCCTATCCCCTCAATCTTTCAGAGTACAGCTCTTCTGGTTCTGTCTCCTTTTGTAAGCTTTTCTGATCATTTCAAGCTATAATTAAAGATGTCCAAAGACAAAAGACAACCTCAGTAGGTGATGGATGTTCATTCCTGATGGTCTTCAAGCAGAGGTTGGATGATGCATACCATGTACAATAAGGAAAGAAAACTAGATTTGAAGTCAGAAAGCCTGGATTTGGACCCTAACTGATTCTTCCTATCTGTATGACTTTGGGTAAGTCAATTAAAGAAAAAATGAAAAATAACTTACTAAATACTTTCTGTGCTTAAAAAATTATGCTAAATACCAGGGATACACATAAATTACTAGTCCTCAATAAACTCATGTTCTAATTGGGGATGGGAATGGATGTTACAACAAAATAGGAGGCAGATGTGAATCTCTATCTCTTTTGAGTCTCAGCTTTCTCATGTAAAAAATAACATATTTGGACTAAATAACCACTGAAGTCCTTGCAACTGGAAATTTGTTTGTCAAGGATGTTATCAAAGACAAATTTCTGTTATGTATTAGTTGAATCTCTGAGGTCCTGTTCAACAGTGAGATTCTGTGATTCTTCAACTTCTTTCTTCACTGTCTCCCAACGTCTGTTTCCCACAATTAGCACCATTGTATGTTGGGTTTTCCTACTCTAATTGTTTGTATCACAAGTTCACATTTTGTTACACTAACTGAAGTTGTTGTTCAGCCATTTTCATCACTGTCTACATCTTGGTTGACACCATTTGAGGTTTTCTTGGTCAAGATGCTTGAGTGTTTCACCATTTCCTTCTGCAGTTTAAAAGGCAAATTATTCCACTTTTACTTAGTTCTAATTATTAATAAGTTTGGTTTTTTCTTACATAGAACTTCATGTCACCATTTTATGACTCTGACAAATTGTTCCTAACTTTGCTGTCGTGGGTCAAGAAAAACAGATTCAATCCTTGTTACAAAATGTATACTTAAACCCTCATTTCTCCAGACTGACCAACCCCCAGTTGCAAGATTATAAATTTCAGGATAGAATCTAACTCCCGTTTTAGAAGTGATGAAACTAAGATTCAGGGAAGTTCAGTTATTTACTTAAGGATATATGGCTAATGAGTATCCCAGGCAAGAGCTGAACCCAAGTCTTTAAGATTGCAATTCCTAGTGTCTTCTTCACTATACTATGCTGCATCTAACTGATTCACATAAAGGATGATCTCAAGGCCCTTTATCATCTGGACTCCAATAGATACTTTTTAGCACTGTCATGTCAAAATTTAATAGTTCTAAGAATTGGAATTTATTCATTTTCCTTTAGCTTACAAAAGCTATCCTACCATTCTCCCTTAATTCCAGCTTCTCTGAAAAGAAAGGGACATGTACTTATGAAATTTGGTGTACTAAAGAAAACACGCTTATCGTGACTGTGGGAGGAGAATTAATATATGAAAGAAGGCACTTATTTGTAAAAGACTTTGAGCTTTCTTATATGAAAGACCCTACAGCATAAGTACAAAGTATTATTGTCTTATTTTAATTAAATTAAAATTTAAATGGCCCTTTGGCCAGTACATCAAAGCAATTTGAAACTCCAGACTTCCATCACCACTCGAGTACAGATTGGGGAAAAGCCTTAATCATTTTTGTCCTCTCTGACCTTTGGAAATTTCAGAGCTTCTCCATTTGATTGCTCTGCCTTTATCAGATGTTGGCATATTGGAAATAATTTCCAATAACAGTCAAGCCCACCAAATTCATTTACACAATCCTCTAAAGAAGACATGATTTAGAAAGGATTACTTAAGAAAAGGCCATTTTTAAATGAAAAGAATAATAAAAAGAGTTTTGAAATGCTGGCATCTGATCAATGGTTCTCTGACCACAGAAATCAAGAATTGCTTTGACTCAATCTAAGTTTCTGATTTACTTTTATAAGTCCTTTCACCTGTATTTTTCTCAGATGTAGAATAATATAACAGGCCATCTGATACATGAGATAGAAATAGAATGAAACTACTCTCAAGGAAAAGTGTCCTTTAATCTTTCTTTCATCATGCTAAAATTATTTCCTCTACTAGATAAACCTGAAATTAATTGCTTTCCTTTTCACAGTTGAAATGCATATGCTCTCTGGGAAGAGTAACACATTAAGCAATTATCAACCATCCTCATTTTAGTTTGAATTTTAAAATTGTGACAGAAAAAGAAAGGAAAATTGATCTATTTTAAATTTGAGGAGAGCAGATTTTAAGAGATTCAGAAAAAGAATAGAAATGCCCCAGTGGGAAGTCATTCCAGGCCTAATGGGAGATATTAAAAATGAAATTCTAAAGAAACAAACAATTTCAATGAGGACAATCAAGTGAAATTATCTAAAGAGACTGATGTTGATACACAGGGATTCATCAATCAATAAGATATTTTATTAAAACACTATGCCAAAAATAAAAGGAAGAGCAAGTGATGGAAGTTTCCAGAAATAATAGTTCATTCAATTTTTTATCCTTATGTGTAGCTCTGAGTATGCTAATGATTCTCATTTTCTATGTCTCAGTTCCAAACTCTGAAATAGAAAGAATGTATGCCTACTGGACAAGGATACCAAAGAGAACACACTCACCATGATTTAGGAAGGATAATTAGTCAATGAAATAAGGCACTTATTGTAAAGTATTTTGAGCTTTTTAGATGGAAGACACTACAGCATAATGGTAACATAATCCTATAAAGGCAGTACCAGAAGTTGTGAGCCTCCGAATGAACTGAGGCTGCCCTAGGAAAACAAAAAAGGAGCTTAGAAAGAATGGAAAGAACTAATGCTTGGGGCAAATTGGATACCATTAAATGTCAATGGAGAGAAAGTAAAAGGACTTAACTCATTTTACTTCTGTTTTCTCTATCAAGAATAATCTCTAACTATGGAGGAGAACAAAACACCCCAAACTGAGTGTTGTTTAAACAAACCAAGTAATAAGATAGTTAGAGGCACTCTGCAGTCCTTGTAGAATTTGAGGTCCCCAGGACCAAATGAATTAAATCGCTAAATTTAGAAAAAGCCTATAGATGAGATCTCTGAGCCATTATCTGTAATCTTTGAAAGATCCTAGAGAGGGGAGAAAAACCTTAGGACTGGAGGAGAGGAAAAAGCAACAATTTAAGAAAAGGAAAGAGTGTATAATCATCAAACTATTGACCTTTGACAAATATTTGAAAAGGATTATCCTGTTCTTTTGTATAAAATAAATTATAAATATAAGGAATAGACCATAGTAGTAGTAGTCTCTTGGTAACCAAGGATGACGATTGTCTTTGTGCGTTTTCATCTATGATAGATAAGTGTGCACAAAGACACTTGTGTGTGAAGGAGATTTAAGTGGAAAAGCCGATGCACAGAGACAGTCCCACTCTCTCAACGTTGGAAGCCACGAAAAGTCGTTACACCTGGAGACTTCCTCAGCTGCATTGGATGGCCATGTTGTCTTTTGTGCTCCAACATGCCCTAAGCACTCCACAGTGCTTTGCTGTGTCGCCATCTCAGCCGTTGAACCTTCTTATTGGTTTCTTCCATCTGTTCGGCCAAAGCAGTCTTCACATGATGAGTTAGCAAAGCCCTGGTTCACCAGGGGTCAACGACCCAATGGCTACCCTCACAAGGTTTAGCCGGCCTGTCGAAGCCGTTACCCGGGGTGTGGCCGTTGCCACATGCGAGCAGCTACTGGGAGCCACAAGTGAGAGCTGGGTGTCAGGTGGGGGTCAGAGGCTGGAGAGCTACCCTAGGAGAGCAGAACAAACCCTCCATACCAGAGATATTACCCCTCCCTGAGCACCCCACACACCCCAGACCATAGTACAGATTTTGGCACTAGTTGAATGACTAGATACAAAGACTAGTTATCTATCACCTAATGCCAAGAAGAAGAAACTAGATCTCCAATAGAGTCCCCCCAAAATTTGTGCTTGGTCCTATGTAACATAAAATATAGATAGATGATAGATACACAGATATATATATATATATACTAAGGACTTCATTAAAAGCAAAAATAGCAAGTCTATAAAATTTATAGATGGTACAAAAACAGAAGGTGTAGTTAACATACTGGATGAAAGAATCAAGATCCAAAAAGGTCTTTACAAACTAGAATACTGGACTGAACTAAGTTATAAGTTGTTAATGCTGTAAGATCTTATACTTTATTTCAAAAAGGCAGCTTCATAACCATGAGATGGGAAAATTGTTAGACAAGAAATGTGGAGTCAAAGATGTTAATGTGGTTTCTGGCAGCACTAAGAATGACATTATATCCAGGGCTTCAAGACAGTGATAATCTGATTATCATATGCCCTGCTTGGATCACATCTATAGAATCATGTTCAGTTTTCTCTGCTTTATTTTAGGAATAACTTTCAGCCCTGATCTTCCTGTTGAACTCCAGGTCCACATCTCTAACTGCATTGGATACACCAAACTGGATGTTACCAAGACATCTTAAGCTCATGTCTGAAACTGAAATAATCTTTACTCCCAAGCCCTTCTTCATTCAATACTTTTATTATCCAGGAAGCCGCCATCCTTCCAGTTGTCCAGCCTCACAAACTAGATATAATCATCCTCCACTTCTCACTCATTCTTTCTCTATTCCCAATAAATAAGCATTGCCAAAGCCTATGAAATTTACCTTTGTAGCATTTCTTGTATATGGTCATATTGCTCCTCTGATCTTGCCACCACTCTGGTGCAGACCGTTATGACCTAATGCCTCCATGATTGCAATAGCTTGCTGATTCATCTCTCCTAACTTTAGTCCATTCTACATTCAGCAGTCAAAGTGATCTTTCTAAAGCACAGGTCTAATCATGTCTCTCTCCTACCTGTTAAACACCAGTGACTCCTTATCACCTCAGTGCCATACATAATATTTTCTGTTTTACAACCGAAGTCCTTCATAACCTGTCCTTCTTCCACTTTCCTAGTTTTCTTAGACATCTAATTCCTGCTACATATCTACATACATCACCTCTACATACTTTTTGAGTCAGTGATAAGGGCTTCCTTACCATTTCATCCACAAGACACTCCATCTCTCAACTTTGGGCATTTTTCCTGGCTGGTTCCCATGGCTGGAATGTTCTCCACCCTCGCCTCCACCTCAAGGAAAGGCCAGAGGATATCTAGGTTCCTTCTTGTTCTAGTTAAAATCCCACCTTCTATAGGAAGTCTTTCCTAATCCCTCTTCACTCTATTGATTATCTCCATTTTATCCTAGATATAGTTTATGCAGAGATAATTATTTGAATGTTGTTTCCCCAATTAGACTCCTTTAGAGGAGACACCATTTTTCACTTTCCTCCTTTCTTTCTCCAGTGTTTAGTATAATTACTAAAACATAGCCAGTTCTTAATAAAATCTTAACTGCCTGGCAAAAAATAGAAGGGTGATGCTTTGGGACATAGTGAATCTCCCTTGGGATAGGCTAAAGAATACTTTTGTGTGTTGTGACATGTATGATGAATAAGGGATGACTATATCTATTCCCTCTTCTCTACTGATACAACCATCTGGCTATTTCAAGCCCCCATACCCACTCCCTTAGGCTATCTTAATGGTCTTCTTTCTATTTTCCTCACAACCAATTTCACACAATCAAAAATATTAAATTAGGTATGGGTCTAATACTTTTGCCATTTGAAAAGGCTTCTGTTAGCTGCTTCTTATCTAAGTTAGAGGATGAAACACAAAACCCTTCATTTTGTAATTAATGCCCTTCTACTTTTGTTTGCATGATATTCTATTATGTATTCTGTCCATACAATCTTTTTAACTAAAATTTGCTAAGTAAGTCTAATCTATCTGAAGAAATACTTCGGCTTTTTTTTCTAATTGGCTAAGTTACTACCTTTAACTAAGACAACTGAAAAAATAAGGGTCTCAATTGAATGATTCGCCAGTATGGCAGGACTGTATTATGAGAGAATACCAGTTTTTCCCCATTTGTGTAACATTAACCATGACTAAGAAGGATGAGTGATTTTTTGACAATTTCATATTCCTTTCTGTGTGGTTTCATATATTACAGACCATGACTAACATCTAGCTCTCTACAGTAAAATTCAATAAGAATTTAACCACCTATACTGAGTATGTATTAAGCACTAAATGAGTTGCTGAGAATTTAAAGAAAAATATGTAAAACAATCACTGTATTCAAGGAGTTTATATTTACCTGAAGATTAATATGGAAAGAGCTATTATTTGAGGAAAGAAAGAGCATGAACTAAAGGGATGAGGTAAAGCTTCCTGCAGGAAGTGATGCATGATCTGAATCTTGATGAAAACTAAGGATTTTAAGATGTCAGTCAGTCAATGGGCATTTATTAAGTCCCTCTCTGTGCAAAGTTTTGCACTAATTGATACAGATTTTAAAATGGAAATAAATTCTTGTTCTCAAGACAATATGCAAACAGTTATGTTGAAACTCAATATATAAAGGATAAATTGGGCATGGTCTCAGAGGAAGTCACTAGGATTAACGAGGATTGGTAAAAGTTTCATGAAGCAGGAGTTTTAGTTGATGGATATCCAGCAAGGGACTGAGAAGAAATGGTCAGACCAAGAGGAAGAAAACTTGGAGAGAGTAGAATCATGAAAAGCAAGAGAAAAAAAGAATAACAAGGAGAATAGAGTTATCAATGGTGTTTGAAGTTGCAAAGAGGTCAAGAAAGGTCATTAGAAGTGGTGAGAAATCAGTTCTAGGGTTAACAGTTTCAGTTACAGGGATAAATTGGAAGCCATCATGCAGAGAGTGTGGTGAAAGGAAGTGTAGATTCTTGATGGTCTTCTTAGGACTGTAATCAGGAGAGAAAGAAGCCATATCAGAGAAAAGCTTAGGGATATGTATAGATCAAGTGAGGGCATTTTGAGGATGGGTAGGATATAGGCATGGTTGTAGGCTGTACAAAAGCAGTTAGCAGACAGAGAGAAACTGGAGATGAATGAAAGGGTAGTGATGATATGGAGGCAATCTGGTGAAAAAGACAAGGTGGAAAGGAATCACATTTGCAAGGTTTGCTTTAGGAAGAAGGCATCTCTTCATGTGAAACTGATGTAAAAGAGGAGATAGTAGTGAAAAGTAGTTAGATGACAGATCAGGGAAAGGAAAGAATAGGGAGCTTTTGGTGAATGACTCCAATTTTTTTCAATGAAATGTGAGGCAAGTTCTCATCTGAGAGGGTAGAGTTAGAAGGTGGATGAGAAAGGAGTACATTCCAAGCATGGGGAGATTGCCAGTGCAAAGGAAAGGAAATAAGAACTAGTTTGACTGAAACATAGAGTATGAATGCCATATACAGTGAGCCTAGAAAGTAGGCCAAAGGCAGATTGTGAAGACCTTTAAATATCAAATTGAAGAGCTGGCATTTTATTCTAGATTCAATAAGGGAAACACTGAGATTTCTTGAGCAGGGTGAGATATCTAAACCTCTGCTTTATTTTGGCAGCCAAATGTGATTTCTGGAAAGATGAGGTCAATCCGTGTCAAAGAAAAACCTTTGAATATGAAAATTCTCTTTTAACCAGTAGACAGCATACAATAAAAGCTTCTGAGTGCCAAGAGTGATAATTAATCCCTTTGTTACTCAATTATTGGGGGAATCTGATTTTATCAGTGTTGGCTCTCTTTCCATCTACTTTGGGAATTAGTTCAGTCCATGAATTTTGAGGGTCAAAAAGTCATCACCCTGGGTGGGTAACCTGGTGATGAGCTTCCCAGTAATTAGCTTGCTTGGTTTTTGGATTAAGGGTAAAGGGAGGAGGGGGGATGGATATAGGAACCATAATCATTCCACAATATCCTTGTGGATTAAAAATGTAGAAATCACCCCCCCCAAAAAAATGTAGAAATCCCTCAAACACTTAGAAGTCTAATACTGGAAAGTCCTCAACCTTTATGCAAGTCTACACTAAAGTAAATGGTCTCATCCAGTATTGTAATAGCTCCTTGCTATCCTTAGATAAGAGATCCTGCAGTTTTGTCATAAAGGACTTCTTTCACAGTTGTAACAATATTTGATTTCTTCTCCTTGTCTCTTTCCCTTGGACTGGAAATGTATTCTTATTTTGATAGCAAATCCTACACTCTGTTTCCAAATACATCTCTTTTCTCCCTTAGCCGATCTACATCTTTTTCTACCTGTTTCTCTATAAATTCTTTAAACTCTCCAGACTGCCTCACTTCTTCTAAAATCAAAATCTTGAATATTTTTTTTCTAAAGTCTCTGCCAACTCTAGGTTTCTATCTTTATTACAAAGAGGTGACTTAATTCTTCTTTTGCTTTGTTTGACTTCATCCTTTGGGAAAAAATGTTCTTTTACTTGTCATTTTCTGTTTTAAAAATATTTTGACAACTATATTTCTTTTTATAAAAACTTAATTTATTTATTTAGAATATTTTTCCATGGTTATATGACTCATGTTTCTCCCACCCTTCTTCCCTCCCCCCTTCCAGAGTTGACAAACAATTCCACTGGGTTATACATGTATCATTGTTTAAAATCTATGTCCATCTTGTTCGTATTTACAATAGAGTGATCTTTTAACATCAAAACCTCAATCATATCCCATCAAACCAGGTTATCAATCTTATGTTTTTCTCTGTGTTTCTTCTCCCACAGCTCTTTAATGGATGTAGATAGTGTTCTTTCTCACAAATTCCTCTGGATTATCCTGGATCATTGCATTGCTTCTAGTAGAGAAGTCCATTACATTTGATTGTGTCAGAGTATGTCAGTCTCTGTGTACAATGTTCTCCTGGTTCTGCTCCTTTCACTCTGTCAATTCCTGGAGGTCTTTCCAATTTACACAGAAATCCTTCGGTTCATCATTCCTTTCAGCATAATAGTATTCGATCATCATCAGGTACTACAATTTGTTCAGCCATTCCTCAATCGATGGACACCCCCTCATTTTCCAATTTTTTGCCACCACAGAGAGGATGGCTATAAATATTTTTGTATAAGTATTTTTCCTCATTGCTCTTTGGGGTACAAACCCAACCAGTGGTATGGCTGGATCAAAGGACAAGCTTTCTTTTAAAGCCCTTTGGACATAATTCCAAATTGTCCTCCAGTGTGGTTGGATTAATTCACAACTCCACCAGCAGTGAATTAATGTCCCAATTTTGTCATATCTTCTCCAACATTTGTTTCTTTCCTTTGCTGCCATATTGGCCAATCTGCTACATATAAGGTGGTATACCTCAGAGTTTTTATTTGCATTTCTCCAATCAGAGGGGGGTTAGAATATTTTTCATGTGTTTATTGATAGCTTTGATTTCATCATGTGAAAACTGCCTATTCATGTCCCTTGACCATTTGTCAATTGGAAAATGGCTTGATTTTTTGTAAATTTTACTTAGTTCCTTATAAATTTGGGAAATTAAACCTCTGTCAGAGAGTTTTGCTATAAAAATATTTTCACAGTTTGTTGCTTATCTTCTAATTTTGGTTGCATTGGTTTTGTCTGTACAAAAACCTTTTAATTTTATATAATCAAAGTCATTCATTTTACATTTTGTAATGTTCTCTATCTCTTACTTGATCTTAAATTTCTTCCTTTACCACATATCTGACAGGTATGCTATTCTATGTTCATCTAGTTTATTCATGATTTCATTCCCTATATTTGTCCTTTACATACTTTGAATTTATCTTGGTATAGGGTGTGAGATGTTGATCTATACCTGATTTTTCTTATACTGTTTTCCAATTTCCACAACAATTTTTTTCAAATAATGAGTTCTTGTCCCAAAAGTTGGAATCTTTGGATTTATTGAACACCAAATTGTTTAGGTAATTTACCCATAGTCTGACAACTATATTTCAATAAAATTTGTTTTCTTTTTAGTGCTATGTATTTTTTTTACTTGTTTAAAAATATGAATCTGAGAAGGGGTTCATAGTCTTCACTAGACTACTAAAGGCATCCATGATCCAAAAACACATGAAGAACCTCTGTCATTGGGGTTATACTCAAAAAACAACACTGTTCACTAGAAATTAGGAATTGGAGAGTCTAGTCCCCACCCAATATTTTTCTAGATAGCATTAGACAACCCAAACCTTCCCTTATCTCAATTGTTTCATCCTTAGAATGGAAAAAATACTACCTTCTCCTTCCTCACCAGGTCTAGCAAGGATTAAACTGGATGTAGAAAAGGATTTGGAAAATATAAAGCAAGCCAGAAATGCAAGGCATTATTAATATCAGTCCCCTACTTCTTTCATTTTTCTTGGTTAAGAGGAATTAGAAACCACTGGGCTCTAATTATTATATCTCAGGATCCTGCAGGCTTTTTTCACTGCTCTTCATTTTTAGCATCATTCCCCATTGGGCCTGGCCTACTAATTTTTCTTAGTTCCCAGAATTTGTTTCTTTAAAATTGGAATTCTCAGGCAACTCTCCATTAATCTTCAAGTCTAGGACAATTAGTTTATAATGGTTACACAATATTACTTACATTTATTTAATTCAAAGCTCTTTGTAAACAGGGTAATCTTTGAAATCTTAATCTGTCGCTTATTCCTGACTTGATTTGATCCTGACTCCTCAAAGGCAAAGTAGAAGCCCTGTGATCCTACCAAACTAAAGGAGTTTTAAGTTTGGAAACAGAGATGGATTATATCTGTTGTTTGAGGAAAACCAATATAGATAAAATCAAAGAAGTTCACTCTATAAGGCTGGTCATACTCTAGCCTGATGGAGGGAACACTGGTCAGAGTTTGGAAAAAAAAAACAAACAAATAAACATAAAGTTATGTCCTAGCTCTGATACAACCTGTCAAATTCTGGGCAAATCACTTAATCTCTCTGCACCTCAGTTTCTTCTGTCAGATAAAAATAATGTATGTATTACCGGTTTACAGGATTGTTAGAAGGAAAGTTAGCTTTTGAAACTCTATGTAACTATTAATCAATTAATAAGTATTTATTAAATGCCTCTATGTGCTAGGCACTTGTGGGAAGGGATGGGAGTACAAGTACAAAGAATGAAATAATTCTTATTTCTGAGGAATTTATAATCTAATGGGGGGAATAAGTTATATAAATGAATCCCTAAATCATAAGCCTAAAGTTAATTAACACAAAATAGATATATGTATATATGTTTATATATTATATATTTATAATAATTGTTTATATATAATTATATATATGCAGATATATACACATCAAATACAAGGTATTTTGAAAAGAATGCCACTAGCACTTGGGAAAATCAGGAAAGCTTCATGTGAAAATAGTACTTGAACTGCATCTTCAAGAGAGGAACTCTATAAAGCAGATGTAAGGAAAAAGGAATTCCAATCAACAAATGTGGATAGGGCAAAGTTATAGAAACAGGAAATGGAGTGTCCTATCTGAGGAACAGAAAGAAGGCCACTTTGGTTGGATTGTAGAGTATGGAAGGGTGAGTAATGTCCAATAAAGCTAGAAATATTGGGTCAAGGTGTGTAGGGCTTTCAAAACTAAGCAGAAGAGGTTATTTTATCCTAGAGGCTATAGGAAACTATTAGAGTTGATTAAGTGAGGGGGGTCACCATGGTCAAATGCATAAACGAGGAGCAGCATGAAGTATGAACTGGAATGAAGAGACTTTAGGCAAATAGACCAATTAGGAGGCTGTATAAAATTCTGAGAGAGAGGTGATGAGGCCCTGCGCTAAGGTAGTAGCTATATGAGAGAAGGGAAGGGAAGGGTCAGGTGAAAGAGATGGTGTGAAAATAGGAACAGCAGGATTAAGGACTTAATGCAGATGTGGGGTGAAAGAGAGTGAGGGACCAAGATAATGCTGAGGTTACAAATCTGAAAAGGAAGCCCCCAAAATTATCCACTAAGGTATCACAGTAATGACTTGTATAGGTAGGGGCTGTACCTACAGTCAGGAAAATCATAGAGAAAGTCGAATAAAAGGGATATTTAAAAGTATTTGAATAAACCTATCTGTCTAATTCCTAGTCTCTTGATATAGACATAGCCATATAGAGGCAGGTTTTTCTTTCCCATACTTTGTATTTCAAACCCCTTGCCTCTTTTAAGGGCACTTGGGTCTTGTGGTATTTGCTGAAGGAGGCTAGACTATGAAACGATCCACTTGGCTCCCTGCCCATCTCTCCATCTCACTTTTTCAGGCTGAGCCACTTAAGTCCTATCTATCCGTAGTTATATATATGGTGATCAATCCTATCCCAGGCTGGAGGAAACTAAGAAGTGATAGGCCAGTAGCTGGTTGATCCAGCTACAAGTCCAGGTGCTGCTGGACATTATCTCACCTTGTCATAGTTCCAGAAACCAGATTTCTGCTTTGTTTTTCTGTGACCAAGTTTCTGTCTTCTACTCAGTGGGAAGAATGAGCGAATGAAACAAAACTGTATTTCTTGAACTTTTGATGTGTTAGACAGTGTGCTAAATGCTGAGGATATAAATGTAACCTAAAAAACAAGATAGTTTCTGCCCTCAAGGATCTTACATGATAATGCAGAAAGACTATATAAAAAGGAGATAGGATGGAAGGTGGAATGGGAAAATGGCTGGGAAGTGAGATTGAGGTCTCCTTATATTTGAGTAAAGGTGGAAGTAAACCTTCTAGAGCCCTTGGTCCCAGAAGCAGAGTCCAAAGAGAGATGAAATGCTATAGGAAATGATGATGTCTCTTGCAAAGACTGTAGATTACAAATGAGCCTGAGAAAGACTTGTAGGTCTTAGGTAGAGATATAAGGCAAGTGGTTGGAATGTGACATTTTTCAAGTCTGGTATCAGGCAATAATGTCAATGCCAAGTGTGTGCCTAATGCTTTGGAGAGCAAAATAAGGATTCATAAAAATATGGACAGGTCAGAATAAAGGGCTTAAGTTAATGAAAAGAAATTTAATAGAGATAAATTTTAAGTGTCTAGGTCTGAGTTTCTTCATATGTGAAATAATAATAATAGAACATTCATATAGCATAGTAATGTTTGTAAAGTTCTTTTTCACCATTTTCTCATTTAATTCTAATTTTAAAAAGTCTGTGAGGAGGGTATTGTTGATATTCCCATTTTATAGATGAATCAAACTCAAGGTGGTAAAATTTAAGGTGCTATGTTAATTTGCCTTGGTGTTACACAAGTAAATATCAGAGGTATGATTTTCTAACTCTCAATTTAGCACTTTATCCCTATGTATTCTTCTATCTGTATATCCTATAATTATTGTGAAGATTCAATTCAATTTGATTTAGTAAATACTTATTAAACACCTATTCTATTCTGAGAACTATGCTAAATTGAGGATACAAAAGAAGGTCAAAAAATGTTTCCTTTCCATAAGGAGCTTGTTTTATGCAAACAGATATGTACAAACAAGATATATACACAATAAATAGAAAATAATTTAGTCCATGGAAGTTTCTTGAATTAAGACAAGTTGGGAAGATCATCCTCATTTTATAGATGTGGAAATTCTGAACCAAGATGAGACTCTCTCCTACATTTCTTTTGATGACTCATAATCTTCCTCTACTGGAAACCTCAGAGTTCTGGTCCTTTTATCTATGTACTCTTTATCTTGGTATCCTCTGACAGTGACACTCTCATAAAAGATAAAAAAGGCATCAGCAACAGGTGGAAAGAACACTTCAGTCAGCTTCTCAACCGACCCTCTTCAGTTGACCAAAGCGCCCTCGACCAGATCCCCCATAACCGCACCATTGAACAACTTGACATCCCTCCTTCAATAGAGGAAGTCCAAAAAGCCATTAAACAAATGAGTGCAGGCAAGGCACCCGGTAAAGATGGGATCCCAACCGAAGTGTACAAGGCCTTAAATGGAAAGGCGCTTCAGGCGTTCCACATAGTGCTGACCAGCATATGGGTAGAGGAAGACATGCCCCCAGAACTCAGAGATGCCTCCATCGTAGCCCTGTACAAGAACAAAGGCTCACAAGCAGCCTGTGACAACTACAGAGGCATCTCACTACTCTCCACTGCTGGAAAGATCCTCGCCCGTGTTATACTCAACAGACTCCTGTCATCTATTTCAGAGCAGAGCCTGCCTGAATCACAATGTGGCTTCCGACCAGATCGCAGCACCATCGACATGGTCTTCACGGTGAGGCAAATGCAGGAAAAATGCCTTGAGCAGAACTTGAGTCTCTACATTGTCTTCATAGACCTGACAAAGGCGTTCAACACAGTGAACAGGGACGCATTGTGGGTGATCCTCAGCAAGCTCGGTTGCCCAGCAAAATTCATCAAACTGATTTAGCTCTTTCATGTTTACATGACAGGGGAAGTCCTATCTGGTGGAGAGACTTCCGATCGCTTCAACATCTCCAATGGCATGAAACAAGTCTGTGTCCTTGCTCCGGTACTATTCAACCTATTTTTCACCCATGTATTACAACATGCTGTGATGGATCTAAATCTGGGCATCTACATCAAATACCGACTGGATGGCTCACTATTCGACCTTCACCTCCTGACTGCAAAAACAAAGACAACAGAGAGACTCATCCTGGAAGCTCTCTTCGCAGATGACTGTGCTCTCATGGCCCACCAAGAAAATCATCTCCAAACCATTGTGGACAGGTTCTCCACAACAAAACTGTTTGGCCTGACTATCAGCCTCAGCAAAACAGAGGTGCTTTTCCAACCTGTACCAGGGAGGCCAACTAACCAGCCGTGCATTACAATCAATGGCACGCAGCTTTCTAACGTCAACACTTTCAAGTACCTGGGCAGCACCATCGCCAACGACGGGTCCCTAGACCACCAGATCAATGCCAGGATCCAAAAGGCCAGCCAGGCACTCGGGCGGCTGAGCTACAAAGTCCTCCAACACAGCGGTGTAAGCACAGCGATGAAGCTCAAAGTGTGTAACGCAGTGGTCCTCAGCTCGCTCCTGTACGGTTGTGAGACATGGACACTGTACGGGAAGCACATGAAACAGCTGGAGCAATTCCACTAACGCTCCCTCCGGTCAATCATGAGGATCCGATAGCAGGACCGAATCACCACCAGGAAGTCCTCGACAGAGCCAGCTCCACCAGCATCGAAGTCATGGCCCTCAAAACCCAGCTACGATGGTCTGGACACGTCATCCGCATGGACCCACAGTGAATACCAAGGCAGGTATTCTATGGTGAACTGTCAGCTGGACTCAGGAAACAAGGCTGACCAAAGAAAAGATTCAAGTATCAGCTAAAGTCAAACTTGAAGTGGGCTGGCATTACACCAAAGCAACTAGAACTTGCTGCCTCTAACAGAAGCAGCTGGTGAACCACATGCCGCCACCACCTTTGAAGATGAGCGACGTCGACGTCTTGCCGCTGCGCGTGAACGCCTACACCAGGCCACAACCGCACCTCCCGTAACAACTGGCGTCCCATGCCCTATGTGCCACAAACTCTGCGCCTCAGCCTTTGGACTCCAAAGCCAGATTAGGGTACACCGTAGATGAAACTGCACAAAGACAATAGTCATTCAGTCCCCGAGAGACTACCACTACTTTATCTTGGTTATCTCATCAGCTCTGATGGGATTATCATCTCTATGGAGACAACTATGAAATCAATATATCCAAACACCAATCTTCTATGGAGTTTCCTTCCTGAATTCCAAATTTCCTGGCAAGGTATCTCACCCAAGATGTACCAAAGGCACCTCAAACTCAATATGTCCAAAATGGAACTTATATTTTCTTCCAAACTCATCTCTCCTCCAAATTTCTTTTTTTTTTTCTCTTTAAGGTATAAATAGCATTCCATTTTTTCAGGTTTGAAATTTTGATGTCATTTTGGCAGAAATTAATTGTTCTTTTTTCACTACATCACAATTGTCTACTTAGAAGGTGAAAGAACTTACAGATATGAAAGAATGAAAAGCTATTACCGGTAATCCTCAAGGATTTGCTGAAAAAGAGAGGAACCAAAAGGCTGGATAGAGGCCGAGTATTTTTTTTTTCAAAAGGGAAATCAAGGTAGGTCCAGGAAACTGTAGATATTTCAGCTCCACAACTAGACCAAACAAAATTTTAAACAGCTTTCCTTTGTACTTTTAAATAGAAATGTTAATTACCAGGAATCAGTATGAATTTTCCCCAAAGAAGTCCATCAAGATAATTTTATTGCTTCTCTAAATCCTTATTGATTATCATCTACCACTCTACATGGTTCAGCAAGGCATTCTTTCAGTTTCCCTGAGGCTTTTAATCTTGGTCTTACAGTTTTCCTTTATATCTTTTCTCTTGCAATCATCATTAGATATTTAAATATTCATTCTGACAAACTTTTAACACCTTGGCCGGCCTCTTTGTCCTTTCTACTTCTCAACTCCTATACTTCCATCATCTTCATTCTCCTTAAGTTATTAATGAGGTGTCATAATCTTATACTTTGCAATCACACAAAACTGCATTAGATCCCTCTAGCTAAAAAAATGATTCATTCTTCTTTAAATCATCCAAGTCATTGTTTTATTGCAATATCCTGAATTATATTCTACTAGAATTTGTATTCTAATATCATAATTGTACATCTTCTAATAGATTATGTAAACTCCTTGAGATCAGAGGTTATGCCCCTCTTTTCATTTTTATATGCCCCAATCTAATACAGAACACTTGCATGTTGTAATACCTTAATAAGCAAATTGAAATAAAATGACCAAATAGAAATGTTCCCTAGACCAAGAATACAGTTCTAGTATATCTGCTACAACCTTCATTAAGGAAGTCCATCCTTATAAAAATACATCTTGGCAAACGTCTCTTCAGATGTCCTTCTCAGGAGACATGGCTAAAAAAGTTAATTTTAGTCCATCAAATTTTGGTAATCAATATTGTCATATTTACTCAAGTTCTTACTGTCAAAGTCCTTAGTACTGTCAAATGGCTGAGGATCAGAAGTTTATAGTTTCATAAGAGTAATATTGACTGATTAACTGAATAAAGTCACCCATTGTACTTAAAGCAAGTGATAATATGTCCTGATACCTTGATGAGATGACAATAACTCTCATAACTTGAGAGTTATTATATAGGCTTTACACTAAGTATGAAAAATATTTGGAACTGGAGTAGGGTTGCATAGGATTCAAATGGGTTGAGAAAACTTGGTCATACCCTAGGGTTCATCTACAAATTATCAAGCTAGCCTAGTACCAAAATGTTTCAAGAAAATGGAGCAAGAATGACATTAAAACCAATAAAACCCTGAGAAGTTCATCAGGAGTAAAGTGGTGAACATTTTCATCTTGACCTAAATCTTCTTGACTCCTTTCCTCTTTTTTGGCCAGAAAAGAACCTTGTGAGCTTCAAAAGATATGGAAATTTAGGATTTCCCATATTCCCATAGTCCTAGAAAGGGATTTGGGGCTGTCCCTTGATTGCATTGAGAGCCAAGAATAGACTGGATGTTTATACATGGTTCAATTAGGAACCTTAGCAAAAAAACCACAACATTAGTATTTAAAAAATGAATTTCCCAAGTAGAGATTAAATGACCACTCATTAAGAATGACCTAGAAGAATTCATGCTTTGTGTGAGATATTGGACCTCTCTACTATTGGAATCTTTTTTGAACCTAAAATATGATATGTCACTAATAAAGATACATGCAGCATCTGTCACTTTTACTTACTCATGCACTGATCCTCATTAGCATCGTGTTAATGCCTGAAAGGATGAAGGAAAAGAAATATACCTGGCTTTAACACAGTACAAATAGGCATTTGAGGTTTTGCTTTCTTATCATCCACTTTAAGATATGGTTTCCATATCTTTTTGAAAAATAGAAATTATCTGAAGACATAGACATGAATATATGTATAAGTAGATATTCACCTGCGTGTATATTACATAGAATATACAGATGCATGTATGTATGCTTGCATACAATACATATAATGTAAAGACTCATAGATTCCCTGTATTTAGAGATTTGGGGCCCTCAGAAACTTTGTATCCAACACCCTCCTTCTTTATAAATTAAGAAACTGTGTCCCATTGAGTTTGAGTGATTAATGTGGACTACTTATCTGCTAACAAATCAGAGGTGTTCAAGTCTGCTGTCAAGGGAAAGATAAGACTTTGTCTTTCTTCCTACATCAGTTAGACTGAGTTACTGGCTTTGATAAATGTTGGAGTTGATTAACAGACCAATGACAACTAGAAGGGACACCAAAGTACCCTTGGCCATGTTTTAATCAACAATTTTGTCAATAATTTGGATTAAAGTACAGAAGTCACAGATAGGATAGATTGTTAATGCACTGGATATCAGAATATGGAGTCATAAAAATCTGAACTGGATAAAATTAGAGGTTTAAGCTAACCAGAAAAAAAAAAACTTAGTAGAGGTAAATTTAAAGTCCTGCACTTGGGTTAAAAAAATAGAATAAAAAAATTAAAAAGTACTGAAGCAATTAATCACTTAACAAGCATTTATTATGTGTAGGACACTGAGCTAGGCATTAGGATTTAAGGATAAAGAGTCTGTGTCCTCTAAGCTTACATTCTATCAGAAGATACAATATTAAAAACATATGAGCAAATACAAAATAAATATTAAATAATGGGAGTGGGTGGTCCTAATAGCTGAGGGAATCAGAAAGACCATTTGTAGAAAATAGCACTCACAATCAGTTTTGAAGCAAACAAGGCATTCTAAGAGACAGAGGTATGGAAGGAGAACTTTCCAGGGATGGGGCACTGCTCCTTAAAAAGTATGGAGTTGGAAGATGGGATATAATGTGTGAAGAATAGCAAGAAGAGCAGTTGGACTGTAAATTATGTGAAAGGGAGTAATGTATAAAAGGTCCAGAAAGATAGGCTGGAGTCAAGCTGGAGTCAAGTCAAGGGATATAGATGTCAAAAAAGAGTAGTTGGGTTTTGATTCCACAGAAAAAGGGAGTAACTGGAGAATATTAAATGGGTAAGTGTTATGGTCAGATTTGTACTTTATGAAAACCATTTTGGCAGCTGTGTGAAGGGAGTAGATGGAGAGGAGTAAGACTTGAGATCAGGAGACCAATTTGGGGGCTAATGCAATAATTCAGGTGGAAAGAAAAGAGGATCTAAACTAAGGTAGTGACTTCATAAGTGGAGAGAAGGGCATAGTAGCAGAGAAAGGAGTTCACTGTATTTCACATTCTTGACATAAATGAATACATTTTAGAATGAAACTTACTTTCAAGGAGAAAATAATGTCACATATAATCTCTTCTTTTATCCCAATTCTTGAGCAAGACTGACCCCAAAATAATTTATCTTGTTTTTGAATTCTGCCTCTAAAAATTACAGGTTAGCAGAGTAGAAAATGTCTCTCTTCCCTATCTTGAAACAAATGGGTTAGAGCTCTTTAGGAGAGTTCTTGAAATGTAATAAAATGAAACAAAACCAGGAGGGTGGGTAGGAACTATATTGTGGATGGCTTTAAGTGTCAAACTGAAAATATTGTCATTAATATTTCCAATTCTAGAAACCTTAGGAAATCACTAAAGATTTTTGAGTATGGAAGCCACACTTGTGAATGAATTAGAGAGAGAGAAGACTAGAAACAATGAGACCCATTAGGAGGCTATTACAACTATTCAGATGAAAGATAAAGAGTACATGAACTAAGGTAGAGGCAATATTAATAAAGAAAATGAAATAGATTTAAGGATTATTATGAAAGTAGAATTAATAATACTTAACAGCTGGCTATAGAAGGGGGAGAATTTGGAAGAGGAAAGAGTCCAAAATGACATAAAAAATTTCAAACCTGAAAAAATGGAATGCTATTCATTCCTTAAAGAGAAAAATATAAATTTGGAGGAGAGATGAGTTTGGAAGAAAATATAGGTTCCATTTTGGACATATTGAGTTTGAGGTGCCTTTGGTACATCTAGGTTGAGATACCTTGCAGAAATTGGTAATTCAGGAATGAAACTCCAGAAAAGATTGTTGTTTGGATATATTGATTTCATAGTTGTCTCCATAGAGATGATAATCCCTTCAGAGTTGATGAGATAACCAAGGTAAAAAGTATATAGATAAAAGGACCAGAACTCTGAGGTTTCCAATAGAGGAAGATTATGAGTCATCAAAAGAAATGTAGGAGAGAGTCAAACAGATGGAAAGAGTTCAAAGAGAAACCAACTGTTGAGAAAGCCATTGGATGAGTAAGTGACTAGTAGCAAGAGATTAATAGATAGTTTCAAAATCTGCAAAGACTATAGGTGTTCATCCAGCAGTCCCTCTGCCCAGAAATGACATCACAATTGGAATAAGGAAGTGAGACACACTGTGCATTCAACCCACATATGGAGGCATCACACACAGAACTCTGCCATAGTACCAAGGTTCATTTGTTATATAGGTTTTTTTGGCGCATGCTTCTTTGATACACAATCAATCTTCTACATATGTGACATTCTACAATTTGATTGAATATTAGCAAATCACTAAACAACACTCTTGTGATGTTACTACAACAAAGAATTCTGTGATCATTTACTAGGTTTCTACAACACTGTGATAGATATGATTAATGTGAATAAAGCCATTTGTAGGTTAGTACCCTTTGACCTGCTGAGAGGATTATTGTGCTTTCGGTCAGCTTTCACTATCAATCATAATTGCTTGGGAGATGAACAACAAAACATCTTAGTATCTAAGTGTGAGAACTTAAATCAGACCAGTTTGGGGGTTTTCCTCAATTTACAAGTTCTGTTTTTCTTGTGTTACTTTGAAGTGCCTAGCAATGCTGCTTGGCTTCTGTTTCACCAAATTCATTGGAGTGTGGTAACTGTAGGAAAAGATTCATTATAGTACTCAACCTTTTGGCAGGTGTTTATTGCAGGACCTTGGAGAATGAAGACTAACAAAAGGCTATTGACTTCAATATCTAAAAGTTTACTAGTGCCTTCAAGAAAATAATATAAGTAAATTGATAGATTCAGAAGCCAGATTGCAAGAGACTGAAAAGGAAGTAGAGGATGAGGAAATGAAGATAATGAATCTAGATCTTTTCTAAGAGTTTGACTATGAAATATATATGCACATATATATTTATGTACATATAAATACACATACAACATATGTACATTGTTGTTCAGTCATTTCAGTTATGTCCTACTCTTCATGATCCCATTTGGAGTTTTCTTAGCAATGATACAGGAGTGGAGTAATTTGCCATTTCCTTCTTTGCTCATTTTATAGATAAGGAAATAGAGGCAAACAGTATGAAGTAACTTGCTTAGTGTCACACAGTTAGTAAGTATCTAAAGCCAGATTTGAACTTCCTAAGTACAAGCCTGGTGTTCTATCCACTGTGCCATCTAGCTGCCCATACACATATGTATTTATGTAGATAGTATCAAATGAAAGCTTTTTACAAATGGGAGAGTCCTGGGAGTGTTTAGAAACCATGGGAAAGAAATAATTACTTAGGCAAAGATAAAAAATGAAAAAAGAAATATGATGATTTAGGAGTAAAATTCTAGAAAAAATGGATGATAGAATCAAGAGCACAAGTTAAAGTGTTGCCCATGGCAAGGGGAAGGGCTATCTTTTCATTAAAGACAGAAGTAAAGGGATAGAGAATGACCTGGTTCTTCCCTTTAGGTCAAGTAGAACAAATCTAATCATCTCTTTCATATAGTACCCTTCAAATATCTGAAGACAATAATACAATCTCCTCTCAAATCTTCTCCAAGCAAATGTACTTTTCTTTCAATTTATCATTATATATTGTCTCTAATCCCTTAAAAATTTCATTTTGCATTGCATGATAGTACATTTACAACCTGTATCAAATTGCTTACCATCTTAGAGAGAGGAGAAAGAGGGAAACAATTCGAAACTCCAAATGTGAGAAAATGAATGTTAAAATTGTTTCTGTATAATTGGGAAAAAATACTGAAAAAATGTCAGATGATTAACTAAGTGCCAACTTTGTCTTTCTTCACAAATACCTAGTGATTTTCAGTTATCTTGGTCCTCCTCTCCCTAACCTGATGAATAATAGCTAATGCAAAACTAGTTAAAAGTTCAATTTATTTCATCTTCTCTCTGGAGGTAAGAGCATCTGTTTGAGAAGTGACTTGGTATAGAATATACAACAAAAAATGTGTCACTAGAATATTAAAACAACACAGATGATTAAAATATCACACCTTGCCTGGTGTTTTTCTTTCCTTTTTTTTTTTGGCAAGCTGAATGTAGAACTGAAGATGAAATATTAGCACATGTGTTTCATATGCATGCATTTTCATGCAAGGAAACTTTGGAGAAAAATACTTTTTGTTTTCTTACACTCAAATTTGGGGGTTATTGTGATATTATACATACATATATATATAATAAGGTTTTAAAAAATAATATCTATGTATTTTATATCTTGATTTATTCTTCCCTTCAAGAACTTCTTAGATTCTGAAGATTTAGAATAATCAATAATTCAGCAATGGTACTAAATGAGAGACTCTTTGTAATAATTATTTGTTAATATTTGTTAATGTATAATGCATTGTGCTATATGCTTTATATATTATATTTATATATTTAAGCAATGTGTACATATATACATACCATACACACACATGCATATATTTTTTATGCACACACACACACACACACACACACACACACACACCAGAGGGCAAGGTTTATAAGCTATCCACCCAAGCACATATTGAGATCTGGGCAATAGACAATGTAAATCTTCTTAGTTTATCCTGTGTGTATAGAAAACCTAACTCATTAAAGCAATTACAGATCTCTTCCAGGAGGTTCTCAATGTGCTGGGGCTTGATCCAATTGGCACAGTGTCATCTACACAGAAGCATTTGTGGGATGTTACCATCCACAGGAAAACCCTCTTCAACTTTAATTCTGATGGGTCTCCTCCATCACAATGGGGAACTCTTTTAGTGATCTAGCATCTTTCTATTTTATACCTCACCTGATGTTTATGATCAGAAGATTTCTGAACAGAGTTTATACATTTTACAAGATATTGAATCATTTTGATGCACAATACCAAGTGATTTGTTGGTCAAGAAGCTATGTGTTTTATCCTATTGAATCAAAAATAATATTTGAGATTAATAAGCACAATAGGATCTTATATTCTCTACATCTTTTCTTTAATTGTTAAATGGTAAATGTGTTCCCTTGCTCCCTAATAATACCTTCATGGAGAATACCTTTGATTTCTGAGTGAACTATTTTCATGAAAATTTTAGATAGATCAAAGAGTATGCATCTAGGTCTGAAGTTAAAGATGTTAAAAATAACTCATATCATTAAATAAATTCTATCTTTATCATCCTTAAAAATAACTAGTAATTTAAAGAGAGTCAATTCCCCCCTTTCACCTCTCATTTTAGGCAGGAAGATAGACACTATATTTATCAAAGAAATCTGGTGAATATCTGATGCAAAACTAAGTAAAAGATTCTTTTATTTAATCTTCTCTTTGAAGGTAACAACATCTATTTGAAATATGATTCAGTGCTGGACTAACAGAAATTATCAGCCTTAATCAGTAGGGATAGGAGTTCTCTTTGTCACTTTTTTTGTCAGTGAGTAATTCAGGTATTTTTTTAAATTTATGGACTTTTGATCATGTGTTATAATAATTAATTTACATTGATTAAACTCCTGGTATAGGATATTATGGTAGGTTTTGATGTCATTTACATTTCTCACTTTAGTTGTCAAGTACTTGTTTAAATGATTAAGGATTAAGTTGTTTGACTTGTACCATATTATAAAGGTACAATTATAATGGTACATATTGGTATTACAATGGTACATAATACATTAATATAAATACCATTTATTTTTATTATTATTCCTATTCTTTTCATTTGGATCTTCACTTTAATAAGCTAATGGGAGTTGACTCAAGGAAGGATCTTTTAAATTTATGATGTCTTTTCCTTCCTGTTAAAATGCACTCAATTCCATTCTTCATGGTGTTATTTGATTTACTCACATATAGAATTTGCCAATTCTTTTCTCAGAGAAAGTTTTTATAAAATTAAAGAGTAAGGTTTAAGTCTAATCTAAAAATCTTTGATTCTTCTAATTCCTTGTTCCTGAACCATACTTTCATAACATTTCTTTCCTTACATACCTTTTCTTACAATTTTCACCACATGATGCCAAATGGAATCCACCCTTGAGTGGATTTTTTTTTTACTTTGGGAAGAAATAGTTTGTCAACTTGTCCTTCTTTCTTATTCTAGATTAGTTAAATTTCTTTTACTCTAATAGCGTCAAAGTTGCTACAAAGCAGTGTTACACAAGCCAAGGGAGAAGAAAATAGCCAGAAGAAAAGGGTAGTTAAAAGTGTCAAGTTTACAGCAATCATATACAACAAAGACTGAGAAAAGGCTACTAGCTTTAACTGTTTAGAAATCATTGCTAACCTTAAAGAGAGTTTGTTGTCTATTTCAGAACTACTTTAAGAAAATAACACCACTAAATCAAATATGTTTATTCATTTACTATTATAGTTTGTGAAGAAAAATGCACTTTTTATTTTATAAAGCCAAAAGTAATACTGGTTTGTTAACTAGGAAGATCAAACATTTCTTTTTTTCGTAGACAGTTGGTAATGCTTATCCTTCACTCTCAGGTCAAATGACGTCTGTCTACCTTCTTTAATTGCTTCTGCTGTTGCTAAAACCAGGTTTGGTGTGCATTCAGCATCATAATTGGGTCAGATTTATTTTAATCTAAATAGTAGTATTTTTAAAAGAAATATTTACCATCAAAATAAGAAAACTGAGGAAATAGACATATAAATTACATGTTGGAAAAAAAGAAACCACTTGCACTCTATTTAAAGGCATATTTATCATATTATAGTATTAATCAATAAAAACATCAAATTGGCTTTTATAAGCCAAGGTCAAGGATGTCATGCTGTTCTGTTCCTTTTGGCACTACCCACACCCCAAGACAAGGTGAGTGCTGAGGCAGCAAACCCTCCATGATAGAGATTTTGATGTTGGCAAGTCAACCTGGTATTTGGGCAAGACACTCTACTGGGGCCATGGTTATCATGTTAACATCTCAGTTCATGAGGGTCTAGAAGCAAAAGAATATGGTTTGCTTAAAGAGAGAAAAAAGGATCTGTATTCAAATCAACCAGTATAGGGTACCATGCAATCAAGTACCAAAGGACATTGAACGCACACCCATTCTCCAAAAGAAAAGGCTGGTAACAGACACTAAAAGGAAAACAAATTCATCAACAAATTAATGAACCATACGTTTAAAGAGCTTTCATCTTGTACATAGAATCCATATATACAATTTGATTAGTGGGATGCAGTGAGTGTAATGGTATACATGAGCCTCATTTTATAATAGGATATAAATCTTAGTGCAAATTATATGACAAAAAAATTTTAGAATTCCATGCTGGTTCAAAATATGTTGGTTTTCACATTTTAATTCAAGGCTCACTTTAGCCAAGGAAAGGAGATTATAGTTTGATACTTGGATAGGCCAGTGATAACATCAAGGTAAAATCTTCTTCTAGGATCACAGCTCACCACATCTCATTCTATATAACACTTTCTCCATTTCTGCCCTATAAATCCTTTTCAAGCGGGCTACCTATTTTATGGGGCCCTTCCTCTAAATCTCTTGACATCATAATACAAATACTGTTGACCCAGGTAGGCTATCCATCAGATGTCAAACAGTCTTGCTACTTATTACCCATCTTTTTACAATATCCTTTATGTTCTCTCCTATGAAATTTATTATTAAGAAATCATCAAGGGGGTGGGGAGTAGGTGGTTCAGAGGATTGAGAGCCAAACCTAAAGACAGGAGGTTCTAGGTTCAAATCTGACTTCAGTCATGCTTAGCTGTGTGACCCTGGGCAAGTCACTTAATATCCATTGCTTAGCCTTTTACCACTCTTCTGCCTTGGAACCAATACATAGTATTTATCCAAAGATGGAAGGTAAGGGTTAGAAAAATTGCCAATAAATTCATTTCTTGACTAATAATAAATTTAATCCTAGAAGTAATGGGCATTAATATGAATTAATTAATCAGATGATGACATAGACCTGCACCTTAGGAAAATCATTTTAGCAGCCATATAAAAATGAATTGAAGTGGGAAGAGATTTAATGTACCTCGGTCAGTTTGGAGGGTATTGTGATAGTCCAAGTGAGTGTTAATGTTATCCTGAACTGCGTAGTAGTTATATGGGTAAGGAAAATTTGTGGAACTAGAAGTAACAAGATTCAGACACTGATCAGATGAGTTAAGTGAATGAGAGAGCCAAGATAACTCTGGATGGGAACCATGTTATGAAGGGTTTTTGATGGCAGACTCAGAAGTTAGTATTTTACCCTATAAGTGATTGGGAGCTGTATGGGGTGTTCAGGGAGGGGTAGTATCTCTGGTATGAAGGGCTTGTCGTGCCCTTCTAGGGCAGCTCTCCAGCCTCTGACCCTCACCTGACACCCAGCTCTCACTTGTGGCTCCCAGTAGCTGCTAGCATGCGGCAGAGGCCACACCCCGGGCAACGGCTTCGACAGGTAGGCTAAACCTTGTGAGGGTAGCCATTGGGTCATCGACCCCTGGTGAACTAGGGCTTTGCTCACCCAGCATGTGAAAACTGCTTTGACGGAACAGAAGGAAGAAACCAATAAGGTTCAACGGCTGAGAGGGCGACGCAGCAAAGCACTGTGGAGTGCTCAGGGTGTGTTGGAGCACAAAGGACAACACGGCCATCCAATGCAGCTGAGGACATCTCCAGGTGTAACGACTTTTCGTGCCAGTGGACCCAGGCTTCCAACGCTGAGAGAGTGGGACTGTCTCTGTGCATCGACTTTTCTACTTAAATCTCCTTCACACACAAGTGTCTTTGTGCACACTCATCTATACACCATAGATGAAAACGCACAAAGACAATCGTCGTCCTCGGTTATGGAGAGACTACTACTACTACTACTACTACTACTACTACTACTACTACTACTACTACTACTACTACTACTACTGCTGCTGCTGCTGCTGCTGCTGCTGCTGCTGCTGCTGCTGCTGCTGATTGGGAGCTACTGAAGATTTTAGGCAGGAGAAAGTTGTCATCACAACTTTGTCTTAGGAAGAGCAATTTGGCAGATGTTCAACAGATGAATTAGAGATGGAAGAGACTGGAAACAGGGAGACTAATTAGGAAAAAGGCAATAGATTTAAAAGAGGAATATGTAAGTGAATAGAGAGGAGGGGGTGAATTTAAGAAATACTGTGGAGGTAGAAGACTTGGTAATTTAATAAATACCTAAGAAAAGAGAATAAGGAGAGAGCTTAGAATTAGGCATAGGTGGATACCTAGATAACTGAAAAGATAGAATATGCAAATAGACAACCATATTATTATTTAGTGCAGAAATTATTGGGCTTATGTAGCTTTAAATTGTTTGTCTTTCCAAGATATAAATATTCACACATATTTTTGAGTTTTTCTTCTTGAAGAATGAATGGTAGTAAGACAACTAGTCACTTAATAAAGTCTAATGTCAAAAGAACAATTGGTATGGTGTCAAAAGTCCTGAATTGAAATCCCAGCTGGATTACTTATAGATGTGACCTTGGCCAAATCACATCACCTTTTGACACCTCAGTTTCTCCATCTGATCAACCAGCTCTGTAAGTTTCTTTCCACTTCTAATTGCTAACATCTTGTGATCCTGTGGGATATGAGAAAATGAGCAAACTCTAGAAGAGAGCTCCTCTCTTCTTAATGCAGTTAATAAGCTAGAGGCAATATATTCATCCAGCATAGGGCTGGTCAGATATCTCCCTATTGCTCCTAGTCAAAGTGTTTTGAAAGTTCTTTGTCTTGGTTGAGAAACTGACCACTAGGAATGCAATAGAGGAGGCAGGAGAGGATATCACCAAAATTTAGAAAAGTGTAGTTATATCATAAAATAAAGGTGGTTAAAAAATGCTTATAAATCTCTCCTAAGTCCCTTAGGCCTTTTCCCAGATGCAAAAATTCTTACAAATCCTCACACAGTGTCACCAGGAAGACAAAAAAGTCCCCCAAAAGAAATAAAAAGAACAACTCCTGCAGCTTTTTTTTATTGTCTTGACCAAATATGGCAACATTCCATTCCAGGCTAATTTGCAGTACTATACATAAAGAGATCATTCATAATTTATGGCATTCAACTCCCAGAGAATGACATGAGTGGGAATCATCTTTTTAATTATATTTTTATCTGTTGAATAAATAGTAGAAGCCCCAGGAAGTTAAATTGCTTTTGCTCAAGATTTCCAAAGATTCAAGCAAGTGCCTCTCTTTTTTGCATGAAAATAATCAGTTATTCAAAATATCCTCAGATCAGACAGATTTGGGATATTGCAAATACTATTAGAAAGGAACAAAAGATATATGGAAGGTGCCCATCTGAAATGGTTAGAATAATATAACTGACATTCAAATATTATTTGAAAATCACTGTAAAAAATAAAATATATAGAATACATGCATGTCTATATGTACATATCTGAAACACATGTACATATAATATAAAGTATGTGTCTGTTTCACATAAACTGTATACATATGTATATATGTATAAATTTATTACATATATGGTAAAAAGGTAAAGTATATTAAATGCTTTAAAAGTATTTTAAATATATATTTAATGTCTAAGATATATGATTAAATATTCCTTTTAAAGTCCAATATGTATCCTTAGATATTCCTTTAAAGTCTAATATATGTATATTTAAATATACTTTTAAAGTCTAATATATACACTTAAATATTCCTTAACATCTAATATATGTATATATACTTAAAATACTTTTAAAGTTTCATATATAATTATATATAACTTTAAAGTCTAATATATGTATATAAATACTTAAATACACTTTTAAAAGTTTCATTATATATAATTTAAAAGTCTAATATATATGTAAATATTCCTTTATTTTAATTATTATATTTTATAATTTTCCTTATTCCTTAAGTCTAATATAGGTATATATACTTAAATATACTTTTAAAGTTTCATATATATACTTATATATACTCTTGAAGTCTAATATATACTTAAATATTCCTTTAAAGTCTAATATATATATATATATATATATAATAACCATTTAGACTTACAACTACCTGTGAAGAAGTTACTACCTGTAATATATCTGTTTTACAGGTGATGACAGTCAAACGCAGATACATTAATTGAGTTTCCTATGGTCCAAAGGCTGGATCCAAGCCCACATCTTTTAGATCCCAGCTCTAGTACTCTCTATACTCCATGCCACCATGCTGTCTCTTGTGTGAGATAAATTTTGGGGGGACCTCCATCCCACCTTTGATCCCACACACCTCAGGCACTCAATGTAGGGATCAGTCCCTTATCAGTTGCCCTGATGCTATCAGTGTTAGCACCTGCATCATCATGGAGAGAGGAGCTGAGCAGAGGTTCTGAAAAGTCAGGGCTGGAAGCTAAGTTGCTCTCTTTTTCTGGCCTGGACTTGAACTACTCTCTGGGCTGACTCTCTCTGGGGTGATCTCTGACAAGTGAAGTGCTGCTCAGAGTGCTGGCTGCAGTGGAGGATCAGGTTTTCACCTAAAGTTAGAAAGGCTGAAAACCCTTTTTTCTCTCTTTACTAATAAATACTTATAAATCTCGTAATAAGCCTCCAGATTGATATTTATTTATAGCATTCTCAAAAGTTATCGCTTCTTAGAAGATAGAAATTTTACAGAAAGCAAGTTGCAAATGTTCAGATAAATGGAAACTTTAAATCCTACTTCATTTGGCCATTTTCAGAATATCAATTAAACAATATTGAGTTTTAACTTCTGTGGGAAATTGCCATTTAAATAGCACAACTCTTTTAATGATTATTCACCTGGTAAGATATTAGTGTCTTCAAAGAGCCAAGTAAGAAAATATAAATCAAAATTGCACATCCTCATATATCTGATTATCCTTCTTCAACAAAGTAAAGACTTTTTAATTTCTATTCTTTTTTAGAAGTAAGAAAATGTTCAAAGTATGCAAATGTTTAGAGTGGGGAAAATGTTAATAACAACAAATCACATTTACTATGTATGCATACATTAAGATTTACAAAATACTTTCCTAGGAATGACTTTTGTAGTTGGAAGGTTTTTACCCTGGAATTCACAAATAGCTTATTTCCAGACTTTACAATAGATTGCAATGGATGACAGAAAGTTAAGGTCACATGAACCATTGTTATCAGTTAACTCTGAATAAATAAAAAGTGGTTCAAGAATAAAGAAGCTGTGTCCCTGATCCAGTTTAATAATAAAGAAATGTAAATGTGATGTAGAATGTAGGTTCTTTGAGGGTACAGACTGCTTTTCCTTTAGTCTTTGAATCTCTCAAGCTTAGAGATATCTTTTAGATAGGTTTTTTATGAATATTGAGTTTAACTGAATTTAAAATAATATTCAAGGTAGCATTAGTTGCTCAACTGCGTTGGTCTCTATGTAGAAATAATAACCATTTTTTTTGTTTTTGTTTTGATTCCAGATTTAATCACCAGATGTCATTTTTATCTTGGTCCTATTCAACAAGAAGGATTTGGAACCAGGGCTGTCCAACATATAACCATGAAGCTACCAGCCAAATGGGGAATATATAGGAAGTTCCCAAGTCTTTTATGGTACTCAGAGAATGAATTACTTCCTATTCCCTGGATCTATCTGTGTATGGAAGTCTACACCAACTCACTATCCAGGGTGTGAATTTTTTTACATTGGGTCATGGACCCATTTGACAGTCTTGTGAAGCCTACAGACCTTTTCTCAGAATGTTTTAAAATCATATAAAATATAATTACAAAGGAAACAAATTATATTGAAATAAATTTTCCCCCTATGATTACTTACTAGATTGTATTGACCTTATCATAATAATCATGTCCCACATCCACAAGATAGAAAATATTGATTTTATTCTTAACATTTAATTCTTAAAATAGAATTATTTAAAGCAATAAACAGTACACAGTAAAATATATGCAAGGGCACTGAAGGTATTAAGAAACTGAATCAATACTCAAACTCTGGTCCTCCAGCTCCCAGTCTAGTCCTCTTACCCTCTCACTGAACTTATGGTCAGAGTCATCCTGACACCAACAGTATAAAACCCTGAAAAAGAGAGTACAGGTATTAGATATTTAGCTAGATATAGATACAATTAGAGTTACTGATAATCAATTATATATAAGAAAGCAATATATATATATATAGCTATATATAGGATTTAGACTGAGATGTATCAATAAAAAAGTTTTTATCAGTTGCCTACTATGGATTAGGCACAATGATAAGTAACATTTTCCCAGTGAGACAAGTGTTTGCAAGCAGCCATCAGCAGTAAATCATAGTATTACAGAATATCTTAGATAGTCCAATTTCCTTATTATATAGAGGAGTATGTTCAGGACCACAGGGATGAAATTCAATTCAATAAACATTTATTAAGCACCTACTATTTGCCAGTCACTGTGTTAAGCTCCAGAAATTCAAAAAGAGGCAAAAGAGGGGGCAGCTGGTTAGCTCAGTGGATTGAGAACCAGGCCTAGAGACGAGAGGTCCTAGGTTCAAATCTGGCCTCAGTCACTCCAGTCACAAATCTCACTCAGTCACACTTGCCCAGTGTGACCCTGGGCAAGTCATTTAACCCCCATTGCCTAGCCCTTACCACTCTTCTGCCTTGGAGCCAATACACAGTATTGACTCCAAGACGGAAGGTAAGGGTTTAAAAAAAAAAAAAGAGGCAAAAGACTTGCTCAAGATTGCAATAAAGAATTGGAAATTATGGAGATGTCTATCAATAGGGGAATGGCTGAACAAGTTGTGGTAAATAATGTTAAATGCGTACTAATGAGCTATAAGAAAGGATGAGCAGAATGATTTCAGAAAAACTTGGAAAGACTTATATCAACTAAAAAAAAAGTGAAATGAGCAGAACTAGAAGAACATTATACCCAGTAAAAGCAATCGTGTTTGATGAACTGATGCGAATGACCTAGCTTTTTCTCAGCAATGCAGAGATCTAAAATAATCCCAACGATTTATGATGAAAAAGTTGATCTGCTTCCAAGAAAGAACTGATTGAATCTGAATACACACCAAAATATACTATATTTTACTTTCTTTCTTCTTCTTTTTTTTTGTTCCAGATCTCTTCCACAAAATGACCAACATGGAAAAATGTTTTTTATGTGACTAAATATGTAAAATATATATCAGATTGCTTAGTGTCTCAGGGAAGAGGGGGAAAGGAAGGGAGAGTGGGAGGGAGCAAATTTGAAACACGAAATAAAAAAACAACAAATGTTAAGAATTGTTTTCACATGTAATTGGGGGAATTTTTTTTTAAGATTGCATCAATTAGGTCTCCTTCCTTTCTAGAATATGTTATTCTTTGACAAGTTAGGATAATTTTCATTCAGGTAAAATACAATTTTCCCCTATCCTTGAGACATTCATCTCTCCTGATTTTAGAATCCTAGAACAGTATGTGTCAGAGTCCTATCTCTGACATATAGTGGCTATGTAATCCTGGGGAAATTGCTTACCTCTCAGTGGTCTATAATTTTCTAAGACAATAAACTTTATAGACTATGCTGATCTACATTGGTAAAAGAAGTTTCCCTATTAACAAGTTCCCTAAACTAGGAAAATCACAAGTCCAGTTACTATCCCTAAATGGAATCCTTGGGGATTTGGGGAGGGAATTTTAAAAAAAAGATTCCAAATATCCTCTAAGTTTTAGCATGTTTTCTTGGTATATGAGTTAAAACTATGGAATAAATCATTCAGAGTTCATTTTCTCCTCACATGGCAACCCATCAGTTAACTTTTGGCATCTTCTTTCCCTTGTTTTAATAGGCTGTTGACAAAAAAGAATAGTATAAACACTCAAAATTACCACTAAGAGGCCTTTATCTCAAAGAGATCAAAGATAAAGTAAAGGACCTAAGTGTACAAAAATATTTATAGTAGCTCTTTTTGTGGTAGAAGAGAACTGAAAACTGACGGGATGTCTATCAATTGGGGAATGGATGAACAAAGTGTAGTATATGACTATAATGGAATATCATTTTGGCATAAGAAATGATAAACAAGATGATCACAAAAAAAAAAGGAAACTGGAAAAATTTATGTGAAATGATGCAAAGTAAAGTGAGTAGAACCAGTAGAACATTATATACAGTAACAGCAAAAATATATGATGATCAACTGTGAATTATTTTGAATAGAAATGAATTGAAACTGTAAATAATTAACTGTGAATGATTGTTATCAGCAATGCAAGGATCCAGGACAACTCTAAGGGAGTCATGATGAAAAAGGTTAATCCACTGCTATAGAAGGAACTAATGGAGTATGAATACAGATTGAAGTATGCCATTTTTACTTTATTTCTTCCATGAATTTTTCTCTAGGCTAAGTGATATGTCTTTCACAATGTGTTGTATGTGTTGTATGATAACACATGTGCAACCTGCATCAAATTACATGCCATCCTGAGGAGGGGAGATGTATGGGAAAGGGGAGAATTAACATGGACTGCAAAATATCAGAAAACAATTATTAAAATTTTTATTGACATGCAATCTGGAAAATTTTTAAAAGAATAAAAAAATTGTGTAACGATAGAATTATAAAATGAGGAGAGAACCTAGAGATCATGCTACCCTTTAATTTTCCATATCAAAATTAAAACTTGAAGGGACCTTAAAAGTCCTCTCATTTAACTGATGCTTAGTATCACCTAAACGATAAGTGACTTTACTTCACAGGAGTAATAAGTAGAAGAATAAGGACTTGAGTTCAGACTTATCCAAGATCATATGTCAGGGAGTGTTAAAAACAAAGGCAAGGTCTCTTAACCCTTTCCAATGTACCACAATGGGTTGCATACATCAAGCTGTTATTTTTCTGAATGCCTACTTAGACTAGTTGATCTGTATTATGCCCAACTCTTTTCATGACCCTATTTGGAATTTTCTTCACAAAAATTCTGAAGTGATTTGTCATTTCCTTCTCCAGCTCATTTTACAGATGAGGAAGCGGAGGTAAATAGGTTTAAATGACTTGCCCAGATTACAAAGCTGGCAAATGTCCAAGGCTGGTGTTGAACTCAAGCCTTCCAGACTCCAGAACTGTTGCACTATCCACTATATCACCTAATTGCTGATTTTGAGTTAAGCTCCTTATCCAAACAAATATAGATAGAAAAACAGACTACACACATAGTTTCCGCCTATATTTTGATTCTTAGTCACTTGAGTATTTTCCTCTATTATTGCCTTCTAATTTTTTTTATCTATCTCATATATATATATATATGCATTTGTGTGCATGTGGCTATGTATATTTGCATATATTTATGTGCCTATGTATATCTAAATATAGGTATGTATATGTGCATATTGTAATAAAATAGATAATCTGTGAGGAACTATTTCTGGTTGTAATAACTGGAATATGCTCTGGATGACTAGAGAGTTGCTAGGGGACACCTGAGGCTGCCTAATTATAATGGAGATAGATGAGAGATAATGAGATGCTACTAGAGGGGATTACTCTGGAGCTGCCTATTGATCCCTATTGATAGCTAATAAATCAAGATATTTTCCTACCCTCCTCCCTTTTGCCCCTCCCTTAACCACCCTCTTCTTGAAGCCTTTTGGCTTCCTCCCTCCCCCCTGAGTGGACTACAAGATTTATGAGGAAAAATCTCTTTTTCTTTTCCTTTTTCAAGTAAGGGGGTTTATTGGAACAACAGGATGAGGATTGAGGTAAGAGGGATAGGAGTCACCCTAATCTATAAGGAGAATTAGGAGGATTATGGAAAATGTCAGTCTAGTCACTCAGGGACAGTTAGAGAGATGGAGGACAACTGTTTGTTTTTTTCTTTTCTTCTTTTCATTTTTCTTTAGTCAGATAATCTCTGCTTGAGTAACTTGAATAAAGGTCCCCCAGCTTTGTTTCTTGCATGCTTGGCAAGGCTTGTAAATCCTCTCTTTCTTCATGTTCTTTGACAATATACAAATATTTATATGTGTGTATATCTATCTCTCTATCATATATCTATTTAAATGTTCTTACTCCCATAAATATTTAAGCTCCTTGAGACCAAAGACTATTTTCATACTTTTCTTTATGTCTTCAGTGGATTGAATATTACCTGACATACAGAAAACATTTAACAAATACTTTTCTTTTTTTTTTTGACAGTCAACAATGTTGAAGTAATTTATTTTAACTTGCTCTTGAGATATTTATTGGTTGAATGGCTTCTTGCTAAAATTACAAAGACAAAACAATCATTGCCCTCAAGAAACTTATATTCTATCAGAGAGAGTTTGGATATAGAAAAAAGATATAGATATAAATATACTTATAGATTTAGAATCAATTAATACACACTAATTTGATGCTTTCTACATTCTGGTTATCACACAAAGCATTAGGGATACAGACAAAAAATTTTGCTCATAAGGAGGTTACAGTCAATCAAATAGGAATATAATATATATATACCATTAGAAATATATATTCTACTAATTGCTACCCCAGTACCTCATTGGAACAAGGTACAATGTAGATTCTGTCTTCTGGAAGACTATGCAGGAGGATACAATCCTGTCAGACCCTACCCAGTTGGGAAGATTTCATGCCTTTCATCTGACTATATGTCTGTCTGTCATTTAAAAATTAGCCCAGATAAATTCCTACAGGCTCATCACTAGGCTGACCTCAGCATGATGCATCTTTTAGCTACAAGAACTCTTGAAGTCTGTCTACTAAGTTGTAAAGGATTTTTATCAGTTGAGAGAGCACTTACAATAACTAATTACAGATCCTCATAGAATTGAAGTTTAGGTGTATAGATGCAAAGAGAGGGTAAATATAATTATGAATGTAGTGTCACATTCAATTCAATTTTGAGTAAAACCTATTTGAACTTGTCCAAGGATTCTTCTCTAAAGTCACAACATTATCTGCCTTTTTACAGATTTCACATTTTCTCTACATCACAGAGTAATGACTAAATTGCTGTAGAGGAAAATGGCATTTGGCTAGAAGGAAAAAAATGTTGGCACAAAGAGAGATATTTTCGCCAACCTGCATGCTTCATCCAAACCGAGCTAGGAAATAGGATACAAATTTTGCAATTAATCTGTATATTCCACAGACCTCTTTGGAATAGAAAAGTAGTTCATTGCTAACCCCAAATGAGACACATAACAGACAGATAGAATGCATGTATTTCTTTTTAAAAATTCTATCCTATTATGTCCTATGCAAAAAAATATGTCTTTTATGCCCAACATGTATCAGATAATAACATGTAATGAAATGCACACATCTTCTGGGGGTGGAAAAAGCTATTACACTATACTGAAAGCCATAATGTATCAAGGAACTGAAAACCTAAAAGACTCCCTCCCTTTCAATGCCATCATTTTCTTCATAGATTTCTGGAAGCATTCTGTGCTGTAAAATATGGACATTAATACTAATATTATCTATAGTAATTTAGAAGATTATAGCATAAACATTAGTACAAACTGTTAGGTATCTTCCATACTATATATGTTATTCCAGTTATTTAACATCAGTTTCTGTGGCTGAGAATTCAGAGAGTCAGCATTTCAAAATTCTTTGAATTACTCGTAACATAATATCAAGGAGTTGATTTGAAACCAGTTTAATTAGAGGCATATATTTAGGAAGGAGTATGGATGATTGGATGATAATATTTGCTTTCCTGATAGTAACTCTATATGATATGTACACTGATATGTTATCAGTAGAATTGTGAAGCAATACATCCATTTGGGGAAATTAAATTGAAACTATGCAAATCAATTGACTAATGACCATACTCTTTATTCCCAACACTCCACTACTAGGCATATACTCAAAAGAGGTCACTGATGAGAAGAAAGTCTTCAAATACACCAAAATATTGATGGCAGGGTGTTTTTTGATAAGATAAAATAAGAAGAATGGATGCCCAGGTAATAGGGAATTGCTGAACAAATTGTAATTATGATTATAATTAAGTAGTACATTTCAGAAAGAAATGGCAAACATGATAAATATGGATAATCTTGGAAAGATTTACGCAATCTGATGAAAATGAAGTAAACAAGGTACAACAAATAATATATCTATATGCATAATAACAACATAAAGGGAAAGAACAACCATCAAACAATCATAAGTGACTGCAGTAAAATTCCAAAGCAAAACATGACTCCAAAGAAGAGACATAAAGATATCATGTCATGTATATGTTTAAGTAGGAGGTCTATGGGAGTTACACTACATTTATTTTCAGATACTTTCAGTGTATTATCAGTTTTCATGCTTTTTTGGTCTCCTTTTCTTTTTCTTTTATTAAAAAAAATTATTGTGGCATATAGGTACCCTAGTCCATAGAGGGCCAGATCTGGAGTAAGGAGGTCCTGGTTTAAAATCTGCCCTCAGTTACTTCCTATCTGTGTAACCATGTGTAAGTCACTTAACCCCAATTACACTCATCATTTTTCTGACTTAGAATTAATACTGACAAAAGTATGAGTTTAAAATATATAGAAAGATTATATATATATATATATATATATATATATTATATGGGATGGCTCTCTAATAGCTGAAATGAGATATTGAAAAGAATTCTGGAAAAGTAAAAAAAAAACAAAAGCTACCAATAAAATGTATTTGACAACTCTTAGTTATGATGATATATGCTTAGTCAGGATATACCTTATAAACCAATCTTCTTAATATGTGAGATGAATAGATCCTTCAATAAAAGTCATTAGAAGAGAAATAATGGTAATTTTTTCTTCCTTGAACAAACTGGTTGAACTCTCTGGGGGTCTCAGCTCTTAAGAAAGCACTCTTAAATTATTCTATGCACCTTCTTCTGCACCATGCCAAAGTCTCCAGTGGGAATCATTGAAAATCCAAAAAAAAAAAACCCAACTATAAACCTAATAACTTGGGGGAATAAAAGACTACCATATTCCCTAGTCCGCCAAGTCTTTATGGCCCCTGGTTCTCCTAAGTATTTCTGGATATTAGAAAGCCAAGGATAATAGAGCCAAACATAGAGATGGGAAGTTGTGGGTCCTTAGACATATTCTAGCTATGTGAATCTAAGCAAGTCATTTAACCCCAAATGCTTAGCCCTCACCACCCTTCTGCCTTGGGACTGATAGCATCAATTCTAAGACAAAACATAAGGGAGAAACAAAGGGAGAAACAAAGAAAGCAAGAAAGTCTAGGCTACTCTCTCCACTTCCATGACCAAAAGCTTTTCAGTCCTTGGAAATATATATACTTAAGGATATACTTAATATCAGCAAATATACATGATAAGCATCAAAAAGAAAACAAACATTCAAATATAGCAATAATTATTTTCCTAGTATCACAAGTAATCATCCTACAATACCATTTAAAGAAAATCCACAGGAATGTTACATATAGTAGACGAAGTACAACACAAATGATCACTTGACAGGTCTATTCAATGACTAGATATCTAAATTAAATGTAGGACATATCATATGCACATCATGATAGCTTATCCATATTATATAAGCAAATAGTCATATATAGAAAACCTTCAAAGATATCTGTGATACTAATAGATATACCATCACAATGTGTGTAAAATCATTAGTATATAAACAAATGAACAGTAAAATAATGCATAGCTAATAGATGTAGCTATTATATATGGATAATACTGGCAAATAGCAAATAAGAAGCAATGTTATAAAGAAAAGATTGATGTAGAATCATCCATTAACTCATTTATTATCATAGGAAGATTAACAGTATATAATACATACAAATCATGTATTATGGAATGATCACCATTGTCTTTATATCTACAAACCTAAAATTTCAAACAACCTGATCTTGTGATCAGGCGTCCAGTTTTTTTCTAGGTTCTATGGATTGTCTCTGTACCTATAGAGCTTTATTACTGAAGCTTTTCTAGGCAGAAAATATGCTGCTTCTGAGTTCAGTACACTCCTTTGTAGTGACTTTCCTTGTCCCATCTGAAACAAGGTCCTCCTCACTGGAAGGCAAAGTGTGGGGTTTTTTTTTTTTATTTTCAATGAATACCATCTTATCCATTTGAACATTAAATTCAGCAAGTTTCTCCTTAGAATCTTGGTTGTGTCCATCATATCTTTCTTTCACATCAAGGAGACTAATGACTTCTTCTTTATTCATTATATTTCATGGCATTCAATTTTGGTTATTTTGTGTTCATTTTTTCCCATTTTCATTGTCATTTTGCATATTATTTCCTCCTATATTTCTTGGTATTGAGTAGATCCCTATGGAGCATTATCATAAATTATCAGTTATCTCTTGCTTTCGCTACATGATTGACTCCCTCTCTTTATCATAATGCTTTGCTCTGATGACATACTTTGCACTGCCTCTCTTGAACAGTTCTCTAGTGGAAGTAAACACCTGAAAATCTATTCATTCCTACCTTGAGATTCACCAATGTCCTTTAGGAGACCTTCAATATTAATTCTTTTGATTATCTATGGAACATACATCAGAGTTTTAACAATATAAATGAGTTTAAAAGAGTTATGATTGATTTCAGAATGATAGAACCATTAATGAATTTTTAAAAGAAATGAGACTTGTTAAAGGAAAATCTCTTTACCCTTAATATTAAGCTCAATAAGGAAAAACCATCTCCTGATGACACTGTCAGAAACTCAGTCATGGACTAGAAGGACCTAATATGATAAATCTTTCTATTCCACTGGAATGGAACTAGAAACAATAAAAAGGTATGAGGCAAGATTATATACTTCTTTTGAACTGGAGTTTTAAACTTGGTGTATATTAAACACAATCTATCACACTATTTTGCACATAGATTTTATTAGAATTTGGTCCACAGTTAGCATAGCCTTATTACATTATCTACATTGGCATGATATAGTGAATACTAAAGCATGGTCTTGGAATTAAGAGAGCCTGTGTTCAAAGTCTACTTCTACACTTTGTACTAGACATGTACTAACCATGAGACTATGGAATGCTAATTTAACTTGTCAATACCCCTATGTAGATCTCCAAGGCCATATCTTGTGGAAAAATTGATTATTCATATCAATGGAAGGAGTTTTCACCATGGGAATTTTTCCTACTAATAAAATCATAGTCCCAAACCTCCACCACCATCACCCCTTCCCCCAAAAAAGAGAAAAATTCATCCACTAGTAGACTAAACATATAACACCAAAATGTTTCCTGATGATTAAACTCATTCTTCATCTTTCCATTGCTTCATCCAGTCCCTGGAACATATTAAGCACTTAGTAAAAGCATGATTGATTGCTTTTGGAAAATATAAATCAACTTACATCATCTCAAAGACTTTGTAGAGGTGGTCGAGATGAAGGACTTTCTTGGCTTGTTTATAGGTAAATTAGTTGTAGATAATGGTAATCTAGCTGGAGTTGCCCTACTCTGCTTAATCACCCATAAATTAATCTGAATTTTTTTTTAAATGGCTATAATTTTTTTTACTTTTTCCAGATTACACATCAATACAATTTTTTAATATTTGTTTTCTAACATTTTTTAATCCTTGTTCTCTCTCTCCCTTCCTGCCTTTCCCCCTTGCCAAGAAGGCAGGTCATGTAATATAGGTTATACATATATTAACATGCAATACATATTTCCATGTTCATTATATTGTTCACAAAAACAAATTGCTTACATTAAACAAAAATTAATGTAGAAAATAAAATAAAGAATGGTTTGTTTCAATTTGCATTCAGATTCAGTCTTTTTTTTTCCTATGGTAAAAGGCAAAAGATATCTTTTTTCTATCATGAGTTTCTTGGAGTTGTCCTGGATCTGTGCTTTCCTGATAATAAAGTTATTCATTATACATTATTGTTGTTATTATGTGCAATATTTTCCTGGTTCTTCTCACTACACTTTGCATTACTTCATAAAGTCTTTCCATGTTGTTTTTATGGTCATCTTGTTTGTCATTTCTTATGGCAAAACAGTATTCCATTAAATCAGATGCTACAACTGGTTTAGCATATCCCAATTATAGACATTCCTTCAGTTTCCAGTTTGTTCCTAACTCAAAAAGAGTTAGTATACTTTTATAAATTTAAGTTATTTTTTTTCTATCTTTAATCTCTTTGGGATACAGACCTACTAGCGGTATTACACAGTCAAAGTGTTTGCAGTTTGATATCCCTTCAGGCATGGTTTGAGATTACTGTCCTGAATGGACAGTTCCCCAGCAGTGTATTAGTGTCCTGATTTTCCCACATCCCCTCCTGTACTTATAATTTTCAGTTTTTGTCATGTTAGCCAGTCTGATAGGTATGAGATGGTACCTCAGAGAGGTTTCAATTTGCATTTCTCTAATCAATAGTGATTTGGAGCATTTTTATATGACTAAAGATAGTTTTAATTTCTTCATCTGAGACTTGACTATTCATATCCTTTGACCGTTTTTCAATTGGGAAACACTCTGAATTCTTATAGATTAACTCAGTTCTCTATATATTTGAGAAATGAAGCCTTTACCAGAGAAGCTTTAAAGTTTTTTTCCCCAGTTTATTGTTTTCCTTCTAATCTTGATTATATTGCTTTTGTTTGTGCAGAGACCTTTTAATTTAATGTAGTCAAAGGTATATACTTTAGATCTCTTAATATTCTCTATGTCTTCTTTTGAACTAAGTCTTGCTTTATCCCTCGGTCTGACAGGTGAACTATTTTGTGTTCCTCTAATTTGTTTATGGTATCACCCTTTATTTCCAAATCATGTATCCTTTTGATTTTACTCTGATATATGGTGCCAAGCATTGGTCTATACCTATTTTCTGCCATATTGTTTTCCAGTTTTTCCAGCAGTTTTTGTGAAAGGATGAGTTCTTCTTCTAGAAGCACTGATCTTTGGATTTGTCAAACACTAGGTTTCTATTGTCATTAACATTGATGGTTGAGTGTCATTGGTCCTCTACTCTATTTCTTAACCAGTGCCTGACTATTTTGATGGTTGCCATTTTATAATGTAGTTTGACATCTGGTATAGCTAAGCAACCTTCCTTCACATGTTTTTATTAATTTGACATTCTAGACCTTTTGTATTTCTAGATGAATTTGTTATTATTTTTTAGCTCTATGAGATAATTTGAAGGTAATTTGACTGGTATGATACTGAATAAGTAAATTAATTTAGGAAGAGTCATTTTTATCATATTTTAACCTGGACTTTTTAAATACTTATTTTCAGTATTTATCAATGTTTCTGGTGATACATTCTTTAGACCTAGGGTGATGAAGTTTCCATAGAAGCATAGTATGGGGGTCCCCAACTTAAGAAATGAAACTTTTCCCCTAACTTAATGGTATTAACAGCTGACATATATATGGTGCTTTAAATTTTACAAAGAACTTTACATAAACTGTCTTACTTGATCCTCACAACCTCCTAGAAGCATAATCTAAATATAATCATTAAAGTTTTACTGACAACAAATCTAAAGTTCATAGATGTTATGTGGAATTTTCAAGGTTAAATATCTATTAAGTATAAAAGCCAGTCTTAATAACCCAAGACTTCTGTCTCCAGATTCAATTGTCACATCTAAAGTCATTTTTCTTCTTATGTTAAAATTGGAGCAATAAGAAAAAGGTGTATATAGATGGTCTCCTTACCACCACTTACTATGTATACTGTTATGTGTTCCTGGATATTCCAACATCCTGACTTAAGTACATTATAATTTACTCACTTTTCATCTTAAAGGCTTAAATATTATTCCTCATTCATTGAGAAAAAGGACTAAATGGACACTGATTAGTTTCACAGAAAATAGGGAGCCTTAACATCAGGTTCATCATACTAATGGGCAGGGTATTGAATGGAACAAGCAAGATACCAGTGGAAAATATGAAAGATAGATGATTGAAATTGGAGGAATTTGGAAGGACAGCATTAAAGGACACTTTCACAGCTTTCCTGTGGAAGTAAAGACTAAGTAGATAATCATGGAGAAACATTGGTTGTGAATTTTCCAAAATGATGGAAAATTATCGGAGTGATATTCTGAATTATTTTATCTTATATGCCCATCATTAAAATTATCATTATAATCAGCAAAATGATGTTGAATATCTCCTTTATAGGAAGAGATTATGTTACATTTTGTGTCATCAATTACAGCAATATCCCAACAAAAATGGTGGAAGTGAATAAATAATTTTCAGAAGAATAAATATAAACTATCATCAATCACATAAACAGATGTTTGAAATCACTAATAATAAAAATGCAAGGGAAAACAACTCTATGGTTAAAAATCATACCCTCCAAAATCTACAACAATTATAAAGAATGAAAATCAATGATGATAAAGGATGAAAATTAATAATGTCAGAAGGGTTTAAGAAAAAAGCACACTAATTGGTGAAGCTATGGATGGACTCTACCATTCCAGAAAACAGTTTGGAACTCTGCTGGCAAGTGATTAAATTGCTCATGCCCTCTGAGGAAGCTGGATGTTTATATACCAAGGACAACAGAGAAGGAAAAGACCTACCTATACCAAATTATTCATGGTAATACTTAGAAAACAGCAAAAATAGTGGAAGCAAAGCAAATGCCTAACATTTGAAAAGCTACTACTGTATTATTTTTTGTAGGACCACAAAAATAATAACATATGAAGGCCTCAGAAACACCCAGGAAGATTTGTGCAAACTGGTAGAGAGTGAAATGAACAGAAGCAGGAGAATAATTTACACATTAACCACAATAATGTAAACAAAAATAACTTTAAAAGACTCCAGAAGTCTAATTAGCATAATAACTAATCACCATTTCAAAATACTTTTGAAGAAGAATGCCTCCTGACTCTTAATAGAGACTAAAAGAATGAAAAACATACTTTCCATATGGCCTACATGCTGATGTATTTTGTTTAGCTATACTTATTGGTTATGAGAGAGAACTTCAATTAGCTTGAGTTAGTAGTGATGGAGAAGCAAAAACAGAAAAAGAAAAGAGAATAACAAAACATTAAAAAGTCATAGTAGAATAAAAGAGTTCATACTGAAAAGCAAACGGGACAAGCATTTATTAAATATCCAAGTCACAAAACCTTGTTTGCCTCAGTTTCCTCATTTATGAAATAAGCTGGAGAAGGAAATGGCAAACCATTCTAATATATTTACCAAGAAAACCCCAAATGAGGTCACAAAGAGTTGGATACAGTCAAAAGGACGGAACAGCAATATGCTAAGCACTGGGCGAAGTGCTTTAATAACATTATCTATAATGCAACTGAGAATAGTATCAATTTTCAAATTCTATGATTCCATGATGTCTTTTTCAGTTTCAGAAATTAGAGTAAGATTTTTTTTTGAGCTCCCTAACCACCAATGGTCCTATCTTCTACGTGTTTGGAACCTCAAAAGCAGCCACTCTCCTTACTGAATGACAGGAGATGCTGTTTAAGTGGTGTCAGTTCCCCATAGTTCTTCCTTTCATTCTGAGAAGTTGAAAATGATTCTAGCATAAAGAGTGTGCAGCTGTGTTGGGAAAAGAGCTAGTCACGCCTCAGCAATTTATGGACAATTTTCTGTTAATAAGAGAGAATGGAGTGTGGTTCAATCACTCTGCAATCCAAACACTTGTTCTTAAGAATGGGGAAAAGACTATGACAATAACTTCACTCTGTTTCTGAAATGGCATTAATTCAATGTTGTGTATCTTTGAAGAGAATTTTTAGATGGCTTTAAATGACTGAAAGGTAGGCTTTATTGAATAATATGCATGGAATGATGGACTAGAGTAGAGGTAGCTGTGAGACCTGGAACAAATCTGAGAAGAAATTATTTTCTTCCTCAGGAGTCTTGCAATGATAGGGGAGACAGAGAAAATCTCTGAGTGCCATTCTGAGAGAAGAGTGGCATTATGAATAGAATACTGAACAGTGAACATGGCATCCACAGGCCTAAGTTCAAATCTCATTTCTGCTACTACTAATCAGCCACAAAAGATTGAACAAATCATTTAACCTCCCTCAGTATTGGTTTGCTCCAGTTCTAATTCCTCTTCAGCATTCCAATGGATCTATGACCTCAGCCATCAATGCAGGTGTTTCTTTCAACAAAGCAAAGCACAATCTATATATGCCTCATCTTTCCCACCACTTCTGGCCAAAGGATAAGAGTGAGATGGGCCCAGCTTCTGATTGTTCTTACCCAATCAAATTGTTAGTGGTTAGCAATGCTACCTGATGATTAAAGATTTTTTCATAGACATATACACACATATATAACATATGTATATATGTCTGTATAAAATGGTAGCCATCTTCACCTCTACCCCTTAGACTGAGGTCACCAAAAATCACTGTATATGTTGATTAAATTTAGAGATTCTTATGTAGTACTTGGGTGAATCTCTCTGCCTCTTTGTCCTTTTCAGCAGAAGTTAGTGCATAAGCTACAGTTATCTCTTGCTAGGCTTTATGCAAACACATATTTGCATATACATTGAAATAATACATTCCTGTTGACCAAATGTTTGATGAAATTATATTTTTTCTTACCTTTGAATATGTAATAACTCAACCAACTCTTTTATCTCTGCATTGAAAGTTTATGAGTCATCCTTCTACTTAACAGTGACTTTCTTTTGTCTTCTAGTCAGTCAATAAACTTTTTCTATGCTCCTACTATGTGTCAGGTACAGTGCTAATCAATGGAGATACAATGAGAGGCAAAAGATAGTCTGTGCCCTCAAGGTGTTCACAGTCTAATAGGGAAAGAACAAGAAAACAAACTCTTACAATCTTGTATACAGGACAGATAGGAAATAATTAAAAGACAGAAGACATTAGCATTAAGAAAAGTAGAAAAAAGCTTCCTATAGAGGATAAGATTTTAATTGGGACTTAATGGAAGTCAGTAGGTAAAAGTGAGGAAAGGGAATTCTAAACATGAGGGACAGTCAGAAAAAATTCCTGGAGCCAAGAGATGAAATATCTTGTTCATGGCCTTGTGGTCTCAAACATAGTAAGACTGGCAAAATTGATATTATCTTGATTCTCTAGTAATATGTGCACTTGCTCCTCAATGAACAGAGAGCTCACATTTAAAGTACCAATAGCTGAGCTAGTATTTATAGATGACCTAGAAACTATGCTAAGGCATGTTCTCTTTTCCAGTCAGTCTGATATTTTCACTGCAGAGTTAGAAAGAGTCTCATTGAGGGGCACTTCAAGTTTTTTCTTTGTCTCATGGGTTGCCATGATTAACTGAATGATTGCTAAGGGGTGACCCTACTGGTGATGAGTTGCTCCATATTTACGTAGGTTTGATTTCAAAAAGCAGATGTAGTCTACTTCTAGGAAAGAAACATTCCCAGGATGGTAGCCTTTAAGAATGGAGTAACAGTATGAGGCATCAGAGTAGGACTTCATTGAAATTGAAATCCTTTAATACATAAGTTGGGAGTTACAAATTTTATGTTGTTTTCTCATAGATTTGTTGTGAGGAAAATATTTTGTAAACTGTTAAGGCCTCTACCCTTTGATCCAAAAAAAATAGTAGATTTTTATCCAAAAGAAATCAAAGAAAGGGGAAAAGATGCATATTAAATAAATATTTATAATTTTTTTGTTGTAGCAAAGAATTAGAAACAAAGTAGGTACCCATTGATTAGGAAGTGGCAAGTAGTCAAGCAACAAATAGTTTTAAAGCACTTATTCAGTGTCTGGTACTTGGCTAACATCTGGGAATACAAATACAAGCAAAAAGAAAGATAGTCTCTGTCCTCAAGGGGCATATATGCTAATGGTAGAAGATAAAGGGACCTGAAAAATAGGGATAGGGAAAAGGTACCATTGACATGCTAACAAAGTCAGTGTAGCTTTCCAAGGAATGAATGATGGTTAGCCCACTTCTCTTTCCAAACTGGAGGGCCCAAAAGGAACTTACCAATATGAGAAGGGACCCAGAAAAAGAGTGATGTTGCAGAGTAAGAAGGATTCAGGCACTAAGGAAAGTTCCCAGGGGACAAGGCAGCTGAGTCATAGTGGTGAAATCCATAGAATCAGAAACACAGCTGGGAAAAAAACTACTAGGCTTATCTCCAAAAAAGATCAAAGAAAGAGGAAAAGATGCATTTGTATATAAATATTTAAGGTGGAATTTTTGTTGTAGCAAAAAATTGGAAACAAATTGGGTATTTTGTCAATTACAGAATGGCTAAACAAAGTATTACATATGAATATAACATTATTATTTCATGAATGAATTGGAGACTTCACATAACTGAGGCCATGTGAAGTTAGCAGATGAGAAGAACAATTAATATGACTACAATGTTGTAAAGAAAACTAACTGTGACTTCCGGGTAATCATGGCTGCAATCTAGATGCCACACTCTTCCTCTCCCCGGCACCGAACGAAATAGACTATATCAAAGGAGCATAAAAATCACCTTTGGAGGAACAGAAGGACTCCCCATTACTCCCCAGCACCCCAAAGAGGCAAAGGTATGTGGGGTTTGAACATTTCCACACTATAATAAGAAGGAGGGAAAGGTTGCACAGAAACGTGAACTAAGCTGCCCTTCCCCCTTTCCCCTACCCCCCACCAAACCAGAGTGAGCTACCGTAGTGCTCACTGGGACAGCGAGTGAGTGGGGAACGTCTCTGTCTGGTGGGGCACTCCAGGGTCCTTGGGATCTGGGGACTGCCAGAAAAAAACGTCTCAGGGTGGTTTCACGGGAGACTTCTGCGCTGATCACAGGGGGCCCACAGAGCCTTACTTGGGGCAGTTGTGCTGAGCATCTGGGTAGAGCTAAACACCAGGGGCAGACCACACGCTGATTATCTGGGTGGAGCTGAACACCTGGGCAGTTTGGCTGTGATCAGGGTCCCAGCACCCTAAGAAACCTCAGAGGCTGCGAAGAACTAGTCTGAGGCAACCTAAATTCACAGAAAACCCGCCCATATCACCCAGACCCCAGACCAAAAAGTAAAGGGGAATAAAACCACCAAAGGGATGGCTCACATGGCCCAAAATCAAGCCTTCAGGAAGAAAGGGAAAAAGGTGACTATTGAAAACTTTTATGGTGGAAGTACCCAAGGAAAAGAAGAGAATGAGGAAGAAATCCAAAAAAAATCATAACATGCCTCCCAAAATGGAAACTATGAACAAGCTCTGGAAGATCCCAAACTGGAACTTATCCAAAAGACAGAAACCTGGAAAGAAAAATGGGAGAAAGAGATCAGCAGTCTGACAGATAAGACTGCTCAATTGGAAAAAGAGCTCGAAGCATCCAATATAAGGGCAGACAAAGCTGAAAAGCAAAACCAGTCCCTAACAACCAGAATTAAGCAACTTGAAGAAAGTGAGATCATAAAACAGCAAGAATCACTAAAGCAAACCCAAAAAATTAATGAATTAGAAGAAAACATAAAATATCTCACTGAAAAGGTCACAGACTTGGAAAACAGAAGAAGAAGAGACAACCTCCGAATTATCGGTCTCCCAGAAAAACCAGAGATAAACAATAAACTCGATATTTATCTACAGGAGATTATAAAAGAAAATTGCCCACACATTCTGGAGCAAGGGGGCAAAATAGAAATAGAAAGGATTCATAGAACACCTTCTATACTAAATCCCCAAAAGACAACCCCTAGGAATGTAATTGCCAAATTCAAGAGCTTCCAAGAAAAGGAGAAAATCCTACAAGAAGCCAAGAAGAGGAGCTTCAGATATAACGGGGCTCCCATAAGGATCACACACGACTTAGCGGCTAACACACTAAGAGACTGCAAAGCATGAAACACAATATTTAGAAAGCCAAGAGAGCTGGGTCTCCAACCAAGAATCAACTACCCAACAAAACTGACTATATACTTCCAGGGGAAAGTATGGGCATTCAACAAAATAGAAGATTTCCAAGCATTTCCTAAGAAAAGACCAGAACTTAGAGGAAAACTGGATATCCAAGCAAAGAAAGCAAGAGAAACATGAAAAGGTAAATATGAAAGAAAGGGAAAAGGAGATAAATCTTATCTTTTACTTTAAGTCAAACTCTCCTCTATAAGGACTACATTTACATCAAATTATATATATATATTAATATGTGGGGAAAATATTTTGTATAACTCTCAAAAATTGTATGCATCATAAGAGTAGTTAGAAGAAACATACAAAGGGAAAGATTGGGGCATTAAGAAGATTTGGGGAAAGTGGGGGCAAAGAAAGGAAAAGGGAGGGGGGAACCATCAATAACACTAATATTTACTTCAAGAAATGGGGGGGACTTAATAAAATAATCTTTCCCATATAAAGATACACATGGGAAGGGGAGGGGAAGAACTCTCATATGAGAAGGAGAGGAAGACAGCGTGAAGTGGAATTACTTAAACCTTACTCTCAGTGAAATCAAATCTGAGAGGGAAGAACATCTAGATCCAGTGGGATCCTGAATTCTATCTTATCCATTAGGGCAAGAAAGAAAGGAAAATTAAGGAGGGGGTTGGGGAAGGGAGTATAAAAAAGGAGGGAAGGAGAGGGGGGAGGGGAAGGGAGCATAAAAAGGGAGGGGCTAGAAAGGGAAGCATCTCAAGGGAGGGGACTAGGGGGACTGACCTAAAGTAAATCACTGTTTCAAAAGGAGATAGCTAAAAAAGAAAGGTCAGAACTAGGGGAAGATATCAAAATGCCAGCGAATCCACAAATGACAATCATAACTTTGAACGTGAATGGGATGAACTCACCCATAAAATGTAGAGAAATAGCAGATTGGATTCGAACCCAAAACCCTACCATTTGTTGTCTTCAAGAAACACATATGAGACAGGTTGACACTCACAAGGTTAGAATTAAAGGTTGGAGTAAGACCTTTTGAGCCTCAACTGATAGAAAGAAGGCAGGAGTTGCAATCATGATATCTGACAAAGCCAAAGCACAAATAGACCTGATCAAAAGGGATAGGGAAGGTAAATATATTCTGTTAAAAGGGAGTATGGACAATGAGGAAATATCACTAATCAACATGTATGCACCAAATGGTATAGCATCCAAATTTTTAATAGAGAAACTAGGAGAATTGAAGGAGGAAATAGACAGTAAAACCATATTAGTGCGAGACTTGAAACAACCACTATCAAATTTAGATAAATCAAACCAAAAAATAAACAAGAAAGAGGTAAAAGAGGTGAATGAAATCTTAGAAAAAATTAGAATTAATAGACATATGGAGAAAAATAAATAGGGACAAAAAGGAATACACCTTCTTTTCAGCATCACATGGCACATTCACATAAATAGATCATACACTAGGTCACAGAAACATGGCACTCAATTGCAGAAAAGCAGAAATGATAAATGCGGCCTTTTCAGATCACAAGGCAATAAATAAAAATATTGATCAGTAAGGGTACATGGAGAGCCAAATCAAAAATTAATTGGAAATTAAATAATATGATACTCCAAAATCGGATAGTTAGAGAAGAAATCATAGAAACAATTAATAATTTCATTGAAGAAAATGACGACGGCGAGACATCCTTTCAAACCTTATGGGATGCAGCCAAGGCACTACTTAGAGGAAAATTCATATCCCTGAGTGCATATATTAACAAATTACGGAGGATAGAGATCAAGGAATTGGAAATGCAAATCAAAAAAACTTGAGAACGAACAAATTAAACCCCCCCAGAAGAAAACCAAACTAGAGATCCTAAAACTTAATGGAGAAATTAATAAAATCAAAAGCAACAGAACTATTGAGCTAATAAACAAGACTAGAAGCTGGTACTTTGAAAAAAAAACAGACAAAATAGACAAAGTACTGGTCAATCTAATTTAAAAAAAGGAAAGAAGAAAGGAAAATTAACAGCATCAAGGATGAAAAGGGGGATCTCACTTCCAATGAAGAGGAAATTAAGGCAATCATTAAAAACTACTTTGCCCAACTATATGGCAATAAATATACCAACCTATATGATATGGATGAATATTTACAAAAATATAAATTGCCTAGACTAACAGAAGAAGAAATAGATTTCTTAAATAATCCCATATCAGAAAAAGAAATCCAACAGGCCATCAAAGAACTACCTAAGAAAAAATCCCCAGGGCCTGATGGATTCACCAGCGAATTCTATCAAACATTCAAAGAACAGCTAACTTCAATACTATACAAACTATTTGACATAATAAGCAAACAGGGAGTTCTACCAAACTCCTTTTATGACACAAACATGGTACTAATTCCAAAGCCAGGCAGGCCAAAGACAGAGAAAGAAAATTATAGACCAATCTCCCTAATGAATATAGATGCAAAAATCTTAAATAGGATCCTAGCAAAAAGACTCCAGCAAGTGATCAGAAGGGTCATCCACCATGATCAAGTAGGATTTATACCAGGGATGCAGGGCTGGTTCAATATTAGGAAAACTATCCACATAATTGACCACATCAACAAGCAAACCAACAAGAACCACATGATTATCTCAATAGATGCAGAAAAAAGTCTTTGATAAAATACAACACCCATTCCTACTAAAAACGCTACAAAGCATAGGAATAGAAGGGTCATTCCTTAAAATAATAAACAGTATATATCTAAAATCATCAACTAATATCATCTGCAATGGGGATAAACTAAATCCATTCCCATTAAGATCAGGAGTGAAACAAGGATGCCCATTATCACCTCTATTATTTGACATTGTATTAGAAACACTAGCAGTAGCAATTAGAGAAGAAAAAGAAATTGAAGGCATTAAAATAGGCAAGGAGGAGACCAAATTATCGCTCTTTGCAGATGACATGATGGTCTACTTAAAGAATCCTAGAGATGCAACCAAAAAGCTAATCAAAATAATCAACTTTAGCAAAGTTGTAGGATACAAAATAAACCCACCTAAGTCATCAGCATTTCTATATAATTCCAATACAGCTCAGCAGCAAAAACTAGAAAGAGAAATCACATTCAAAATTACCTTAAACAAAATAAAATACTTAGGAATCTATCTCCTGAGACAATCACAGGAACTATATGAACACAACTACAAAACACTTTCCACACAACTAAAACTAGACTTGAACAATTGGAAGAACATTAACTGCTCATGGGTAGGATGAGCCAATATTATAAAAATGACCATCCTACCCAAACTCATCTATCTATTTAGTGCCATACCCATGGAACTTCCAAAAAGAATTTTTACTCATTTAGAAAAAACCATAACAAAGTTCATTTGGAAGAACAAAATCAAGGATATCCAGGGAAATAATGAAAAAAAAATACAAAGGAAGGGGGCCTTGCAGTCCCAGATCTCAGACTATATTATAAAGCAGCGGTCATCAAAACAATTTGGTACTGGCTAAGAGATAGAAAGGAGAATCAGTGGAATAGACTGGGGGCAAGTGATCTCAGCAAGACAGTATATGACAAACCCAAAGATCCCAGCTTTTGGGACAAAAATCCACTGTTTCATAAAAACTGCTGGGAAAATTGGAGGACAGTGTGGGAAAGATTAGGTTTAGATCAACACCTCACACCCTACACCAAGATAAATTCAAAATGGGTGAATGACTTGAACATAAAGAAGGAAACTATAAGAAAATTAGGCGAACACAGAATAGCATACATGTCAGACCTTTGGAAAGGGAAAGACTTCAAAACCAAGCAAGAATTAGAAAGAGTTACAAAATGCAAAATAAATAATCTGGAATACATCAAATTAAAAAGGTTTTGTACAAACAAAACCAATGTAACCAAAATCAGAAGGGTAGCAACAAATTGGGAAACAATCTTCATAAAAACCTCTGACAAAGGTTTAATTACTCAAATTTACAAAGAGCTAAATCAATTGTACAAAAAATCAAGCCATTCTCTAAATGATAAATGGGCAAGGGACATAAACAGGCAGTTCTCAGCCAAAGAAATCAAAACTATTAATAAGCACATGAAAAAGTTTTCTACACCTCTTATAATCAGAGAGATGCACATCAAAACAACTCTGAGGTATCACCTCACACCTAGCAGATTGGCTAACATGACAGCAAAGGAAAGTAATGAATGCTGGAGGGGATGTGGCAAAGTGGGGACACTAATTCATTTCTGGTGGAGTTGTGAATTGATCCAGCCATTCTGGAGGGCAATTTGGAACTATGCCCAAAGGGTGATAAAAGACTGTCTGCCCTTTGATCCAGCTATAGCACTGCTGGGTTTGTCCCCCAAAGAGATAATAAGGAAAAAGACTTGTACAAGAATATTGATAGCTGCACTCTTTGTGGTGGCCAAAAACTGGAAAACGAGGGGATGCCCATCAATTGGGGAATGGCTGAACAAATTGTGGTATATGTTGGTGATGGAATACTATTGTGCTAAAAGGAATAATAAAGTAGAGGAATTCCATGGAGACTGGAACAACCTCCAGGAAGTGATGCAGAGCGAAAGGAGCAGAACCAGGAAAACATTGTACACAGAGACTGATACATTGTGGTACAATCAAAGGTGATAGACTTCTCCATTAGTGGCAATGCAATGTCCCTGAACAATCTGCAGCGATCTAAAAAATACTATCCACAAGCAGAGGATAAACTGTGAGTGTAAAAACACCGATGAAAAGCAACTGCTTGACTACAGGGGTTGAGGGGATATGACTGAGGAGAGACTCTAAATGAACACTCTAATGCAAATACCAACAACAGGGAAATGGGTTCGAGTCAAGAACACATGTGATAACCAGTGGAATTGTGGGTTGGCTATGGGAGAGGGAAAGTTGGTGGGAGGGGGGTCGGTGAGGAAAAGAAAATGATCTTTGTTTCCAGTGAATAATGTTTGGAAATGACCAAATAAAATAATGTTTAAAATTTTAAAAAAAAGAAAGAAAACTAACTGTGAAATAACTAAGAACTATGACCAATACAATGACCATATGACTCAAGAACACTGGTGATCCATATTTCCTACCTCTTTACAGAAGGCTTAGTAAGGGGCTAAGAGTGCAAAATGAAACATAGACAATATGTAAATTTATTTTTTATTTGTATGATCATTTACTATAGGAAGTAATTTTCTTATTTTTTTTAGAAGGGAAAATGGGGAATAGAGTGATAATAGTACAAAAAGAGAAAAAATTCAAGAAAAGAATCAATAAAAATGACTTAAAATTTTAGAGAGAGAACAGAAAGTTCAGGAGACAGATAAACAGAGCAGTCTCGGGAATTCTTTATTAAATTTAGAATTTTTTAAACTATGTACAAGGAAAAAAATTAACACATCAGAAGTTCCATTTCTTTTTCTTTCTTTATACACTGAACTATTCAGGTTTGTTGGTGTTTGTTAAAATATAAATAAATATAAAACTCTGTATGATTATACAAAATACACTACTACCACTGCTACCACCACCCCTCCTATTCCTCCTCCTCTTCCTTATACTACAATTACTTCTACTAAACCAATGGATTTGTCCACTATTGGATTTGTCAATTATAACTAAATACAATTCACCTCTGGACATGGCTTTTGAAATATCTAAAATCCAAAAGTGTAATTGAAAAACACTTAATAGGCAATTTCCACATAAACGCAAACAATAACATATCAACTGACAAATATTAAAGAAATGGTTAAGTCATGCATATTTGTTTATTGGAATGGAATGGTTTTTAATAGTAATTCAGTATCAAAATATTGACGTTGTACATTATAAGAAGATTATCTTTAAGAAGTCTAGACTTATTAATTGATATAGATTATGTAGTGAAGTGATAGAAACTGTGAAATATTATAAGTTGCAAACATTTGTCACAAAGTAGATATTTAGAAAGATATGATTAAATGGCAAAGATTAAACACTAGAAACTTGCTATAATTTTTATTAAGCTATACTAAAACCAGAGTACCAGGATGGGTCATCTGCTTGACATTATAGACATAATTGTTGGCCACAATCAATTAAACATAACATTGATCCATAAAAATTTAAGAGTGGTACTTTAATAGACCTGCCTACATCAAATACTCATAATTTCTAAAACACATGGAATGAAAAGCTTTCAACATAAAGAGACCTAAAAGAAGAAATTATAACCATGTGAGAAAAGGATGAAGCACATGTTGCTTAATCTACTCCTATAATTGTCCCAAAATTTTTTTTTTGGTGAGTTTATAGATGAACCTACATCCTGATATTCTTATTCAGTTATGATAAACAGAATTTTTCTACATTATATATATATATAAAAGGACAATATCAAAATATGACTTGTCTTTAGACTGCTTCTATTTGAATTCTATAAAATCATAAAAAGGATGAGATAATAGGGGAAGATAACAATAATTATTATTTATAAACTTAGAAGACAAATAACTATTCTACAAGAACAAATATACAAATGAAAATGACAATTCAACAAATGAAACATTCTAGAAAAAGAGCATCCTCTGAATTAAAACCATTACCCATAATCACCTAGGTATAATGTTGAACAACAAAAAAGTATGTTGCCATACTTAAAATCTGTAATCTGTTGATTTTATAGTCTTGTCACTTATAATCTCCAAACCACATGAAAATAAAAGTTTTCAAAATGTAGAGACTAACAAAAGAATTCCAAAACATAAGGAAAATGTATATGTTATCTTCTTGTCCTTTCTACTACTTTGGATGTCCTAAAGTGGCATTTTTCAGTAAGTCATCCTTGAAGAAGAATCTTCATTCTAATATGTTCATTCAATTACAAAAATATAAAAAAATAAAAAATCACTTCATCAACCTAACCAACAATTTACTAAACCCAAAATATAGAGGAATAATAGCATGGCATAAATTTCTCCCATGACATGCTATCTGAGTTCCACTGAATAAAAAGACCAGCAGGATGACCTGCAAAGAGTTAAACAACAGTGTGAGCAAGTATCTTAATTATTTGTCTAGTCTGGACCCAATTATCATCAGTAACTGTCACCCCTAGCAACCTGACTAGCTTAGGCCAGTTTCCTTTTTCTTTTTTACCACTTTTCAAGAGACACAGACTAGCAGGACTCTTACTTAGGTAATCTCATTCATCCAGAAACAGAACAATAGTATACATCTACCTTTTTCCAGTTTCAAAGAGTGAGATAAAGAGTTGATAAATATTTATTAAACATCTACTATGTGCCAGGCAAAGTGCTAAACACTGGAGATACAAAATCTAATGAGGGAGAGAGACATGAAAACAACTGCATGCAGACTACATACAGTCTAAATTGGATATAATGAGTAGAGAGAAGAGACTAGCAAAAAGGAGAACAAGGATGCAAGATGTCGGAAAATGATTATTGAAAATTGTATCAATATGTAATTTGGAAAAAAATGCTAGTTTTTTTTTTAAGGAGGATTATAAAGGCTTCTGGTCAAAGGTAGGATTTTATCTGGGATTGGAAGGAAGCTAGTGAAGCTAAGGGGCAGAGATTAGGATGGAGAGAATTACAGGCATGGGAGATAGTTCATTAAAATATTTAGGTCAGAAGTTGGAGTGTTTTGTTTGAGCAACAACAAGGAGGCCAGTGAAACTAGATCTCTGAATTCATGGGAGAGGAAGTGAGGAGCCCAGAAGACTGAGATGGTGAGGACAGGATAGTAAGGGCTTTTATTGATTAAAAAAAAACAGGGTTTTATATATTTGGTCCTGGAGGGGATAGGGAACCACTGGAGTTTACCGAGTAGGAGGCAACATAGTACAACAACCTGTACTTTAAGATCACTTTGAGAATTAAGTGGAGGATGTATAGAGTGAGAAGAGACTTGTGACAGGGAGGTACACCAGCAGGTTATTGCATTAGCTGATTAGATTCTTGTCAGAAGAGATGAGATAGTATTCAAAAGATGTTATAAAGGTAAGGTGGAGAGATCTTGGCAACATACTGAATGTAGGGAGGGAAAGGACAGAGAGAATGAGAAAGGAATCCTGGATGCAGTATCATTTAGATTTTTCAGAACACAAGGTTTCATACAAATACATCTGTAGAATAATGTAACATGCTTTTTTTTTTAATAAACTCAGAGTAAACTGTGAAAATCAACCTATGAGATCACCGGCCTAAAAAGAGCCATTAACGCTGGGAAAAAACTCCCAGGTTGCCTCCATAAAAGCGATATTGTCTAAGAATTTAATTCAAGCTAAGCTACCTTTATAACTGGCTTCTTACTAAGGTTTTCTTGCAATTTCCCTCATGCTTATCCTCTGTTGTGACTGGGGCTGTTTATGTAATGATAGAGTAGACTGAGCTTTGGCTAAGTGCTCGTGAGATTTGTCTGTTTCCTAAAATGTGCTTTCATGATCACTGAAATTCTGGAGCCCCATGTTATTTCCCTGTTGTCAGCTGTGACACCCTTATGAAGTCAGTTAAGTTCTGGAACCTCATTTTTCTCATCTTCAAAGGGAAAAAGGTAAACTATAAGATCTCCAATACATCTTTCTGCCCTAAAATACTGTAATGATTATGATTATCTCTATGACTATAACTCAGAATCACCAGAGATTATCTATTGAAGTAAATTAAAAAAAAAAAGGCCAACTGGGGACTGATGTTGGTAGAGAAAGATGCTGGGTAGGAAGTGAGGCCAAAGCAAGATCAAGTCAAATGTCTAGTTTAGGTTATAGGTTAGGTCAGGAGTCTAGTATCAGACACAAATTACATGTCAGAGGGAAGCTGGGCTTTTCCTTAGGTTTGACAGGTTGAAACAAAGAAATTATTCTCCCTGACTAGACAACAGGGTAGAGGTGGAAAATAAGGAGAGATGCTGCTCAAGTAATTCAGAGAAAGGATGAGAGACAGCAAGATTTTCATATTTTCCCCAGGAAAGTACTTTTTCTGTGTGTGATCACAGCCAGACCTTCTGTCACAAAGAAGGCCACCTGCAGTTGTTGGATTTGAGCCCTCCCAGATAGGCAAGGCCCAGGGAACAAACCGTCACAGCAGTGTTGGAACTAGTAATGATGGCTAAGGGGGCTAACTTTCTATTTTTGTAGCTGCTAGCCCAATCACAAAGGAGAGAGAGAGAGAGGGATAGAGCTATGTGGGAGAGAGAGAAAAAGAGAAAGAGAGGGGGGGAGAGAAGAGGGGGTAGGGAGAGACAGACAGACAGACAGACAGAAATTAAAATTTGAGAAGACAAATATTCAAGCTGAGAACCTGTACCTCAACTAAACTCTGTGTGTGTGAGTGTATGTATGTGTGTGTATGTGTGTGTGTGTGTGTGTGTGTGTGTGTGTGTGTGTGTGTGTGTGTGTGTAACAAAGCAGGAAAGATGGAGCAAATAAACTTTTAAATGTTCTGGATAGAGAAGATTCTGCTGTTTTTAGAGTCACAAGATCTATATGTTTGAATTTCTAAAGCAGTTTGGGACCCTGATCTTTTCCTTGTCATTTAATACCCAAACTGGCTTGTTTTATATTCCTGATACTTCATGCTTCCTGAAAATTGAAAAAATGATATATTTTATGAACTGGTTTGGGAACAGTTCGACAACACTGAACTTCTGCCTAGTTTTAAAGCTCAGTTTGTATGAGACACTGATTTAATGTTAATGTGAACCTATTACTCTGTTAATGCTTATTCCCTAAAAGATTCTGGTCAAGGGCTCTGTTTTCAGGGGACCAGAGTTAGAACAGTGTGGGTTTCTCTTCTTCTTGATGCTTAAGCATATTCAGAAGGAACAGAAACTTGATTTGCAAGGGTAGGTACCCTAAAAAAAAAGAGCTAGATTTGAAGTCATATGGCCTAAGTTTTTATCTCAGTTCTACTTATTACCAGTATAGTATGGGGCAAGTCGTTTCCCATTTCTGTAAATCAGTTCCCTCCTATTATTCCCTCTTATGTAAAATGAGGGAATGGGACTAAAGAATTGCTAAGGTTTTTTTTTAAGCTCTTATTCAATGATTCTATGAATTGGAATTCTGATTTAATTATATAGACATGCAAATGGCTGTGTGATTCTGTGCAGGTCACTTAAAATCTCTTAGCTTTGGAAATTTTTCAATGATTATAAGTTATGAGAACGTGTCCATCAGGTTGGTGGGGAAATTCCTCCCAGAAGCTCCCTAAACTGATGAAATTAAAGGTCTGGTCTATCTATCTACTGATTATATGGCTCAGTCTAGGTATATTCCCCACCTATTCCCTCTGCTTGATTTTTAGAAAGAAAGTCACAAATATACACATATAAGGAACCAACAACTATTAAGGTCCACATGTTAATGTAAGGGATTTCTTTAAAATAACAATAGAGGGGGCAGCTGAGTAGCTCAGTGGATTAAGAGTCAGGTCTAGAGACTGGAGGTCCATGGTTCAAATCTGTCCTCAAACACTTCCCAGCTGTGTGACGCTGGGCAAGACACAACCCCCACTGCCTAGCCCTTAACTCTCTTCTGCCTTGGAACCAATACACAGTATTAACTCCAAGATGGAAGGTAAGGGTTTAAATAAAATAAAATAAAATAACAATAGAGATTTACCTGGTTCTGATTAAAAGTTAGTTACATGTTGGTTATGGAAACAACTATTTTATAATGGAGTATAGGGAGTTAATAAGTGTTGGATAATAAGTAATAATAGAGTGTTGGAGTTAATGAGACATGGATTCAAAAGCTATCTCTATCACCTAGTACCTCTGTGACCCTGGGTAAATCAACTTCTGTTGTTTTGAGCATCTCCAAAGAAGTAGACTGGTTGGAATATGCTTTGGTGAAGAGTTTCCATTCTGGGAGTCACTTTTTTTTCTCCCATTCCTATGAAATTAAAAATTATTTCCAAATTTATGTAACCTTTGATTAATCATAAAAAAAAACTAATTACAATAATAGTGATTGTGGGAGACATTAATTCTTTGTGGCCACCAGGAAATAATTTTATGCTACAGAAGAAAAGAAAATAACAAACTCTAGGAGAGATCTATTCTGCTATTTATTTTTATGTACATGCTTATGAACTCAAATAAAGTTAACTAATAATTTAACTAAGATGAATTTATTCTTTTCTTTTATTCACTTATTTAATAGATACTTATTGGTGTCTATACAAATTAAAAATATAACTACTTGGTAGGAGAAGCAAGAGCACTTTTAAAAGAAGTAGTAATTTCTTTCCATTAAAAAAAAAAAAAAACCTCTTGCTTTCTCCTTTAGAATTGATAATGAGTATTGGTTCCGAGGCAGGAGAGTGCTAAGGGCTAGAAAACTGGGCTTAAATTACTTGTCCAGGGTCACAGAGGTAGGAAGTGCCTGAAGTCAATTTTGAACCCAGGACTTCCCATCTCCTGTTGTGTGAAATTAAAACAAATTGTACCCCTTTTTCCTTTTGGAAAGAAAAGTTTTGAAACAGCCCCACCTTTTGACTGGCTAGGCATGCATACTCTGGGAGGACACCAGAAGCCTTGTGACTCCCTGGCATTAAGGAAGATGCTCACCTCTCTTTCCTGTGACTTCTGGCATCCAGAAGATTGCCCTTTGACCCAGACTGAGGTCCAGTCTGTCCAACCAGAGAGACCCAGAAGGAGTGACATAACAGGAGGGGTTTAAGTGAAAGGTTTGGGGAAGCAGCAGCCCCTCTTGGTCTGGAGACTTACCTGGTAAGTGAGCTCATTTAGGTTTTGGCTGGGGCCCTTTTGATTTTTCCTGGAAGAGCTGCTTTTGGCCAGCTAAGGTAGACCTGAGAGGAGTATGGCAAACTCAGATGAGCTATTGACTATGCGACTATCTCTTTCTCTCCATCTCCAACCTTTGCTAACTAATAAATCATTATAAATTAATATACCATCTCCAGAGAATTTTAACCCCTACCCAGGGCTGGCTCTCTAGCCAATAAGCCATCAAGCCACTCCTTAATAACTTCTTAACAGTGGAGGGAGGGCAGAGTAAGTGTTCAATGAAACACGATTCAATGTGGTTCTACCAGCTGAAGTGCTTCTGAATGATATGGTCAGGATATACTGACATGAATGTTTGATCATCGAAGTCATAGTAAATTAGTGTATATTCTAAATAAAATGGAAATTAAAGGTATAATATAATAGATTGCTAAATAATCAATCAATAAATAGAAAGACAAATAATTGGAAGCATGGGAGAGAGAGGGGGGCGAATTGATAGAGATAAATGGATACATGGACAGATGGATAGATGGACAGATAGATGAATAGATGGATGGATGGATGGATGGATGGATAAATGGATGAATGGTAGAGAGATAAGTAATACATGTGTGCTTTAAATGAATTTGTAAATATCATCTGGATTTCTTTTCCCTATGAAAATACAGCTCTCAGGTACTAAAGGAAGTCAGTGAGAAAACATGGATTTAATTTTTAAAAATATTGATTTTTTATATGTTTTCATGCCTACTAATATGTATATATAGACTTGCATATCTATATATCCATATATATGACAAGCTGTTTATAGATACTGTATCAACTGTTCATAAATATAGGCTTGAGATTTTTAGTTTCAAAAGTGGAATAACTGGTCCCCTGCCAAACTCTGACTTGTTTCATTTAAGTTGAAAAAACTCCACAGTGTCACGCAAGCATCCTAAATAGTTGTGATAATAATCACGTATGTGTGTATATATAGGCAGCATGGTGTGGTGCAGAGGTGTCAAACACATGGTTGCCACTGCAGGCAGCCCCCACAACACTCTGGAGTGAATTCCAAACCAGATTAAAATGTAATTGGGAAATATTTAACAAAAGAAATAAAAATACAACGCAACAGATGACAGAACATCTTCAAACTAAAGTCAATATGTGAACTGAAGGTATTGATGAGTGGCCCCTTTTGTGAGTTTGATACCTCTGGAGTATTGGAAAGAGAACTGGCTATGGAATGATTCATGTTTTATCACCTCAGCCTCATACTGGTTGTGTGACCCTGAACAATGGGTATTCCCAATGACCCAGGCAATTTCCTAAAATTCCTGGTTGTAGAAAAAGTATATGTTGTTGAGAGAGTTGTTCACCATTATATCATTTAACTGAAGGTTATCCTGATTTCAAAAGAATTTATGATTTCATGGGCATAAAGGAGAAATACATAGCATCAAGGCTCTCAAAATAGGTATATATATTCATAAGATTTTAGATATTTTTATATTTTATTATATATTATATATTTATATATTTTATTATATATCATATATACACATAACAAGAAGGCTTGCTATATATATTATATGTGTGTGCATGTGCATGTGTATCTTTGACACTTAATAGTAAGCCATCTAATTATATGCCTTTGGGAAAGTCATTCAACATCTAAATGTCTTACGCAACTCCTTAAAACTAATCTATTAAGCCATAGATTGAAGATTGTGCTCTGCAGTGAGTAGGGGAAAGAGGGTGTTCTCCTTTAGGAAATCATCCCCTCCCACCAATCCCACCTTCCTCCCCCACATTTCACTGTACAAAAGTGTTTTCTTGCCTCACCACAATCCTCTGGGATTCATAGCACAAGCAGTATTATCCTCACTTTACAAATTAAGAAACAAGTTAAGAAACATACAAACCAACACACAATTATTAATTCCCAGAGTAAGGACTCTAAACCAGATCTAATTGAGTCTAATGTTTATATTGCATTAGAACTTCAGACTAAATATTATAATTTCTGTTTACTTCTCAATTCTCTGCTCCAGATCAAAAATTTGTACCTCCTACTAAGGGCCAAGAGCTACCCAAGATTAGTAAGGTGCCCCCACTCTGTCATTTTTTTCCTATTGCTATTGCAATTGCTTTGTCCTGAATACACAGTATTGTATCAATGGTCCTTAAAAAATAGGGTCTTTATATCAAAATACTCCATATGTAGATTGGTGACACTCAGGTCCTTAAGCAGCCTAAGATTAAATGGTTCTGACTTTAGATATACCAAAAAAGTAGCTATGGGGACAGCTAGGTGGCTCAGTGGAGAGAAAGACAAATTTGGAAATGGGAGATCCTGGGTTCAAATCTGTACTCAGACACTTTCTAGCTGTGTGACCCTGAACAAGTCACTTAAGTCTGATTCCCTAACCCTTACTATTCTTCTGCCTTAGAATTAATACTTAGTACCAATTTTAAGACAGATGGTAAGGATCTAAAAATAAAAGTTGCTGCGCCTCTTTGCTGATGTCACAAATATAAACCATCTCACAACTACTTTCTAATGAGTTTCAGTGTTTCTCTTCCTGTATTTAGCATAATTGTAAGTAATTGTATAATTTCTTCACTAATATACCTCTTTCAGTGCCCTATTGGCATATTGGCAAACTGACTAGTTCTTGCAAATGGACTGTAGTTAACATAGATGCTAAATTGTTTACTGGGTTTATTAAAGAATTTATGAGCCCCCTAAGAATCTCACCTATTACCACAGGAGTTCTTAACCCAGAGTACATAGACCCCCACTCTCCTACCCAAGTACATCCCTGGATAGATTTCAACAGATACAGGAATTTTAATGGGAAAACAATTATATATTAATTTCAATATAATTGATTTGCTTTACAACCCTTTATATTTTATTTTATGCACACAAAAGATATTATTCTGTGAAAGGATCCATAGGCTCCACAAGAATACCAAAGGAGTCCATGACATACAAACATATTAAAGGACTAGCAATTAAGAATGCTTCAAAGAACCTAGTTATGTCAAATGATGTATAGAATTTGCACAAAATCTCTTAAGTTAGTAGGATGAACCCTTTTTATTTCAAAGTAAAATATAATAGGGCAACAACATGGTGCAGTGGATAGAATACCAAACCTGGTATCCTGAAGAATCCTCTTCCTGAGTTCAAATATGGCCTAAGACCCTTACTTACTAGCTGTGTGACCTTAGGCAAGTCTCTTAACACTGTTTACTTCAGTTTCCTAATCTGTAAAATGAGTTGGAAAATAAATGGCAAACTAAGACCTTATCTTTGCCAAGAAAACATCAAATAGGATCATGAAGAGTCAGATAAAACTGAAAATGACTCAACAACAAAAACATCTCTGTGATTATAATTTGTTGTCTTTAAAGCACATTTGCACAGGATAGGAAATTTTATTAAAAATTATGCTAAAATTATAGAAATTATCTTTTAAATTATATTAGTTGATGCAGGTGAGGTACCTGACCCTTTGATTGTTTAATCAGATTTCTAAATGATTCAGGCAATGGCAAAATATCACTGTTTGAGGGTGGATTCCATTTCCTTCCATTCCAGATAGGAAGAATCCAGCCTTATCACATTCTGGCACAGGGAGGAAAGCACAGAGACAAATAAAAGTGTTGGCCAGCTAGTTGAAAATCATGTGGCTAGACGGAAAGTCTGACCAAGGGAACTGAAGGACCTTCCCAGCTCTGACCCTCCTCCACATTTCTGTCCTGAACCATGCCTCTAGACTGAACCCCTCACCCAGAAACTGATTGTATCTAGAGTCACTTCACACAGGGATTGAGAGGTGGAGGTAGAGAGAGGAATTTGAGGAGGAGGTGTAAGGACAGAGCATTTCTCCTCTGTCAGGAGAGTCTGGCTTCTAGGATTTGATTATAACTGCTGTTGGAAATCCCACAGCGAGATTACCTCATCCCCTTTTCTTACACAAGAGAGACTGGAAGAGAAGCAGTTTTTCTGCCAAGTAAGCAAAGAAATCCTGAGCTCCCTTTCCAAAGTTTTCACTTGGATGGAGCATGTTCTGAGAGCTGAAATCCTGATGATTGCCACCCACTCCCTCTCCACCTCACCTCTACCTTCCCTTTCTATCACCTGTCTGTAAACATAATGCATCTTTTCAAGGCTGCCACATTTCATCCAGTAATACCACAGGTTTAGTCATTTTACTCCTTATTTAGAATGCATAAATGCTCCTATTATCAATGTATGAATAAGTAAAAAAAGGAAATGCGCATTATCGGATGGTCCTATTAAGTAAAAGGGCTTTGAATTACCAATAATAGAGAAATTCATGAGAAGTGAAGGACAGGAGGCTTCTAATTAACATGGATAATTCATCATGGATAATTTGGCCTTTATGCATTCACAGTGCTTCTTTTACTGAAATTGGGTAGGAGTTAGCCCCTGAGTACCCCCAGCATTTAGAACACCATACTAGGTTCCAGAGAAAGGTGCCCTTGCAGGGCTTATATTAAAAGACAAATAATTTTTCTTGTGAACTGGTAGAATCTATTGACCATGTGTCATTAGTCAGAGAATGCTTAGTCCCAGTTATCTTTGGCTTGTGAAATGTCCTTGCAACATGCATTCTAAATGGGTTCCTGTTTTTCCCTATCGCCCTCACCTACTAGCCTTTAACAAAGATCATAATTCTGCTGTCCAAGGGGTGATATCCTTTCAGACTGTCACTATCGTATCCAGAGACACAGAGAGAAGAGAGGACATGGGGGTAGGAGAGAGAAGGAGGAGGGAAGCAGTGTCTGAGTTTCAAAATTTTGTAAAATTTAATTAACTTTTCAATTAACAAGCATTTATCTTCTCTCTCTCTAATTGAAAAAAGAAAAAGAAACCTTTATAACAAATACACATACTGAAACAAAATAAATTATAGGTTGTCCATGTCCAAAAACATATGTTTCTTTCTGCATCTTAAATCCATTACCATTTTTAAAAGTTCTAGATTACATATCAATACAATTTTAATAATAATTTTCTGACATTTTGCAAGCCTTGTTCTTTTCCTCTCTCCCACCACTCCTTTCTCCCCAAAATGGAAGGTAACATGATATAGGTAGTATGCATGCTATCATGCAGTATGTTTTCCATATGTTTTCATATTGTGAAAGAAGGCACATATTCATGGAAGAAATAAAGCGAAGAATGGTATCCTTAAAACTGCCTTCAGGGGGGCAGCTGGGTAGCTCAGTGGATTGAGAACTAGCCCTAGAGACAGGAGGTCCTAGGTTCAAATCTGGCCTCAGACACTTCTCAGCTGTGTGACCCTGGGCAAGTCACTTGACCCCCATTGCCTAGCCCTTACCACTCTTCTGCCTTGGAGCCAATACACAGTATTGACTCGAAGACGGAAGGTAAGGGTTTAAAAAAAAAAACTGCCTTCAGTCCATGAATTCCTTCTATGACAGTGAATAGCCCTTATCATCAGGAGCAGCTTGGAGGTGTCCTGGATCCTTGCATTGCTGATAGTAGTTGAGAGTCATTTACATCATCATCCATTATTGCTATCCAAACACCTTCTTGTCAGAAGTTGGTGAGGAGCTTCATCATAGGTCTTCCAGAATCCTCCATATAATGGAATTTGGCTCATGCCTAGATCACCTAAAATAAAGTCACCCACATGGGAAATGCCTGGGAACTCAGAATTATTAAGTCTTTCAATGTTGTTTCCTTTACAATGTTATTCTTATACAAGTTGTTCTCTTGATTCTGCTCATTTAACTCTGAATCAATTCATACAAATATTTTCAGGTTTCCTGAACTCATCCCTTTCACCGTTTTAGTACATGATTGTCCTCCATTAGAGTTGTATATCCTAATTTGTCCAGGCATTCCCTAATAAATAGGTACCACATTAGTTGGTGTTTTTTACTACCATAAAAATATGTGGGTGTGTATTTTACATATGAGTAATTTTCTTATTTTTTAATCTCTTTGGGATAAAGGCCACATAGATGTGGCACTATGACTAAAGAAATGCAATTTAGTGCAACAGCAGCTAGGTAGATCAGTGGATACAGCACTGGGCTCAGAGTTGAGAAGACGAGTTTGAATCTGACCTCAGACATACCCTAGATATGTGACCCTGGGGCAAGTCCCTTAACCCTGTTTGCCTCAGTTTCTTTGTCTGTAAAAAGGGATGGAGAAAGAAGTAGCAAACCATTTCAGTATCTTTGCCAAGAAAATCCCAAAAAGGATCATGAAGAGTCAGGTACTACTAAAACACTGAACATCAGTTAAATGCCTTATAAGGAAAAGCATTCTCTAAATGTCAGTGATGTCTTATCATATCTCAATGCTTCTATTTCCCCAAAGGCCAAAAGAGTAATAAATCAGTCAACAAGTATTTCTTAAGCACTTACTATGTGCCAGGTACTAAGCCAAGTTCTGAAAAGATAAACAAAAGTGAAAACACAAAAACAATCCATGTCCTCAATAATGATAATGAAGAGGAGGATCATGATTGCTTTTATATAGCTCTTTAAGATTTACTATGTACTTTGCAGGTATTGATCTGAATGAGGATACCTACCAACTGGGGTCTACAACATATAAATAATCTTCATATAGTAAGATAATCTGAGAGCTTCCTTTCACATTCAAAAGGCTGGGGGAAGTGAGGAGACTTCTTGCAAAAGTTAGTTTGAGCACAATCTTGAGATAAACTGGAGATATTATGAAGCAGAAATTTCAGAAGTGTGATCACCTCATTAAAGGAAAGATAACTTTGAAATTACTCTAACTGTTTGGAATATTAAAGTGTACATCCCTCTTTCCACAAAAGGATCATAAATAAATTAAAGGTAAGAATTTTTCTTTCAAGAAATATTTTCCTGTAAGATAGATAGTTCAGGTGTCTTATACTTTGTTATTAGACCAATAGTTGTAGTGTGGCATCTAGGATATGGTGAACATGGCTTCGACCCTGACCCAATAAGTTACTCTTACTAGAATTAGTGACCTCATTAAGAAAACTTCACACCTGTGGCCCATGGCATTTGTTAGGGTGATGGTTCAGTTATTTTTCAATTGTTGCTGACTCTTTGTGACCCCATTTATTTGTTTGTTAGTTTTGTTTTGGGATTGTTTGTTGTCAAAGATACTTTAGTGATTTGACATTTCTTTCTCCAGTTTCTTTTACAGATGAGGAAACTGAGGCCAACAGTTAAGTGACTTGCCCAGAATTACACAGCTAGTTAGTGTCTGAAGACAGATCTGAACTCATAAAGATGAGTCTTCCTCACTCTAGGTCAGACATTCTCTCTACTGTGTCACTTAGCTGCTCCCTGCCCCATGATACAGACTCCTAGAATATAAGTCCCAAAGCATTTGCTTCATAGTGAAAACACCACAGTGCCCCCCATTACCTTTATAGATTTAGCAAGATATTTCCCTAAATATCTTTCTTTCTGATTAAAGCATAAAGATCAACTCCTCCCATTTTCCTTCTCTGTACATTTGAAGATGACCACTGTCAAGTCTGGGGTTATAATCAAGCTTTGTCAGAATATATAAGAAATCAAGTATCATTTCCATATCTAATACTCCCCTCCTTGAAGTCTTCAATGAGCCAAGAAACCATAGATCTAATATAATTATCAAGATCTTACCAAACACTAAAAACAAATTCAATTAGCTCATTTTGCTGTGGTAGTTTGTATATGGTCAGGAAGAAGCAGAGAGAAGGATCAGGTCCTCTGTCAAGGTCCTTTCCGTTGTCATCAGTCTCTAAAAACTAATAATGTACCAGATGGTGACCAAGGTTTCCAGGCTGATCATTTTTTCTCTCAGGTCAGCAGAGTAGGAAGGAGTATATTACAAAAGCTTTCTGAGAAAATAGACCCTTTTTTCTGTGAGCAAATCCCACTGTTTTTCTGTAAGTGAAAACTGATAGATATTATCTACAGTTGGCATAGAGGTTGGCATGCTGTCTTTGTGGAATAAATTCTGCATTATATACATATTATACATTCTACATTCTATGTATGTATGCATGTGTATATCTATGCATATATATTACACATACATAAATATCTACATATATCCATACATAAGCATTATATCCATATAAAAATCACATTTTTAAAAATGAGGAATATGGTGGAAGAATTTCCCGAAAAAACTACCTAGTCATCGGGTTAGATGGAAAAAGAATTTATAACATTAGGAGCTCTGTCTAGAGAGAGAAAGGTCAGGAGCTGATACATTAAAGTAGTTGGAGAGAATGGGGACTCCCTAAAGCATGAAATGAAAAGAAGAGGTCAGAACTGTTGTCAGACCTCTCTGAGGAGTTGGAAAGCATAGCTGAGCCCACCAGCCATTCACAGGGGCTTCCTCTGAATCTGTGACACATGGTTTCATCCACTCAATTCATATACAAAACTTATTGAGAAAGCCCAGTTGCAGACCAGGTAATTGTCCCACATACTTGCAATTTCCTACTTGGTTTGGTTTTTCTGACACTCACCCCTAGCAACTGAACCCATAAATATGCAATACATCTCCCCATTCAACAAACAAGACTGGAGAAATCTCCTTTTTTTTTGGGGGGGGGGAGGAAAAAGTAGGACAAGTTGAAAAATGATAAAAAATCTGAATTTTAACTATATTCTCAAGGAGTGAAGATGTTGGTATTTAACAATCAATGAATATTTACTGCCTGCTTACTCTATGCTCACAAATGAGAGTAGAATGCCAGATGGACACTGAAGATAAGTGGGCAGTCTTGAAAAGGGCTCAGTAAGCCCTTACACCAGAGGTGCTAGTCCTCCTAGAATATCTATATACCTGTGTAGCATGCATAGTGGTCACATCCTCATAAACCATCTCAGCAGATGGGCTAAACCAGGTTGAGGGTAACCAATGGACCACAAACCTCTCAGTGAGGTAGGAGGATATCTATCATAAGCATGTGAAGACTTCCCTAGCAGAATGGATGACTGAAAGCAATTTGTTCCAATACCCATAAAGGTGACTGAAAGAAGACACTGTAGAATGCTTAGAGCTTGGTCAGATATTGAAGATGCCAAGGTCATTGGCCTTATCCTGGCCCATCACCGGTCATTTTGGCTTTTGTGTTAGCATTGGATTTCAGTGACTCTCAAAGAGGAGTGATGCTGACAACATTGCGGAACTCTGACTCACTTAAATCCATTCATGCACAAGTCATGACATAATCCCATGATGCCATTGGTCTTGGAAAACAAAAGACAAACAACAACTATATGCTGAGCTCAGACATTGTGAAAGCCATGAAAGCAGTTTGTGTCAATGTTTCTGCCCTCAAGAAGCTTACAGTCTGAAGATGACAGATGAAAAAAGGGCTAAATTGTAGAACTGAGGTAGCAAGAAATATTGAATAGAGAGCTCTATCATAGGAAAAGAAGAACTATGGTCCATGCCCTTCCTCTGACAGTGATTGTGTGATCCTAGACACATCAGTTAATTTTTCAATGCTCTGCACAACTCTCTACCACAATAAACTGCAAAGCAGATGCCAATCTCCAATAATATAGAGAGTTCCTTACTGGGCATTCCCTTTGTGATGAAATCATTTTGTTGTTGTCTTATCATATCCAATTCTTTTATGTTCCCATTTGGGGGTTTTTCTTGGCCAGGACTTGGGAGTGGTTTGTCTACAGATGAGGAAACTGAGGCAAACAAGGTTCTATGACTTGTCCAGTGACACAAAACTAGAAAGTGTCTGAGGCTGGATCAGACTCTGAGCCTTTGTGATTTAAGTCTCTACCTACATCACAAGATAGATAGATGATAGAGAAATAGATAGGTGATAGATAGATAGATAGATAGATAGATAGATAGATAGATAGATAGATAGATAGAAATAGGTGGATTAAGTATATAACCTAACTAAATATAACTTGAGTTCAGAGGAAAAAAAAGATTATCACAGATTTAATCATCCTATTTTTCCCAAAGTAGATGACCCTTGGGCTGAGCTTTAAAAGTTTGATGAGGCTTAGACACGCAGAGAACAGAAAAGAGAGCATTTTAGGCAAGCAGGAACAGCATATCCAATGGTCTGGAAGAAAGAATTATCATAGCATGTTAAGAGGACAGTAAGAAAATTTATTTGGGTGGAGAAGACAAAAATGCTAGAGAATAATAGGTAAAAATGCTAAAAAAAAAATGAGGTTAGAGAGAGGTATCTTTGTTATAATAGAGAGATTGCAGGTCTTGAAGTTGGGAAGACCTTGACTAAAGTCTTGACTCAGACACATATCAGCAAGGACAACTTAATCTCTCAGTATGTTACTCTACCCTCTAGGACTCTTATATTAAGAGACAGGCTTTCAATATGCAATGGAAAAAAATTTACACTCTCAGAACTTCTTATATAAATTAAATCAAGAATATTTAGAAAGTTAGAGCAGGTATAGAATGTCGAAGGTCCAGAAAATCAAGCAGAACAATTTGGAATTATAAAAGTAGTGTCAGAAGGCCATTATATATGGACTAACAGTAGGGAGATGACATTTTATGTTAGAATTGAAAGTAGGTAGAAGATTAATCTAATGGGAATTATTAAAAAGACTGGGGAGAAAGTAGAGAAGGGGTGTTCTAGAGCCAGCTCTCCAGAGTCTTTTGTTTAATTTTCAGGGCTAACATTTAGATCTTGGAAATTAGCCAACTTTAGGATTGGTTTATTATTTTGTTGATTGTCTAGCCTTTAAAAAATGCTGGAGAAAATGTGAATGATGAAGATTAAATTTAAAAGCACATCATGAATATTTTTTTTAAGTTCTGATTGTTAAATATTTGCCAGCACACTCATGTGGTCAAAGACTGTAATTAGAAGCAGAGAAACAGAATCCTATTATAATAATTCAGGTCTAGGCCAAGGGGACAGCAACAGGAATGGAAGCGGGAAAGGATAGAACATATTTTGAAGAGGTAAAGTGTCAAGACTTGGTACCTGATGAGATATGAAGTCAAAGAAAACATCAAAAATGGCTTGGAGATTTCTAGCCTATGAGAGTAGAAGAATGGTAATAATATTAAAGAAAATAAGATGGTTGGCAAGAGGAGACACTTTAGGTAGTCAAGGGGGCAGAGAGAGAGATAGTCAATTCAGTTTTGACTAGATTGAATTTTATTGTTTATTATCTGTTTTTTCCAGGGAGTTCAGAGGAGACTAAATGTAAAGAATATTGGGAAATAATATTGGGAAGTCAGAGGCTAAAGCAGAGCCTACATCTTCCAATTTTAAAAAGGAAGAATGCTTTCAATTCCTTCCCAGACCCAGGAAGTATTTTTTGCCAATTCTGCATGTTCCTAGAGTAGCTGACTATATTACCATCTGCCTCATAAATGTGGGTAGAGAGAGGGATTAGCCACAGGAGTCCTGTGTTCTGTTTTCTAGCTCTCTCTAGGACCTTGAATACAACATTTTAGCTCTTAATCCTTTCTTTCCTGGTTCCTCATATTGAAAATTCCACAGATGTCAAAACAACATTTCTCTCTATTTTTCCACAATCTAAATATTCTTTAGATGAGGAGGGATTGGGGAGATAGAGGCAGGAGGTTTGGAGGAAAATGGAAAGCAGTATTGATAACCAACCAAAATGGAAACCTACTTTTAAAAAAATACACTCAATCACATTCCTATCCTAAGTAGATACAACTGAATTCCCAAGAATTAATCAGACTTACTTTAAAATATCTCACCTGCCTTTGACGTTTTTTTTTTTTTGAAAATTTTATTTCTGCCTTTGACTTCTGAATAAAGTAGGAAAAGGGCTTTCTTAGAAGGGGTTGAGATTTTTTAATTTGTATTTTTGAATCACTCTAATAAGCACACAAAATTCTTTTTAAATGCTTAACAGGAGAGAATGGACTTGGTTGATAGAAGAGAAGATCTCATGAGGCTAGCAGCAATCATAAAGTAGTAGTCCTAGAACTGACTAGGACCCTAGAAGACATCTAGTGCAATTCTGTTTTACAGATGAGGAAACTGAGGTTCAGAGAAGTAACTTGCTCAAGGTCAAATAAGCAGTACTTAATGGAAGTAAGATTTGAATCTCTACCCTGAGAGGTCAAATATCTTCCCAATTGTACCAAATCAAGGCAAGCCTTTGAAAATACACATACACACACTCACACACGCATATACACCTAATGCTCTAGGTATGGAAGTCTAAAGGAAGACATCTTCCTATGATTAGCCTGTTGAGTTTATCATGGGGAGTCTTTTGTTTCATTGGAAACTTAATTGCTACTTTTCTAACAAAGGAAAATAGCACTTTTAGAGGTCCCTATAATTGCCTCTTTCTCCTCAGAAAGGCAGTTTTAAATATATACATGTATATGTACTCTTTGGAAAGGCAATAAAATATAGAAGCAATTCCATGTCTGGGTATATTAATGGATATTCTTCATTAATTTGGAGTTTAAAATGGAAGCCTAATAAATACAAAACTATTCCAGAGAGACAGTGGAGCAGGCTCCTGGCTCTCCCTTCTCAGCTTCACTTGCCACTCTGGCCCTGAATAAGAGGGCTCTGGCAGAGGCAAAAAAGCAGCCCTTTTCGGCTGTGCCTTTATCCTTGCTGTTCTTTGGAAAACAGATTTGCAGGCTCAAAACCAACAGGCAATAAGTCACTCAGCCTATTTTCTCAGAATTACCACAGTGCCGTTACTGTTTGCCTCACAGTAACTGTAGCCACTGACAGTAACTGGGAGACATTTCCTTCTCTGTGCCTCCATAAGAGCAGGAGCTTCATGAATATCTGTTCTTTAGCTATTTCCTAATCCAATTTTTTTTTCATGTCAGAACTAGGAATTTGTGTGACCTGGTTCTTGGTAGATTTCCATTTTAGAAGGGAAAAAAAACATCAAGGCCTGGCTAAGTCTCAGTAGCACTGATTTCGGGAGCTCACAAAGGTGGCCGGCTCTAGTCAGGGGGTCTGGCCAAAGAGCAGCAAAGCCAGGCTTCCCGGGTCCTCCGTTCCTCCTGCTGCAAGCAGATGGAGCACATTCACCTTCGACTAGGGACCATAGGTTGTGAGTTGATATTTCTGGAGGGGCTTTTGGTTTGCTTTTTTGAGAGATACCTTAGAGCAATTGATAGAGTACTGAACCTGGAGCCAAGCCAACTTGGGTTCCAATCCCTTCTGACACTTGCCATCTGTGTGACGCTGGGCAAGTCACTTAATCTCTCTCTATCTCAGTTCTCTCATCTGAATATTAAAAATATAATAATAGTTCCTATATTACAATAAGAGTATATAATAATATACCTATATAATAGTACCAATAATAATAATAATAGTAACTATATCACAGAGTCATGAGGAAAATTGAAACAGATAACATAGGTTGAATAGTTTGCATACCTTAAAGCAATATACAGGAGATCTTAACCTGGGGTCCATAAAGTTGTTATCTAAAAAATTTATTTATTTATATATACATACAAATATATATTCACATATACTGGCATATATCCAAACATACATGCAATATGTATACATAATATATTTATATTTAATATTTACATGTTACACATATATATTTTATATACATATGTATGCATATATGCACATATGTGAATGTAGAACTAATATATTTAAACATATTTCCATGATAATCCTCTGCATTTTATTTTATGTATTTAATAGTAATAATAAAACTAACATTTATATAATATTTTAAAGTTTGCAAAGCACTTTACAAATATCTCATTTTATCCTCACAAAAACTTGGAAGGTAGGTGGTATTATTATTCCCATTTTACAAATGAGGAAAGCAAGGTAGGCAGAAATTAAGTAACTTGACCTTTGTCACACAGTTAGTATATGGGATAAAATTTGAACTCAGGATTTCCTGACTCCAGGTCCAACATGTTGTCCATTTCCCCACTTGAAATTAAAAATATTTTTGAGAAAAGGTTCCTAGGCTTCATCAGACTGTGAAGGGGGTCTTTATAACACACAAAAGGTTAAAATCCCTGAGATACAGATATAATATATGTATGTATGCACAAAGAAGTACAGACATGTATACATGTATGTATACACACATATAAAATATATATAACATATCTGGATCTTGATATACACATCTGTATACATATATAAAATATATAACATACCTGGACCTCTATATAAACATATGTATACATATATAAAATACATGACATACCTGGATCTATATATACACATATGTAAATATATATAAAATTTATAACATACCTGGATCTCCATATACACATATGTATACATATATAAAATATAGACCATACCATGCATGTAAACATATATATATATAATTTATGACATACCTGGATCACTATATATACATATGTATACATATATAAAATACATGGCATACATGGATCTCTATATGCACATTTGTATAAATATCTAGGATATATGACATACCTGGATCTCTATATATACATATGTGAACATATATAAAATTTATAATATACCTGGATCTCTATATACACATATGTATACATATATAAATTATAGAATATGCCTGGATCTCTATACAAATATGTAAACATATATAAAATTCATAACATACCTGGATCTCTATATACATATATGTATACATATATAAAATACATGACAGACCTAGATCCCTATATACACATATTTTTCTCTCAAGTTTCTTTAGAGAGTTCAGAGATCACTCAGCTTAATTCCTTCATTTTATAAATGAGAAAACATACGAGGTTCAGGGAAATTGTGTGACTTGCACAGGGTTACACAGGGAGCAGGTGGTTTCTTTCCATCAATACTGTTAGGAGTTATCCTAGTTCTTTGGTCTCATAAGCACTGTAGATTTATTTCACTGTTATTATTGAGCTTCTGTGTCTCTCATCTCTAGCTCTATTTCTGTCTCTGTGTCTCTTTCTGTCTCTGCCTCTGTATTTCTCTTTTCTTTCTCCTCTCTCGCTTGGTTTTGCTCCTTAGTAACAATTAATTTTGCTGAGTAGACATAATGAATAATATTAATGGAGTGAAGTGAGACAAATCCATTAACCATTATTTATTAACAATGTGTTATGTAATAAAATGCAATACATAAATTTGGTGAAATGTGTTGTCATCTAATCATTTAGCATTTATAGAGAAGGGCCATATCACTTTCTAATTAATACTTTCTTATTCTGCAAAACATTAACCCCAGAATAGCTTCCCTGTCTGACCTAGAATAAACTCTATTTCCTCAGCAATCTGGGCACAAAAACTCCTTCCCAGGTCCATTAAAAATAGCTGTTCAAAAAAAGGTTTTTTAAAAAAGTTAGCGTTCTGTCCTGGTTATTTGCATCAATTTGGAGAGGTGTGTGGGGGTGGAATGAGTAAAGAACATCTAATGGAAGGCTTGTCTTGGAACACCAACCTGGGCACTTTTGCAGCTCCATTCCTTTTCTCGGGGCAGAAAGGGCTGGACCTCACTGTCTTCCTACAGACTTCCCTACTCCTCTTCCATGGCCCCTTGCTGCCCACTACTGATCCCTTCATCTTATCTCTCTGCTCCCTCTAGCCTTGCATTGCTTCCACACAGCTATCCTGAGATGAACTCTGCTGCCAGCCAATATCTGGTACCAGAAGGTCCCTGGCTCTATAAACTCTGAGGATTGTTTGGAAGAAGTAGGGATTTCTGGGGTGGGAAGAGGGAAGCATAGGAAAGCTGTCTTTATGGTTCACATGGAAAGACATTTGATTTATGCAGTTCTCAAAAGGGCAAAAGAGAAAAGTTGCCAATAGGCAGATTTGGGTATGATAAAAGAAAAAAACTATTTATTAGGGCTATACCAATAGGTAATTAGTTACTTCACTAAATAGTGAACTCCTTTTTAGAGGGGGTCTTCAAGGGAAGACTGGATGATTGATCACTTGTCAAATTTGTTGTAAAATTGATTCCTAGTTCTTAGGTCTATCCTAAATGGCCATTGATGTTTTTTTTTCCATCCCAAGATTCATTGACTCTCATGACAACGCTAAATACAAATAGTAAAAGCATTATTATCTACATTTTACAGATGAATAAGCTAAGGCCCAAAGAGGTTGGTTTGCCTATGTTAATACAGCCAGAAAATGACAGTTGGGATTTTCAAGTTAAAGTCCTTTCTAGCTATAAATCCAGTTTACTTTTCTCTAGACTATACATGTGACCTCTTAAAAAAAACAAGAGATTGAAAGAGACATTCTTTCTCTAAAGTCCTTTCTAGCCTTAATGTTTTGTGAATCTTTACTTTTTCAAAATAATCAACCTCTTTCAAGGGTATAACCATTGAACACAATTTAAAATTACTTGATTTTGCAGAAAATTGATATGCATAATTTTGAGAAACAGTTTCTATGCACCAGTTCCCCATCTCTGGTGCTCACTCCTCCCTTTTACTGGATAGTTCCTGGCTATGGATGCAAGTATTTCAGCTACTGTGAATAAATAGAAACTCAGCTGCAAGTAAAGGGGACAAAGCAACCCCACCTTTCCATTAGAGCCAATGAACCAGATAATTACTCTCCGGAGAGAGAACCAGCTTTAATCATAATATGTTGGCTCACCCCCTTGGTTCTTTGCACCCCAGCTGCCGCCCTTCACACCCTGAATGCACACAACTGAATCAGGGCACATGGCAAGCAAACTCTCTACATTCCTGATTCCCAGGCTCCTAACAGTTTTGATACCCTTCTTGGTTGTCTGTTTAATGGCATATAAATTTCTCTCTCTTCCTCTGAGAAGTGATAACTAAAAAAAAAAAGGAAAAAAGCAAATTAATATTAATCTAGGTCTAAGGAATTTTTTTTCTTTTGGGGGGAGAGTTTCATCACCTCCTTTGAGATTAATTGGCAACCCATCAGGGTGTCCCAAAACCCACAGCGGCCATCACTGATCTAACTAACTCTATTTCCAGACACTGCAAAATTGCCACAGATGGACCATGAAGCCTGAAGCATTTTTTATTTTTATTTTTTTTCTTATCTTTAATAGCATGTTGGTCCAGGCAGAATCTAGAAAGTTTTAAAAACAAAACACTGCAAGCTTTCATTTAGATCTCATAAAATAAATTAATTCATAGAGCTTATTTCCATGTTTATTCCACTGATTCGATTTAAAACAAATTGATACATGAGCCTCATAATAATACAGGAATCATCTTCATTTTTTGAATAATAAGTCTACATGGTTCTTTTTTTTCCCCTTTCTCACTGCATAAACTATAGAACAGAAAATTAGATTTTAATCAATCAGCAAATATTCCTCTCCTCCCCTCCATGTGGAGAGCTACTGGGTCCCTAGAGTTCCAATATAGCTGGGGGCTAGAAGAGGGGCAAGGTGAAGGAGAATGACTTGGCTTTCAGTTTTCTTCTGAAGGAACCTGGATATAGCCAAGTTAACCAAATGCATTCGACCCAGGACATTGGCACCTTTCCCAAAGTAGCCCCAATGCACCAATGGCCTAAGGCCGAAGGCAGGAATGCAGATATTTAAAAATTCAGAACAGCCCTGGGGTACACCTCAGGGTTTAAGTGGAAGGAAACAGTCTTCTCCCTCACTGACAGAGAAGGATACCTCTTACTCTGGGGCACCCACTTTTCTGCAACTTCAGTATCATTTTGGAAGAGGGTGCTAATTTGTGGTAACAAATAGAACAACTAAAACTTCCACCTGAACATTTTTTATTCAGCTATCCAAAGGCCTCTTTCATCTTCAAGGCACTGGCATTATAGGTCTTATTAATTATAGATCAATTTCTAATTTGATGCTATCAGTAATGATTGTAGGGGGTCTCATTAGAGGGAGAATAAAAGCTGACTCAGAGACTAATTATTTTGTAAAAGAAATTTCTGGCTTGTTCTCAATTCATTCTAAATAGTTATCTCTGCAGTTTTTTAAAGCTCATCTTTTAAGACTGGCACAAATATTTTTCTTGTCTTTCTGTAGCTTGTTTCAGGCTACATTTTTGCATTTAGCCACATTTACACAAAGTCCACTGGATATGTCAGCCTGTAGCATTATAGTTGGTCCAAGCTTTCCAGGCAAGGGCCAAATTTGATAACTGAGTATTCTGCAATAATGAAAATAAGTTCAGGAGGCAGCAAAGGAAGATTTATATCTTGATTAGAGTTCTTTGTAGGTCATAGTCTTAGTGAGGCCAGGAAGTCACATCTGGGTGAAGCAGTGCTTCTTTCTCACTGGGGTCTCATGGCTTATGCCTCACAATTTTCCACTGGCCCGTGTCACCATTAGGAGAAGACAAGGGAGCAGTGGTCACTAAGGTTAAGAGACAAGGAGGGAATGGGCTTCTTGACCTCTTTTCTATTTGCTAGTCTTACTTCACAGCACCTATAGAACACAGACCATCTTCTCTGAGGGATGCTAACCAACATATAAACCTCAATAGATAAATTTTCCCCAGATGCTCATAGGCACAGTTACTATTCTGTTCTATATCAAAGTATTTGCTAACTCCATACATATAGATTCATAGAGGAATCACCTGATTGATGATTTCTAATGGATTATAATCGTCACAGATAATTAAATTTTAAAAAATAGGTATGCTTTGAAAACATTAATGGAGGATGTAAATTCTTTGAAGGTAGGGACTATCTTTATTTTTGTCTTTGTCTAGTGCCTAGTACAATGCCTGGCACATCAATGCCTTTAATAAATTCTAATTCATTAATTTTTACTTCCTATTTAGCTTTTGTCTTACGCCTTATTTTTTGCATCTTATACCAGTTATCTACTGTGTTTATTCATAATACCTTATTTTTTCCCTAAGTAAATGCGAAGCTCTTCCAGGTGAGGGATCTTGGCTGATTCAATAGTATCCTAGAAACAACATGTAACAAAAGAACCCTCAATATATGTTTGCATACTGAAAAGTTCATGGATTTACAAATTGCTCTTCTCTACCCTGACCATAGGGATGCAAATAATGAAACTAAACCTTCCATTATCTGAGAATTAGATTACTTCTCCATACTGAATCTTTCCAGAGCCTATCACATCACTTACTTGACCACCCTGGGGTTTCTTCTTAAAGGATTAGGAAATTGGATCCAAGGATTTGAATTCAAAATAATTTAGTCAGATTGGAGAAGGGTCATAAATGAGCAGGACGACTTGCATTAAGGGATAACTGCATGCTAGTGAATTGAGGATGGAAATTATAAACCATGAAGCAGAGTAGAAGGAGATGGCAAACCTGAGGTGGAAAGCTCATAGAGCCTGGATATAGAGCATTCCAAATTCAAGGTGAGAGGCTTAGATCAGAGAGGGGCACAGATTGAAAGGGGGATTCAGAGAGAAAATATGATTGAGTCTGAATGAAATGACCCATTTCACCACACAGTACCACAAATTAAGAATAAGATGTACAATAAGGCTAACAATTACACCATTGCTGCTATATAGATTTAAATTGAGCAAGTTCTAGGTATTATGTCTGATTTTGTTTTGTTTCTTATAAGCAGAGCTACAGCTTTTGATACTGTTTTATAGTTGGTTGTGAACCCCTGAAAGTTCTGCTTTTTTCAAAGAACGTGAGAAAGCACAGAGCTTGGAAGCAGAATCACTGAAAACACAAGAGCTAGAAAACGTATTTGCAAGAGTTGTAATGTTCTAAAACCCTTAGATTAGAGTGACATCATTAAAATCATCAAAACAAGGAGAGATGCAGTAGAGAAAAGAAAGTCCTGTGGTGGTAGTCTATTTATCAAGGAATATAAATATTGATGTACAGAACAATTCCATGGTTATCTTATTTTTCTTTTTGACTTTAACAAGTTAGGTGTAGGCATAAATCTCTTACAAAGATATTAAATTATTTTAATTAGTATATAGATTATTGACTTAAGGTGAAGAGGGTCACTTCAATTGATTTTTCTATGTATTCCAGAGAACACTTTGATGCAGTATAGTGATATTACTGATATTTTGAATGACCAGAATTGAAAGCCTGAATTCTAATTTGAGGCTTCTCTAACTTAATGGCTAATTTAAATTTCTGACTTAATAACCTTGGACAAGTCTTACAGTAATGCTAATTCTCTGTTAACTTATCTGTAAAATGGAGACTTGAGAATTCATTCAATAAAGATTTATTCCAAGCTTACTAGTAGTTTAGTTTGGCTGGAGTCCCTCCCAGGATGTTTTAGGAGCAATTTGAGGGAAGTCTAAAAAGTTGGTGACATGTGGTTTTGGAACTAGTGAATTCCAAACAGAAAATTCTGAATTTATTCAGCAGGCAATCCAGGGCCTACTGGAGTGACAGGACAATCTCCCTTTTAGTTGTAAATTGATGAACCTTCCATTCAATAATCAATAACAAACCAGCACAATAGTCAGCATTTATATTGTACCTTAAAGATGACAAAGCATTTTATATTCATTATTTCATTTAATCACAAGAAAGATTTTTCTCCCTGTGGTAAAATGAATGGAATAAAGAAGAGGCTACTGCAACTGTCCAGGCAGGCATGGTAATGAGGGTCTATGTTAAGGTGGAGGTGGTGGGACTAGGCAGAAGAGGACAAATTGGAAAGAAGTTTCAGACCTGGAATCATGAGTATTTTCCAAATGAACTTGAGATCATTGAAAGAGTCCCTGATGTGGCTAAAGTCTCAATACAGAAAATCAGGTAAATGGTATCAGACAAGAGTCAAAAAATTAGAGGCCAGAAGAGATTTAGGGAAGAACAAAAAGAGCTATTTTAGGATCTTGTGACTTTGAAGTCCATAGAAGGACAGTCACTTGGAGATATTCTTAGGATAATGGGAGTTTAGTCAATCAATCAGCAAGCATTTAATAAGCATGGACAATGTGTCAGTCAACAAGCTAGGCAAGGGGAATATAAATAAAGGAATGAAATTCTCATTCCAAAAGAGTTTGCATTCTAATAGAAGAGAGATTTTTTTCCAAGTTATTGCTCCATGCTTCCGAAGAAGATGAATGATTGAGAGTTACACAGGGGGTCATTGAAGCCATAAGCATGAATGAGACAAGCAAAGGGAGAGAAAACAGAATATAAGTTACTTGAGGACAGAGACTGTTTTTATTTTGATTGTCTCCCCAGTGCCTGGCACAGTGTCTGGCACATGTTAGGCATTTATCAAGTTCTTGTTGAACCGAAGAACAAAATCTAGGAAAGCACCCAGATAAAAGGTAGAGGAAGAGAATGAGCATCTGGTGAAATAGAGGGAAAAGGAGAAAAGAAAGGGTTTGAAGGAGAATTAGGTGCATATATAAGGTAGAGAACATATCCAGGAGGATACAGATAACTATGTCAAAAGCTAGACAGTGGTTAAAGATAATGATGAATAAAAAACAGAAGCTGTTTGGTCATTGGGGACCTTGAAGTGCCATTTTAGTAGAGGTGACCAGCATGAAAGCCTAATTGTGAGGGGCTGAGGAGAAAGTGACTATTGGGCAGCTATTGATGCTCATCCTTCATTTTCAAAGAGGACCAGTGACACCATGGGGTGATATTTTGACTTGCACATGAATTAGATTTAAGTGAGACAAGAATCATACAAAGTTGTTAGTGTCACTCTTTTCCAGTGCCAAGTCCAGTGGCAAGACAAAAGATGGGATGACTGGTAATGGCCTCTAACACAGTGGATGACTTTGGTGTCTTTGATGTCTGACCAAGCTCTAAAGACTTCATAGTCCCTGTTCTAGCTGCCTTCATGGCTATAGGAACAAACTGTGCTTATGCACCCATTCTACTGTGGGAAGTCTTCACATGCTTGGAGTAGATATCCTCCTAACTCCCCAATGGGTTTCTTACATCTCCATCTCTGATCTCTACAGAGTATGTCTTAAAAAAAAAATCAAGTACAAGAGCTATGTTTGGAGTCAATAGCTAGTTGTTTTTCCTAATCATATCAAAGGGAAAATTTTCATGCTTTCTAAAAGGGTAGTAAGGTATGACCCTTCATTTCAACTGGAGGGAATAGGGGAGAGGGGAGGAAGGAGACAATTGGTCAGAAACTAATCCCATTCCCCTGTCTATAAGACTGAAGAGATTGGAACATATTTAGAGATAGTTGGGAAGAAACTAGCAATGAGTGAGTGTTTGAAGAAAGGGGTTTAGATTTCACTAAATCGTGGAATTTTCTAGCTGGAAGTGACTTTTTGAGGGCATTCAAGCTGGATTTCTCTTCTATTTTATGAAATTAAATGGCTTACCTAAGGTCAAATAGCCAATTGAGATTTGAACCTAGATCTTCTGGCTTCCAAACTAGATGTTTTCCCACTATTAGCCTCATGCTTCTGTTTGATCTAGACATAAATATCTCACAAGGATTTTTTAAAAATGTTATATTACTCTTAAGTAGAACATAGATTATTGTTTGAAGGTTAAAACGGCTACTCAGTTCATTATTTTAGCTATTTATGCTAGAGATCACTGTGGTTCTGTATAGGGATATTCCCCTAATTGGAGAATATTTTGAATACCTACAAATGAAAGCCTACACTCCAGTTCCAGTTCCTCTAATTCAATAGCTCTGTGACACTGTGCAAGTCATGTAATGATAATAATCCTTTTTTCCTTATCAATAAAATGGAGATGTAAGAATTCCTTTCAATAAATATTTTACTGAGTCCTTAGCATAGAGCAGTGTTGGTGAAGGTGGGACACAGGTTGGCATTGGTGGTCGTGGGGCTGCTCCATTTTCCTCTTCCCAGATCCTGAGCATATTTTTTTTGCATGCTCCACACCTCTGTCCAGCTGTTCAAAGCAAGTACTTCCTCCCTGCACTTTCTGGGGTAATGTAGGGGGCTCACAGACATCTTGAAGTTGCATTTTGGATACTGGAACTTGAAAACTTTTGCCAAAGCTTCCATAGAGTGTCAGATACTGTACTAGTTTCTGGCATTTGAAGACAAAAATGAAATAATTCCTTCCTTTAAGGAGGTTACATTCTGCTGTGGGATTCAAATATCAGTTATTATAGTTATTGCTCTGACCCTCTGCAAGTATCTTTACCTCTCTGTTGCTTTATCAGGAAAATGCAGATTATAAAACTTAGACTATTTACCTCATAGGAAAATGTTTTTTTTATCCTGATTTAATCTTCTTTTTGGTGTTTTTTTTTTAATTTTGAGTCAAATTTTCTTCCTCCCTCTTTCCTTTCTGAGACAGCAGCGAATCTGATATAGATTTTATACAATGGCAACTGATTTAAAAGGAGAAAGATTTTGTCAGCGCTTCCCACTTTGCAAAAAAGTCTGGAGTTTTTACAACCACATACTTTTTACATCCTTTGGTACCTAAAGGTCTGAAATACTGCTATATAGTAGAAACCTTTTGCATTGAAGGGTATACTTATATTTAGTCAAAATCTGTTGCCCTGTAACTTCCATCTATTATTCACCGTTCTGTCCTCTAGAGCCAAGCATAATAAATCTAATCCCTTTTCCACATGACAACCTTTCAAATATTTGAAGACAGTTATGATGATACCCTTAGTCATCTCTTCTCCAGGCTAAACCCCTCTATTTCCTCAGACCAATCTTCAGATTGCATGGTTTGAGGCTCCTTCCCCATCCTAGCTGCCCATCTCTGGAGAGGTTCCAGCTTATCAATATTCTATATAAAATGTGAATAGTTAATAACACCCATCCTACCCACTTCACCTGGTTGTGGTAAGATAAGGGATGTAAGAGTCCTCTGTCAACTGTAAAGCTCTAGACAAAGACAAATAATATGATTAAGGACCCAGATTTTAACCGACCTTGGGCATGTCACTGTTCCATTTTGTCTTTCTATTCTAACTCATTTGGGGAGGGAGAAGGCAAACACTTAAGGAAAAGGAGTGTGTGGTACTGAAAACTAGATGCTGGAACATTTTGTAATTTCGCAAGTGTTAGAATCTAAGAGATGTGAATTTTCTTTCCAAGTAGAGCTTGTTTCCCCATAACAATGCATACGCATATGCTTATTAAAACTATATTTTTGCTGACTGTGCTCCAAGCTACTTCATTCCACATATTGCACACATAAGAAATATTCTCATCATGGTGAAATATGCACTTTCCCTTGCCTGACATTTTTTAGAGACATAAATATATATTCATTTTTGTTTCTCGAATTACAAGTGGACAGTATATGTCTTCAATCAGACTCGTTGCTTTGAGTGTTGTGGCCAGTGGCTATCACCTACTTGAATTTAAATGAAGAAATTGATAGGGCTTGGAATTATCCAAAATTTCTTGCTTTTATGTGAAACATATAATATAGTCTCATTACAATATCCTTAATAATCAGGCAGATATTGTTTCCCAACAAGTTAAAATAACCACCACATAAATCAAAAATATATTATTCATGCCTGTTGTATACTTACTTCCATGCCCATTAATATTAATTATCTATATTTTCTTCTAGGCAGCTTAAAGTTCCACATATTTTATAACCAAAATTATTGAGTTATAATATTACTATATATGATCTCTATAAAAGGAGAAATAAATGCCAATCAAAAGGATTCTAGATTGCTTCATTTACATTGCAAATGTATGCATCCACTAATCACATTAATGGGTTACATACCCAGAGTGCTTTCTTTTTAGAGCTCAAAGCCTATTACCTCATTTTGCCTCAAACATTCTTCACTGGTAAGAGAAGGCCAAGCAGGACTCCAGTTATCTCCAGTGTTCTTAGGTATTTTCTCCCCTGAGCTCTTCAAAACTTGGAGAGAAAAGTCATCTTCTATTCTTTCCCAGATGATTCTGAAGCTAATAAATAACCCACAGCTGTGGGAATTTCCCTAAAAGCAGCTAGGTGGCAGTGGGTAGAGTACTGGGATTCACATCATGGAAAACTAGTCTTCTTGTGTTCAAATCTGGCCTCAGCCACTTACTAGCAAGTTATTTAACCCTATTTATCTCTGTTTCTTATCTGAAGAACACAACAAATATGGGAGTTTCCCAGGTGAAATAAATCAGGATCAATTGTGTGCTTGTCCATCAAGCTGAAATCTAAAGAGGGTCTATCAGGGAGGCTGGAGGTCACAATGGTTAAACCTGAAGTGAGGAAGACCTATCAAGGCATGACTCACTCACTTAACAGCTGTCTGATGCTGTGTGACACCCAAATGCAGAAATGTTCTCCCCACTGTAATGTAAAACAATAAAAACTAATATTAATAATAAATAAAATAATATCCAATGATGATAATAACAGAAAATAATAGTAATTGCTACTCTAATGGCTAATTATGATCCTACAAATTATATTACTGGCAATGGTAATAATGGCAAGCAATAATAATGAATAATAATATTAATAACTAATAATTATGGTGACTGTAATAATCATGATGGTGATAACAACTGATAATAATAATAATAGTAACAACAATAGATAGCTAGCATTTATATAACACTTGGAGGACTTCAAAGTGCTTTACAAATATCATCTCAATTCACCCTCATAACAACCCTAGGAAGAATCCCCATTTTACAGATGAGGAAAGAAACTACCCAAAGCAAGACTAAATGACTTCCAATTAACTGAAAAATCTTACATACCTGAAGCCATGGTTCTCTTTTCCCTACTTTTGGAAGGATTTGCTATTTAAATTGTGTGGACTGAATGAGGAGGAGATAAACAGCTTTTAGGCATTAAGTGTCAATCATCTGCCTCAGATAACAAACTAGTAATAGATTTGTCAGGTGTCCAACCCAACATTTACCCTGCTTATGAACACTGTTTCTAATAGAGTTTCTTACCAGGCTTCTCTAATGATCTTCCTGGTTCTTATCTTCCAACTTTTGGGCCCTAATTAAAGCCAGGAAAGACCATGCTTGAATGCTGGTTTCATATTTGTAATTGTCTTGTTGAGGACTACAAGGGTGGGAGTGAGGGAAGGATGTAGAGAGCAATTGAGCTTTAGTTTTGTGAAAAATTTATAATATCAAGAGGCATTAAAATTATTTGTCTTTCTTCTTCCTGCTAATTAAATGTTTTAGCAAAATCCTAAATAGATTGTAATCATATGTAATATGTAGTAGAAAATTACCATAAAAAATTTTAAATGTGAAAAATTGAAGTTTCTGAAGATTTGAGGATTTACTTCTTTAAATAACTATTTTCTTTCTTTCTTTCTTCTTTTCTTCTTTTCTTCCTTCTTTCCTTCCTTCCTTCCTTCCTTTCTTTCACCTGAAACCAAACCAGAAAGGACAAATCCAGCCTCAAATACTTGCTAGCTATGTGACCCTAGACAAGTCACTAACCTCTATTTGTCTCAGTTTCCTCATTTGTAAAATGAGGGTGATAATAGCACCCTCTTACAGTGCTGTTGTGAATATCAAACAAGTTAATATAGCAAAAGTCCTTTGTAAACATTAAAACTAAATAAAATCTATTATTATGAATTAAAATCTACCTAATATAAAACATACACACCCTGACTTCTCAAATAGAATATATAATTTCAATTCAATTCAATGAACATTTATTAAGCACTTTACTACGTGACAGACACTGGAGATACAAAGATGAAAATTAATAGTTTCTATAATCAAAGAGATTACATAGAGAATAAGAGAGGGTGGTAACAAATATAAAAATAAGTAAATAATGCTTGAAATATAGGTATAAAATAATTTTGGGAGGAAGGGAGTAGAGATAAAAGTGAAAAAGCCTAACTAGTAGAATTGAAAAAGGTTGTTTGTAGGAGCTGACATCAAGACTCAGGTGAACTCACCCCCTTGAAAGAAGATAGGAATTCTCAAGAATTAGAGGTAAGGAAGGAGCATGTTGTAAGTGTAACATCCTATTATAACAATTAGCTTGTTTTAAGAACAGCAGGCAATATAAAGACCTCTAACATCTGCATGGCAAGAAAGTAATCTGTGGATAGATATGGGAAAGGGGAAGTTGGGGAAAGATCCAAACTTTTCTTGAGACTTCCTTCAGCCCAGACCCTGTACTCTGAGATACCTATAACACTTCTAATTACCTTTCTTCCTTCAGGGATGCTCTGGATTACAAACACCTGCTTCAGTTTCTGGAATCATATCCCTTCTCTATTCATTTGATTATTTATAGACAATTCCTATGGCTGGCTGGGTTTTCTCAGGCTATCTACAAGGAACATCTTATTTTGCTATGGTCATTCATTCCAATTCAAAATCTAGGGTCTATGGATGAACTGATTGATTAGGTATCTTATCACTTGCTTAAAATGGGATGGGGTTGAGTAGCTAAAATACCTTACCTTTATATAAGCATCAAGGTCAGCATCTGACAGAATGTTATATTCCCAAAATGGCAAGTAACTCAGTTTGACCAAAACATAAGGTATAAAAGGGGACATAATATCTAATCAACATGGAAAGACAGATTAGAAATAAATTATGAAGATTTTGAATGCCAAATGGAAAAGTCTGAATTTTATCCTAGAGGCCATAAGAATTCATTGAACCTTCTTAAGTAAATGAATGACCTGGTCATTCCTGGGCTTGAAGAATGATCAGTTTGGCAGGTATGTGAATAATTGAGTGGAGAGGGATGAAACCTTATGTGACAAGACTAATTCAGAGATTATTGCTTTTCTTTAAGATTTAGGGTCATAATTATAATGAATTATTTCACTGAACTATAGTACACAGTATGTCCCAAAAGCCTTAGTGTAATAATGCCATTTAATACTTAATGAGTGGCTATTAAAGCCTAAGATTTTTGGGACACCCAGTATATTATAAGAAACCCCTCAGTATGGTACAAAAAAGATCTTTGAGACCCATTGATATATAGAAGCCTGTTTAACTATAGATTTAATGGCACATATTGAAAAACTTTTTGAATTCTTATATCTTCTTCATTTTTTTCTTTTTCATTCCTTGGTTATCGTGACATTTCTCCTTGTTTTTCAGTTTATTCACCTGTAGTGGTTAGTTTCCCCACTTTTAATTGGTTATTACTAATCTGCTTCTGGTATAAATAGGAGAGCAAACTTTTTATAGTGCATGTAAAAGGAAAACAAATTGGACACCTAGTCAGAATGTGTGAGTCTCTCCTATAAGTAAAATGAATAACCTTTAATTCACAGGCTGTGTGGCATTTATTTTGGCTGACCAAAAGATTATTTTTTGCTTACTTTTTGTTCTACATTACATTTAAGAAGAATAAGCTTAAGCAATAATTGAGGTCTTTTTAGAAAAGATTAATAAAGATAGGTAGCTAGATGGTACAGTAGATAGAGTGCTCGGTCTGAAGTCAGGAACTCTTCTACATGAGTTCAAATTTGGGTTCAAAAATTCAAAAACACACTCAATAGCTGTGTGACCCTAGGCAAGCTACTGAACCCTCTTTGCCTCAATTTCCTCATCTATTAAATGAGCTGAAGAAGAAAATGACAAACCACTCCAGTACCTTTGCCAAGAAAACCACAAATATGGTCATGGAGAGTCAGTCATGACAGAACAGCAACAAAAAATAAGATTATTTTCATAACAAAATACCTCCAGGAAGGAATTTAAAATCCTCAATTTGGCTTTCAAAAACCTTCATTACCTGGTCATTCCTACCTTTCCTTTCTTCATATATCTTATTCCCTTGCACATACTCTGCTATACAGTAACATTGACCTCCTTACTTTTCCTTATAGAAGAAGCTCTGTCTTCTAGCTCAGCATTTTCACTGTTTTTCCCCTTTGTTATCATCCTTCCTCATCTCTATCTCTTAACCTCCCTTCAACTCTCCATCTTCTTTCAACTCTCAGATAAATCCTACCTTCTTCAAGAGGCCTTTTTCAAACTCCTTAATCTTTGTACTTTCCAAACTCTGATGTTATCCTGTATATACCTTGTTGTACATACTCCTTTGCCCTTTGACTCACTTAGACTGTGAAAGCTTTGAAAGTAAAGACTGTCTTTTTACCTCTTTGTGCATGGCATCTAGTAGGTGTTTAATAAAGGAGCTGAGTGGAATGATTAATGGCAAACTGGATAATGCTTAAGTATCAGCAAATCTCGTACAATTTCCTATTTTTAAGTTTATTGTTAGTAAGTCTTTTCATTTGTGTCCAATTCTTTGTGACCCCATTTGAGGTTTCCTTGGCAAAGACACTGGAGTGGTTTGCCATTTCCTCCTTCAGCTCATTTCACAGATGAAGAAATTGAGGCCAATAGGGTGAGGTGACTTGCATAGAGTCACACAGCTAGTAAGTGTCTGAAGCCAGATTTGACTCAGAAAGAGGAGTTCCCTAGACTCCAGTCCCCCATATTCTTTCTACTGTAGCACTAGCTGCCCATTTTTAAGTTACTTGCTTTTTTTTAAGTTAGATGATATTTACATATCACGGTAGTGTTCTTCAAAGCACTTTATTCAACTAGTAGGATGGACAACTGGATAGAGTTGTCCTTGCAGTCAGTTAGACATAGATTAATATACTGTCTCTAGTACAGAATGGCTGTATTACCCTGGTCAAATCACTTAAATACTTAGTTTCTGAGATTATTCTCTAAGCTTCAGGATCATTGGTTATCCTTTATTGATAGAGGTGTTTTCCTCACCAATTCCATGAAAGAGGTCAAGATTTCTTAAAATAGTGAAATGAATATAAATTAATTTTCTCCTCTTATACTCAGAAAAATCCCATAAGTCAAATAGTAGAGCTATATTCCCACTTTAAAGATGAAAAAAAAACTTATACCATATGAAATAACTCTGACTGCCCCAGTGCCACAAAGCTATTAATAATAGAGTAAGGTTTTGAACCTAGGTTTTTATTTGTTTTATGTCCAGTAGTCTTTCCACTATCCTATGCCACCCGTATTAACTTTGTCAGGTCATTAGTATACAACTCATGGCCTAAATTCAAAGGCAGAAGCTTCAGAGGTGTATAAGAGGCTATCTTTCTTGAAATACTCATTCCAGGACACCACTCAGTCACTAGCCTGGGATGCTCTCAGCATCCTTCCACTCCCTGGCCCTCCTACTTATCCTCAGTGCTCTCTACACTGGGACAGCAAGAATAAATTGAGGAAGAAAAGGAAGATATTCTCAGACATTAACCATCTTTCAGAATTTTAGGAAAAAGAAAGTTACTGATTACTGATTGACCCAGTTACCTTAAAGGTACCTAAAAGAGATACCAAACCTTTCCAAAGTGACCTCAAACAAGTAATGACTCAAGGAAGGGGAAAACCTGACTGATTAGGATAAACCAGTTTCTTAAATAGTGCTTTAAGCACAGCTATAGGATATGTACTACTCAGAATGACAGGTTAATGACCAGGAAATGTCTCTAATGTGCTATTACCTCTTGGTACACTCCAGAATTGAGATTAACAGCTTTGTAGGTCATAGGTTCACTGAATTTAGAGCTAAAAAGAACCTTAGAAGTCCTCTAGTCCAAATGCTTTATTTTAAAATAGATGAAAAAACTGAGGCTCATTTTATAGATGAAAAAACTGAGGCTTATTTTATAGATGAAAAAACTGTGTGATGCCTATCATGTAGTAATAAGAGGTAGAATTTGAACCTAGGCTCTAACCCGTTATTCATTAAAGCACATCTTGATTGTCCACTTCTCTGAAGGAAAGGGCTGGGGGTAATAAGAAATCAAGAAATCTAATTTCTACTTCCTAAAAATAGACTAATTTATATATGAGCCAGTATATTTCTCTTACATATTATTAGTGGCATTTCTCTTCACAACAGTCATTTTCTAGTATGTTGCCTCCCCTATCCATACATCTGAAGCTCAAATCCTCTCTTGTAACAAACAAAAACAATTAAGCAAAACTATTATTACTGCATCTGACAATACATGCCATATTCTGTAACCACAGTCTTCCAACTTTCTACCAAGAAGAGGAAAAAAAAGTGTTATCTGCTATTTGAACCAAGATCCCATATCTTAATGAATTAAAAGTTTAGGGGTTCTTTCCATGCAGTCTTTATTTACATTACTGTAGCCATTGTGTATGCTGTTTTCCTGTTCTTACCTCATTCAGCATCAATTCGTACATATTTTCCCAGTTTTCTCTTAATTTCTCCTATCAATTCATAGTTTCTAACAGTAGGATAATATTTCTTTACATCCAAGTGCTATATATAGTTGGTTCTGCCATCATTCCCCAACTGAGAGATACCTACTTTGTTTCTAGTTTTTGCTTCTACCAAAAAAAAAATGATACTCAACATTTTGGCATATAAGGGAGCTCTTTGTCTGAATTACATGAGATTACTCAGACAAAAGCTATATAAAGGTTAGTGACTTTTATTGTACATACTACAAATGATTTTACAAAATGGTTAAACTAATTCACAGTTCTACCAACAATGTATTAGTAATCTTTCCTATTTCTATCTTTTCTCATCGCTGTCATCCAGAGCTAATTTAAGCTTTTAAAAGAGAAAGCTCTCTTCCCGGGAGATTGACTTGCTAGAAAAAAAAAAACAAAAAACTATATTAAGTATAGAAACAATTTGGTGAGTGTCATATATGAAATTAAGGAACGTACCAGTCCAAAAAAAAAGAAGAAAAGAAAGAATAAAACAGTATAAACTTTACCCTGCCTCTCATCCAGAACTTGTTTATCTATTCTCCCCCAATATCCCCTTTTCAAAATTCCAAGTAGTACTTTTACATCTTTTATTTAGGTCAACTGCTTACATCAAAAGGCCCTGATTGCTTTAGAGCTACCAAGAGGTTAATTGACTTTTCCAAAGTCACACAGTATATGTGTGAGTGGCAGAGAAGGGTCTTGAACCCGGGGAGAGAGTCTCTCTATGGGTACTAGCATCTTTGACTCCACTTTGGTTCTGATTATCTCAGAAGGAGGATATGAATACATCTCTTGCTGGAGTTACTACCCACCTGGTTGTGAGACCCATTCAGAAGATTTTTCTAACTTATTTCTACTAAGTTGTGCAAACATGAGCCCCAGGGACATTATCTGTTTCTTCTTAGGCATTGCCACTGTATTTAACAATTACCTAGGTGGGTTCTGAATGGCTTTCCAGACTCAGCATCTTCCATGGGGGTAGAGGGTAATGTGTACTTGGCTTTGGCTTTTAAAGCATTGTTTTTCCCACTAGTCTTCAGTAAGACTAGTGTGCTTACTTTTAGGGACTGCAGCCTGTCCCATCTGTCTTGTAGGCATTTGCTTTATTGTGTGGGAGGATAGGCAAATGCAGCCCCAGATAACAAAGTATGTTCTTTTCTGAAAGTCTCTGAAACAACAACACAAAAAGAAACCATCCCTGATAGTGTTTAAAGAGCAATATTATCACATTGCTTATAAGGCTGCTTCATCACCTGCCCAGAAGGAGCTGGCAAGGTCTGAGGAGGCAAGCAGGTCAGGCAATATCCTGTGATGCTAGACCATCAGGGAGAATTGCTCAGGGCTGCAGGCCATGGATTCTCCTTCTGGCACCTATTCCAATTTTCCACTCCCCCTGCCCATTGTGGCTGAGAAGTACAATCTGTGCATTTTTGCAGGCGATCCCTCATGCCTGGAATTCTCTCCCTCCTCATATCCATCTCCTGGCATCCTTGGACTCTCTCCAGTCCCATCTAAAATCTTGTACTTCTAGAAGAAGCTTTTCTTAATTCTCTTTAATTCTCATACCATCCCACTGTTTTTTATTATCTCCAATTTAGGAAAGAAGGAAGGAAATACATATTTATTAAGTACCTGCCACGTGCCAGGTACAGTGACAAACACTTTACACATATGATCTCCTTTTGTCCTCACAATGCTGGGAAGCAGGTCGTCTTATCTCCATTTTACTGTTGAGGAAACTGAGGCAGGCAGAGATTAAGTGACTTGCCCAAGGTCACCCAATTAGTAAGTATCTATGACTAGATTTTAACTCAGGTCTCCCTTCTTCAGGTCGAGAGCTTTATCCACTATGTCAATTAACTGCCTTCAATTATCCTCCATATATCTTGTTTGCAAACACACTTGTGTGCATGTTTTCTCCCTCATTAGCCTTGAGATTAGGGACTATGTGGTGGGGAGGAATAAAAGATTGACCTTTCTTGTATACCAATTGTTTAGCACAGTGTCTGGCAGAGAAGAGGGGTTTAATAAATGCTTCTTGACAATCCAATAACAAAAATAACCAATTGAAACCAATAGGGAGAAATCTGGAAGATCTTAGTTTAAATCCTATTTCTGCCTCTCATATGCTGACTGAAGGATCCTTTTTTTGGAATTCTCTATACTAAGGAATAGCAGGTTCAATAATTCCCAAAGAAAAAGGCACTTTTCTAGACCCTGAAGATACAAAAATAAAATAAAAAACAAAACCTCAAAGAGCTTATATTCGATTTTATGTTTTTCAATTAACAAGCACTTGCTTCCTTTTCCCAGCTTCCTCTTTCCCCTAGAGAGAGAGAGATAGACAGACAGACAGAGACCGAGATAGACACAGAGACACAAAGAGTCAGAGAGAATGACTATGTCCAAAAATATGGGTCTCATTCCGCATATTTATCCCATTGCCTCTCTGTCAAGAGGTTTGGAGTCTGATTTATCATCAGTCCTCTGGGATCATGGTTGGTTTTTGCTATTAGGGAAAGGAAAGGTAAAAGAGAGGGGGATGGAATTTCAAAAAATAGCAAAATCTAAACAAGTTAAATATATACATTATAATTTGAAGGACAGTATACTAACTGGGACAAAAGGGATAGAGAAAACAAAAAGCACCAAAATAGAAACAATAGGCGGTGGGCTTCTCAATAGCTGGCTGGTGGCCCCAGGACTATTCTTAGTGTTCAGTCTTTCAGGCTTATCTGACTTTTGTGACACTCTTTTTTTGGCAAAGATACAGGAAGTGTTTTCCATTTCCTTCCTTTTCCAGTTCATTTTACAAATGAGAATTTGTAGCAAACAGTTTGGAGTTGACCATTATTGTACAACCATTAAGTGTCTGAGGCTGGATTTGAACTCAGGTCTTCCTACCTCTAGAACCAGTGCTGGATCCAGAGTAACCTAGCTTCCCTTCCAAAACTATTACAATCCTGTAAGCTTGGTCCCTGGCACTCTAAATCCAGACTCAATCTCTCAGGGAGAGATGAACTATGTCTACCACAAAAACAAAATAATTGCCCAACCAACTAAGTTTATTCATGATTTTTCACTCTAAGTGTGTTTAATTTCTTAGTGTTATATTTTTTCCACAAGAAAATCCAAAAGGAAAATTTGGGAAGGTGGATTAGCAAACAGATAAGAAAAATTATGTCCTTTAATTTAGATGGGGCTGAAAGCCAATTTGTTTTTGTAAACCTTAAGAGCAAGGTAAAACAAGAGGTGGGGTGGTGCACAGAATAAACCATATATTCATATTCTAATGTAAGTGCATTGAGAACCTTCCCATTGTCTACCAGATGGTAAATAGTAACTTTTAGGCAGAGATCAATAGGGGGTATACTGTCTAGACTAGGGAATAATTCCTTTAATTAATTCTAGACATTAAAACTTTTCATTCCTTCAGAAGGGAGTTAAGTCCTGTGTAAAGAGGATTCAGAATGTCAATATTTTTGTTTGCTAACCCCCTAATTCACCTGATGTTGATTGAATAGCTAATCTATGCCTACCATTACAGATAAGAAAAACACTAAAAAATAATCTCTGCCTTCAAGGACATTACAATGTGGCTGAGGACACACAATGGATACACACACAAACCATCTTGAATGAATGGATGAAAATAAATAAAATGAACAAATGAATAAAAACCATTTAATAATAACTTCCAATGGGTCAAAATGAGGATACTTAAAGTAAGACCATCCCTGCCTTCAAAGAGATTACTTTTGAACTGAAGCATTTTTTCTGGATGTCTCCAGTGTCTGGCATGCTCTCCCTTCTAGACTTCACCTAATGACTTCCTCTAAATTCCAAATAAAATTCTGATTTTTTACAGGAAGACTTTCTAAACTCTCTTAATTCCAGGACTCTCTTTCTTTTAATTGTTTTATATGTATACTGATCTAGTATATTTTCATATATTTGTTTGCACGTTGTCTCTTGTAAGATTGTGAGTTCCTTGAAGGTCTTTTTGTTGTTTGTTCCAGCTGGGTCCAACCAACTTGTCTTGACAGCATTTCTAGTTTTCTTAACAAACATAGTGAATTGGAGGCAGGTGGGTGGCTCAGTGTATTGAGAGTCAGACTCAGAGACAGGAAATCATGGGTTCAAGTCTGGCCTCAGACCCTTCCTAGCTGTGTGACCTTGGGCAAGTCACTTAGCCCCCATTGCCTATTCCATACCACTCTTCAACCTTTGGACCAATAGACAAAAAAATGATCCTAAATTATGGAAAGGCAAGGATTTTTAAAAACAAACAAACAAACAAAAAACAAAGATACTGGGGTAGTTTTTCATTTCTTTTTCCTCTCTATTTTCTAAATAAGGACACTGAGGCAAAAATGACTTGCCTAGGATCACACAGCTCATAAGTATCTGACTGGATTTGAACTCAGGCCCTTTGTTCTATCTACTGTACTACCAAACTATCTCCAATCACTACATAAATACTAGCAATTAATAAGTGCACATATTCATATATACAATATATGACTCCTCTTGAGATCATCATATAATTTATTTATACACATATACATACATGCACATATGTGTATGTGTGTATATATGTACATATACTTTTTTCATACTCTCTTACTCTGAGTATAATGTAAAATTTTTTTAAAAGGAGGAAAGTTGTCAATCCATTACTCTCCCATCTTTCTTGTGACAACCCAGATACAGACTAGGGAATATACAGAATTATGAGGATGTTTTTACAAGAATTTTGAAAAGTCAAGAAAATGAGTTATTGGCAGTTTTTCTCAGTCATGATCCCAATGGTAGCTCCCATTGGTAATATTGCCAAAAAAGAGTTGTAGGTACATGTATCCATTAATCACTCAAATTTATCAGTAGATTGGACATTTCAAGAGTGCATTATTCTTAGAAAATGCATATATAATATATAGACATAGGTGTGAAACATATCTATGTGAATATGGACATATAGACAAATAGATATACAGAAATATAAATATGGAAAGAGGCTAAAATGGTGCATTTTATTAATATTAGGAACTCTCTGGTGAGGAAACTGATCTGCTCTTTGTCTATAGTTTTCATCCGTAAATGCATGTGTGTGTGTGTGTGTGTGTGTACCTGTACACATGTTGAAAGGTTCAGAGATGCACTTGCTGGTTTCAGAAGGCCATGTGGGAGTTTGGGCTAGGTTCTGGCCATATATATATTCATATATTCATATATATATGATTATTGTCTAAGGAGTTTGCTTCAAAAGTCAACAAAAGGTTCCTAACTGGCTTCCTAGGAGGAGGTACCAATGACTCAATGGAAGTCCATAAGGGACAGATTTCTCCCTCCACCACCATCTTCCTTTCTAGTTGCAAAGTACATGAAGATTGTTTCCAACTCCCCATGATTTACATGGAGAAAAAGGCAGTTGTTTCTATTTCCCACCCAGTCTCCAGATAACCATGAGTATATGCCTAGGCAGGCTTTCACCCATGTTCCTGCATGTCTTTGTCTTCTCTTTTAAAATTATTTGTGCCTTCTTGATCTTAGGTACATGAAATTCTGGAGATGAATGTGTCCAGCCTTTGAAGAGCATGTGAAATCAGAAGTTGGAGTTGTTTAGAGGCAGATAAGCTCCTACGTGATGGGGATTGCTCGCCAACAAGAAGTGGTCTAGCTGATGCCTGGCTATTTTACCGCCCTATTTTTAAGGGCAATGCAGAGCCCAGGTGAACTGCCTGATTAGCAGTCCAGCAAAACCACTTTGCATTCTAATGAAATCTGAATACTATCCTTCCAGCAGACTATAACCATAGTTTTAAGTTAAGTTATTGCCTCTTGTGAAGCTACCGAATGCAATTAATGTTCATTGTAGGTGTATTTATTGTTTAACTTTCTTTTTCTGTGTGTTTGGGAATGGATTTCCTGTCCCCTGTCCTAATTCATATTGCATACCAAGACCTTTTAATTCTTCCATTTTAGGCAGGCCAAGACAGGAGCCTAGATATTATTATCTTGGATATGTACATGGGGTAGAATACTTAAAGATATTTAAAAAGCCATATAGGATGAGAAACTCTCTCTCCAGTTACCAGTGATCTCTTCATCATCAAATCTGAGGATTTTTTCTCAGTTCTCATTCTTCTTGAGCTCTTTGCAGCCTTTGACATAATTGATCACTTTCTTCTTATGCTCTCTCCTCTCTGGGGTTTCAGGATATTTCTTTCTCAAGTTCTCCTCCATCCTATGTGAATATTCCTCAGTTTCTTTTGTTGGATCTTCATCCTGGTCAGACTCACAAACCATAGGTGCTCCCCAAGGGGCTAGACTTGGGCTTCTCTCTTCCCTCTGCCCTGTATCTCCTGGTTATCTCATCAATCCCTATGAATTTGATTTTTGCCATGCAGATAATTATCAGATCTATTTATCCAGTCCCAATTTCTTTCCAGACTTCCAGTCTCATTTGTCCAACTAGATAGCTCGTAGATATTTTAAAGTGAACTTGTCCAAAGATGAACTAATTATCTTTCCCCTACCCCTAGCCCTTTACCCTTTCCCAACTTACCTCTTAAAAAGCCACTATCCTCCCAGTCACCCAGGTACACTCTCCACCTATGTTTCCTCCATAGCTCCTTACTCTCACTGACAACCCATGCTTAACCTGTTATTAAGTCCTCTCATTTCTACCTTCACAAACTCTCCTAAAAATCCCCTTTGTCCCCTGACATGGCCACCACCTGGTTCAGGGCTTCAATATCTCATCCCTGCACTATGACAATGGCTCACCAGGTCAGTGATATCAAACTCATATAGAAACAGGGGCCAATAAGGCCATACCCAAGGATCCCAGCAGGCTGCATATTAAAGGTTCAAAAATAGAAGATGATCTGTTTTGCTTCTTTTGTTAAATATTTCATAATTTTATTTTAATCCAACTTGGGCCATATTTGGGAATGTTGAAGACCACATATCAAACCCAGGCCACATGTTTGATGCCTCTGCTTTAGTCTGCCTCACTGTCCCAGGCTCTCCCCAACCCAACTCCACTTAACCGATGGTGTCCTCCTAAAGGACACATGTAAAATCCACTCCTTCACAACCATCCGATTCCTTTCTGCCTTTCCAGTTTTTGTACACTTAACTCTCATCCATATACCTCAAGATCCAATGACACTGGCTTTCTTACGTACTAGGCTTCGTGCCATTCTTACATCCTGCCTTCTGGACTCCTCCAGCTTCCTTTGAGTTTTAGTTAAAATTCCACCTTCTCCAAGAGGGCTCTTCCCTACTTCCTTTGCCAGTGCCCCAAGATTAGCTCCCATGTGTCCTGTATATGGCGCACACGTGCCTGGCTGGGCTTCTGTATCTCCCCCAATAGAGTGTGAACTCTCTAGGAGCAGAGTCTGTCTTTGCCTTTCTACCCCTGGTGCTTAGAATTGTTTCTGGCATGAAGTGAGTGCTTAATGAATGCTTTTTTGGCTTGATTTGATTTGACTTGACTTGAGAAAGGAAACCATAATCCCCCTAATTAGAGGAAGTCTTCACCTAGGACTGAACCTGGTCCAAACAGTATGCCTGAGTACAGAACATAGAATGAGACACAGTAACGAAGCTCCTCTGCTCCCGGGAGCAGTGGCTTAATAATAAACATCTAATTTGTATGCTCGTCATGACTAAAAACACCACTATAGCTAATTTTCACAACAGAGGATAAAATTTAGAAAATTTTATTATGCTTATGTTTGTAATAATATTCCTAAAGCTGATATTTTAAAGGGAAGGTCATCAACCTTGATGATTACTCTTAGTAAATGAAAGTGGTATTTAAAAAAAAAATATATATATATATATATATTTCTACAAGTATATTTAAGCACAAGTATAAAATCCATATCACAAAGGACAAAATGGCAGGGTGGATAGAGGCTGATCTTCGAATCAGGAAGAAAGACCCAAGATCGTGAACTGCCTCTGACACATGCTGACCTGGGTAACTATGAGCCAATGGAAGCTCTCAGGACTCCCAGGTCACCCTGGATGACAATGCTACATATAAGTTTGCTGATATATGTTGACAGATGTAATTTCCATACTGGAAGATCCCTATTCCAAAGAAATCACAAATTTGGACCCCCTTCACATACCCCAAAAGAGTGTGTGTGTGTGTTTCTGTGTGTGTGTATCCAAGGATTATAGATTTTAGAGTTGAAAGAGACCTTAGCAATCATCTAATCTAACATCCTCATTTATAAAATGTAGGTTCTGGAGACAGAAAGACCCGAGTTTAAATGTATCCTCAGACACTGTTTGACCTTGGGCACGTCACTAAATCTGGTTTGCTCAGTTTCCTCAACTGTAAAGTGAGCTAGAAAAGGAAGTGGCAAAGCACCCCAATAGCTTTCACCAAGAAAACTCCCAATGAGGTCACAGAGCCAGACCTGACTAAAAATCAACAACAACAAATAGCCTCTCTTATTTTTATAGAACTTTATCATTCACAAAGTGCTTTGCATATATTATCTCACTTGATCATCACAACACCTCTGTGAAGTAGATACTGCTATTACCTTCATTTTAAAGAGAAGTAACTAGAAAATCAGAGAATCTAAGTCATTGTCCAGGGCCACACCTAGGTAGTAAGACAGTCAAATCCTGACATAGTCCTGATACAGTATAGAACTCTGTCCACTCTACCATCAAAAGCCTAGAGAAACGAATGCATCAGCTAATACCATTTCTCAGCTATCTGCCAGTTCCTCTATGTAGTTAGACAGAAATTGATTTCCCAATAAGCCAACAGTTATTATTATTATTTTTTAAAATCCATCCTGTCCTATCCTGGCTGTCTATCCTTCAAGTTATAGCTGTCTCCATTTTCTCCATGCAACCTTTCTGGATAATTCCAAGCTACAAGGATCTTTCCATTATCTAAGTCTTTTTAGTAATTATTGCCTGTCATGTAAAAATTAGCTCTTTAGTATATGAATGCATGATATCTGAAATATTGTCTTTTCTCTCTTCCCCCATACAAAAAAAAGCTCTTTGTGCTGAAGGACCACTCTAATACTTAATTATTTTGCAACTTACAGCAACTAACACAATAAATATCTGTTGATTGATTGACTGAATGATAAATGGAAGGAGACTCTTAGCTGCATTTGGGGTCTCCAGATATAAGCTGGACCCCAGAGGTGGTACCTGATGGGGGTTTTTCATTTCTGAATGTGACATATTTAATCTTACCATCTAAGTCTGCAGCATAATGGCCTGAAATAATGAAATGTCATTTTCCTGGTTAATTGTGGAGAGATATATTTTGTCCCCTCCCCCTTTAGAAGAGTGGTTGCTTTCCACATAATGATTTTTAGTTGAAATTGAAACGAGGCTGGGCACATCAATTGTTAGTCCCTGGGGAGGCAGAGTATAATGATGGAGAGTATGAACAAGCTCTGCTGTGGGAGCTAATGCTGGAGCATTGTGCTTGAAAAATGGTATGTCTCTTTCCTCATTCCCAATGAAATTCAAACCTTTTTGTAACTGATGTACCAAAGAAGTCACAGGAAAGGATCATGATAGTGCTGCCCTATAAAACACACCTACTACAGAGACAAAGAACATATTCTTTTAAAATCATTTTAGATTTAACTCTCAATGTTAATAAAAAAATATCTTTTCCAACATTGCACAAATTTAATTAAACAAAAATGTATTAAGTGTTCATTAATTGCAAAGCACCTAAAGAAACAAAAACAATAACAAAATAGACCTTGATATTGATTTGAAATTACTGTAATTAAATGCCATGTGAATATATTTCATAGGATTATAGATTTACTGTTGGAAGGGACTTTAGAGATCTATTAGTCTGGTCCTGACCCCCTTATTTTACAGATTAAGAAACTGAGGTCCAGAGAGGTTAAGTGACTTGTTGAATGTCACCAAGATAGGTAACATATATGAAAAAAGTTTTTAAAGGCTTAAAGTGTTTTGTAAAAATTATCTATCATCATCATCATCATAGTAAGTAGCAGAATCAGAATTTGAACTCAGATCCTTTAACTTTCAATCCAGTTCTCTTTTACACTATACCACATATTTGTCTTAAAATATAAGCATTAAATATTTAGTAGGATATATGATGAGAACATATATCTTTTATGTAATGCTTTAAATTTTTTCAGACACAACATACAATTCATCCTTTGAGTTTTAGAGTATATCTATGAGTCAGTTGCTTTATTGTCCATGTTTTACTGATCAGAAAACTGTAGCCCAGACAGTTTAAATGATTTACCCTGGGTCACACAGCTAATAAGGAGTTGAAGTGAGATTCAAATTCTGACTCCAAGTGCAGAGCTTTTTTCAGCATACAAAATGGTCTCTTCTACAAATACATATAAATATTTTACATTGTAACCATAGTAAAATATAAATTATGTAAAACTGTGTCTACCACCAATGTTTAACATATTACAATCTCCCATCATCCACATCAAAATGGAACAAAAGCCTAGGGTTGGAGTCAGAGGGGTTCAAAGACCTTCTGAGCTACTAACATAAAGATTATGAACTTCATGTGCTAAAGACAACAAACCTTTGCTTTCCACCTCCAGAAAGAGAACTGATGAACTCTGAGTGCAAAATGAACTAAAATTTTCTTGCTTTATTTTTTTTGCTTTTTCCTAATATGAAAAATATGGCATAATGTTTTGCATAATTTCCAATGTGTAATTAATAGATATTATTTTGCTTGCTTTCTCAGTAAGTGGAGGAGGGCTAGGAGGAAAAGAATTTGGGACTCAAAATGTAAAGAGAAAAGAACATTTAAAAATAATACATAATATTATTTTCATAATAATTTTTTTAAAGATCAGAAGCTTTGTTAGAGTTCTTCAGACATCCTCAAGAGTTCTTCTGGCCATCACTTATAAACTAATTTCTTTTACATAAAATTAGCACTTTCAAAGTTCTCTGCCTTAGCCCAATGATAGCTAGAAGCATCAAAATAAAAGTGGAGTGTTTCAAGAGATAGGTGTTTGCCAGCAAAAGGGACCACGGCTTTTTAGGATGTGGCAGAACCTATCTCATATTATAGTCCAGGTAAAAAGTCAGTGTTCACTCTGCCTCAAGTTCCTTAAGTGTGAAATGAGAATAATCACAGCATCTACCCCACAGGCTTAAGACAAATTTGAAAAATATTTGCACAGTTCTTGGCATATGATAGGTACAATATAAATGCTACCTAGGAAGAGGAGGAGGAGCAGGGGTAATAATAGTAGTAGTAGTAGTGGTGGTAGTAGTAGTAGTAGTAGTAGTAGTAGTAGTAGCAGCAGCAGCAGCAGCAGTAGTTGTTTGTCTCTAAATTTGAAGAAGACCTATGACATTACAGTGATGTCTTGATTTTCCAGTGAATTGGTTTGAAGTAAGGCAGATGTATAAAATAATCATCCTTACTGTGACCTAATCCTGGTTATAAAATCTGTTTCACAATTTCCTTCCCTATTTTCTCTTTTCCCTGGTCATCTGTAGTAGATGGTCATAGAAGATAACCATTCATTGTAGATAGATGTTCTCCAGAGGATGTTCTCCAGAGAATAATAGTAGTAGAAAGATTATATTATTCTCTGGAAATCATCTACTATGATGGATGTTCTATGACCATCTACTACAGATGACAGGGGAGGGAGAAAGAGAAAATAGGGAAGGAAATTGTGAAACAGATAATAGTCTTCTCGTATTCTAGATGAAATTGTTTTTGCTGTTGCTGTTATTTGAACCAGATATATCATAGAGAAAGGCACAGTGGCACAAAGTTGAGAGCCTCACTCTCTTCCCCAGAGGTATTAATATCCAGTAGCATAACAAGTCAGGACAATTGGCCATAGCTATGGTGTATCTGCCCAATCAGCCAGGGAAAGTCTTCCCAAGCTTAGGATAGGGAAGCCCCTAAACTCACCAATGGATCTCAGGCTTGCCACTTACCCTCAGCCTGATAGTGTTATGTAAGCAACAATTCCTTGGCATGACTGAGAGACACCAAAAGTGGATGAGCAGCCCCAAAAAGCCCTTGGTGAGCTCCCCAGAGATGCCAGTCCTCCCGGTAAACCCCAAGTTGTAATAATAATCATAGTAGCAATAGTCATAATAGTAGAAACAGTGGTAGTAAATAAAAATTGTATTAGTGGTAGCAATAGTAGTAGTAGTAGTAGTAGTAGTAGTAGTAGTAGTAGTAGTAGTAGTAGTAGTAGTAGTAGTGCAAAAAATGCAGGAGTCAGCAGAGCTCAGTTCTAGCCCTATTCCTGCTGCTGATTATGTGTGTGATCTCAGACAAGTTATTTCATTCCTCTGGGTGATAGCTATACAATATGAGTTTGGATGAGATAACCTCTAAGATCCCATCCAGTTCTAGATTTGCTACCATATTCCACAGCTTCTGTCCAATAGGCAAGACCTGGGAATTGTGCGCTACATTTTTAAAAGACATTCCTCCAAAATGGCTAAAATGAAAGGTTCAGTGTTTAAAGAAGTGAGCTTCATTTATCTGGGAAAGACATCGATATCCAAACCTCATTTCCCTGAGGCTGTTGGATAGATGAATCATTTCCATATCAGAGAGAACATCATACACAAATATGCTCCTTCTTTTGGGAAGGCAGTGGGTCCTGATGGATGAAGTGCTGGAAATAGTGGAATCATGGAAAACATGTTAGCTATGAGACTCTGGCATCGCGCCACCTTAGCTTAAAAAATAATGATTCATGAATCAATAGGCCATAATGTGAACACAGGAAAATATGGACCTTCTTCAGTGCTAAGACTAGCAACAATAAGGACTACCATTCATAGAGCACTTTAAAATTTGCAAATCACATTATATACCTTATCCCATCTGCATCTTTCAACTGATTCTTAGGAAGCTAAGTGATTTGTCAGTGGTCATACATCTAGAATAATCTTCAAATCTGATCTTTCTCTCTCCCTCTTCTTCTCCCTCTCCCTTTTCCCCTCTGTCTCTCTGTCTCTGTCTCTCTCTGTCTCTCTCTCCTTCTCCCTCTTCTTCCCCTTTCCCTCTCCCTCTCTGTCTCTCTATCTGTCTCTCTCTCTGTCTCTCTCCCTCTCCCTCTATCTCTCTCTCTTCTCCTCCTCCTCTTTCTCACTTCTTTTTCTCTCTCCTCTTTTTTTCTCTCTCTTCTCTCTTTCTCTCTCTCTCATTTTGGATCTTGCAACTTTTATCCCTCAGCTTTTTATAACTAATAACTAGTCTTTACATAACAGTTTAATCTTGGCAAAATACTTTATATATGTATTATCTCATTTGATCCTCCAAACAACCCAGTAGGTGGGAGCTATTATTACCTGAATTTTACATATGAGAAAACCGAGGCTAAGAAAAGTTAAGCAACTTGCCTTACATCATACAGCTACTAGGTATGTGTGAAACAGGATTCAAACTCATGTTGTCTGAATCCAAGAATACCAGACTGCCTTAACTAGATAGATCATTCATCATTCTAAAAGACTCCTACACAGTAAACTCTATGCATATCTGCAGCTGGTCCCAAGGGGATGAAACAGAGGAACTTGCTGGTTGTGCAAGCTCACCTATAATTTGTCCATTTTATTGCTTTTCACATAAATATTGAATTACAGCATTTTTAATAACTTCCTTCCCCAAAATGCATTTCTTACCAACCTGTGCTAAACAACATCAAGAAAAAATTATTTGACTTGTCTGATGCAAAGAGGAAATTGCCTCTGGACTATAATGGCTTTCTAATGATAGCATTTAGAGCACACCCTGACATCGAAATCGTCCAAAATCACTCAGAAAGTACCTGTTTTCATGGTAGGTAATCTCAAGTGAAAGTATCAAAACTCCCAGGCACTGAGGAGAAATTCAAAAAGAATTTGACTTGCCTTGGCTATGACAACATCCAACCCAAGGGTTGGCACATAGCAGGCATTCAGGTATCTGTTTGAAGGAATTAACAGCATTCCCCCTGGTGCTGTCAGTGTATTGTCAGAGGAGGCCAGATTCAGTTCTGAAAATTTCATTTTGGTTGTCATGTTTTCTCTTCCTCAGGGTCCAGACAGTAACCCTCACCTTGGTGAATGTGCCCTTTCTAGCAACACCTCTTTGATTATAATCTTTCCAATTATTACCACTTCACAACTCTTTCTCTCTGCTGAAATGATTTTACATTTAGACACAGCATGGTGTCCTGGATAGAGCTCCAAACATGGAAAGGGGAGAAAGGAAGGGAACAAACACTCATTAATCACCTACTATGTGCCAGACACTGTGCTAAGTGATTTAAAAATATGATCTTTAATTCTCACAATAATCTTGAGGGGTAGATACTATTAAAATCAGAGTTTAAGTGACTTGTCTAGAGTCACACAACAGTTAAATGTCTGAGATAAAATTTGAACCCAAGTCTATCTGATTCTAGGGCCAGTGCTCTATCCACTTTTCCACTCAAATACAGACCCTTACTAGTTGGGGCAAATCGACAAATTACTACATCTCTTACTCAGAGCCCAAGGTTCATATTACTCAAGAGAGGAATTTATTAGTTGGCAAATTTCTAGACCTCATTCTGTGCCTCAGTTTGCCCATCTGTAAAATGAAAAGATTGGACTGGATGGCCCCTATAACTTCTAATAACTATAAGTTTAATATACTATTTGTTTTATATCTACTTTGTATCTAGTTATCATTGTATGTGTTATTTTACCCCAACCAGATGTAAGGTCCTTGTGGGCAGACACTGTTTTTATTTTTAGCTGTGTATTTTCCATGGTTTCACAATGACTGGCACATAGCAGGCAGTTCATAAATGCCTTATTGTGTGTGGGTATATATATATATAATACATATATTATATATATATGTATGTATGTATGTATAAAATAGCTATCACAACTTTTGTTAACTTCACTGAATTGAAATAGAATTTGAACTGAAAAAAAGAGACCTCAACTTGAGCAGGGAGGAGTTCATTCGAGAAAAATAATTCATGTGGGAACCATTTTTACTCCTGTTCTTCCCAAACCTTCACTTTCTCATGACTTCTCATCCTCTCAATATTCCAGGAAGCACAGAAAGATAATGCTTAGAGCCTTGTTTCTCCATTATGTGAACTCCAGACAGGGCATTTCAAAGGACCATTAACTCTACTTCCCTTGGTCCCCTAAGGATGACAGTAAGGCAATCTGATGAATTAATATACCTCCAACTTAAAGAGAGAAGTATTCGTGTGTCTACATGACAATCACTAAAATGGGCTTTAGAAAGAAAAAAGCAGATGCATAGAGCTGGGTGGTTGGTGGTTGTCATAATGCCAATGGATTTTCCTGTAGGGATCACCAGTTTTACCAGAGCTATTTGGAGACTCTGAGGCTGCAGAAAAGGGGCAGAAAAGAAGGGAACAATTATCTACTAAGGTGTAACCAGTAGAAACTTGAAACCACACCATCATCTTTCCGTTCCCTAAGAAACCCTAGGAGGACCCTCTACTTATAGCCACAATCAAACACTACCTACTTCTATGTACATTTAATCAAATTCCTATTGACAGGGAGGTGGAAGAGGAAGAAAAATTCTGCTCTACTCAAGTCCCAATGTATAGTCTCCTCTGCTTTTTGCCACTTTAGAAATAGCCCTGAACTAAGACATTTCATCAAGTTGTCTGACTTAAAGCACTCCAATCAGCAGAAGTGAGGAGAGTGGATGTAGCTGCCCAAGTTTCAGGAGTGAGGTCATGCTGGTATTAAGATATACCATTGCAATTTTCATTTGTAGATCCTAAAACCACATGGTCTTTGGGATCCAGGGGCATTTTAGCTCCTTGAAACCAGTGAAGGTCCTGAAGAAGAGAAAAGGAAACATACTACTTACTACTACTACTATTACTACTACTACTACCACTGCTACAAATACTATTACTACTATTACTACTACTACCACCACCACTACCACTATCATTACAATAGCTAACATTTGCAGATCACTTAAGATGGAAGGAGCTAGCAGGGACCTGCCTCTAGCAGATAGTGTTCCTTTATCTCATGGGTGGAAGCAGCTTCTTTCTATTAAATACACAGATGAAATTGGCTGTTTCTTTTAAAACTAGATCTGTTTCTTATGTTCTTTTCAGTTCTGGTTACATTCTACGAAATCCTGGACCTTGAGCTCAAGCTTTAGAAACTATGGAGCCTGCCCAGATGTTGCTGCTGGCCGAACAGGGAAGTCCTAAGAAACCAGGATTCCAGGGTCCAAGCTCAGGGGGGTTTGGATCTGAAACTTAGTGGAATTATGCTAAATAGGAGTCAGTCTGTGAGCCTATTCCCTCTCTCTTCTCCAGAGACTGAAGTAGTATAAGGGAAGGGGAGCTGAGATTCTCATATCTATAAAGTAAACATTACTTGTGTGAGATTTAAAATGGTTGAGGTCTTAAACTGTAGTGATTAAAATAGTGAAAGATATAAATTGTGATAGATATAAGAGAGGGTGAGTAAATTTGACTGCAGAAATATGTTTCACTACAGTGTCTTGGGTTTTAAAATCAAATATAAGGTGGTCGCCAGGGAAATATTCCCAATTATTCAAATACCCAAGTCAATTGGGTTTTATAGAGATTTTAATTAACAATACAATGAGTAATCAAAGAAAGAGAGAGAGAGTAAGAAAGGAATAAGTATGAAGGGCCTCAAGCCAATATGGCCTAGACCTGAGTCTTAAAAGAGAAATCAGTCAGTTTTTTAACACTCACCTCAAGGTCTGACTAAACAAGGATATTAGTGACACCAGGCCAGTGTCCTTCCTCAAAGAGTCTTCCAGCCAGAGATTGTTTCAAAGGGCCTCTCTCAAGAGCCTCCAGAGCTCCTACCCCAGAGGGACAGAGCCCCTCAGAGGAGCTCCTCAAGGAGCTCTCCTTCAGAATGAGATTTCCTCCAAGAGCACTTCTCCTCAAAGAGATCTATCTCCAAGGAAAGAGCCCTCAAGCATCAGTCCTCAAGGAAATTAGTCTCTCAGAATGAGATCCTCCAGAATGAGAATCAGAAATTGAGATTCCTGAATGAGATCCAAGCTCTTATTTTTAAGGGCAAAATTTCCTCTGTCACCTCCCCTAAGTCCTTACATCTACCAATCACTGTAGATGTTTCTAAAGGACCGCCCATTTTGAATTCACAACTGAGTAGTTTTAATCTCTTTAGTAAGTCAGAAAAAAATGCTGCTGTGTCGACAAATTTCATTAAGAAAAAACCTCTGAATAAGTTATCACCCTTTTAGGTTTAGGTAGTTTACAAGTTGCCCCACTTATATGGGTACCTAGCATGCCATTGTATCAATTTTAAAAACAGGCATGACTCAAAGAACTTCCTGTCCTTTCCATAAGCATGGGTCAAAGCACTTTCATTGTTCAGCAAGGAGTTTTCTGTCCTAAAGCAGTCTTAAGTAGGGTGGAGTAGGGATATTCCCAAGGCAAGGAGTTTTCACATTCAAGTAGAATTCTCACTATCTGATAGGGAATTTTTTTAAGTAGAAGATTCCCCAATGGGGAAATTTCCAACATTCATAAGTCTGAGAAATTTTAAAGTTTACACTTGTACAATCTAATCTTTTAAAAAATAAATGCAACTGGGGTTTTAGGGATCCTTAAAATTAGAGAACATAATCAGTGGGAGTTTGAGTCAGTGTCAGAGACTAGACACCCTCCAAACTCCCATAAGGGTATTGGAGAATTCTAGGGTAGGGGTGAAACATAGCATGTCTTGCCTTCAGGTAGTGAAGACCACAGTAATCATTATTACATTTCATGTGATCCTCACAAAAATCCCATGAAGAGGTAACATTAGTATTCCATTTTTACAGATGAGGGAACTGAAGCTGAGTGGCTAAGTGCCAGCCAGAATAACACAACTAATAAATTGCTTAGATGGGATTTGAACTCAGGTCTTCCTGGCTCCAAGTCAGTGCTTTATAAGCAAAGCTGAGGCTAAATTCTCTCTGTTTTCAGATAATATGTTATGTAAAACATACCAGAGATTTATTGAGAAAACAATCAAAACTATTCAAAACTTAAGTTACATATAAGTAGAGAAAATAAATCCATGGATATCATCAACTTTTTATATATTACTAACAACTGAACAGAAAGATAAAAAATGTATTCAAAATTATGAATACATGAATACATCTAGTATTAAACTTCCTTAATCTCAATCAGGAACAGCTACAAAGCAATCTTTATAGAAATAAAAGGTAACAACTAATTGAAGAAAAAAATCAATGCTCTTAAATGAATATTAATTTTTAAATTCTAAGTTTCAAATTCTTTTTCTCCATTGAGTCTCTCCCCCTCTCTTTGAGAAGGCAAGCAATATGATTCCCATTATACTGTGAAGTCATGAAAAAATGTATTTTCATATTGGCCAAAAGTATTCCTTAAGCATTTACCATATTCAGGAAAACAAAGACAAAAATGAAACAATACTTAGTACTCAAGGATCTTGGATTCTATTGAACTAAATTAAGATCAAGGCCAAGACTAGGCTGAAAGAGGCTAGGCAGGAGGAAATAGGAAGAATAGGCTGAACATTTTTGAATTGGTGCTAAGGAGCACAATTTAACTATGAAAACTGTTGTTCCTTGAGCTTAATTGAGTAGATCCTTTAATTCTCTTCCCTGATCCTCCACCATTGCATTTTTCCATAGGGGTGCTTAACAGAAAATCTATTTTCCAACATCTAAGAAAGTGATGTGTTATGGCAGAACACAGGTGAGACAAGAAAGAGGAAGGTAGAAAACATCATGTCTAACTCCCACAAGAGCCCAGTCGGTAAGGGAAGAGGATCCAATAGAAATAGAAGGACACTAACTAACTAATACTGAGGCTGCTGACAGACTGAGAACTGGGATCATGAAGAAGACTCCTGGGAAAATCAGTAGGTAGTCCTATGTGCCCAGACTTCCAAGGCAACACAGATTGATAGAGATTTTAACTTTACTTATTGTTCTAATCTACCCCCCTGATCTTGTGCTTCCTAATGGTTACGTGGCTTTTACGGTGGATGCTGTCTTTCTCTGAGTCTCTTCAGGTTTGGCTCTGGTCTCTTAAATATCCAGGAGTAGACTCCACAGTACTTCCTAATTCAGAGGCTCAGGATACACCAAATTCGTGCTTCCTGTCTGAAGGATATTTCCAGTTCTCAACTCATTTATATATCAGAGATGACTTAGATGTCACAAGCTCACTGAACAACCATGTCAGCTCAAGTCAAAAGCCCTGCCTAGTTCTCTAGAATGTTCTCATCTCTCAAATAGTTCTCCAAGGAGGATAGAATCCTTCCCAAAGCCCTGTGCTTACATTCTTGTAGAACACAATTTAAACACTGAAACTATAAAATAGTCATTCAATACATCTGAGTGTTTACTATGTGCAATGCACTATGCCAAGAGCTAAGTGATCTCCCCAAAGAGGTTAAGGCAGTGTCAAGGTAAGAGCTTTAGATTTATAGTCAGAGAATCTGGATTCAAATCCAGATTAGTTGTGTGATCATACCCCAACCCCCCCCAAAACACACACACACACACACACACACACACACACACACAAATCACTTCTTAGCACCTCATCTACTCCCATCTATAAATATTAGATTGAACTAGATGACCTCTAAACTTTTTTCCAGACATAAATTTATGTTCTTATGATCTTTTGAAGTCACTGAAATCATTGGGCTTAAATTTCTATACAAAATGAATGGTTTGAACTGGATGCTCTTGGATATCCCTTCCAATGCTAAATCCTTGAATTCCATAAAAGATATGTTCTATCACATTAGTATCTAGTCTGGTAGTAATCTTTAGAGATGAAGCTAAAGAAAAAAGAAGTTAATGACATGAATAAAAAATTTCTTTAAGTATATGTTCAAATTGTGGTGATTACAGAATGAAAATTGTACAATATACACAATTCTCATTTTTATGTAACACCTTTACAAAACGTGACTAAGTGCTAGGGCATAAAGAATTCATAAATAAATGAAGAAAAGCAAAAATATTGAAAACATTATTAATATCACAAGAAAATAAAAAAGGAAATTTTTAAAAGTAAATAGGTTTACTTTGAGTCTAAATAATATAATCCCAAAGAATGAGTGGGTTTGATAATAAACCACAGAAACAGTAAATATTTTTTATTAAAGACACTGATAATAATAAGATAGTATAGCAAAACTTTTGGAATGAGGCCAAAATACTCCTATGGGGGGAAAAAGTTTTAGCTCAATATTTCCAAAGATAGAAAGAAGAGATTAATTGAGCAGGCAACCAAAAAAGTTAGAAAACCAATAAATTAATCCCTAATTCTGATGAAATTAGGAATTCTGAAAAATCAAACAAAATTCAAAAAAGTAATAAAACTAAAAGCTATGTTTTTAACAAACTAGTAAAATGGGTAAAGTTCTTAATAGAAATTATAAAAATAAAAATGAAAAGAGGAATTATGATAGATTAAAAACAATAAAGGCAATTTTTAGAATTCGTCATACCTAATTATCTGTGAAAAATCGACTAAAAGTTTGAATAGTTAAAAGAAATAAAATATTTGGATTAAAAGGAAAATGGAATATTTAGATAAATCTATATATGAGCTCTTAAGCAAAAGAAATAAAAAAATATATAATTAGGTCCTATGAATTCTATACAAGTGAATTCTACCAAACATGCAAATTTATGTCTTTAATTAGGTCTTTTATCATATAATTTTTAAGATAGTTTAATTTTTGAGATAAAAGGAAGTGTAACAAACTGCTTCTTTGAAAAACTTTATTTCTTAGTTCCAAATCAGGAGGAGACAAAAGAAAGAGAACTCTAAATCAATATTATTAATAAATATTCATGTAAATATATATAATAAAAACTCACCTAAATATATTACTTAATGAATATTAATATGAGCATATGTGACAAATATTAGTATATACATCTGGCATAAAATGAGCAATAAATTTAATAACATATTTTAAAGTTTTAAATGAGATTTATCTTGGATTTATAGAAATAATGCAAGAACAAGTCATTAAAATATTGATAAGCACCATATATGATACTAAAAACAGAAAATTAAATTTATAGAATTATACTGATAGATGGATAAAAACATTTGAAAAATAAAGAACTCTTTATGTTAATATATCCCAAATTGTGGCAGTTAAAACACTTCTCTTTGAGTATGAATAGGACTACCCTTTTAAAATTGAGGGAAACTTCTTTGCGATATTAACCTTTCCTATATGATCAGGGGTTTAAAAATGATGTCCATTTTCACAACTTTTATTTGACCCTGTTCTAGAAATGCTAATAATGATGGTAAAGAAAAATAAAGTGATAGAAGGAATGTTTAAAAGGAATGTTTATAAGCAAAGCTGAGGCTAAATTCTCTCTATTTTCAGATAATATATTATGTAAAACATCCCAAAGATTTATTGAGAAAACAATCAAAACTATTCAAAGCTTCAGTTACGTATGAGTAGAGAAAAATATCAACTTTTTATATATTACTAACAAAACTGAACAGAAAGATAAAAAATACATTCAAAATTATGAATACATAAATACACCTATTAGTAAACTTTCTTAATCTCAATTAGGAATTACATAAATACAGCTACAAAGCAATCTTTATAGGAATCACGCGTCGGCCACGGGGGGTGGGAGGGAGGAAAAGAAAATGATCTTTGTCTTTAATGAAAAATGCATGGAAATGATCAAATAAAATACTATAAAATTAAAAAAAAAGTTAATACCTTTAAAAAAATGAAAAAAAAAATTATAGATCCCTCAAAGTTCTGAAATTATCTTGGCACACATTCATGTTAGTTGTTCGTGTAATATTTCTCTTCCATATTTCTCAGTTATCTTTATCCCTAACAAAAGTTGGATCTTAAGCTGTATCTCTTTTGGATTATATAAGCCAAACTGAAATAAAAATACCCCTCCCAAATTTAAAAAAAAAAGAAAGAAATAAAAGGTAACAACTAATTGAAGAAAAAAAATCAATGCTCTTAGTTGAGTCACATCTATATAATAGAAATGCCAATCAACAAAATTCAGCTGGAGGAACAAAGGGAAGAATCTCAAGAAAAAAAATAAATCTAGGAATGAACATACTCTAGGAATGCAAGGCTTCAGATTATATTTTAGAGCTTTAATAATTTGTAATAATTTGTAATAATAAGCTGTAATGTCAAATTTATTTGACATTATTTTTAAATAGAAAGTTGGCTAATGGAATAGACTACAAAAGACCTAAAAATGATTATTTACAATATCATGAGTTAATATTAAATAAACTCAACAATACTGACTAAAAAAATTATCTGTGAAAACTAAAAAATAGTTTGGCAGAAATTAAATTTAGACTAACATACCACACCATATACCACAATAAACACCTCATGAATATTTATATAAATTATAGATAAATGTTTCCAAGTTTATCTCTGAATTATTTATTTATATTTGTCATTTTATATAATAAGTACAATATGCATATACATACACAAAGAGAAAATAAAAGGAAGTAGCATATATGACTACAGATAGAAGAATTTTTAGTAAATAAGGGGTAGAGGTGGTTCTAGAAGATGAAATTGGCAATTTTTATTATACAAAATTGAAAAGTTTTTGCTAAATAAAAGTGATATAGCTAAAACTTGAAATGGGGTAATTAACTGGAGAAAAACTCTTTGCAGAAAATAATCCTGATAAAATTTGCTATCCAAAAAAAATATAAAATTCATCATAAAAATATATAAAAACAAATAACTTTCCAAGGGGTATGATAACAAAATATGATTAGGTAGTTGTCAAGATGGAAAATATAAGTTATTAAAAAACATATGATCAATCTTCCATATCATTAATAGAAAAACATACATTGAAACATCTCATGGAAACATAACATGTTTTATTACATATCTATTAGACTGAAAAAAAATGAAGTCAAAAATGAAAACTATTACAGTTATTTTGAAATTATGCTATAAAATACACAAATCTACATATATTTTGATTCCTTGATGTCATTTTGAGGCATATTCACTAGATCAAAGAGAGATTTATAGAAACAATTTTATAATAGAGAAGAAATATTAAGAATGACTGAACAATGGAATATCACTATATGAAATGACAAATATAAAGGGTTCTAAAAAACTTAGAAAGATTTGTATGAATTGAAAAAAACAGATAAGGCAGAAACAGAAAAATTATTTTCATCATGACCACAGCAAAATAACAAAAAAATAATCCAAAGACTCAGAAGTCTAATGCAAGAACTGATCTTGACTTCAGAAGATTTAATGGTAAAGCATGCCACTCACTTTTTGGCAAAGAATTGGTGTATTATAGGAGGATAATGAAGCATAACTTTCCAGATATGGTCAATGTTTTGATTTGGCTTTTGTTGACTATACTTATTTGTAACCAAGAAAGGGATTTATAGGTATTGGGGGAGGGGGGGATCATTGGAAAGTGGAAATGATTTTAAGAAAAGCAACATCAATAAAACATTTTTTAAAAGCTAATGGGGAAGGAGTTTAAAGGGGGGGGGTGTGACCCCATATTGAATAATGAGGTTATGATCTCCAAGATAGAAACTGTCTTCCAATGAAGTAACCAGGGAGTATTTCCCACCCAATGGTCTCTGTCAGTAATAGTTTATATAGATTTTCAGAATGTTTTATTGATTATCTAATGTAATATTCAATTGGAGATCATACGATCATAGATCTTGAGTTGGAAGGAATCACAAAGATCATTTATTTTAATACAATCATTCTATAGATGAGGAAATTGAGATTCAGGAATATTATGAGTTGTCTAAGGTTTCATTGGTGGTAAACATCATACAAGAGAATCATAATATCATTTCTCTGTTTTGTCTTTTTATTAAAAAAAAGATCTTAGTACTTAGTTAACATAATCAGACAATGAACTATTCTAAATTAATTGCTTTCTTAGTTGAATTACAATTAGTCATGAAGGCAAAGGGTCAACTTTATGTAGGGGTGGTCAAATAAATAGTATAATCACAAAGAGATCTTCCTCCCCTCAAGAAAATCTCTTTCCAGTCTCAAATGTGTGAAATTATATCCTTAAGGATTCACTGGATTTTTCATAAAATACAAGTACTATTGAAAGGCAATATATTAAGTTCTATGAGTCATCTATAGATTAATGTGAATGAGTTTATAAGACTTTTTTTTTCCTTCTGGGAAGAAGTTTAAATAAAGAAGATAATGTAGAAAATATAAATGAGGATGGGAGGAGGAAAAGAGTTTTGAAAAGAGTAGTTGGGAGGCTACCACCAATTTCAAAGGCAATTTGAGGAGAAACATCTGGATACAAACCCTTTAAATTAAATTTAAATTTCGTAAATTTTATCCATATTTGCTCTTGATCCTCATTAAAAGATAGCATTTAGTCCATATATTGTTACACCAAGGTCAAATATGGCAAATACTTTTAAATCTTTTTTTAATAACTGAAAACCAACACATCTTTTAGACTTTACAACTTCATTGTGTTTCAAAAGTCAGAAGTTTCCAGTGCATAGCATATTCATTTCAGTTATACAATGAAAATTTACATTTCAGTAAATGAATTTGTTCCTTATACATGGTAATATTTTGTTGTATGCTTCCATTTTAGCATGCAATGCAATCATTCCATTGTGGGGCTAGCAATTGTCATATAATATGTAAAAATTCCAAGGATGCAATTTGAGGATTTCAATCTTGAAGCATAAATATATGCATGACACGTTACACAAATAAACTTACTCCAGATGGTTGCTTCAAACAGATAAAATCAAATTTCCTAGTCCTAACAAACTGAATTCCCAATCCAAATATAGACTATCCAATGTAGTTTTTGTTGATTAAGATAGCTAGGAAATTTATGTCACTTCATACATAATAAATTGAATGAGATTAAAATATGAACACATATTAGAACATGGAATGAAATCTAGGAGAGACTTTGAAGGTCATCTATCTAGTTCAATACTTAGTCCAATAATTCCATTTTATCGTTGAGGAAACTGAGGCCTAGAAAAGTGAACTGATTTGCCTAAAGGTGTACAAGTAGTAAGAAACAGAGTCTGGATTTGAAATGTAATTCTTTTCATTCTAAATCAGTGCTCCTTTCCAAATAACACAGTGAGTAGCCTGAAACAGCAGTATTTCTGACCCATTTGAGGTTTCTTTGAGATAATACTGAAGACTAGTCACTTTTCCACCTGAGAAACCACAATCTGAGAACCTCAATTTCTCCATATTTCATAGGATGTGGGAGTTGAGTATGTTAGGTGGAATGGACCAAAAAAAAAAAAAAAGTCCATGATCTTAATGCTATAATTCTTTAAACTTCACAAAGCTGAATTTCCACACCTTTCAAATCAATCAGGAAGGAACAGAACTCTACAGCCAATGTTAACTAGGAAAAACGGATTGGCTCAGTAAAACAAATAATTGTCAAAGCAATAGTACTCCATGTTTATTGAATCCACTGTGGTTAGCACTGCCCTGAGTAGCTACAGTACAGCCCAAAAGCATTAACAAACAACCAAGCTATTTCTGCTCTGTTGATAGGGACCTTATTGTATTCAGCAGCGAGCAAAATTAAGCCTCCTTCCAAATAATTCTCATGTGCACTGACTGTAAAGTGAATTTAAATTAAAGCAATACATTACCAGCAGCTCCAGAGAGAGGGGCTTGCTATTCCCACTCTTCCCATGTTCTTCATCTGCCCCTACATTGTACTGCCTATTAGCCTCACCCGGTTAGAGACCCTTCCCCAAATCCCTGCTTATACAGCTCACTTCCTGGGCCATGCTGAATCCCAGGCTTATGGCAGTGGCAGTTTTTCCTCCACACCCAGGCTGTCCACTGGCTCACAGTTATCAGTCAGACAGACAGTGGCTGCAGCTGTCTGTCCTATTTGCCTGACTTGAGGGCACAACACACATATCTACAGAAGACTATATACTCTCAAAAAAAAAAACCCTCCATTCAGGCACTTTATAGTGAGGAGTTTTTATTTTGGACACACAGGATACCCATCCTGCAACCTCGAGTCTGTATTGGTGTGTGTGTGTGTGTGTGTGTGTGTGTGTGTGTGTGTGTGTGTGTGTGTGTGTCTTTTCTATTAGAAACCTCTCCTCAAAGAAGTTAAATGACAGATCACAGTGACTTTCACCGAGCAAGGACAAACATACAAATGCAAGGAGCCAGTCTAAATTCTGGTCTTCCATCAACTAGTCCCAATCCAGAAACAGTGGAAAAGCCCCAAATCCCTTGTTTATGAATACCTTTTTTCAATGTCAAATTATACCATCTGCCATTTAATATCTTCATTAATCATCATATGGGATTGTATTACAAGAAGCATATTCAATCAATTTCTCATATCATATCTTAATAGGTATTGTGATCGACAGCATAAATATTTTCCCATGGAAGGTATCTATTTACCAACTGATGCATGTGAAATCCTTGCCTATAACTTCCAATAATGCTGACAGGGTCATGTGTCAATCTCAGTACACCTCAAAGGAAAAATACAGTCTTTAAGATTTGTATGCATTGAAGCATCAGATGTGCTTAAGGTGAATACACAGTACACAGTTCATTAGATAACACTGAATGGCAAATCTGGAAGCAATATTAGAATACTATGTCACATTCAGAATAGGTATTTTGCTGCATATGTAGCCATCTATAGCATAGGATAATACCTGATACTGTCATTTGTGAACCATCTTTTGGATCCCCCAGAATTTGTATCTATTTTCCCTGCAGTAAACAAGAATCACATCCTGGAAGATGCTCGGTGACATGAAATCATGTACCGAGTCTCCTGATGTCCAAACTGGACCCAACAATGTCCTTTCAAGAAATGTCATTTTGTATGAAATGGGAATTGGCATCACTGGACAGCAACTCTTGTTCTCTGCACGGCAGGTTGCTCACTGCTCTGCGTTTGCTGCTAATTAAATTCACTGCGGGACATTCCCGGTGTCTGTCTCCATGTGATATGGATCTGAAAATCTGGATGATGCCCCTAATTGCTTCTGGTAACAAGGTTATAAAACCCACACTGTCATGCCTAGCGAAGGCAGAGTTAGGACGAGGCACCTGCTTTCATATGCCATATGGACCCTTTGAACAATGTACCGGGAAAGAGCCAGGAAGGAAAGTGCAGTGATGATTGATCTAAGTAGAAGAGCTACCATTGAAGCCCTTTTGCTACTTAGTTATTCATGGTACATTTGAATTGTATACATATGAACGAATTATACCTTGCGTGAGACAAACTATCAGTCCCCAGTGTCTTGGGCTTTTCTCTCTCTGTCATTTACTTTTTCTTGCCTTTACCCTCTACACACTCAGTTTCTCCCCACATCTTGTACTTTTTTTCTCTCACACTCAACCATCTGGATTAGTTTCTTCTTTAGGCTCTTGGTTTTGACCCCAGCACTATCCAAGAACATCAAACAGCCACAGAGATGTGAGTTGAATAATCTTGACTAAAGAATCTCCCCCAAAAGGCTTTTAATGTCATGCAGGTCTCCAAAAAACACTTCCTCAGTCTCAACTTCCCACATCTAAACTACATGAGCCTATTCACAATACCCAAACACATCTTGAATTTACCCACATTCATGATTTTGCTCAGGCTAATTTCTCCCATTTCAAATCTCTCTTTGCTCTTCTCTGTCCATTTATTCTAATAAGGCATACTTCAAAATCATTAATAAACTTCTCCACTAAAAATTAAGAATGGTTCTAGAAATAGACAACTACTTTTTTCCCTTAAAAAAACTCTTACTTTATCTCTTAGTAACAACTCTTAAGACAGAAGGGAGTGTGTTAGGCAAATGGGGTTAAGTGACTTGGCCATGGGGTTACACAGTTAGGAAGTGTCTGAGGCCAGAGGTAAACCCAGGTCCTTCTGACTCCAGGCATGGTGCTTTATCCACTATTCCACTTAACTGAACCCAATTGCTTTTTAAGGATTGTCCTAAATATGGAGAATCTTCGTAAGTTGGTCACTTGTGATGAATTCTTTGGCCATGGTAGCCCACAAAAAAAAGAGAAATACATAATGCTCCCCAGGATCATGTAGTGCCATTTTGCTTCAGTAATGTCAGAGGGGTGCAAAAGAGGACAGACTGTGCTATTATTTATAGTTTTATACCACATTGTAATATAAGTTTAGCTTTTGTTACTCTAACTGTAAAATCCTGATTCAGTGAATAGTGAGTAGGTATCCTACTGAAGGAATTGCATCATATATAAACACAGACAACAAAGGGAAGTTGCTATTTAATGAAAGGAAGGCTCATGAGCTCTCCTTATAGAGGCAAATAAAGGATTAATGGAGTTGGTTTTGTTGAGCATCCAAAGAAAACAAGAAACATCACTTAATGAGACATTTGGTCATCTTATAGTGCAGTGATCATGATAAATATTTATAAGATGAATTCAATAAAAATAACTTTAGCTTATGAATGAACATCTGTTGCACAGAATGAAGAGGCAGAGAAATTCTACGAAGAACTTACGTCTCCAAATAAAACCAATATACACTTTGACCTCAACAACTTTAAAGCAAAGTTTGGCATAGGAGAGTATGGCAAAAACAAAACAAGGCAAAATAAAACAAAATATTGAAAAATATGATTAAAGAGTGAGAAGTAGGAGAGGCCATTGTGGTATAGAAGAATGAATCTTGGGGCCAGCTAGGTGACTCAAACAATTGAAAGGTAGTCCAGAGATGGGAGATCCTAGATTCAAATATGAAATTTCCTAGATGGGTGACCCTGGGCAACTGACAACTCCCATTGTCTAGCCCTTACTATTCTTCTGCCTTGGAACCAATACAAAGTACTGATTCTAAGACAGAAGATAAGCATTAAACAAAAAAAAAAAGAATGAGTCTTTTATATAGTCTAAACAGAAGACTTATTTTTATGTATCATAAATGCTTTCAAGAAAAGGATTGACAAGTACTGAACATGATGAGTACTCATAACATTACCAGAAAAATGAAATAGATTAATGTTTTATCAGAGAGGAGATTTCTTGTTACTCATGTGGGAGCCATTCCTGAATCAGTTGTTAGCTGATTAAATATTGGGCCAGTTTCCTTTTAGGACAAAGGTCAAAAATAATTTTAAAAAACCTAGAACAATAAGAATGATATAGTATGCAACTAAAACAAGTCTTCTGTGAATATTTAAACATGCTATTGAAATTTAAAAATAGAAAATGGATGTAGAACATATACATCAATAATAATTATCACAATTTAATATAGAATTTTAACTTTTGGAAATCAAATGCCATAAGAGACTACTAGATTCTAGACCACTTGAATCAGAAAAAATTTTTTTTTGCGAACCAGGGATACAGTAACAAAAGGCAACTCTGGTTTAATATAGTCATTTGTAAAATTTGACAGAATAGGCTCACAGAAGATTATAACCAAATCTTTAAAAACATAAGAAGCATTGGAAGGAAAAACTAAAAGTTATAAAGAAAGCTTAGTTAAGAGATCTAACAAAACAACATATTCTGAGAGCATTATAGAATAGAAATGAAAGAAAATCAATGGACATAAATGGAAAAGATTCATAAAAATTCATATCAAAACACACATCTTCACCACCACTACCACCAACAACTATGCACACAGAAAAAACCAAATGGATAAAGAATGTTCATGCATTGTACAACTGGGCATTTTTTTTTTTACTTTGCTATGTTTATTTGTAATGAGGAAGATTTCTTTGGGTGATGTCATTAGGAATGAAGAAAAACTAAAAAAATAGTTATTTTTTAAAAGAATGTTTATTGTCCACTTTATTTATGTGTGTATGTATCCATGTATATGTAGGTGCTTTTATAGAGTAGTATACACACTGATACAGGCCTTTATATATGTACATATATATATATATATATACACATTTTAAACATACATTTAAAAACATTTTTAAAAGTATTCTTAACAAATGGGCCATACAGGAATAGAAAGAGTGCTGCATTTGGTCTAAGGGTCATAGGTTTCTGACGTTTGTTATAAAAGGACAACAAGCACAGGCCAGAACTGAACAAGAGGAGAACTAGCTGGACTGCCTTTGGAAAACTGCAAAGTTTCTTTAATGTTTCTAAACTTCTCAATGAAATAAATGCCCACTTTTAAATACCAATATTCTTCCAGTCATGTTTTATGGCTTCATGCCATGCCAATCTTCAAAGAACCAACAGCATGGCTTATCCAAAGGTCATGAAGAAGCTGCAAAACATTTCAAAAAAGGAAGTTTTTTGAATCACAGATATTTTATTTTCTCAATTACATGTAATAATCATTTTCAACATACATTTTCTAAAATTATGAGATCATAACTGTCTCCCTTGCTCCCTTTCCTTCCCTCCCCTCACTAAGAGATAATAAGTAATTTGATTTCAGTCATACATGTATTATCAAGCAAAACACACTTCCATACTGGTCATTGTTGTAAGAGCACATTCATACAAATGGAAACCCCAAAATAAAACCATAAATAGATTGATGTGAAAGATATTACACTTTGATCCACGTCCATCTGATTCCATCAGTTCTTTCTCTGGAGGTAGATAGCATTCCCCATCATAAATCCTTCAGTATTATCCCAGATCATTACATTGTGGAGAGTAGTTAACTCTTTCACAGCTGATCATCAGACAATATTCCTATTACTATGTGTGATGTTCTCATGGTTCTGCTTATTTCTTTCTGCTTTAGTTCATGTAGATCTTTCTAGCTTTTTCTGAAATTATCCTACTTATCATTTCTGATAACTCAAAAGCATTCCATCATCAATAATCCCCACAATTTGTTCAACCATTCTCCAATTGATGGACATCCCCTCAATTTCCAATTCTTTGACATCACAAAAAGAGCTGTTATAAATATTTTTGTCTAAGTACCCCTTTTATGATCTCTTTGGGATACAGATGCAGTAGTGGTATTACAGCATGAAAGGGTATGCTCAATTTTATGGCCTTTCAGGCAAAGTTCCAAATCGTTCTCCACAATGCTTGGATCCGTTCACAACATCAATAATGCATTAGTGTCCCAATTTTGCCAAATCCCCTCCAATATTTATCACTTTCCTTTACTGTCAAATTGGCAAATCTTATAGGTGTGAGGTGGTACCTCAGAGTTGCTTTAAATTACATTCTCTAATCAAGAGTAATTTAGGACATTTTAATATAATTATTGATAGCTTTTTTTATCTGAAAATCCCCCCCCAAAAGGAATTAAGAACCCATAATATATAAAGTGAAATTGAAGAAGACAGCTAGCATACTGCCTGGACTCCCCAGCAAATTTATGGGAAGGCATACATGAGAGCTGCACAGGGCAGATGGCATGGAAGTATTGAAATCTGCATTGTTTAAGGGAATGCCCAAATCTGCAAGATAAAACTGCATTGAAGTACTGGAGAATCACTACATCCAATGGCTTTTTCCCTTTTCAAAATTCTTCCCTTATGATTGGTCTTTTCTCCAGGCTACACATCCATAATTTCTTCAAGTGATTCTGATAAGGCAATCAACAAATATTTATTAAGTGTTTATTTTACACCAGGCATTATGCAAAATAATATGGATAAAAAAAAAGTATAAACATCCTGATTGCTCTTCTCTGGAAATTCTCTAGATTATCATTGTCCTTATTAAATTCTGGAATCCAGAACTGAGCCTATTACTTCAGACCTTTCTGACTAAAGTATAAAATAACTATCATTTCTGTATTTCTGGAGACTCTGTCTTCCTTCATTCAGTTTAAGATGACATTAGATTTTATAGTTCCCACGTCACATTGCTGATTTACATTGAACCTCTAGTTCACTGAAATGCATCCAAAAATTTTTTTGCACAAACTTCTGTATAATCCTGCTTAAACTTGTGGAGTTGATTTTTTGATCCTAAACATAATACTTTATATTTATCATGACAATATTAAATTCAATCCAATGCCCTAGTTTGTCAAGATGATTTTAGATTCTGCCTGTCATCAAATACATTAACTTTTTCCTCTCATTTGGTTTCATCTTCAAAATCAAATAGCAAAATATGTATATTTTTACCAATCATCACAATTACTTGATGATATTGAACATCACATAGTTAAGCTCAGATACAGAGAACACTCCACTAGAGACATCCTGACAAAAGGACATTGAACTGACAATAAATCTATGATTCTGACCATTGAATAAGTTTTGGCACTATCAAATTTTATTATTGTCTAATCTATATCTCTTCATCTTTTCAACAAGAGCAGCTTAGGAGACTATCAAATGATTCACTTAAAATCTAGATAAATTACATCTCTCCTGCATTTCCCAACCAAGTAGTTTAATATTCTAATCCTCCCCTAAAAGGAAATAAAATCAATCTGATGTAACTTGTTTTAGATGAAGCCATGCTGGCTCTTATTCATCATTCCCTTCCATTTCTTAATATTTGTCAATCCTTTATTTAATGATGTTTTAGAACTTTCCAAGGAATCAGTATCAGCCATTTGTCTATACTTTGCTCTCCCCATTTTTGAAAGTCATTTGCCTTCTCTAATAGTGTTATACCTCTCCCATTTTTCATAATGATTTGAATAAAACTTGCAGTGGCTCAACAATCACATGTATTTGTTTATCCATAACCAAGTGATTTAGTTTACTTGGTCTAATTGTCTTGAATTGATCAAGAACAATTAGGTGTTTACATGTTATCTCCTTATCTTGGGTTATCAACTCCATATTGGTCATGTTCATCAAATTTCCTACTTCTCTGGTTGTTCCTTCTCAATCTTCTGTTAACCACCAATTTTCTTCTTTATTTTAAATGTAGCCGCATTCTAATGGCCCTGTGTCATTTTCCTCTTTCTACTGTCTCTCCACAGGTAACCTCATCTACTCCCTGGATTCAATTATCATTTATTTTTTTTAATTTTAATTCATTCAGTTGTTTATTACATTAAAATACTCAGTTAACCCCCTCCTTCACTTTTTCCCCTTCCCCAATTAGAGAAGGCATCACTTGAGAAAAAGGCATCTATATAAAACTATGTCTTATTTCCATTTATCATTCTTCCTCTGGAGGTGGACATATACAAGTCATTCTTAAAACAATATTTCTGTTGATATATATCCATATGCAATAAGTATATATACATTAGTTCTGCTTGTTTTACTCTTCATAATTTCATATAGGTTTTTCCATGTCTATCCAAAGTTAACCTACTCATCATTTCTCATTGCCTCTCATTCTCATTGTGGCATAGTATGCCACAACTTGTTTAGTCATTTCCCCAACTGATGAACATTCCTTCAATTTCCAGTTCTGTCACCCAAAGAGAGCTGCTATAAATATTTTAGAACATATAAGTTCTTTTCCTTTTTCCATGATCGCCTTAGGAAATAAAACTAATAATAATATTTCTGGGTCAAAAGATAAGCACAGATTTGTAACTCTTTGTGCATAATCCCAGACTGTTCTCTAAAATGATTAGATCAGTTCACAGACTAACATTACATTAGTCTTCTCATTTTTCCATATCCTTTCCAACATTTGTCATTGTACCCTTTGATTATTTTAGTCAATCTGATAAATGTGAGATATGTCAGCATTGTTTTGATTTGCATTTCACTAATTAATAATGATTTAGAGGACTTTAATTTTGATTTCTTCATCTAAAATCTGTTCATATTTTTGATCATTTATCATTTGGGGAATGGTTTGTAGTCTTATATATTTGATAAAGTTCTCTATATATGTTAGATATCAGACCTCTGCCTGAGAAACTATAATTTTTTTCCAACTTACTGTTTTCTTTCTAATCTTGACTACATTTGTTTTATTTGAACAAAACCTTTTTAATATATTGTATTCAAAATTATACACTTCACATCTCACAATGTTTTCTATCTCTTGTTTATTCAAAAATTCTTCCCCATCTATAAGTCTTACAGGTATTAAGTTCCCTCTTCTTTTAATTTGCTTATGATATCTCCTTTATGTCAGGGTCAGGTGTCCATTTTGATCTTTGCTTGGTAAAGGTATAAAATAGTGAACTATATTTAGTTTCTGCCAGACTGCTTTCCAGTTTTTATAACAATTTTTACCAAATAATGAATTCTTATCGCTTCTATAAGGAAGACTCTAAGAGCTGTAGTTCCATCTTGTGCCTTTCCCTAGAGATAACATTTTGAATTTCCAACTACTGCTAGACATCTCTAACTGAATGTATGGCCAGCAACTCAGACTCAAGATATTTTAAACAAAATTAATAATCTTATGCTGTAAACTTGAACCTTTCCCCAAATACTCATTTTTTTTCTTCATGGTATCATTATCTTTTCAACCATTCAGGCTTAAAATCTTCATTAACATTTCCCTTTCTCTTATCCAACTATCCAATCTATTCTAAAATCCAAATATTTTTATTAGTGTAATATCTATCATAGATAGCCCTGCTTCTCTGTATACACTGAAACTAGTCCTCATCTCTTCTCATTTAATCTATTATAATAGTATCATAATAGGCCTTCCTATTTCTTCTCCAATCAGTCATCCAAATGTCTATTCAAGTAAGCTTCCTAACACACAACTACAACCATTTCATTTCTCTCCTCAAAACCCTTTAGTGATGTTCATTGTATCTTAAAGTATTTCCCTTCATATCTTCAACTTTCCAGTTTAACTGAATTACTTTTCATCTTCTGTTCTTGTCATGCCTTTTCCCATTTCCTTGCCTCTTCCCATCTAATCCCTCATACTTGAAATGAAATTTTCTCTTCTTCCCTTTGTCTCCACAATGTTTTTCCATTCCCTCAAGCTCCAACTAGGAGGTCATTTCCTATACAAAGTCTTGTTTAACCTTTTTCCTACTTTCCCAAATTTCCCAATTTATCATATGTATTTTATCTGTTTTTTATCCTTTATATACTTAACTTCACTCTGCTCAGTATCTTAATTATCTTTGTACTATGAGTTCCTTGTGAAGGACCAGTACATTGTTATATCCCTATCATAAGTACCTTCCATATTGATTTATCCTAAATAAGATAAGACTTAGGGATTGCAGGATAGGTTTATATATATATATATATATATATATATATATATATATATTTTTTTTTTTAAGGGCTTCAATTTGAAAGATAGATTTTATTCTGGTTGCCTCAGTAGGCTGGAAACTCTGAGTGGAAGTTGCAGAGAGACATTTAAGCTAAAAATAAAAGACCAAGTTCCTAACAGTAAACTGTTCATTTTTTAAATTTTTATAAAAAATGTTTAATAAGTGTTCATCAAATTTGTACCCAAAGCCAACCTAGCTTATGTCCCCCAGAAAGCCTAGTACTTAGTACTTTTTTAATGTATTAAATGCAGTAATAACTGAGAAAATATTTGCTTATAGAAAGAATTACAAGTTATGCTTCCTGTTATCTTCTTATCTATATTATTTTTGAAATGTCAATAAATCTACCTATGTTTCTATTCCCTTCAAAGGGGCAGATTATGATTCATTTTTTGCCTTCTTATCCCATATTATTCTTGTCCTCAAGTTTCCATGAATACTTCATAGAAGAACTACTCAACAATCTATACAGCATCCTCTATACCTTTTAGCATTTCTTTGGAGACAATAAAGGTAGGGAAAATAAACAATTTGCAAATGGGGTAGATTCTGAGATAGTAGAAGGGTTAATGTCCCCTTTTGATAAAATTTTACTAGGATTAGGGAAGAAAAAGTGTTAATAAGTGTTATTCTAATTCTTGAGAAGAGAGGGCATGGGAATCACACAATAGAAAGAAAAAGGAATGTTAAGAAAATGAAATGAAAGAGGATATAAGGGGCAGATAGACTCCTGTAAGAATAGAGAGCTAAGAGAACTGCCTAGATATACAAACTACCCCAAGCATCATGATTTCTGAGTAATGAGAGTAATAAGCCTGATCCCATATTGAGAGGATATATGAATTAAACATCCAGATCATTAGAAGAATTTGACATTTGCTATATTACATATGGATACTTACTTTGGTCATTAAGAACCAAAAAAAAAAAATCCTATTAATTTCAAGACTAAATGCCACACTCTCTTAAAGATCTCCTAACACTTATAGGACCAAACAAAAGATAATCCTGAGCCAATTAAAGTAATAATTTTCCCAGACAGCACTACTATTCCTTTTCAGTGAAATAATTGTTAAAATTGTTAGTTAGGGGTTTGCTCTCTCTCTCTCTCTCTCTCTCTCTCTCTCTCTCTCTCTCTCTCTCTCTCTCTCTCTCTCTCTGTCTTTCAGCATTTTTAAAGGAGTATTTCTCAGAACAGCTTTGAGATTCTGAGATTTACACAGCAGGACTGACACCAAGAGCTAGATGAAACTCAATATGCCAACAGAGAAGACCACCATGACTTCCAAATGAATTAACTCCAAACAATTCAGTTTGAACTAACCAAGATGGAAAGGATAGACTTATTTATTGCAAATTTAAATTCCAACCCACACCAAACATGCTTAAACAGAATATCTTAGGCAGAAAGTAGAAAATAATATATGCATATATGATATACATACAGAGGAACACATGTAACAGGAATGTTCCTATTTGAACAGTTCTTAAGAGGACTATACATATTGATATTGTGGGAAATTCTGTCCCTCCTTCCCTTCCTACCTCACAACAATAGGAAAGATTATTGTTGCCTCCACCATCATTTTGACTCAAACCTCCCCTCCATCCCTCACAAAGCCTCTTGTCCTATAAAGTCCTATGTCCACAGCTATTAGCTTTCCTAGGTGGGTATTTGAAGTAGATTCCCCACTCTTGAAGCCTCCATTTCTGGTCTCTTTCATGCCATTTGGATAACTTTAGCAGAAGGACATTCATTGCTATCCCAAAGAGTTTTTTAAAACCAATAAAATCAATAGCCTTGGGGGGAAATGATATATTTCAAAGTGAAATATCATAGCTACAAAGGGGCTAAATTGGTCATTACTATTTTCATAGCTTTTAATAGAATAGAGGCAGCATGATATGCCGGATAAAGCTCTGAATTTGGGCTAAGAAAACCTAGGTTCAAATTGTATCTCTGACACTTATAGCTTTATAATATGTGGCGAATCCCTTAATCTCTCTGAGACACAATTTCATCTCCAATAAGAATAGGAACAATAATAACTACAGACTCTACCATATGAGGTTTGCTGTAAGATTTTAATGAAAATAATAATCAACAAGTATCTATGAAATGCTTAGTATGTACTAGGCAGATAGAAAGAAAAGGTAAAATAGTCCCTTGTCCTCAAGGATCTTGCATTTTAGTGGGAAAAACAACATGTACACATATAAATGTATATATATATATATATATATATAATAACATGTATGTAAATCATATTTGTGAAGAGCCTTGTAATATTTAAAGCCCTGTTTTAATTTTAATTTTTAATTTAACATAGCTCTATCCCTCTAAACATAGGAAAACTTAAGTGTACAGGTGATACCTTAAGAAAAGACTGAATTGAATAAGTTTGTTTTTAAGCTGGATGTTTAAAATTTGAAGCAAATTTTCCCTCAAAGTCATATTAATTATAGATTCCTAGGTCAGTCCACAGAATCGTATTTATTACACAATGCAATTTGAATAGTATAAATAGTAGAACTGAATTAAAATAATTTTAATATTACTTAATTCTGATCTATGAGAGGAGTAGGGAAGAAATGATAAGCATCTTTTCTGTTGGGGAAAAAAAAGGTAGAAAAGTATAGGCTAGAAGAGAGTTGCCAAACTTGAATCTGGGCAACCCAAATTAGATTAAAAAGTAATTGCAAAATGTTTAACAAAATAAACAAAAATACAATGCAATAAAGATAATGTTTATTTGTGGATTTTAAAGTCAATATGCAGTGAAAGGGATCTATCTCTCTTTGAATATGACACCGCTAGGCTAGTGTAAGGAATACTTATTTTCTAATATCATCCTTACACTAGATAAGAGGAGTCAAGTCACTTAACTTCTTTCATTAATTGTTCTCTACTGTAAGTAATATGTATCTTCTTTCACAAGTTAAACATGAAAATATGTATTTTATGATGGCACATGTACAAACTATATTTTATTATCTCCTGTCTTGGAGATGCATGAAGGGTAGAAGGGAGGGAGAGAATATAGATCACAAAATGTTAGAAAACAATCATTAAAAGTTGTACTGTCATCTAAAAAAATTAAATTAAATTATGAGTCAGCACTGTGCTATGGCAGCCAGAAAATTGACTGCAATCTTAAGCTTCATTATTAGACTATCCAGTATCCAGGACTCATTACATGAGAGTCCTACTTCTCTCTGCTCTGGAATTCCACATGTGGAATATTATATTCAGTTTTGGGTGCTACTTTTTTTTTTAAAGAAGAACATTCAGCAGCTGGAATTTCTCTAAAAGAAGGCAACTGGGATGATAAAGAGCTCAAAAAGATGTCATCAGAGAATGCATCCAAGGACATGGAAATACTTATCTGGGAGAAGATAAAACTAAGGGATGGAGACATAATAGCTGTTTTCAAGTATATGAACGGTTGGATCTAAAAGAAGGATTAAACTAGTCTTATTTGGCCCCAGAGACTAAAACTACAGAAGTGGGTGAAAGTTGAAGAGAGGTAAGTAATATAAGAAAAAAAAAACTTCCTAATAATTTGGTTTACCCAAAAGTTAAATGACCTACTGCCTTTCTTTTTAATGACAGAAGGAAACTGGATTAAGTAGCTTTCAGATCTGTGACTGATAGAAAGACCTTAATAAAACAAAAGACAGAAATGATCACAAAATATTAAAAAAAGAATTTTGATTACACAATGTTGAAAAACTATTTCACAAACAAAATCAATGCAAGTAGGATAAGAAGAAAAATAGTTAACTAAGCAATATCCAACATAAGGGGTCTGATACACAAGATATTGAGAGAACTAAAAATGTAAGAGCCATTTCTAATAGATAGATGGTGAAGAGATGTTAGTAGCAGTTCTTAAAAGAATTATGCACTATTAATGACCATATGAAAGAAGACTCTAAATTGTGACCAGTAAGAAAAATACAAATGAAGTTTCCACTCATGCACCCCGAATTGACAAAGGTGGCTCATCCATTGGGAACCAATCAGAGGGGTTCTATATGTTTTCTAACAAGGAAATATTTATGTCCACCTTCATGTGAGGTGCCCTTCAAATGTTCCTTGCAAATGTTTACACTCTGTAATGTCAGAAAATTGATTAAGGAACTCTCCCAGTTGATCAGAGGCTCCCTCATCACCCCTCAAAGATATAACATAATTATTGATTATATACTACATTTGATTCCCTACACTAGCCTCTCCAAAGCTTAGAAAACAAAAGATGACAATAAAAATATAAACAAAATTGGATCAAATCAGTCAGCTTAGGAGGTAAAGTTCTATGTTATTGGAGGGCTTACAGAAAAGGTTGGAATTTGTCTGCAAATGGTATTCGGTCCTTCTCAGTCTCATTCTACTCTTTGTGAGTCTATTTGGGGTTCCTTGGCAAAGATATTGAAAAAATTTGTCATTTTCTTCTCTAGCTCATTTTACAGATGAGGAAAGTAAGATAAATAGGGTTAAGCGACTTGCTCAGGTTGAAGTAGTTGGAAAGTATCTAAGGCCAGATTTGAACTCAGGAAGATGAATCTTCCTGACTCTAGGACCAGGGTTCTAACCCATGTGCCAGCTAGATGCCTCCATCTGGCAATTAATGGAGGATATTCCTATTTATGTTAGGCTAGATTGTCTCTGAGAGCTCTTTCAGCTCTGAGATTCTGTGATGCTGAGAAATGGGCAAAGTAGAAATTGGGTAGAGAATGGACTGGTCAGATAGCTCATAAACCTGTATGGGGAAGCTGAACCATGATAAAACCTAGAACAAATTCCCTTGTAAAAAAACTTTGGAAGAGGGGACAATATGCAAGGCAGGATAAAACAAACCAAAAAAATATGGAGATGGTCCTTGGATGATGGGGCAGGAAGGAAGGCAATGCCAAGAGAGTGTCCCCCATGGTTGTGCCACAAGGGGGGCTGCCTCTATAAACTGCCAGGGGATCACTAGTCACTGTGATATCAGTCATTTTGGGAAACACAGTCCACTCCCTAGAAAGTGTAACCCCTGGGAAAGAAACCTGCCACTTGGGCCACAAGAGCTCCTTTGTCCAAACCTCTTTCTCCTTCCTGGTGATAGTGCTAAGAGGAAAGATTGAGTAGCTGAGAAAGGAAGAGAGAGCAGAGCTAGTTCTTCAACAATAACATAAGAATAACAAATGTAAGAGGTCTTAATCAGAAGAGTGAAAACTGGAAAGTAAATATCACCAGAAAGGGGCAACATACACATGCACACACACACACACACACACACACACACACACACACACACACACACACACACACACACACTGCTTCATTTTCTTCTTCCTTTTCCATGACACCCACATGATCCAATTTTGGCAGACACTGCTTATTACCCAACAGCACCCTTACTTAAATAGGCATCATTTTTCTCTCTCTGCAATTTAGTTCATATGTCATCCTCTCCTATGGGCACTTTTAAGTGTAGGTGGACCATAACTGAATTTTGATTTTATGTTTAAGTGCTATATAAGTATCAAGGGTAAAAGCAGAGAGAAAAGAATTTCATTTTCAACTATGGCATAATTATTTATGGGAAAATGTCTTGCTTATCATCATCATCATAATAAAACAATTTGGATCAGTCACTATATCCACAAGTATTTTTAAGTACCTACTAAGTGGCAAATACTCTGCTAGGTTCTACTGAGATAAAGACAAAAATGAGTAAGTCCCTTTCATTAAGGAACATCTATTTTTGTCAGTGTGTGACAATGTGGACACATATAAATAGATATGAAAATCTATAAAAAATAAATATAGAGTAATTTCTAGGAGGCAGAAAGGCACCAGCAGGTACTGGGGAAGGGAGAATCAGGAAAGATGAATGAGGTGGATTTGAGCTCAATTTTGAAGAAAATTTGGGGTTCTAAGAGAAGAGATGAGGAGGAAATCTCCTGAGCATGGGAGATTGCATACAAAGGCACTGAAAGAGTAAAGAGAAAGTCTTGTGGAAGGAAAAAGGAAGAAGGCCAAAGGGAATGGGGAGGGCAATATGGTAGAAATGAAAAGATAGGGCTAGAATCAGGTAATAAAAGACTTTAGATTCCAAACAAAAGAATTTGTACTTGACTTTAGAGGTAGCAGGGAGTGCTTGAAATTTTACAAAGGGCTCTCTACATGACAGTCCTATGAGGTGGATGAACCACAGAGAGATTAAGTGATTTACTGAGAGTCACATGGCTAGTGTTGGCCAGGACTTAAATTCAAGTCTTTTCCCATTACAAATTGTCAGAGTACTATAACAATAAAGTAAATGGTGCCCGTCATCACTAAAGTCAAACAGCACTCCAGCCAAAGAATGATGGCCAATTAAAATAAGCTATTTGTGTCTAGTGGATCAGCATAAGATGAAATATCACCTAAGGTGAATTAAGACCTGAGCTTGGAAGGCCATCTATTGACTAGCATCTGACATGATTCATCATAATTTATATCTATTTGTGAAATGAAGTAAGAAAGGGATCCAAGAGGACTGTTAGCTTCTTGCTCTCTCCTGATTTTCAATTTCATTTCAGAATTCAAATAGATCTTAGTAGTCATCTATACAACCTGTTGTTCAACCAGAATCCCCTCCATACTTAACAAGTGGTTATCAGCCTTTGCTTGAAAGCCTCCATTGAGGGCGACATGACATCCAAAGGCAAACCATTCTACTTATACACAGATGTGATTGTTATGGGTTTGTTGTTTGTTTGTTTTTTCCCCTCTGATATCAAGCCCATATTTGCCTTTGTGTAACTTGTTCCATTGATTCTGGCTCCTTTCTTGGGTCAAGCATAATGCATCTAAATCCTCTTTCATGTGAGGGTCCTTCAAAACCCAAATAAAGCTGTACTGTTCTCCTTACATCTTTCCTTTTCAATACTAAATATCCCCTGCCTCTTAGATGAATTTGAAGTCTGTACTAGTTGCCCTTATCTGGATTCTCTTCAAGTTATCAATGTCTATCCATATATGTAGCCCCCAGAACTAAACACAGAAAGGCAGAATTATAAGCTATGGTCTGACCAAGGTAGAAAGTAGTGGGAATAATGTCTAGTTATTTCTATTCCACATTTATTAATTCAGACTTAAGTTTTATTTTAAAAGAAACAGTTGAAAAAAATGAATTAACATAATCTTAGAATTTCCAAGGGATTTTAGATATCTTCTAGTCCAGGGGTTCTTAATCTTTTTTATGACTTGTACCCCTTTTGGAAATCTGCCATCCTATGTACCCCTTCTCAGAATAATAGTACATGTGTGTATGTGATTTCATTTCCAGTGGAAGAAAATGAGAAATTTCAAATAGGATTTAATGAAAATAAAGGTGCAATTTTTTCCCCTAAGGTCACAGATGACTTCTGTGAATCTCAGGTTAAAAATCCTGATCCAGTCCAACATCTGATTTTATATATGGGGAAACTGAGGTCCAGAAATATGAAATATCTTGCCTTTAGTCCCACAACTGGTGATCAGCAACAAAAAATAGATAATAAGCCAGTCCCTTTCTTTCTGGGCCAGTTGAATGAGAAAAATCTAAATGTGATTTTTTTTACTAGTTATGTTAGAATACAAATCTATCCTTCCCATAAAAAAAATCCTCCTTCTCTCTTCCTTCCCAAGACTGAAAGCAAACTAAGTTCTACCTCCATGAGAAGGATTTTGGGCTTCTGGATGCATAGGGCAGAGTTACTTGCTAATCATTCTTCACACATGAGTAGTAATGAGAAGCCAACGGCCAAGCATTAGCCCTCTTCTGCTAGGGAAGGGATTAGGGGTCTGTCCTACAAGGCCATATAAGTCTTCAGGTCAAAGATGGGGCTGGCTCTGAGTGCTGTCAAGTCCCAGGTATGGTTATCCCACTGAACAACACTTCCCCTTACTGTGAAAAGATGCCATCTGTTAACATATTGGTGCCAAGTTTTATTATTTTTTTAATGCCACAAACTATTTTCTTCCACCTCTTTGGAAGTTGAAGCTTTTACTTGTCATATCCATTTTCTTTACCCAACTCAGTTCCTCATAAGTCTTAGGACTCAAAGAGTATCTGTCACTCTACATTGAGAAATCCATTCTAAATTGAATCTTTATATAGCCATGCTGCACACTTTGAGGAAAGATTTCACTCTCTTGGGGAAGCCCGTAATGAAATTATCCCCATGAATCAGTTCACCCTTCCTCTCCACCCCTGTTCCTGTCTTCTCTTTTAGGAATCTTATAGAAAAGGGGTCTTATAGCTTATGTGTACATGTATATATTGGATATAATATTATGTATGCATTATACACACATATATACATAAATAGATATACACTATATTACATATATATACATACAGATATATAAATATGAGTACTATATGCACATTTATAGATATCAAACACATATCCGTGCATGTGTTTTTAATTAAAGAACCTTTAAATCTCAAAATGTTCCTAAGAGATTTAGGAGCTAATCTCCCAGAGAGTAGCTTGGGCTCATCCAAAATTGGTTGGAAAAGTGGAAATATCAAGTACTTGGGAGAGGAGGGAGTGATGCGGTGCTTTTCCGTGAGGGCGGAAAAGTTCCGGTCCCTTTGGGCCAGGAACCTCCCTGGGTTAAGGCTTCCTGCAGTGCCAAGAGTACTATATATGTCAGTTGCCAGCTGAACAGTCAATTCTCTTTAGAACTCCAGCTCCAGGCAAACAAGTATTTCAACCAAAAGAAGGGCACCATGATCTATGTGAGTTTCACAGAATTAAAGAAGGCACTAAATTCACTCCAGTTACAGAACAGTGGAAAGAAAGACAGATGAAGAAGTGAATGCATTTCCCACTTATCAGCTGCTCTTCTGAGGCCAGTTTCTTATTGCTGGAGCCCTATCTTTTCCACCTCTCTTGGGCTCATGCTTATTTTTTCCCTTACTCCCCTGACTTCTAAAACCACAAGCATAAGCAAAATCGGCATGATTTTGTGTAGCCTTCCCTCCAAGAGAGATATTGGACACTCGACAATAAACACTTCTCTCACTCCCCTCCCCTAGGCCTTGCCAAGAGTTTCCAGCTAACACAGAAGGCTATAGTTTCCTTGAAATGCAGAGACAAGCAGGGCACTGTGACTAGAAATTGGTAGTAAATTCCACAATTAGGGAGTGTAGTTGCTAAAAGCTCTGGCTCCAAGGGACCTGAGATTATACTGTGAACAAATTAAACTGCCTGCTGCTTCCAGCCTCAATGGGTGACTGGGGACATATGGTGACAAAAGATCGAGCAAATATATTGGGTGAAATCCATGGTGAGGAAGATGGGGGGAAAAAAAAGTTGTGGAAACTTTGAAATTGAGATAGAATCTTTAACTTTGCATTCCCACAAAGAGAGATGAGAGGGGTCCTGATGTGGAAGATTCTGAAAGAACACTGGCAGCTACCTGTCCTTTAGGTAAACTGTGGCCTGTTAACTATATAATCTAGACTCCCACAAGTAGAGAATTACAGTTCTTCAGCCTCCAAACAACTAAGCATTAATTAGCCTCTTTCAATCTTTCTTGGTTATGCTCAAGCCTCAGCCTGGTGATATTTCATAAATAAGATACAGTTCTAGTAGGAGACCTAAAAGATACAGAAAGTCCATTGAAGGATCTGATGACAATGTAGCAGTGAAGGTCTGGAGATGTACCTAATAAGAAATGTTCATCAAAGGGAATTGCCAGCATGAACTCAGAGCCAAGTAACAGAATTCCCATTCCATTAAATCAGCTAGGTTATGTGGTTGAGTTTCATATACCTAGCAAGAACCTAAACTGAAATCTAATCATTTAATTGAAGAATTAAATCAGCTTTGTCTGAATAACAGTTGAAAGCAAAGCTAGTTCCCAGAAGAAAGGCAGTGGCATATTTCTTTTTAAAGTGCTCTTTCTCTAAATTTCTCACCAAGGAAAATTGCTGAGGGAAATTAGTCCACAACTAGTGCCCCAAGAATTAATGTTCCGAGAGCTAATACCACAAGCCTTTATTAATATAAGAGATGATAGGGGTGATATAATACTCATGGCAATGGGCATGTAAATAACCTGAATTAATAACAATATAATGATAATAATAGTATTTATTTAGAACTTTAAAGTCTGCAAAGTGCTTTATATGTAGAATTCTATCCCAAAGCTAGAAGCAGATATTATCACAATAGCAGTAGAAACAAGTGTTCAGGGTCCTCAAAGACTAAAATGTGCATTTTAACAAAACAAACCCACCAATCATTCAAATCAGTCAAATTTTTGGACCACATATCTTTTAGGTTAAAAAAATAGAAAAATCATGTGATTATAAAATAATTTCAGTCAAGTTTTCAAGGATGGTTTCTAGAAATCAATCCCATTACTTCATCTCCAAATTGTGTGTGTGTGTGTGTGTGTATATATATATATGTATATATATATGAAAATATATACATATATATATATACATATATGTTTATAGGTTCATTGGCTTTAGGGTTTGAAGATACTTTAAGGGTCATCTGGTCCAACCCCCTCATTTTATAGATGAGGAAACTGAGATCCATACAGAATAAGTAAGTGACTTATTCAAGTTCATGTGAACAGTAAATAGCAAAGATTGGAGTGGAACTCTACTACATATCAGTCACAAAATTGTATTAGGGCATTTACAGTGCAATATCTTAAAAAGGATGAAATATATATTTAAATATTTAACAAAATGATAAATGTTTTCCAAACTTTCCAAAGTTCCTTCTAGACCTAAATCCTAGGATCTTATGATCAATTTTCCCCTTCCTCCTGATTCTTTTCTTTATTTCCAGATCAGCCAACCAGGCTCTCAAAGGCTTTGCAGGGGATTTGGTCATTGGAAAGAGCCAGCTATCAAGAAATAATCCTAAACCTAGTTTCCATCTAGTTATAATATAAGACAACCAACCAGCCAGTTTAAGAAGAGAGGATTAGGAGGAAATGAGGCAGCTTGGTGGTTTAGGGGGTAGAGTGCTTGTCCTGGAGTCAGGAAGACTTGAGTTCAAATCTAGCCTCAGACACTTACTAGTTGTGTGACGCTAGGCAAGCCATTTAACCCTATTTACTTCAATTTCCTCGTTTATTAAATAAGCTGGAAAAAGAAATGGCAAGCCATTCCATTATCTTTGCAAAGAAAACCCCAAATGGAATCATGAAGTATTGGATGCAACTGAACAACAACAACAGTGGGATGGAGGAAATATTTAATAAAAAGGGAAGGGGGGAGGAGTGACCATTGAGAAGGAAAAAGTAATTGTTTCCAGGTGCACCATTTTATCAACATTCAACTATCTTAAAATTAAAAAGAAACTGAGTTGACCACATTCAAGAAATACTTATGTAATATCAGCATATTTTTCTCTCTGTGATGAGCTTTAGATCTTAATTGAAATTTCTCAAATAAATCAATTGAAGCAAAGCAAATTGGTACTTGCATGTATAATTTTACCTCAACCCCTTCCTAAAACATACATGCATTCACACACATACACATGTGCACATACATGTATGCACATATATGCATGCACACATACAACTCTCTCCAAGACTTAGACAGAAAGCTTGCATTTGAAACCTGAGGATATGAAACAAATATTTGGTTGAAAACAGGTACTTTCAGCAAGTCATTATTTCAGGCTTAAAATTAGGAGGAATGATTCCAGATTGGAAGAAAAATAAATTAATTCTTCCTTGAATGACTGCTGTCATGACTGGGAAAATATTCTCTCAAGTACCAAAAAAAGAACTGACTTAAATTTAGATCCCTGAGTGTAGCCCTTTGATTAGATTTCTTGGCAAACAAAGAAAAGAAAAGAAAATTCAAGGACCTACTAATAGGCAGACCTAGCTTTCTTTTCTGGCTATGGTTTTTAGCAGGTAGATAATTGTGGCATGTTTCTGCCACCAATGAACATGTACTAGTAACCCTAAATAGGGAAGAATTGTTAGAAAATTCATTAAATACAGGCATTTTATATTTATATTGTCATCTCATTAAGTTGTTTGAGCTGGACTCCTTGGGTCTCTTCAGTTGCTATAGGATACCAGGACATAGATAGTTCTTGATCTAATAGTAGTAGTAGTCTCTCGGTAACCGAGGATGACGATTGTCTTTGTGCGTTTTCAACTATGGTGTATAGATGAGTGTGCACAAAGACACTTGTGCGTGAATGAGATTCGAGTGGAAAAGTCCATGCACAGAGACAGTCCCACTCTCTCGACGTTGGAAGCCTGGGTCCAGTGGCACGAAAAGTCGTTACACCTGGAGACTTCCTCAGCTGCATTGGATGGCCGTGTTGTCTTTTGTGCTCCATCACGCCCTAAGCACTCCACAGTGCTTTGCTGCGTTGCCATCTCAGCTGTTGAACCTTCTTGTTGGTTTCTTCCGTCTGTTCCGCCGAAGCAGTCTTCACATGCTGGGTGAGCAAAGCCTTAGTTCACCAGAGGTCAACAACCCGATGGCTACCCTCACAAGGTTTAGCCTGCTTGTCAAAGCCGTTGCCCAGGGTGTGGCTGCTGCCTCATGCTAGTAGCTATCTTGATCGAAATAAAAATGTAAATAGACTTAAACTGAATTCTCCACAAAACCTTTCTTCCATTGATTTATATTTTAGTACTGCTGGAAATCAACCTGACCTCAAAGCTATTTTGGTGGAATCAAAGAAGTAACCATTACAAACTCTTCATGAAGAGGTAGACATCATGCTAAGCACAGCCCATGCAAAGGGGAAAAAAATAGCCAGGCCCTCTAAGAGCTTACATTCTAATGGGGGAAACTAAATAGGTGGATAGCTACAAATATCTATCTATTGACATACACATGTGCAATTAAACATAGATTCATATATGCAAATGTGTAGTCTTTATGTATACTCTACATACATGTATATATTGCAAACCTTATTTGTGTGTGTGTCTGTGTATGTATGTAGCAATCCTTTTAAGTTAAACACAGACTAGATTTGATATAGATAGAGTCTGTGTTTAACTTAACAAAATGATAAAAATTTTATTTTCAAATTCCTTCCAGGTCTAAATCTTATGATTCTCTGTGATCAATGATCTCCTTCCTCTTGATTGTATGTTCATTCTTGTACACAAACATACACACATAAAATTCATAAATAGTCTCCAGGTATCTTTAGAAAGAAAGGAATGAGCTTTTGGGAAAGCCATCTGATGGAAGCTGGTACTTAAGCCATGGATTCTAAGAGGCAGATGTAAGGAGGGAGACCATTTCTGGTATGGTGGACATCCAATTAAAAGGCTCAGAAGTGGGAGATGGAGAGTTGTGCATAAGTAATGGCTAGGAAATCAATATATCTGAAAAATTAGAAAAGAACCAAGCTATAAAGGGCATCAAATGCTACATTTAAGGAGAGGAAAGTGATACAATATGATAAAAAAGGGCAAATTTATACTATTAAAAAAAATGAGTGAAGTCTTTAAACTATAGTTTAGGAAATTTATTTTCAATTAATCTCTGGCTAAATTCTAGAACAGATTATTTATAGGTGATCCAAAGGATAATAGGGACCTACTGGAGTTTATTAAGAAGCATGACATATATGGTTAGACCTGCACTTTTGGAAAATCAGCAGTTGTGTGAAGGACAGCCTCAAATGAAGAGACTTGAGGAAAGGAGATTCAAGATAAGACAATGGTTTAAGTGAGAGATCCTAAATGATGGTGTTGGCTATATGACTAGAGATGAGACAGACATATGTGAGAGATGATGTGGAAACAGGATTGTGACTTGGGACCCTAATACGGTTGTTAGGATCAAAGAGTCAAGGGCTAGATTTGAGAGGAATATCAGTGATCACAGATTCCAACATTCTAATTTACAGATGAGCAAATTGAGAACCAGAGGTACTAAATAACTTGCATAAGGTTATACCTATTAGTGCCAAGATTGGTATCGAGAACCTTTGGTTTCAAATCTATTATTTGATGTAACCAGGTTGCCATGTCATTAGACTCCATTTAGAATGAGCTCATGGTATGCATAGTGGCTAATATATGGTGCTTTTCACATTCCTTTCTTACTATAACTTTAATGTTTTTGTTTTAATGACAAACAGCAATTATCAACAAACAGGGATATTTTAGTATACAAAGAAGAAAAATTATCTACAAAAGTGAACTTCTAACATATAGTTTGGACTTTTAAAGTATATATCAAATTTAACATGTATATAACTAAATTGTCCTTTTTGTGACTTCTCCTGAACTAGTTTTGTTTTCTTATATGGATTGATGACAGCATTTTTTCTTTGAAAACTACATGTTTGAGGCAGGTGGTTGGCTCAGTATGTAGAGACATGCCTGGAGACAGAAGGTCCTGGGCTCAAATTTTACCTCAAACACTTCCTAACTGTGTAACTCTGGGCAAGTCATTTAAACTCAGTTGCCTAGCCCTTATTTCTCTTCTTCTCTGGAATCAATATTTAGTATCAGTGTTAATCTAGAAGGTAAGGTGTTTTTTTAAAGGAAAAAGAAAGGAAAGAAAAGAAGAAAATCGTATAGTCTTTGATCACTTGTCTATATAGAATGGATTTTATTCTTACATATTTGTATCAATTCCCTCCACATCTTGCCTATTAAACCCTTGTTGGGTAAATTTGCTAAAAAAAAAGATTATTACCTATTTAACTATTTCTCTTTCAGTTGTAACTTTGTTTATATAGCTCATTTGAAAGCTTTTTAATTTTACGTGATCTTCTATAATCATTTTTTTCTTGTTTAGTTAAAAATTCTTTCCTTGGCTATAGGTTTAAAGGAATTTCTTTCTTCTTCTCTTTCTCTCTTTTTTTTTTAATCCTATGACCTTTTATGTTTAGGTCATGCAGTCTTTTGGAGATTGTTATGGTATATGCTGTGAACTGTGGATCTAAACCTAATTTCTACCAGATTGTTTTGTAGTAGTTCATATGCTCCTTTGGCAAGTCACTTAACCTTTCAATGCACCCAGGTAAACCTCTAAAGGGATAAATTATAGATGAGTGGCTGATCTGACTTGGTAGAGGGCGTTTCCACATGGTGAGTTACTCATACTTATAAAAGCATAAGTCAGAAACCAAACAAACAATTTAATTCATTCAACCACCCTCTATTGAGTATTTACTACATGAATTCACTGAACTCAGTCATCTAGGGTCTAAATACCACTTGCAAATCTCTGATAGCTAGTAAGTCAGAAAATTTTTATTTCCTTAATTTATAGGGCAGTTTGGCTTCATTCAAGAAAGAAAATGTATGTAACATTCTTGCAAGGAGAATCTAGAAAATGTCCATTTGTACTTCAACATAGATTCGGAAAGTGAAAAAAATAAAGTTAAAAGAATATACTCAAATATTTCCTAAATATTTGTATTTAAGTGGTAAAAATGATATTATTTCATTATGTAGAAGCATGTTAGAATATTGTACTTGTAGTCAGAACACCCGTGATAGATCATAAGGAAAAAAGAGGGATGCAATGAGACAAAAAGAGCAAAAGTAATGCTAATTAAAAATAAACAGTTGAATGGAGTCTTTAAATACAGATTAGGACTTCAATTAATCTCTGGAAAAATTCAAAATGGATTAATAAATAAATGGTAGGTGACAAAAAAGGAGGAAGTGATTAAAAAGAGCCAACATGGTTTAGTCAAGAACAAATCATAGCACGTTATATTTATTTCCTTTTCTGATAAGATCAGTAGGTTAGTATAGGGTAATGCTGTACATATATGTATTTGATTTCCTTTAGATTTTGGCAAAACATTTGACTAAGTCTTTTCTGTTATTTTTGTGGAAAAGGGCTTATATCAGCTGTAAGTCCATCCACCAAACAATATCTGGAGTTAAGTGACTTGGCATGCTGGATCAGCCAGGTCATACAGCACCTGGAAAACAATTGCTAAATTTTCAAAGAGAGCATTTATACTTCTAAAATTGATGAGCATAACAAATTAGAGCTTGGTTTGTTGTTTTATTAATTGTCTAAATTTAAGAAAGTGATAGATAAAATGCTAATGATGCAGATTAAACTTAAGAAAATGTTTTGTGTATAAACTTGTTTGATTGGTTATCGAGAGCTAGCTGTCAAACATTTACCATCCCATTGCTGGGTTGTCCCCAAAAATTAGTTCCCAGTGGTTTTGTGTGACCTTTGAAGGATATCTCAAGAATGCCCCAATGTTCTTTCCTTGCTTCTATGGTATTTAACATCTTCATCAATAACTTGTGAAAAGATGACATGCTTATCAAACTTTTGATGGCCTAGAGCTAGGAAGGATAGCTAACAAAAACTGTGTATCCATTGAGACCTAAAAAGATCCTGATACGACTAAGGAGATAAAAGTTTCATGGGAATCAACTCTTATCCTTAAATTTAAAAAAATCATCTTCAGAAATATAAGATGAGGAAGTATATTTTTAGAAGGTCCGAGTAGGATATGATACCATAATATCAGTATGTATAAATAGTGAGGCTCTAAGGAGAGCTCCTGGGATTTTAGGCTGCATGGAGAGAGCCATAGAAGTGATCCCACCTGGTGAGGCCATATCTGGAGCACAGTGTTCATTTCTGGGTGCCAAATTTTAGGAAGAACAGTGATAATCTAGAAAGCATTCTGAGGGAGGCAATCAAGATTGTGGAAGATGTTGAATACATGGGGAATGATTGAAGGAAATGGAAAAGAAGGACTTGGGGTGGATAGAGGGTTGTGTTAAAGGATGTGAAGGTTTGTAATATTGAAGAGGGAATAGAATTATTCTATTTGACCCCAGAAGGAGAAAATAAAAGAAATAGATTTTTAAAAATTACAAATAGAAACATTTAAGGTTTTTTAAATATATATAACATATATGAATATTCATACACATATGAGAAATATATGAATCTACATAGATGACTACATATTCTTAAATATATTCCTACATACATACAAATACACATGTACACATATATGCATATACTTGTGTGTGTGTATTCTTTAGAATCTGACCTATCTGAAAGTAGAATGGGTTTCCTTGAGAATTTTCCCTTACTAGAAGAGATCTTCCAGTGAATTCGATACTTTACCCTTGTCAGACATGGTACAGAGAAGATCCTTGTTCATGAATGCAGTTGGAATTAATAAATCTTTTTAATACTGAGATTTTTCAACCCTATGATTCTTATTTAGCCCCTTGCTCTCTCCCATACTAACTATAAAAGCAACTCCTTCTTCTCTCTAGGTTTATTTTCTCATCTGTAAAATATAATAAAATAAAATCTGACAAATACTTGAGGACCTACTACTTACAAGGCACTCCAAAATGCATTAGAGACAATCATGTGGAGACAATCATGAAAGAAAAAAAGATTTGCTCTCAAGGAGCTTATCTTCTATTCTAGATGATTCAGCATGTAAACAGATAAGCAAAAACATGAATATTTGAAGAGGCAGAGAGCCCTAACGAGTAAGAGGATCAGGAAAGAGTTTATGTAGGAAGCAGCATATCAACTGAGTCTTGAAGAGAGCCAGGGATTAAAAAAAAATAGAGTTGGGAGCGTTTAAAGACAAAGGGAGAGGAGATGCCATGCCATATTCATGAAAGAGCAAAAAGGAGCCAATGCACTGCCAATAGTTGGGAGGCTGAGAATATGAGATCAGAATATAGGTGCATCTGTGGGTGTGTGTATTTGTTGTAATTCAAACTCTGGCTCTGGTTATATAGGGAATATATTTATATATAAAAATATATATGTATATAAAAATATATGCATCTCCTAGACATACACACATGCAGATACACATGTACATGTATGTATGTACTCATGTGTATACACCTGTGTTCACACACAGATACCTCTAGGTATTTGAGTAACCATATGAAGTTATAGACACAACCAAGTCATTTTCAGATTGCAAAGGAGAATATAAAAGATTAGGAAACCAGTCAAGAAACTACCAGACAAGAATGTTTTCATAGTGTCTCCCTCAACCAGAATGTATTTTATCCTATCCCAGAACACAAATCTCTCTTTAGCCACAGTCTCCATAATAAAAAGCAAAGTCCCAGATATTTGGTGCTTCTGCCATTTTTCTAGCCAAGTATATGTTTTCTCTAGTTTCCTCCCTAGGACCACCCAAACAAATCTTGGATCTGGGACACAAAAATGTGCAGGATTTCAGATTCCCCCTGATTCTTCCTAAATCCAGGCTGATTTCCTCTGGCACAGTAACTGAGAGAGAAAAGAACAGCACAATGTAATCTCCTTTTATAATCTCCTTAATTTTATTTTAGCTTTCACCCACACAGGACACTCCCCAAAAGACAATCTGTTCTAAGAACAGCTCAGTCTAGTTTCCTAGGAAGAAATGAGGGATAATGGTAGAAAAGAATGTTAGGGCTCTCTCTGCCTCTTTCACCTTACTTTTTCATATCTGCCCCAGTACTTGAGTACAAACTTTATAAATATATTGATTCTAATAACTTGCAGGGTTTTTTTTTCCCTAGGAATTATTTCTTTGTCAAATGAAATTCAATTATTCACTAGACTATGTAAACATAGATAAAGAAAAGGGAGTCTAAGACTGGATTGTCCATTGTTTTTGTAACTAGGTTGGCATTAAGAAACAATTGAAAGTAGACTAGTTTTGCCTTTGGTGTTCTCCTGAAGTCATCACTCAGCTTCTCTTTCCTACCTTTCTAAATTCTTAACTCACTCGCTTCTAGCATTCAAGTGATCCCAGGTAATTCCTTCAGGTACTAACTCTCCTTGAGGGTATTTTTATTTGAATAAGTAACCTTAAAAATCAAAAGGAATGAATCTCTAAAGTGAAATTTCAGGCTACATGAGAGAGAGTAGGACATATTGTTACCCCAAACACCTAAAATAGAACATAGGTAGTCAATTCTTTCATGTACTATTTTTTACAATCCTTACCTTCTGTATTAGAATCAGTACTATGTATTGTTTCTAAAGCAGAAAAGTGATAAAGGCTAGGCAAATAGGGTTAAGTGACTTACTCAGGATCACACAGCTAGGAAGTGACTGAGATCATATCTGAACCTAAGACCTCCTGTCTCTAGATCTGGCTCTCTCTCCACTGAGCTCCCCTGACTCCATGGTATTAAAGATAGCTCCAATTTGAACTCAACTTGTTCAGTTTCTCTAGGGATTAAACAATAGGAATAAACTCCTCATTGATCTCCCTTTCTCTCTTTTCAGTCTCTCCCCTCCCTAATCTATCCTTTATGCATCTACCTCTTGGATATTCCTAAGGCTCAGGTCTAACCACATCATTCCTTTCATTGATTCCTTATTTTTTAATAAGAAAAAATCCAAATTTTTAGTGTGGTACTTAAAGCCTTCTACCATTTAGCTCCCACCTACCTTAAAGGTTTGCCTTACAATTGTTCTTTTTCATGCATGATATGTTCTTGGCCCACTACCTTTTCACCATAACTTGACATTCCATCTCTTAGCGCAGTGTATTTGTACAAGTTGTTCCCAAAGTCTGAATGCATGCTATTCAGACATTCCATTCATGTGTCTACCTTTCAGAAGGTATCTTCAAGATACCTTCTTAGCTATCTTCAAGATTCCACTGAGGGGTCATTTCTTCTATGAAGTCTTAACTTATGTCTCTAATCATTAGCATTTTCCTCTTCTTTCTCCTATCTTTTATTTATTCACTTATTTGTATTGCCCTCTTCTTCCTCTTACCTTTTATTCACATATAGACATATCTACATACATATATAGACTATCAATTTGTATGTCTACCAGTCCACTTGAGTAGACAATGCTCCTCAAGAGCAGAAATTTCATTTTTGTCTTTGTGTTATCACAGTGGTTTCCAAATAGTAAATACTTTTAAAATATTTTTTGAATTGATGAACTTTTATTAAAGTTTTTAACTTAGTGGTGCTTTTAATTTTAATATATTAGGTAGATCATATCTATTAGGCTATAAGTAAATTAGAATATTGGTTTTATTTATATATATTATAGTGGTAGTCTCTTATACCCTATACCAGTGCCCTATACCAGGCACTGCAGGTATACAGAAGAAATTTTAAAAAAATAACCCTGTCCACAAGGAGCATATATTCCAATATGGTGGCAACACACATAGGAGACTTGTGGTTAGGCAATTTCTTCTGAAAAGTGGGAGGCTTGACTAGGTGAGCCCTAGTGGAGTAGATTGATGCATACCATCCTGTCATAGTGAGAACACTGATTTGATCATATTTTATGGTTACAGAACTATATATATACATATATATAGTAGTCTCTCAGTGATCGAGAATGACTACTGTCTTTGTGCATTATCATCTATTGATGTACCCTCATGTGGCTTTGGAGTCCAAAGGCTGAGGCACAGAGTTTGTGGCACATGGGGCATGGGACGCCAGTTGTTATGGGAGGTGCGGGTGTGGCCTGGTCTTGGCATTCACGCGCAGCGGCAAGATGTTGACGTCACTCATCTTCAAAGGTGGTGGCGACATGGTGAATGTGGGTTCGCCAGCTGCTTCTGTCACAGGCAGTGAGTTCTAGTTGTTTTGGTGTAATGCCAGCCCACTTCAAGTTTGACTTTAGCTGATCCTTGAATCTTTTCTTTGGTCGGCCTTGTTTCCTGAGTCCAGCTGACAGTTCACCATAGAATACCTGTCTTGGTATTCGCTGTGGGTCCGTGCGGATGACGTGTCCAGACCATCATAGCTGGGTTTTGAGGACCATCACTTCGATGCTGGTGGAGTTGGCTCTGTCAAGGACTTCCTGGTTGGTGATTCAGTCCTGCCATCGGATTCTCATGATTGACCGGAGAGAGCGTTGGTGGAATTGCTCCAGCTGCTTCATGTGCTTCCCGTACAGTGTCCATGTCTCACAACCGTACAGGAGTGCGCTGTGAACCATTGCGTTGTACACTTTGAGCTTCGTCGCAGTGCTTACACCACTGTGTTGGAGGACTTTGCAGCGCAGCCGCCCGAGTGCCTGGCTAGCCTTTTGGATCCTGGCATTGATCTCATGGTCTAGGGACCCGTCGTTGGCGATGGTGCTGCCCAGGTACTTGAAAGTGTTGATGTTAGAAAGCTGCGTGCCATTGATTTTAATGCACGGTTGGTTCGTTGGTCTCCCTAGTGCAGGTTGGAACAGCACCTCTGTTTTACTGAGGCTGATAGTCAGGCCAAACAGTTTTGTTGCGGTGGAGAACCTGTCCACAATGGTTTGGAGATGATTTTCTTGGTGGGCCATGAGAGCACAGTCATCTGCGAAGAGAGCTTCCAGCATGAGTCTCTCTGTTGTCTTTGTTTTTGCAGTCAGGCAGCGAAGGTCCAATAGTGAGCCATCCAGTCGGTATTTGATGTAGACACCCAGGTCTAGATCCATCACAGCATGTCATAATACTTGGGTGAAAAATAGGTTGAAGAGTACCGGAGCGAGGATGCAGCCTTGTTTCACACCATTAGAGATATTGAAGTGATCAGAAGTCTCTCCACCAGATAGGACTTCCCCTGTCATGTCGACATGAAAGAGCTGGATCCATTTGATGAATTTTGCTGGGAAACCGAGATTGCTAAGGATCACCCACAATGCACCCCTGTTCACTGTGTCAAAAGCCTTTGTCAGGTCTATGAAGACAACGTAGAGACTCAGGTTCTGCTCAAGGCATTTTTTCTGCATTTGCCTCACTGTGAAGACCATGTCAATGGTGCTACAATCTGGTTGGAGGCATCTCTGAGTTCTGGGGGCATGTCTTCCTCCTCCCATATGCTGGTCAGCACTATGTGGAATGCCTGGAGCGCCTTTCCATTTAAGGCCTTGTACACCTCGGTTGGGATCCCGTCTTTACCGGGTGCCTTGCCTGTACTCATTTGTTTAATGGCTTTTTGGACTTCCTCTATTGAAGGAGGGTCATCAAGTTGTTCAATGGTGCAGTTTTGGGGGATCTGGTCAAGGGAGCTTTGGTCGACTGAAGAGGGTCGGTTGAGAAGCTGACTGAAGTGTTCTTTCCACCTGTTGCTGATGCCTTTTTTATCTTTTATGAGAGTGTCACCATCAGAGGATAGCAAGGGAGTGGTGGTGGGTTTTGATGGCCCATAAACAGTCTTGAGGGCACTGAAAAATTGTTTGTAGTTTTTCATATCAGCAAAGTGCTGGATTTCTTCTGCCTTTTTTTCCCACCATCGGTCTTGCATCTTCCTGATCTCACGTTGCGCCGTGGCTTGGAGAGACTTGAATCTGTCCTTTTTAGGAGCAGAGTTTGGGTTATTTTGCCACTCCATAAAGGCTTTGTTCTTTTTTGCTCAATAGGTCTTCAATAGCAGTGTTGTTTTCATCGAACCAGTCCTGGTGGTTGCATTGTTTGGGGCCTAGGACTGCCTTTGATGTTTCCTGCACTGCTTCTCTGAACTGGTTCCATTTCTCGGTTGAGCTTCCAGTGAGTGGTCCCTTGACAAACAGCTTGTCGTCCAGGCAGGACTGGAATGTTTGCAAATAAGATGGATCTCTAAGACAACTCATGTTGTAAAATGCGCGAACTGTCTGGGCGCGTTTTGGATGGCGAGGCGCAATGTGCATTTGAAGAGTGACTCTAACCAATCGGTGATCTGTCCAGCATTCAGCTCCTCTCATGGCTCTGGTGATCTGTACATCCTGGTGGATGTCTCGCCGGTGTACAATGATGTAGTCAATGAGAAGCCACTGTTTTGATCGTGGGTGCATCCACGTTGTTTTATATTTGTTCACCATTCTGAACACAGTGTTTGTGATGGTGAGTTCGAACTCTGAGCATTTGCTGAGTAACAGTAGGCCGTTGTTGTTCATTTTGTCCACGCCGTGTTTGCCGAGCACTCCTTTCCATCTTTCATGTTCCTGCCCAATGCGGGGGTTGAAGTCTTCCAGTAGTATCAGCTTGTCATTTGTGGGCACTGAGTGCAGGACTCTGTGCTGGTCAGTGTTGGGGCATATGCACTGATGATTGTGGCATACCAGTCTTTGCTGAGAGGCAAACGGATCTTCATGAGCCTCTCACTGATGCCCACAGGCAAGTCTGGCAGTTGTTTGAGCAAACTGGTCTTGATAGCCAGGCCAACACTGTGAATTCTGTCTTCATTTGAGGCTCTACCTTTCCAGAAGAAGGTGTATCCAGTGGTGGGTTCGCTGAGTGATCCCTCTTTTGGTAATCATGTTTCACTTAAGGCTGCGATGTCAATGTTATATCGCGCCAGTTCTTTTCTGATTAGAGCTATTCTTCTCTCAGGTCTTGGGGTATACTCTCTGTCAAGTAATGTTCTGATGTTCCATGCTCCTAGTAGGAGTTTCTTTGTATTTTGTTTTCTTTGATTTCGACCACTTAAAGGGATGACCCGCCAGCCGCGGTGTGCTGACCGGGTGTTTGTAGGGCAGGCAATGTTTGGGACACCTTTTCTAGTCCCCTACCTTGATTAGGGTGAGCAGTGCTGTCTTAGAGAGGGCTGCTCAGTCGCCCAGCTGCTGCCGAACGTCCCTGTTGCCCAGAGGGCCGAGCGACCACTGGTCCGTGGGCTACCTACATGCAGGATCGTGACTACAACTGCCAGTGGTCACCTCCACCTGTTGCATCGCCACTCCCCCATCGCCGCAGGTCTTGAAGAGGGTGGACAGGGTTAGGATAGATGAGTGTGCACAAAGACACTTGTGCATGAAAGAGATTTATATGTAGCTAATAAAAGTAGTAAAGGAAATGTGTCAGGATTGTCTTGGGAAGGGAGGAGAAGAAAAGAGTTAAGAACACATTCTCTATGCAAAGAAAATTTCTTTCCTAGTTCTTCTCATAGCAGTCTCCTTGGCATAAGGAGTATTCTCCAAATACAGAAATCAACTGTGATAAATATCTTTTCTACACTGCAGGTAAGGTTCAGAAAGAGTTAAGCTATAAAACATACTTTAGTGATAATGAAGTAATAGCATTGTGGTTCTATTCTCCACATCATGAAATCTATCAATGGAAATAGTCAAAATATTGACTATTTGAATCTTGAAAGGCAACATATATTAGCAGGAAAATAGTTTGGGAATAAAAATATCTGAGTGGTAAAGCCAAAATGATGGAATAGAGGCAGCATCCCCAACAAACTCTCCCAATAGTCTCTTCTAAATGCAATTTTAAAATAACATACGAAATTGAATTGTGAAGCAGCAGAGCCACCAAAAAGTGAGACTGAGACATTTTTCTAGTCCATGAGAAGGAGATGGAAGAAAAGGAATGTGATGCAGAGGTGGGAGCCAGCCTACAGAAAAATAAAGGCAACACCAGTGATGGACCTCAGAGGTGTCTGTGGAAGCAGCAGCAGTAGTAGCCGCAGCAGGAATTCTTAGATGATTAAGGGGATTGGGCAACTGGTCAGAGAGAGATGGCAGGATATCCCAAATCTGACACTGGGTACATGACTTGGCACTGTTTGGCAACTCCGTTGTACATATACACTTCTTGGACATGTTTTGGGGCAGAGAGGAACATTTATGGCTGCTAAACATCAGGAGTCCATGTTACAGTTCTAGAGAAGAGAGGAGTGCTAGTGTTTGCTATTGAAGGGGAATATGGCCTTTCCTGGGTAAAGAACAGAACATAGACCATGAAAGTAGTGACTGTTTCTCTCACCTGATCATACCACCTTGGAAGCCTGGAAACTTATAGATTCCCAGAACTATCTCTAAAAATAACAATGAGAGAAAGTCTGAAGTTTAAGACAGCCCCTCCCTATCCTCAGATGAGCAGAGCCCAATTTTGACATAAAGTTCAAAATCAAAATCAAGAAATAGACTGGATAATGAGCAAACAAAACAACAACAATAACAAAAAAGTATAATAATCTGACCATAAAAATCTACTGTGGTGATAGGGAAGAGCAAAACAAAAATTCAGAAGCCAACAACATAAAAAACAGCTACAAGCCTCAAAGAAAAATACAACTTGGACATAAGCCAAACAAAAACTAGAAGAGCTAAAGAAAGAGATACAAAATGACTGAGAAAATATTTGGAAAAGAAATGAGAGCAATGCAAAGCAAATTACAAAATGATAATTAATGATGGCAAAAGAAACATAAAAGATACTGAAGAAAATAACTTTTAAAAACAGATTATACCAATGGTAAAAGAGGCACAAAAGTTCACCAAAGAAAAGTAGTTTTTAAAAAGCAGAATTGGTCAAAAAGAAGTACAAAAGCTTATTAAAGGAAAAGTAGATTAAGGGAGACAGTGGTCAGAAGCAAAACAGATTTTTGAGGAGGAACAAGATTAAAAGTGAGACAGCAAGATAAACAGAAGAAAATAAGATGAATGAAAATATATCACTAATAATCATAAGAATGAATGTGAATGGGAAAAATTTACCCATAAAAGGAAAGCAGATAGTAGAATAAATTAGAAACCAACAATAAGTTGCTTGCAAGAGACACACTTGAAACAGAAAGAACAAAAAAAGAGTCAAATCAAAGGGTTGGAATAGAAACTATTATGCTTCATTTGAGGTAAAAATGACAGGGGTGGTAATCAAGATCTCAGACAAAACAAAAGCAAAAATAGATTCAATTATGGAATAATCAGGGGATTATGTTTGCTAAAAGATACCACAGACAATGAAGTAACATCAATATTAAATCAAATGGCATAGTATAAAGAAAAAGTTAAATAAGGTACAGTAGGAAATGGACAGTAAAATTGTTACTTTTCCCTCTCAGAACTGGGTAAATCTAACCATAAAATAAATTTTAAAAGAAGGTAAGGAGATGAACAGAATCTTAGAAAAGTTAGATATGATAGGTTTTTGGAGAAAACTGAATGGGAATAGAAGGGAGTATATCTTTTTCTCAGCTGTACATGACACCTTTATTAAAAAAAAGTGACTATGTATTGGGGCATAAAAATCTGATAGCTAACAGAATAAATATAGAAACATTAAATGAATCCATTTTAGACTATCATGCAATAACATGATATCAAAATAAATACTATGTAAGCATAGATTAAAAATTCATTTGGCCACTAACTGGTGGTGGGGAGGGAGGGAAATTGACAGCTTAGAACTTAAAACATCACAAAAATAAGTAAATAAATTGAACCTGGGAAAAGGTAGCAGGATTACAATATACAATATATAATTTACAAAATTTATACAATGCATAAATTACAATATACAATTACAAAATACAATTAAATATAGATAACATTAAAAATTAACTGGAAACTAAATAATGTAATTCTAAATGACGAGTTAGAAAGAATAAATCATAAAAACAATCAATAATTTCATTAAAGATAACAACATCAATGAGAAAATAGACAAAAATTTATGGGTTTCGGGCAAAGCAATACTTAGGAGAAAATTTATGTCTCTAAACAGTTACATTTTTAAAATGAGAGAGGGAGAGAGAGAGAGAGAGATTACAGATCTGTGCATTGAGTATGCCATTGTGCTATTAAAAAAAAAAACTAAAAAAGAACAAAATAAAAATCCCAATTAAACACTGAAATAGAAATCCTGATAATCTAATGAAAGGTTAATAAAATTGAAAGTAAAAGAATTATTGAGCTAATTAATAAAAACTAGGAGCTGATTTTTTAAAACAATAAGATAGATAAATCATTTCATTAATGTGATTTTTTAAAAAGCCAAATTACTAGTATCAAAAATGAAAAGGACTCATGAAGAAAAAATCCTCCATTCCAGAGAGAGAATTGATGAACTGCATGCAAATTAAAGCATAATTTTTTTCACTTGCTTTATTTATCTTGCTTTTTTTTTTCCAACATGGCTATTTAATATGTGGAATAGGGGCTTGAAAGAAGTAGAGAATTTGGAATGGAATTTTCTTTTAATGAATACTAAAAATAATATTTTTTTCATATCTAGGTTCAGGCCTGGTTCTGATACTGACTAGCTGCATACTTTTATTAATTCATTTAACTTTTTTGGTCTCAGTTTCCCCATCAATAAAACTGTTGGATCAGATTGTTTCTAAGGTCTTTTCCAGTCTGAAAATTTCATGAGTCTGTAATTTTTCGTATGACAAATAACATCAGTTCTTGGTACAGAGGATCTCAGAACACTTGTATGAATTTAAATAAGACATCTTGGGATCTAAAGAGTTGGAAGGGACTTAAGAAAGTGACAAGTCTGATCTGTACTTGAAAAATAATGTCCTTGACAACATACTTCACAAGTAAGTACCCATACTTTGTGTGAAGACCTCCTCTAGGAAGAAAAAATTCATTATTTCCCAAAGTAGCCCATTTTTCTTTGGAATAGTTTTCTCAGCAAGTTTTTCTTTACAAAAATCCAAACTTGCTTCTTTACAATTCCCATGCATGATTGCTCTTTGGTCTTCCTTCTGGGTCAATCCTTTAAACGCTGAAAGACATCTATTGTGTCTTCACTTTTAGCTGTTTACTCTACCTGGAAACCTGCTGCCTTTCCACACAGAGAAGGACTCTGCCCTTGAGGCCTATTCCCTTTGGTGAGCCCCTGATTGAAAAAAAAAAAACATATGATAAGAAGGGCTAGCCATGATGCTCACTTACTTCCACTTCTCCCTCCACACTGGCTTACTTGCCCACTAGCTACTCTTCTTTTCTCCCCACCTCTTCCCAAACCTTCAACTTTTTTGTCTTCCCTTTATATTTTATCTTCTGTTAGAAAACAAGCTTATTGGGGATAGGGACTATTTATAGTCTTGTGTTTATAATGTAGCACAGTGCTTGGCACACAGTAAACAAATAATTCTTCTCTCTCTCTCTTTCTCTCTTTCTCTCTGTCTGTCTGTCTCTCTCTCTCTCTCTCTCTCTCACACACACACACACACACACATTCACAACCTCAGTTCCTTCAATCCTTATATGGCATGAACTAGAGTCCCTTACTCATCTTCATTATATGTTCTCCGTCTTTTCAATGCTCTTTCTCAGAACTAGTCTTCATGTGGTCTGAACATCAAGAATCTGGTTTTGCCCTTGAAAAGCAATAATATCTTAAAATTGATCAATTTTTATTCAACTTGGATGAAAATTTGATCTTAAGAAATTCTGGGACATAAGTAGGGCTTTCAGGTAAAAAGTTTTCTATTCTTGACTAACAACCAGATTGAAAATTCTCCTTGCTTGGATTAGAAAGTTTCATTTCTTTTTTTTTTTTCCTTTGGAGGGAAAAGAAAGTCTGTGCTGCCTAAGAACTAAAATTCAAAGGAAGAAAAATGGTCACCAGGATACTTGAGCAGCATAATGCTGGTTTTTTAAACTTAATTCCAGTTTCCAACAAGGAAGGTTCCAATTCCTCCCCTAACTAAATCTCTTTGCTTATTTTGGCAGACATGTGGTTCTCTAATGATGGAAATCCCACAGCTGGTTTGGCAGTTTTTACAGTGAACTTCAACCATGGCATGATGGTGTGGAGGGGAGAGGCATGGGATGGGGGAATCAAGAGTCCTGATTCTAACAGTAATCAAATCATTTAACATTTCCAAAAGATGGGAGAGTTCCTATCTGACAACTATCTACCTCCTTGGAATGATTGAAAGAAGATCCAATAAAAAAGACTTCAGAGTTCTTAGTTCAGAGGTATCATTGAATTCATTAGGATTTATCCAACTTTGAAAACAACTTGCTCTAGGCTTATTAGCTATGGTCTGGAGCAGGGGTCCTTAATTTTTAGGTATTATGATAGTGTAGTGAACCCAATTATGTTGAGATACAATTATAAGTTATTTGAAATGCGATATAATAATAAATCTAGTGGCAAGCCAAATAAATACAATAATTTCAAAATAATGATAAGTAAAACAGTATTTCAAGATATCTGAAATTATAGTATAATATGGAAAATCATGATTTTTATTGGTGCTAAAGTCATGATTACTGATAACCCTACTGTCGTTTATTACCTACATTAATAACTAAAATAAATGCTAAATTTTAGTTATAGATTAATTGTATTTGAGGAAGATGGAACAGTGAGGTAGCACAGTAGATTGAGTGCTGGGGCAGAAGAAAGGCAGACTTATCTCCCAGAGTGCAAATCTGGTCTCAAATACTTATTAGCTGTGTCACCCTGGGCAAGTCACTTAATTTTGTTTACCTTAGTTCCTCAACTATAAAATGAGCTAGGGAAGGAAATAATAAACCACTCCAGTATCTTAAAAAAAACAACAAAAAAAATGGGGTCAGGAAGAGTCAGACCCAACTGAAAAAAGACAGAACAATTTTTTTCTCATCAAAGTTAATGGACATCTATGGATCTCATGTTAAGAATACCTTATCTAGAATCTGACTTACATTTAAGACACCTCTATAGGCACGATAATAACTTTATTGTAATGTGGAGTATTGGGAGGAATGATCTGAAGTTTAACCTTGGGTAACTCTTGATATATATTTTTACTACCAACAATACTTTCTCTCCTATCTTCATGCTTGCTTTCCACCATCCATACCCTTTGACTCCAAACCTAACAGCAACAAAGGGGAGAATGGAGAAGAATAGAGAAAGAAAAGTGAAAGGCAAAGATATTTTTTTCTTTACCTTCTTACTCCCAGCTCCTGGCCATTGAAGGTCATTGAAACAGCTTTTAAAGGTTACCAAGTAAAACAATTTGACTCTTCTCTAGGGAAAACTGTAGCTTTATAAGAAGACTAACGGCCATAAACAGTGAGGTTGAATTGGTCTATAGGGGCCATCCCAAAAGCATTCTCAGTTTCCATTCCTGGATCCAGTAGACCAAGTGGGAGTTCTGTGACTTTCTTCTGGCAATATCTGACTGAAGGCTAATGGTTTTGCACTTTGATAGGATGAAGGGTTCTTTTACTAGCTACAAATCTGGAAGAGCTAATGATTCCCTATAATGGAGTGACCAACCCCTTAGCCTTTTCCTTCCTTTCCAACTACAAACTTTGTCAGGATGGTTTTACTGCTTCCTCCAATGGAAGTGGGAGAAGGAGAGGCTTGCTGTGACCCCTATACCCATGTAGCTATAAACACACAGCATCTAAAGCATATGCCCTGCAAAGGCAAGACTTAGTCTTGGTTTGAGCTATTTTGTTCTTTCCTATTTTTAGGCAAGGATGTATCTTTCCCAAAATGATCAGGTCCAGTCTTGAAGGTAACTTTTTCAGATCAAAAGGTACAAATTCCCCGAGTCCCATTGAGTCAGAGATGAATTGTGGCAAAGTCCCTAGAAATGGCTCCAGAGTTCTCAGACAGGACAGCCATCAAGAAGGCTGACCTAAACCTGGATATTTTATCCTCCAACATATATAAAGTGTTGTCCATTTTACTGTGGATTGTATTTGGCTATGAAAAGAGGCATGAGGCTTCCTGGACAAAGCAGAATCCTCTGCTATTTGAATATTTAAGGAGTTAGCAAATTCTCCAGCTAAAGGAAACTGATTGTCACAGGAAGCTCATAAATACATTTTCTCAGAACCCTATTAAGAGTAGCTTTAAGTAAAAAGAATTTAGCACTGGTGCTCACTGGCTTGAGAGGACAAGAGAAATAGCTTTGCCTAGCAGGAGAGTAGCAAGAACCATACAGAGAGTATGTAGTAGAGAAGCAACTTCATGTAGTACAGATTGTTCCTAAAAGAACAAAAGACATCAAAGCTTGCAGTCAAAAGATGTAAGTTATCTCAGGTACATGGGTAGCCCCATTTATATGCCTCCCTGCTAGGTTTTATGAACATGTGTCTATTCTCCCCCTTGAATACTCCGAGGATTGGTAGGAGAGAGTGACTTTTGTTACTGTGCAGACCATTCTATTATGGTTATTACTGCCCTGGTCTTTGGTTGAGTAAATGTTATGATTAGTATTTCTTTTGTCATCATTAGTTAAATAATGCATATTTAATAAATAATGATGTCATGGTAACTGATTTTGTATAAATTAGAAACACATGGGTAGGGGCTCAGATCCAGATTGGCAGGTAGTAGTAGTGTACCCTACACACACACACACACACACACACACCAGGATTATCCCCAGGATACTGAGAGAGAAATGAGTTGTAGCCTCATGGAGTATCTTCCTCCTATGGGAACTATCAGCTTGAGTTCATGTTAGAAAAAAGGAGTCAAGAAAGCAGGAATAAGGATCTTCATCAGAATTAAGCTACACATGTACAAAGAATTATTCAGACAATGTTGATCTAAGAGGAATGGAAAATGCTTAATTAGTTGTCATTCAAACTATTTTATATCCTGGCAAGTTATAAGTTTTAATCTCCCAGTAGAATGTAAAAGTAATCATAAATTAAGTCACTGAATTGCATTTTAAATAATTTTGTTAAAGTGGTCTGAATTGTTTCTTTTGTTGTTCAACCTTTTTTGAAGGGTGTAGAAATAAATTTTCTTCCTAATACCTGATCCATACTATATATATTTTACTTTTTTTTTTCAGGGAAAGCCTATATGTAGTCTATGCTCAGTTGTTTCCCTTGTTTCCAACTCTGTATCCTCTTTTGGAGTTTTCTTGGCAAACATACTAGAGTAGTTTGCCATTTCATTCTTTGGTTCATTTTACAGAAGAGGAAACTGAAGTAAACCCTAGCTAAGTGGCCTAAACAAGGTTAGACAGCTAGCAAGGGTCTGAGGCTGGATTTGAATTCAGGTCTTCCTCACTCCAGGACTGGTGCTTTTTCCATTGTTCCAACTAGCTGCCCAATAAATGTAATCTTTATTCTAAGCTGTAAGTAAAACTTTTTGCCACAGCCAGAAGAAAGGTTTGATGAGGCTGAGTGTGTAAAAAAATGGACCCTAATCCTCTCTTATTTATAGTCAGGCTTGCTAGTCCAAAAAGTCTTAGTCCAAAAATATGTCTGAATATGGAAAAACTGGTGAACATGACAGTGCCCACCCTATGGGCTCAGCAGCAATTCCTCAAGGGAAGGCATGCAAAAAACTCACCTTCAAAGAAAGGTTTTGGCTGGTCAATCCAAAATGAAATAATAAAAGAAAACAAACTTGCTTGATGCTAGCTGCCCTCAGGCTAACAGGAAGAAGTAGTGTTCATTACATGGTAGGTTGTCAATAAGAAAAATGATAAATGTCACTTTAAAGTTTCTGGAGTTTTCAAATACACTGGCATATTTGATCCATACCACTGCCCTGGAAAGTAGGTGTTAAAGATGATTATTTTCATCTTTTTTACATATGCAGACACTGACTACATGGCAAAGTTTGAACCAAGCCCCTCTCAGTCCAAGATCTCCTACTCCACACTGCCTCCCATGTTTGACGAGTATTTGCTAAACTAAAAAATCCTATTTAAACCATGTTTTTACTCTTACAATGAAGTTCACTTCAAATAAAAATTTTGGCTCAAAAAATACTACATGGGTGACTAATCACTAATTAGTTTTACCTTTTTTTTTCTTCCATTGTAGTCTCCATAGCTCATGCAGCTGTTTGGAACTGTCTGTTTTGTAATCCTTACAACTGAGAAATGTATTACTGCTGTGGGGGCTGTACTGCATTTTATGGACCTGCTCTACCACTTGCCTCTTTATCACTTTTAGCTGAGTTTCTCCATCATCTCCTTTAAAACCAATTAAAGTGAACTGGGTAAAAAGGGTCTCTCCTTCCACCACATCTATGTGAGGGCAAGGATTACAAAGGCAATGGCATTCAGTTGGCTTGGTTGGTCCTTTAGCACAGAGAATGGTTAGTAGAGAGGATCTACTGTATCTCTACTCAGTATTGAGCCTTTTTGTATTTGCTGTCATCTATACAAGGTGCCAAAATGGATGGGTATTTCATCAGTCAGACAACAACCATGTATAAACTGCTCATTATGTTTCAGGCACTGAGAATTCAAATATAGGGAGAAAGGATTCATCTAGGTGATTCACTGTATCAAGCACTGAGCCTGGAATCAGGAAGACCTGAATTCAAATATGGCCCTAGATACTCACTAGCTTTGTAACCTAGGTAGATCATTTAACCTCTGTTTGCCTAATCCACTGGAGAAGTAAATGGCAAACCAATCTAGGATCTCTGCCAAGAAAACTCCAAAGGGGAGCAGGAAGAGTTGGACAAACAAGAGGAATAGCTTACATTCTAAGGGAATACAACATTTAAAAGGAAGCTGAAAAGGGTACAGAGGGTATTTGACTTGGAGGCATGAAAGAATGATAGAAAAAATCTGGGGACTAGCCTTGAGAGGAATGACATGGCTGCCCTGGATGCCTTCTTTAAATGGAGATTCAGGGAGGAACCAGTTCATCAGTGGGAAAGGGCACTAAAGCAATGGGTACTTCCAGTGAGTTTTTGTTGAGGCTTGAAGGGTGCTAACTAAAGGAGGTAGGAGGCAAAGGTGAAGAGGGAGAGTAGGGACTGATCTTTGTTCTTTGTATCCTCAATACCTAGCAGTGTATTTGGTATATAATGGGCATTTGATGAAAGTTTGTTGAATTGAATTAAATTGGATTTTATTTTATTTTTTAAAAAAGGACATCATGGGTGGTGGTGGCATTTTGGTTTTACTACTTATAGACTTGGCTATTTTCCAGACAATCTTAAATATCTATATTAGAGAAAGTCTGAAATAGCCCAAGGGACTGAAAGAACACTGGGCTTTCCATCTAGACATTTGGGGGGGGGGTCATTCAAAGATAACCAGTCCAATTTGATTTTAAAACACAATGGAACAATTCAGGAATTGATTTTGTTTTAAATTCATGTTCCAGGACAAGAACGAGTTAAAATCAAACTAATCATTATGATTATAGAAATTCAGAATTAGAATGGATATCAGGGATCATATAGCTCAATCCTTTCCTTCTACATATAAGGAAATTGAGGCTCATTCAAAACAGAACATGAATTTGAATCCATATCCTCTTACTCTAAATTCAAAGATCTTTCCATTGCATTATGAATCTCTCTTGAATTTGAGGAAAACTAATGAAGAATCCATTTGACCAAGTACTTATTTAACCTGTGGTTGTTTTCTGTGCTCTAAGATAACTAGGTAATTTGTATCAGGCATTGCAGGCTCAAAGTATCTAAAAGAGTTCATTATCTTCCCTTTGAACCCACTCTTTCTTCTAACTTCTAACTTTCTTCTACTTCTCTTTAGAGTAAATATTACTATTATCCCATTTAATCATGTTTACAACATTGGAATAACCCCTAATTCTTCACTCTCACTCATCATCCAAAACCAATTGATAGTCAAACCTTGTTGACTCTACCTCCATTTCATCCTCCTCTCTCAGTACTGTTCTCTCTACTCACATCACATTTTACTTCAAGCTCTCACCATCTTCTACTTAGACTAATTGGTTCTCTATTCCAACACTCTATACTTTTCACCCTGTCAGTGGTTCTCTATACTCAACTTCTTCCCTATCCAATCCATTCTTCACAGACCTATAAAAATGATATCCCTAAAGCACAATCCCAGCCAAAAAATTTTGCCCATTCTCAAATGGTTGTATAGCCTGTGTTTGAGGGAATATTTACAACAAAAAGAAACTACCATCATCTACCATCATTCCATTTTCAGATATCTGTTATCTAATTTGTTAAGAAGTTTTTTTTTTATCATATCAAGCCTAAATCCATAATTTGTAGAGGCAGAATTTCATAATGGATAGAATATAGGACTTAAGGTCAAGCTGAAATGGGTTCAAGTCCTGCCCTTAACATATCCTGTCTGTGTGTCCTGGGCAAGTCAATTTGACTTCTTACTGGCCTAAGCAATTCTCTATTTTTTTTTACCATAAATTATAGAACAGGTATTAATCTCCACTGATAGAGGGAATTTCACAGAGGAAATTCCTACACTGGTGAAAAATCATGGGTGTAGTAGATGGAACAGTGGACTTCAAGTCAGGAATATGAGTTCAAATTCTACCTTCCATACTGTGTGACCTTTAGCAAATCACTTAGCCTCTGCCTGCCTCAATTTCCATGACAATTGTTAACTGAATAGCACAAAGTCAATGACATAGCCATGAGATACTCCGCTAAGGAACTACCTCCAAGCTGACATCCAACCATTAAAGGTTATAATATCAATCTAATATGAAAGTTCTTAATCTGGGGTCTATTAACTATTTTAAACAAATATTTTGATAATTATATTTCAATAGAATCAGGTTCCTTTGTAGTCGTTAATCCTATGCATTTTTTATTAATTTAAAAAGAGTATCCTAAGGAATCCATAAGTTTTTGCCAGATTGCCAAAGGGGACCATGAGACAGAAATGGTTAGAAGACTCTGGTCTAGTCATTCAACTAATACGAAATTCAACTAAACATCCTATCTTAAAGACTTCAACTCTCCATATCATTCACAAACATAGTCTGACAAAGTTTATTAAATGGTTTGCTGAAATACAAGAACAAAATGTCAACAGCATTCTACCTGATTTAACAATCTAGTAGCTCTGTCAAAAAAAAGGAAATGCAATATTTTTTTTTACTGGCATAACCTGTTCTTGATGAAGGGGGAAGAGAAGGAAAAGGGAATAAGGTTTAAATAGTGCCCAGAGGCAAATAATCTAGCATATGTCTGAGATTTGAACTCATCTTCTTAACTCTAAGTCCAATAGTCTATATACTATATCACCTAACTGAAGTCATCTTGGCTTTAAAGATGACTGCTCTCCCTCTTAGCACTCACAAACTTCCCTCTTTAAAATGTAGTCTACGGTTCATCAGCTATTTCTAAATCTTTATATTTCAAATTTTGGTTTGGCAAAGACAATAACAGCTCCATTCTCCATGGTGGTTTAGGGACTTATGATGACTAGATGGCACAGTGGATATATCATCTCTGAGCCTAGAATCAAAGAGACCTGAGTTCAAATCCACAGTCAGACTCTTAATAGCTATTTGACCTTAGACAAGTCATTTAATCTCTGTTTGCTTCGGTTCCCTCATCTGCAAAATGGAGATAATGATACTTACCTCCCAGAAGAATTATGAGGATGAAATTAGATAAAATCTATAAAATGCTTTTTACTGAAACTGGCACTGGTAGGCATTATAAAAATGCTAGCTACAGTTTAGTACATTACTATTCTATTAAGCCAGGCACCCCTGAACTATATTGTGTTTAAATTTTTTTAATGTTATTGTCTTTTGTGTATTTTTTTTAATACTAGATCTTTTAGCCCTCAATTCAACAGATAGTTATACCCTAAAAAATGAGTTAAACTTTTTTGGTTCATTCACTGAAAGGATTTATTTCTGATCATAAAATCCAGAATCTTTGGTCTTTCTACTTGAAAATGAATGTTCATTTCAACAGACCTACCCTTGACATCTATTGCATAGGTTTAACTAGAGCCAAAGCTAGGAATTTTTGTTTCTGGGGCAAAAAAGGAAAAATGTTGGGAGTTTTTGGGTGTGTGTGTGTGTGTGTGTGTGTGTGTGTGTGTGTGTGTGTGTATGTGTGTGTGTGTTGAGGAGTCAAAGAGAATGGATGGTAAATATTGCTGCTTTAGGCCTGGAACATAACCATAAGGACAGGCTGGATGAGAGGAGCTCCACAATTAGGGAGGTCAGACGTGTCTCTCTAAAATTAGGGGCATCAGATCTCAGAAAGGAGCAGCCATTCTGATGCAGGAGTATCCTGTACCAAGTCTGATGTTCCATTTGACATAATTACCTCCCTTTGAGTTCATAGGGTACATAAGGCTAGAGAAAGGACAAGAATACACAGCATGGGAAGGACAACCTGACCCAAGATAATCTTAGTTTGCGGCACAAAGGAAATCATTCTATAAATCAAGTGGAATCTATAGATAGAATAAAAATAAACACACCTGCTTATTTTGGGCTACTGGAACTCCTTTTGTTTTGCTTTTCATTCAAACATGGGAAGAAACTAATAAATATGGCTCTAGGAATTTTAGAGTCCTTCAGCAAATATACTCCAAAGGAAATCTTTCATTTGAATCTCACCAAAGGGTTAGGTCTGTGGTCTCTTTTGATGAGAGGGGAAGAAAAGCATTGTGGTTAGACATAAACATCATGGAGACCAGGGAAAAGGGAGGGAGAAACTTCTTAAATGAAAGGCTGACTAAATGAAAAACCTGTTCTACAATTAGAAAGGCAAACAACAAAGTCACATTTATTGGAAAGGAAAGCCTAAACAAGCATGTCTCAGCCTATGTCTCTAACAACCAATGGGTTCTTTGTTGGTCTCTCAAATCTGGTCTCCATTGAGACTTGCAAATGCATGGTGGCCTTAAGGGCGGATCTTCATTTTTACAGCTGTAGAACAAAAATACTTTCCGGGGGAAAGAACACAATTCATTTTATGTTAGGTCTTTCATGAACTGCCTCTGTAAACTTTGGAATATCAAATGTCTTCCCCTCTGTAAGTCTCAGTTTCTTCATTTATAAAATCAAGAATTTAGATAAGATCAATTCAAGCCCTAACAGTCCATGACTCCCAATTTGGAATGACATTTCTAATAAGCTTTCTAATAATTAGAACTACTTTAAAATGCAATAGGCATCATCCTAAGGTATTAGGTTTTTCATTACTGGAAATATTTAAGCATAAGAATGAGTACTTGTCCAAAACACTGGAGAAATGGACAGTTGGACAAGATGGCTTCCAAAGTTCCCTTCTAACTCTTGGATCCTATAATTATATTATTCCACTTAAATCATGAATAAATGAGATTCATAAATATCATCTTAGAAGTTGGAAATCCTGGATTCAAATCCCTCCTATGATGCTTACTACCAGTGCGAACTTGTGTAATAGTAACAATGATAATGATGATGATGATGATGATGATGATGATGATAATGATTACATTTATATTGGACTTCAAAGTTTACAAAGTGATTTACAAATGTTTATTCAATCGATCCTCATAACAACTTTGAGAGGTAGGTGCTGTTATTATCCCCATTTTCCAGAGGAGAAAACTAAGGCATTGAGAGACTGAGTATTACAAAACAGTTTGCACACAAATAAAGTCAGATCTAAACAATTGGTGATAAAAAACATTAATTGCTCATGGGTGAGATGAAGTAATATAACAAAAATGGCAATGCTGCCTAAATTAATTTACCTATTCAGTGCCAGACCAATAAAACTACCCAAAATTATTTCAGAGAGCTAGAAAAAAAAATAACGAAAATAATCTGGAATAATAAAACGTAAAGATTATCAAGGGAATTAATAAGAGACAATGACTTAACAGGGTCACACAGTCCATGTCTGGCTCTAGTTTCTGCATTCTATCTACTGGGTCATCTAGGTACCCCAAAAAGTCACTTAACTTCCATGGGCTTCAGTTTTCTTATAATAAAATGAGGATGTTGAACTAAATGGCCATCTCCGAGGATTCTAGATCTATGACCCAGCAATGCTAATATACTCTATGTTTGATATTCTCTCTCTTGTGCTTATGGGTGGTATTACTTTCTCATACCAGAGGAAGATCCAGTATTAAATTTAAGATCTCTAAATTGCAAATCTTTCTTTTATTCTATTGCTTTTTCAGTTTTCTTTTCTCATCCCTCAGAAACCCCCTTACTGCTCTGAATTAAAACTTAACTTCCTTTGCTTGCTTGATGCCATTAGATAATGAAATTCTTGAAAGCAGGGGCTGTCTTTTGCTTTTCTTTGGATCCCAGCCTAGCCAAGTGCTTGGCATTTAGTAGGTACTCATTAAGTAAATCTTTGTTGACTTGACCCAAGTAGTCAGTAAACCAATCAGGACATAAAAAGTGCCTACTATGTTCCAGGCACTGTGGTAGGCCCTGGGGATAGAAGAACAAAGAATAAAACAATTCACTCTCAATAAGTTTGCTTCCATCACTAACTTCTTGGACATAATTTCAATTTTCCTCATGTCTTTTTCCTCTTCAAATTTCTCTTCCAAACTTAAGCTTTTTGAGCATAGTCTGTTTGGGATTACCAATGACACAGGCCTGTTAGGCCAGATTTCATCACCCAGAGGAGGGATATATATATTTACATGTTATCTTCTGCTTTAAAATATAAGCCCCTTGAGAATAGTAACTATGCTTTTGCCCTTATATGAATCCTCAGCTTACCACAGGAGCTGGCATCTAATAAGTTTTTAATAAATGCTTCTTGACTTGACGATTGGACTTACTTGTGTATAACCATAAGTACAGTCCTTTTCCCCAAAGGAACTCTACCAAACCCGGTGGTCTTAACAGTTCATCTGAAAAAGATGCATTATATCTTGATCATGAGTAGCTCGGATGAAACTATTATGAATATATGTGTATGCATATATATGGGGGGGCTCAGTTTCCTCATCTCTAAATAAAACCAAGGGTTTGAACAAGATGACCTTTGTGATGGTCTTATATACCAAGAGAGAGATAGAGAGAGTGAGAGACAGAGAGAGAGAGAGAGAGAGAGAGAGAGAGAGAGAGAGAGAGAGAGAGAGAGAGAGACAGAGAGAGAGAGGGAGAGAGAGAGAGAGAGAGAGAGAGACAGAGAGAGAGAGAAAGAGAGAGAGAATAATAGAGAGAGTAAGAGAGAGACAGAGAGAGAGGGAGAGAGAGAAAAAACATTTTGCTTGTCCTAGAATAGAATGTCTATCTCACTTTGTATACCTTAACCACATAGTTCTTAATATTTGTGGTTCATTAGAAACTCAGGCTATTACTGCCTGAATGAAGTTGACTTTTGAGGATAATTATAAGTGTAGCCTCATTTTTTCTGACCTGATAAAGATGGGAATTCAGAAGATGGCAACGATGTGGACCAAAGAATGCAATCCCTTTATACTCTGTGTATAATTAGGTTCATCTATGTGGTTTATATATTATTCAGTTAAACTTGTAGTTAGATCAACTGAGTGTGAGATTTTATCACTGTTCCTTTACATCCTAAACCTAAATAACAGAGATCTATATCCAAGGTGAGGAATAACAGATACATCTTATATAGGTCAGTCTTGACATCAGTTACCTTAATGCCTTTCCCAGATTCCCTTGTATCTTCCTGGTATGGTTGCTGTTTCCATAGCCCTAGACTCAGAAGCCCCTTTGGCAATACCTTAAAATTTGTTGTATATTAATCAGCCAGCACACCGTGAGGCATATTACATGTGCTCAGCAAATATTTGATCATTTTATTTGGACATAATAGATGAGCAGCACCATCAATACAAAACCAAGAAGTTTAGAGAAACGTTTGGTTTAGGCCATCTTTAATTAAAATGCAAAAAAAAAAATTCTCTTTCTACCCCCTTGCCCCTGTGTAATTTAATTCTGCCTATATGGTGCTGCAAAGTGTTGCCAAGAATTCCATGGAGTCCTGTGTAAACTGACACCCTTGCCAACAAAACTCCATATTAAAACAACAAAAAGACTATGAGCCTAAGACAAACTTACAGCTTCTCTTACAATGATCCCCCTGGGAGACTGTCACAGGGCTGCCAAAATCTCTCCCATATCCTGAAAGTGCCTTTAAAACCTTAACTAAAAAAGCCTCTTTGAAAGACTTTTTAAAAGCAATAGTTCTCAGATCTGTGGGATACAGTTGTTCCACAGGCACCAGTTCTGTGGAAAAAAAAAAAGACCCAAAAAGCCAAAAAACAAAACAAAACTCAAAAAACAAAGGGAAAAACTATTAGGCCCTCCTACCCAGTGGCTTACCCAATGGTGAGCAAAGGCATGCTTCGATTTCAGGAATGACTGAGTTCATAACAACAATCAACACTCAACAACAAACAGTCAACATTTATATGGCACATTGCATAACTGATCTTCTTTAATCCAACTGATTGTCCATAGTTTGGGATGAGGATTAAGTAAGATGATGTAAGTAAAAGTGTTTTGATTAACGCACAATGCCATACACATATAAGCTATTTATTCTTCCACAGTCACTAAGCTCAACCACCAAAGCACTCTACAGCTGATACTATCTTGTCATGAAAGGAGAATACTTGCATTCTGTGTGGAAGGCTTATTACTAGATTGTCCTCACAAGATTTCTTCTTCTTCATCATCATCATCCTCATAGTTATCTCCCTGCACCTACTTTGTATTTTGATCTCTTTATTAAAGCATTTTTTCCATATATGACTGTGTATGTAAGTCTCATGAATCAACTTTGGCAAGACAACAGCAGGGATAGAAAACTAACCAGGAGATTCCAAGCTCCTGAAATAGTTGTATCCCCATCTACAGGGTTGGCATGATAAGAAGTGGTATCCATAAATATCTGGGAAGAAATGTTTAACTCCATGGTACTCCCCATAAGCAATGGAAAGATTGATGTGCCAAACCTCTCTGGAATCGTCTGACAAGTAAAGAATGGCACAGAAGGAAAGGGGAGAAAGATATATAGATGGCAGTCTATCCTGGGAAAAGACGCTGGGCTGGTCATACAGTAAGCATAGCTGACAATAAATGGACTATTCCACTGATAGATTGCATCTCATAAGGCTAAAAATGTCTAATTGGGAGGCCCAAAGCTGAAAGTAATGAACCAATGATTCTAGAATTAGGATCAAAATGGAAAGAGCGAATACAAGATAATTAATTCTGAGATTTAGTGACTCGCTGCTTATATTGTAAAAAGCAGTGACAGACATAAATGATATTTTTTTTAAATGTATTGATATCTTGTTTTTACTTCTCCTATATCTCCCTCTTTATCCTTCCCTTCCCTTCTTCCCAGAAAGTCACCCTTCCAACAACAATTTTTAAGAGAATGAGCAAAAATTAAACAAAATTGATCAATAGATAGAAAATCTTGTTATGTACTATGTTTCACTGCTATTGGCCATTCCTAAAACTTATTCAAAGGTGTGTAGGAAGATGATCTCCTTTTCTTTTGAGCCAAGATTTATACTTCTGAGATATTCTTCTATTGTTTTGTGATGTTTGCTATTTTCATTTATCTTATTGTAGTTATTATTGTAGTGAGTATATGTGTACTGAATATGATATTTTTTCTGAACTTAATGGTAATCCAGTAGTTACTGTTTAGTCATTTTAGTTGTGTTTGATTGTTCATAACCCCATTTGGGCTTTTCTTCACAAAGACAATGGAGTAGTTTTCCATTTCCTTCTCCAGCTCATGGCTCAAAATGGGATTAAGTGATTTACCCAAAGTTACATAGCTAGTAAGTGTCTGAGGCCACATTTGAACTCAGACCTGACACTCTATGCTCTGTGCTGACTAGCTGCTCAGAACCATTATCTCCACTGTATCAATGAGAAACCTGAAGGGCAGAGATAAATGACTTGCCTGAGAAAAAAACAGTACCAAAACCCAAGTCTCCTGACTCCTGACTCTCTTATCCTTCCTTCTTCATTTAGAATTCCGTGAGTAAACCTCCCTTTCATGATGTAAACAGAACACTCCTATTTGTATGGTATTTTTTTTTCCTATGGCAGAATGTATTTAGCAAGGTTCCAATGAATTTTGGTATTCCACATGCAGTTCTGTCCTACCTATTAAAGATGTGGAGGAAGAGTAGGAGGTATGAGCAATTTCCAATCACTTCAAGTTAAAAGCTATTTATTCAACCTGACAGTGGATACTTGCACAGATTCTCTTGCTCTCCCTTCTCTTCTGACCCCCTACCACCTTCTTTTCTTTCTCAGACTCATTTAAGGAATTATTTCTTAATAATATTCATAATTTATGAAAATAAATGATAAAATCAAAATATATTAATGCCAGCATATAAACTCCAGCCCTATTAATTATTAATAGTCCAGAAAGGAAGTTAGAAATGATTCCAAAGGTGACAGAGATAAAGGTGCCTGCTTGCAAATACAAAAAGCTTATCTGAGGTCTTTAAACCCAGAGATTTTCAACCTATAACATGCATATCAAATGCAAATTTAGGTCATATTTCAACTAATGCCACAGCTTCACACTTAAACAGAAATAAAATGTGGCCATTCCAACCTCTCCCTTTATTTTGGAAGCAAAAGATGGTACAAGAATTGTAAAGAGGAGGCCACCTACCCTGGATCATAGATTTAGAGATGGAAGAAATATTAGAGATCATTCAGTCTTACACATTCATTTGACAAATGAGAAAATCAAGGTCTAGAGTAGTTAAATGATTTGCCCCATGTCATAGAAGTTGAATTTCAGTCTAGGTACTCTGACTTCAAATCAGCATTTTTTTGCATTCCACTGGTCCTATATATGATGTGAAGGTCAGTTTTTTCCACCCCTTTTCCTAACTTCCCTTCCCAAGCACTCAAAAAAGCTCCCTTATCCTTCCACATAGTGCCTGAAAACTCATCAGTAGAGGTCAATTTATTTGAATCCTAGAGGGTTTTTTTTTCCTATCATGAGTCACATTAAAATTCAAATACATGGGAGGTCTTACATTTTTCAACTAGTAGTTTTTGACATCTTAGTGGGGACCGATGGAATGGTAGCACTTGGATGACCCAGTCTAAGGGTCCAGGAAAGGAAAAGAGAAACTTGGCAGAGGGCCTAAGATAACCAAGCCTTCTCTATAAATCTGCCTCCTACCTGCTTTGACAGTAAATAATAGAAGTAACTCCCCTGAAAAAAAATCCCCAAATTTCTCTTGCCATTTTGAGTATTGGGTCCAGTCACCATAAATATAGACTGGGAAAGAGGGAGCTTTTTTTTGTTTTTTTATTTTTTTTTTTGAGAGGTTGATTCATGCTACCTTTCATTTAGCTGATATAACAAAAGGGTCTGAGCCAAAGAAGAATGGGAAGCTATGAAATGTGATTCCTTCCCACTTACCTCACTTCCAAAGACTGCTGATTTCTGGCTTGGCAAAGCTATGCAGTTTCAACTTTTGTATTTTGTCCTTGGCACTTTAGAGATGATGCTTTTTTCTTTCTTTAAAGAGATTTTGCTTTTGCCCAGCAGTGGAAGCTCTCTCAAGAAGAATGCTAGAGAATAGCTGAATACTTAACCTAGTGAGTGAGCCTGGATCTATGGACAGGGAAGAGGGAAAAGGAAATTGCTGGTTAGCTGAATCCAAGTTAATGGTTTCAGAAATTTATCAGCTCTGTTGGCATGTAGACAAGAATCATTAAATAAAAGAATTCCAAAAGTGTCAACATATCTTCAAAAAAGAGGAGCCAATCAATCAACAAGCTTTTCAGTAACTACTGTGTGCCAGACACTGGGCTGTCTACATCTTTTCCTTTTTCCCTAACCTTATTGACCACATGTAATAGTAGAAAGAATGTTGAAATTGGTTCAGACCTGATTAGGAATCTCAGTATTGTCACACGTGTCGTGTGACCTGGGGTATGTAACTTAAGCTTCTGTGGACTTGAGTTTTCTCATCTATAAAATGAAAGAATTAGACAAGATGACTTTTAAAATCCATCCTAGGTCTAAATCAATGATCCTACATTGACTGTCATGGGGTCAGACAACAAATCTGTCCTAACTATACCATTCTGTGATGGGGGTAACATGCCATATTCTTCAGAGCCTCATTTTTCTCATCTGCTAAATGAAATGGTTGGAAATAGTGATCTCTAAGGTGCCAAAAAATGACATTTTACAATTCCAACTTTATTTTATTTTTGTGTTTGTATGACTGAATGAGATTTTGGCAATTTCATTATTTTGCTCAGTGAATTCTGAGAATTGGACAGTAACAACAAATATCTATTTCTACAAGAAAAAGTTTAAAAGGTTGGAATATCAATCAAAACAGTCTCTCCTTCTATCCATTCCTCTTTCCCTCCCTCCCTCAACTTTGCCTCTGTTCTCTTCCAACTCCATTGCACAGATAACATCACTTTGCTCTAAATGAATTATAAGGGTATATTCTCAGAAAAAGAAGCATACATTAGACAAAGGATTTTTAGAATATGCTCTCACTTCTTGACACCTCTGTTCCACTTATTGTTCCTTTTCCTAAATTCTTTGACTAAACCAGGTTCTCAGTAATGGCTGAAAAGTACACATACAGCTGACTTCTGTTTCCCCATTTTGCCTACTTTGTTTTTGAAGAATAAAAAAGTGATTCCATCATATCTAACCACAAATAAATGATACAACACCAGTCTTTGGAATATACAAACAGATCCCATTGGCTTCCTGAAGTGGCCTGGAGAGGCAGTGAGACTTTTTTTTTTTAAATCACTGCACAAGAGCATCAGTGACTGATGAGGGGTCTGTGTGCTGAGCTTCTGACCTCAACGGTTTCTACAGTAACAGGGAGATGGATTGTGCTATCTATTCTTGGATTCTCACTGGAAGCCAATTAAATTAAAAGGCTATTCATTTCATTATATTTGTCTCCAGGCTGCTTAAATAGAAATGCAAACGACTCCTATTGAGAGAGTTTTCTGCATCATAGAAATTGAGATCACACTCCTAGACCCTATAAAGTGCACAGCCAAAGTCCAATTAGGATTGATTCACAAGACTGATTCTTTTTTTTTCTCTTGCAAATATTGTTGGGGGATATTTTAAATGAAGTCTTAATTTGAGCCCTGACAGTAGTCACACTATTTCCTAATAAAGACATGAACTTTCCTTTTCTTGGTAGAGAGGTTGGCACTAGCACTGTAGAATGCAGTATACATAGTTGCAGGGGCTGTCATTTAGCTTTATTTAAATGTTTTCTTCCCTCCATTGATTATTTCTAATTTAAACTGTATATATGCCCATCATCACCAATATTATTTAACATAGTATTAAAAATGCTAGCAATAGCAACAAGGGAAGAAAAAGGATCTGAAATAACCAAATTGGACAAAGAGGTAATTAACTTATCTTTTTTTTTTTTTAGACAATACGATGGTATATGTGGAAAATCCCAGAGATTCAACTAAAAAGTTAGTTGAAGTATCAAAAAATTTAGTAAGGTAACAGGATATAAAATAAACTCACATAAATAATCAGTATTTTATATAATCCTAACAAAATCTTGCAAGAAGAGCTAGAAAGAGATACTATATTTAAAATAACCACAGATAGAATAAAATACCTGGGAGCATTTCTGCCAAAAGAAACCCAGGGTCTATACAAACATAATTATAAAACACTTTTAATATAATAAAGTTAGATCTAAATAATTGGAGAAATATTAACTGTTCATAGAAGGGCAGAGCCAATATAATTAAAATGACAATCCTACATAAATTAACCTACTTATTTAATACCATCCCAATAAAAACCAAAAAATTATCATACTAAGTTGAAGAAAAAATGATGATCACCCCCCCAACAGATAAAAAAGCAAAAGATTAGAATATTTTTTGAAAAAGAAATTGAAGCCATATAAAGGCATATGAAAAAATGCTCTAAATCACTATTTATTAGGGAAATGCAAATCAAAACAATTCTGAGATATCATCATACAACAATCATGTTGGTAAAATGACAAATGTTGGAGGAGCTATGGGGAAATGGAGACACTAAAATACTGCTGGTAGAACTGTGAACTGATCTAACCATTTTGGAATTATGCCCAGAGAGCTATAAAACTGTTTATATCCTTAGATTCCACAATGCCATTGCAGTGTCTCTTTACAAAGGAGATCTGAGAAAAGGAAAAGAAACTATATTTTCCAATAATATATAGCAGTTCTCTTTGTGGTAGCAAAGAATGGAAATCAAGAGAATTTCCATCATTTGGGAAATGGCTAAACAAATTGTGGTGTATGATTGTGATTGAATACTACTGCCCATAAAAAAACAATGAGCAGATCAATTTTTTAAAAAACTTAAAAAGAACTATGAGATAATGAAGTGTGAAATGAGTAGAACCAAGAGAATATTATATACAGCTATAGATTCAATATTTGAAGAATAACTCATAAATGTTCACCTCTAGAGAATGAAGTGAGAAATGGAAACATGAAAGATCTAATTTATATGTATATATAATTGTTTGCCAGATGATGCTTTCTATGATATAGGGAGGGGAGGAAGGGGCTGAGAAATAAATACTATTAATAAAAAATTTTTAAAGAAAAAATTAAAAAGAAAAATGTAAAAATTAACTATATATAGTCCTTAGTTGTTTGTATGTTGTCACCTCCAATAGACTATAAATGAGAGCAGTGATTGTGTTTTGCCTTTCTTTCTATCCCCAGCACTTAGCACAATTCCTGACACATAGTAGGTACTTGATAAATGTTCACTGACAGATTGACTTTACTATAAGAAAAAATTCAATGTGATTGAAGTTAAGGGAAAATAATTTTGGTTAGGCGATAACAGCAACAGTAAACATATAAAAATAGAAAAACTGGATACCAACTATTAGCAAAGGAAGGATGGATAGAAAAGAAAGCTTCCCTGAGACTTACCATGAAGGGATGAAAATATACCTTTCTGAGATAATCCAAGTGGTGAACCAAATTTGGGACTTGTTAAAAAAGGATAATTTTCTATGTTATGCCTCTCCCAATAAATAAAATAGATTTTTTTTAAATGAATCAAGAAAATGAAGATGACTGACTTCATCTCATCACATAAGAAAACTGAAGTGCCACTATTAGGTAAAATAAAATTTAACCTTACAAAAAAGAATATATGTTTGATCAGAATGGGAAGTACCATAAGAGAAACTGGAGTCTTTCTTTTCTTTCCAATACCAGGTTTTGCATGAAGGATAACACTCCATTACTTGAACAAATATAATTTCAGTTTTATACAGGCGACCTTCACTGGAAAAACATTTTCAAACTAGCCAAAAGCTTACAAAATAATAACCTGCAACTTCCATTTTTGGATCATTTCTGTAGACAGGCAAGTACAAATGTGTCCTTGCCCATTATCAATGGCACATCAACTATTAGAGCTTCTATAATGGCCACATTACCCAAGCTTTGCTGATAGAGTAGATGCAGGTTAGAATGGCTGCAGCTGTCTTCATTATAACTTATCTGGACATGGTTGGCAGGATATAAAATCAAGGAGGGTGAGATGACTGACAAAATATCTAAACATTTATGAAAGTCCAGAATTATTTTGAAGAGAAAAAAAAAAAAGCTGCTTAGACCAAGTTGATGAACACTTAACTTTTAGCTCACTTAAGATGGGGGAAAAAAAAATTAGACCATTGCAACTGAGTCCCTGAAATGCATGTTTCCTTTAAAAAAAATAGAAATCTGAGACAAGTTTGCCACCAATAGCTTAGAGAAATGAAAAATAATTAACTACCCCCCTAACCAATCTCTTCCTTCCAGAATTCAAAACATCTCTTCTTCCACACACAGGCACATATTCCCACAACCATTAGAATCCTCACAGAAATGAATGCCAGTTAGGATGATACCTCAAGATAACACAATTGAATCAAAATTGAGGAGTTTGATACTTTAGTATGTATAAGCTGCCATCTGCTAGAATCAAAAAGCCATCAAAATGCACTATTCTAATATTCCCTTGTCAATTTGATTAAAAAAATAATCTCAGATGCCTTTGGGAATATAGCATTACTGCCCTAGTTGAGCACCAATGGCAAAGTACAGCAATTTTAGAAACACTATAGGAGAGGGGGATAACTAAGGCAGAGCATCTAGACCTTGGCATCAGGATTTCAGGTTTCAGTAGCATAAGAACAGATTTGAGCATGAAGTTAAGACAAAATGCTTAAAATATAAAGGTATAAGAGAACTAATATTAAAAGAAATATTCTTTGTTTAGACTTTGTTTAGAATCACTCTGATTAATGAGGCAAAACTCAGGAAAAAAGGAGAGATAAAAATATGTATGTATATATGTATATACATATGTATATCTATATATGTGTATATAATCCTCAAACTTAAGCCTTTTCTTTACCCTTTTATTTCATCCAACTACTATATTTTTTTTCTTTCCCTCCCAACCAAAATTCTTGAAAAGAGTGTCTACTTCTCATGCTTCTGCTTTCTTTGCCTTCAAATTCTTGTATTCTGGCTTCATTCCTCCATCATTCTTCTGAAACTAATTTCACACATATCAATAAACACTTTCTAATATTCACAGTATAAAAAGAAGAAAATGAGACAAATGGCATATGTTACTATACAATAGAGAAAAGGGAGAACCATTCACCTATTTTGAATTCATTTATTTTTCTAAGGTGAACTATCTTAAAATTAGGAAAAGTATAACAAAAATATTCAGAGATCCTAGATGTTTTAATCCAATTCAATAAACATTTGCTATGTGCCTTCTATGTATAGTGTACTATAATAAGTGCTGGATAAAAAGGAAAAAAATCTTGGGATATAGTAAAAAAGTCAGAAGACTTTGGTTCTTGTGACCTTAGGCAAGTATTTTCCCCTCTAGGGGCTTCAATCTCCTCCTCAATTAAATTAGATAACCTAACTAGATGTTCTCTCAGGTCCCTTTCAGCTTAAAATGCTATGAAAAGTATAATTAATATGACGTAATCTCTGTCCTCAAGAGGTTGAATGAGTTCAAGTCTCCAAACTCAGACAAATTACATTCCAGAATAAAGAAAAACTTCAGATGTGATCATGGAGCTTCTTTGGTCAATCTTCTCTGAGGAATTGTGGAGAGTGGGACAGGTACCAGGAGACAGACAGATATTCTGATATAGATCCTAGGGTGGGATGCGGAGCCATTAAAATAGAACATAGAGCAGACTTTAGCATGGCATAGAAGGAAGAATGTTGGACTTGGAATCATGAAAACTTGGTTTGATCTGTAAAATGAAATTAAAGATATTGTCCTATCTACCTCAGCAAGTGATTATGAGAAAAGTAGTTGGTTTGTTCATGTTCTGTGATTGACCATTTGTCCACTGGGGAATTTTTTGTCTTACATATAGATTTGTGTAAGTTCCCTTATCTTATATCTTAGCTATCAAACCCTTATCAAATATATTTGATGCTAAGGCTTTTTAATCATCATCATTTTCCTTCTTATCTTCCTTAAATTGATTTTATACATGCTAAAGCTTTTCAGTTTTATGTAATTAAAATTACCTATTTTGTTTTTTGTGATCATCCATATTCTTCATTTGTTTAAGAATTTTCCCCTTGCCCAGACACAGTTCCTTTCATAAGTCAATTACTATCTGAATCTCTCATTTTGTGCTTATCACAGCATCTTATAGTTGACTGTTTATAGATATGGATACAGATATATACATATATGTGTGTGTCCCCTAACCAGGAGAAGGGAGGAGGGGGGAAGAAGAAAGAGGAAGGGAGGAGGAAGAAGGAAGAGAAGGTAATAATATGCTTTCTATTGTTTATTCTATTTGATCCTCACAATCAGCCTGTATGTTGGGTAGTATACATACATATTCCTATACTGTCAGAAAGTACATGGATAACAATTCTTGGACAGAGTTTCCTGATCTCCTCTTTCTGTTCTTCTGCTTTGGCTCTGATCCATGAATAGGTACTTTTTGGAGGAATCTTGCCATGCTTCCCTTCTGTTTCTACCAAACTTGCATAACCTACAGGAAACTTCTTCCTAATATATTGTTTCCAGGGATCTTAGAAGTGTTGGAAACTTCATGGTAAATGAAAGTCCCCTCAACCATTTGAATAAGACTGTGGTGAGACTATTAAATTACACATTAAAAAACAAAAAACATGGCATCACTGGAAATGAATTAGATTATCCAGCCCAAAACAAACATCTTACACTTGAAGATGCTGAAGTCTTAGTACATGAAGTGGTTTAACCAAGATCACACAATAGGTTTGTGTAGACATATCTATCCAAAGGTGAGATCACCCTCAATTCCTGTTCTCGGGGTCAGCAAAAAGCAGCTCCCTGTGAATAATGATTGTATGACACCTTGACAATGATCCGTGATGATCACAGATATCTCCCCAGCAGCTTGGTTTCACAGGTCCCTGTTCACCAGCTGGAGTTCTGATGGGGCATTTTACAATGCAGGCTTTGCTACCTCATGAAACATTATAATCATATAAAATGTTATGGTATAGATCTGTGAGCAAAATGGTACCTGCCCTTGACATTTGTGTCTAGATCTTTGCTTTCTTGAGGATGGTGCCCCATAGTTCTTGGGGATCATTCCTCTCGGGGCACAGGAGGTAATGGATTGTCCCTTTAGCAATTCACTGAAATGTAATAGGATAATAATTATCTCTAACCTTCATGTACATTGTGAATCTCCCCCATAACTGTGCATAGAGTACCAGACAGATGTTGTCAACTGGGCATTAAGACGGATATAGCAGGAGGAATTCTTAGCATCAGAAATGAAAACCTGGTTTTGTAAACAAAATAAGGGAGCTGGAATCTCTTGGACCTGCTTTGTTTGGTCTCTAGGGACTTATCTCATTTTTATTTGTCTTAAATATGTAAGTCATTTTTTAAGGTTCACTTCTTTTTTCATTCCTTTCCCCACTATCTGTGGGAGAATAATCATAGGAGCATGGAAAGGGGAGAAAAGGTGGGGAAAGGGAAGAAAAGTAAGGGAAAGAGGAAAAAGGGGGGGGAAAGGAGAGAAAAGGGGGAAAGGGCAGGACCTGAGGGAGGAATTTACCTGAAAGAGACAGAAACAGAGAGGAAAAGAAAAGCAATGACAGAAGCAAAGAGAGAGAGAGAGAGAGAGAGAGAGAGAGAGAGAGAGAGAGAGAGAGAGAGAGAGAGAGAGAGAAGGGGGAAGACAGAGAAACAATAAAACAGAGACAGAGAGACAGAAAAACAGAAAAACAGAAATACAGATAGAGAAATGGAAAGAGACAGGGATACAGAAACAGAAAGGTAGGTTCAAATTTTTCCTCTGACACTAGCTATGAGACCCTGGGCAAGTGTGATGCACCTAAAGTGATTTCTCAGGACTTATATACTCCATAGACTTAGTTGATGCAATCTGTGTTGGTGGAAGGTCTCCTGAATCGCCTGCTGGTAAAATTACAGGTTTTTAATGTATTCTTGTGTGTATTGATATACAGAGTATATATGTCTTCTTGCACTGATCAGTCAGTTCTAAGTTCTGGTATGTTGCACATAAATACCCCCTGGATATTTTATTGTGTGTTTTTGAAGTTTAGAGACAGATGGATATCACAGAGATAATTAATTATGGAAGGAAACTTAAGAGTCACTTCGTCCAACACTGTCATTTTTCAGATAAAATAAAGTGAGTGACTTTATTCAAAGTAATAACAATAATAATTAGTAGTAGTCAATATTCAAACCCAGGTCTCTTGACTCTAAATTCAGCACTAACCATGGTAGTAACAGAACATTCTTATTAATCCTCCTTTAATTTCTATGCAAAACAGAAGAAAGAAGAATTAAGTTCAGAAGGAACACAGAGAAGTAGGGCAATGTTGGACCCCAGTTAAGCTGCACAGTGAATACAACATAAAAGTTGTAGTTGGAGAGACCTGAGTTTGAATTCTGCCTCAGTCAGTTGTTGACCCTGGTGTAATCAAGAGAAAAGGTCAAAAGCAGAGGAAATCTGAGATTTAAAGAAGATGGACCCAGGAGAGACAGTTGGAACGTTCAGAGGACCTGTAGGGAATGGGAGAGAGTTCCAAGTGCAAAGAAGCAGTTTGAGCCAGAAAGATTTCTGATCTTCTGGTCTTGAACTCAGAGAAAGAGACAGCTAAGAGAGACTCTTCCGAAACCCTTTTGTCTGAATAGTATTGAAGAAAGTTCTTGCCAAATTGAAGGCACCTGCTGGTTTAAACACTACCTTTCCCTTTGGGGAAAGTCAAACCATTTTTTTCTGAAGAGACTTTTTGATCAAGCCTTCAACAGTTGCTAGAGAAAAGACATCAGGGACCTCCATATCTTCCCTCTCCCCTCTCCCTTCTTTCCTTCAAAATTACTTTTAGTGATAACAACATTGGGTTAGAGTCTATGTAATAGAAAGGGGAAATTTAATCTCTCAAGTATTAGAAAGCTGAAAGAACTCAACTTACTTTTGAGTCTGGGCTGTGTGACTCCATTAGAAAACCTGCTCAATTCCAAGTCACATAAGCTGTTTCAGAGGCCTTATCCTCATCTGTAAAATGGGGATAATAATAGCACTAACCTGACAGGGCTGCTGCACAGATCAAATGAGTTAAGATATGTACAACACTTTATAAAACTTACTATATACTATATGAAAAAATGTAAATACATATGTATATACCATAATATTAGTTATTATTATTGTTATTTATCATATAATTTTTAAAAGATGAGTTTTGTAAATTCATGGTTTGATACACATTCTTTTTTATATTCTTCAAAATCAATGAGATAATATTTTTAATGGGCTTATTAGTGCAGTGCCTGGAACTGGAACATGGTAGACCCTTAATAAATGCCTGTTCATCCCTTTTCTTCTTTTTACCTGGGAATATGAATGATAATAGAGATTTGTGAAGTTTATAATAAAAGAAAGAACATTTAAAAACAAATTCCTATGTAGCACAATCAACTTTAAGAAATTTAACAGATTAAACCCTCAAATTTAAGAACAAATTCAAAAAGTATGATTTTCTTTGCAAAAAGATTGTTCATTTTTCAGAAGCATTTGTCATTAGATCCATTTAATATGTTTTTTGTTCAGTCATTTTCAGTCATGTCTGACTCTTTATGGTTGTATTTTGGAGGTGTCTTGGCAGAGATACTGGAGGAGTTTGCCATTTCCTTCTCCTCATTTTACAGATGAGGAAACTGGGGCAAACAGGGTTGAGAGACTTGCCCAGAATCAAACAACCACTAAATCACTAAGGCCAGATTTGAATTCAAGAAGATGAGCTCCAGGTCCAAGAAGTTGACTCCAGGCCCAACATTCTATCCACTGTGCCAGCTAGTTGTCTTTTCATTCAATATTATAGCAACCCTACTCACATTGCTTGTATCTATTTATTGCAATAATGAACTTGATAGAGAAGCTTGTAGGAGAGAAATTTAAATCAACAACTAAATGAAGGTCAATCATAAATGAAGATAAAGTATATCTGGAATCATAAATAATGAGGAAATTACTTATGAGGAATTTCATATTGTAATGAATGAAATTCTCTGACTAGCTATATTAAATTTTAAAATTAGTTTCTTAGAAGGTCACTCAAAGAAAGCTAACCAGCCTATGACTCCCTCCACAGTATGAACAGACACCAAAGAATAAGAATGGGAGCAAAAAAGTGAGGACCAAATGGAAGAAGCTGGACAAGAGAGGGATCAATGAAGCCAGAAGAGAGGGACAAAAGAGAACAACTTCCTGTGGCATGAGCCAATATTTACCTCTTTTGATATCATCGCTCAGTCTGTCCCCTGGACATCAATAGCCACTGGGAAGGTCAACTTAGAGACCCCAATTCCTCCATCTTTACTTCATCACAGAAAGAGGCGAGTCTGAAGGAAGCCAAGAGTCACCATATGATGGAATACTGTTGTACCCAAAGGAATAATGAACTGGGAGAACCCCAAGTGAACTGGAACAACCTCCAGGAAGTGATGCAGAGTGAAAGGAACAGAACCAGGAAAACATTGTACACAGAGACTGATACACTGTGGTACAATCGAACGTAATGGACTTCTTTACTAGCAGCAATGTAATGATCCAGGACAATTCTGAGGGACTTATGAGAAAGAACATTATCCACATTCAGAGGAAAATCTGTGGGAGTAGAGACACAGAAGAAAAAGAACTGCTTGATCACATGGGTTAATGGGGATATGATTGGGGTTATAAACCCTAAATAATCACCCTAGTGCAATATCAATAATATGGAAATAGGTCTTGATCAATGACATATGTAAAACCCAATGGAATTGCTTGTTGGCTACTGGGGGGGTGGGAAGTGGGGAGGGAAAGAACATGAATCATGAAACCATGGAAAAATATTCTAAATTAATTCATTAAATAAAAATTTTCAATTCACCTGAAAAAAAAAATAGCTGCCTAGAACCTGCTGATTTCACTGTGCCAAGTGACTGCTTTGTCCTGCCCCTAAATCCTGTTATTCCTAACAAAGATCTAAACAAAAGGAAAGACTCTACATCAGTTTCCCAGTCTGGGAGAGAAACTATATGAGTTTTGAAATCAAAAAGTTTTTCAGAGGGGCTAAAGAAAAAATTTCACACACAAAAAATTCCAATTTAATATTAATTTTCCACAAGGTACAACTTTTTAAAGGACATTATCAGTATTTCAAGTTCAGTGTGCATACATGGGTTTCTTATAAACTTTATAGGAAAGGTTTGCTGGGAGTTGGAATAACTATATCAGCATCCTGTACCTGAAGCAGTATTCAGAGCTCAAGCCTACAGGTATGCAAAAAACTTCACAAAATGAAAAGTGTTAGGTCGTCTTTGTTAGGATGAGGTATTTAGGGGATGCACACAACCAAAGATTAAAAACATGAGGTTTTATGAGTCACTCATTTCTCATAGTTTAATCCTTGAGGTAAGCACCCATCCTAGGTCTTTAAGCTATTCAGAAATACCTCCATTTTCCTGCCTGTAGGATATCCTTGGGCAGGTCTCCACCTTGATATTATCCCATTACTGGATTATGTTGAAGACATAGTTGGCCAGATTGTCTCCATCCTTAAGAATTTGCTTTTCTTCCCTTAAGAAGGAAAACAACTGCTGGATCACAGGGGTAGATGGGGATATGTTTGGGGATGTAGACTCTAAAGGATTACCCTAAAGTGAATATTAATGGTAAAGAAATGGGTCTTGATCAATGACACATGTAAAACCCAGAGGAATTGTGTGTCGGCTGTGGGAGGGGGGTTGGAAGAGGGAGGGAAAGCACGTGAATCTTGTAACAATGGAAAAATATTCTAAATTAGTCAAATAAAATTTTCAAAAAAAAAAAAAGAATGGGTGTAAGATGCTGTGTTCTGAGCAGGTGGCTTCCTTCTCTATTGCTCTGAGCTATTACTTCAGGAGGTATCCCCTTCACCCACTTCAGACTCTCATCATGGCCTAAGGAAGTTCCTCCTGTCCAGCTCTCATTTTTTAGATGACAGACTCGGCCTTTGCCAGCCTTTTTAATATTCTCTCTTTCCTTCTGCCTCACTTCAGGTCCGGTGCCTTTTCCCCTTTCCTCAGGGATGTCTTTAGGCTCTGGAAGATAATCTTCTCCCTTAATGCTATCTAGTCTGCCTAAATTTAATTCTATTTATCTAGATTTTCTCATCTCATCCCTCACTGGTGAAAGCATTATTCGAATATATGGCTTATGAGGTTCTCTGGGATCTAGCCTTTCCCTGATCCCTAAACCCAGCATCTCAGGGCATTGATCATCATTTTTCTCACTCTATGGTCTTTTTTTTTTCCAGACTGGAATCTTCTCTCATTCTCATTTTCTGCCTCTTTATCTGACAGGACAAAGAAACCAAAAACCAGTGGGCAGAAGGCTACCTTTCCTTATTTTTAACTCCTGGATGGAATTATTTCCCTCTTTCTTGATGAGTCCTGGCTCAAGCTCAGGGCCCTTCCCCCAGGGGGAGGATCCCAAAGATGACATGCTTTTGCTATAATTACAAATAAAAAATGCATGAGCATACACCAATAACAACAACATATTTTTTTCCACCCGCTCAAGTAATCATGCAGGGTCATTTCGCCACAGCCCACATCTCCAATGCATTCTCATCATGGGTGGCATGGCGTAACTCAGTCATGCAAATTGTCCTTGGCTCAGATGCTCAAGAACTAAGAGAAGTCATGCTACCAGGCTACAGGCAAGCCAAAAGGTTAATGAGAAACAGACTCTAAACTCAGAGCATCAGTGCTAGAGCCCTTTAGGCTCTCACATGTCTCACCTTCAAAGCAAACCCTTTCCATAATTCTTTCCTTCCTGAAAGACCAGAAGACGTAGGGCCAAATTCTGGCTCTGTCGTTTATGACCAATCTAGTTCTGCACAAGATTCTCTGTGCCTCAGTTTCCTCATATGTAAAATGAGGAGAGTGCATTCACTGATCTATAAGGTTGCCTTCAGTCCTAAATCTACAATCCCATGATGCTCACTTTTCTTTTTTACCCTCCTCCTGGGCTATGAATCTAGACTCTTTTGGCATTTTCCCCATAGGCTCTAATCACTCGTTTCCTCCTTTTTTAAAATTTCTTGTTCTTTTGTACCCTCAGTAAGATCTTTATCTTTTACATCTACATTTAGGGCTAATGGGGCATCTAGGTGGTTCAGTGGATAAAGCTCAGGGCCTGGAATGATGAAGATCCAAGTTCAAATTTGGCTTCAGTCAAATAGTAGTTCTGTGGCTTTAGGCAAGTCTCAATCCTATTTGCCTCAGTTTCCTCCTCTGTAAAATAAGCTGGAGAAAGAAATGACTAAATACTTCAATATCTTTGTAAGAAAACCCCAAATAGAGTCATGAAGAGTAGGATGTGACTGAAATGACAGAGCAACAAAATGTGGGCTTCTCCTGGGACACTGTATGCTAATAAAGGTTAAAGCAATGTCCAGAAATGACTAGGATCCTAGAATGTTAGAACTGGAAAGAACATTGGAGGTCATCCATCTCTCCACATTCATTTTAAAAAATTAGGAAATTGGAGAGCAGTGAATTGTCCAAGCTGGCAAAGCTAATTGAGTGGCCCAGCTGGGCCTAGTCAAGTCTCCTGACTCCCAGGCCCGTGCTGACATGAGTGGAATGAGAAACAGCACTATTCCAAGCAAAATTATAAAGCTGACAAAGTTTGTCTTTGGTTCCTCTCTAAAAATCCGTTTTTTTCCCCTTCCTTATGTATTTCTACATGGGCAGGGAGGAGGCATGGTGGATAGAGCCAGCCTTAGAAACCTATGAGCTGTGTGACCCAAGGCAATTCATTTAACCTATTTGCCTCAATTCTTAATTTTAAAAGGAGCTGGAGAAGGAAATGGCAAACCAAATGGAGCCACAAAAAGTATGATATGGGTCTCCCTGACTCAGGCCTGGTGCTCTATCCACTGCGCAACTTAGTTGGCCATTTTGTCCCTACCTAGAATCAAAATCTGATCTTGATTAAATATTTTATGAATTCCATAATATAGATGACAAAAAAAGATGATCCCCAGAGGGGTTATTAACACTCTAATAAGGACAAGAAGTCTTATATTAATTGGAAAGAATGACATATTAATGGTGAAATTTCAAGTCTTAGCTGAGTGGTGGTTTGGATGTCTCTTTTGTGTTTTTTTGGTGTGGGTCAATGATTTCATTCATGAGGGGAGCTTACTTACGTAAACCTTCTGTACCCGAGCAGAAGAGTCACTCTCTATAATTTACAGTCTTAGAGACTTACTTGAGATATCCAAAGTTAGTTAACTTATCTATAGCCACAAAGCTAGCTAACGTCAGAGACACGTCCTCACCTGTACCTTTGAGGCCCAGGATTCTCTTTGCCCTTCTGTCTCTCCTAAGCATGATAAACATCTTTAAATCAATGTATAAGGAGGCTACACTTAACAAAGTGGATGTGCAAAAGAATAAGTGACTTCTTTAATCCTAGAATCTCTGAACCCCTCTGGATGCTTCAATTAACAATCCAGTAAAGAATCCACTCTATTCAAGGATATTGATGGAACTTGGTCTACATCTACATCTCTCGATGGCTAGGAGAAGTGTAAGAAAATAGGACATATTTTGGTAGATACCTCCATAGAGGGATTTGGGTGACCCTAAAGCGACCAGATTTCTAACTTCAATTGCGTTTCAACCCAGAGTTCCAGAGGTGACAGATAATTCAAGTACTCTGTTTCACTTTTATTCCCAGTTTCCCTCATTATAGAAATGGTTCTCTTTCCCTCAGAGAGAAAGGGAAATGAGGAAGCATCCCCCCCATCCTTCAGACAGATTCGAGGAAAGAAAATGAGCCAAATTACTCCAATACTGGTTCTGATCTATATTCCACAAGATTCATTTGATTCCTAGCCCAAACAATGGTTTAAACCTGGAGATCTCTGAGGCTGGAGCCCAAAGCAGCATTTCTACCTGCTTTAAGAACTTTCTGCCAGTCTTCTTTGAAAATTCCCCTTTCCCAGAGTTCAGCAGCTGACATAGACATGAAATGTTTAATGACTAAGAAAAAGCACTGATGATGGGTTTTCAAAGCATGAGACTTCTCTAACATGTTCAGGAACATCCCACTGATTTCTTTCTTCTATTGTTCTTCTCAGGGTTGGTAGGATGGCACAGCAAAAAGAGTATTGAACTTCATGTCAGGAAAGACCTGAGTTTAAATCCTCCCTCCAACTTTTGTTGTGTCCCCCTAGAAAAGCCACTCAAACTCTCTAGATATCAGATTTCTCTTCAGTAGAGTCAGATTCCCTAGAAAGGTAATACCAATCTCACAGAGCTACTGGGGGAATCTAATCATCAAAGAAAGGGGGGAAAAGTAGTTCCTGACCTTAAGGTTCCCATTCTAGTTCTAACCTTTCATGAAACCTGTTGGTCAGTCTTTAGAGGAAGGGGAAGGGAATAAGCATATATTAAATGCTTATTGTATGCCAGTCATTATGTCATGTATTTGACAAATATTCATTCAACTGATTCCCACAATAACCCTGGGAGCTAAGTGCTGGTATTATCCCCAATTTGTGGTGGAAGAAACTGAGGTTAAGTGACTTGCTCTAGACATAGTAAGTGTCCAAGTCCAGATAAAAACCCAGTTCTCCCTAACTTCAGACCCAGCATTCTATCCACTGTGCCACCTCTCTAAACATTTATTAAATGCAAAGCACTGTGATAACTACTGGAGTTATGAAGAAAGCCAAAGGCATTCTCTACTCAAACAGCTCAAAATCTAATGGAGGAGGCAACGTGGAAAAGATACGTGTAAAAAAGCTATGCATGGGATAAATAAGAAATAATCAACAGAGGAAAGGCATTAGGATTAAGGGTGATTAGGAAAGACTTCCATTAAAAGAGACGGGCTTTTAGCTGAGACTCAAAGGATGCCAGGGAAGCCAAGAGATAGAAATGTAGGAGTTAAATTAATATCAACTACTTTAAGTATTAGTTTTATAAAGTTTAATATCTGAAAAAATAGAACCACCTGACTAAGTTTTCTACCTGCTCAAAAAAAGCCAGCTCCACCAAAGCTGCCAAAGGAAGGAAAAAGAGGGCTAGACACAGAACTTCACCCAATTAACATCCTGTCTACATCAGCACGTAATGACAGGAAGTGAGTGGTGGGAATTGTAGTTTTGCTGGCAATCTGAATCATAGCTTTTAGGGAAATAGATTCAAATTACACAGAGATGAGGAAAAAGAGTATTCCAGGCAGAGAGAACAGACAAAGAAAATGACTGGAGCTGAGAAATGGAGAGAAGTACGATCATCTGTAAATGTAATAATATTTAAATATATAAAATATATATTATATATTTAAAATATTCTAATTACATTTACTTATTTTACAGTATATATAATATATAGTTATATTGTCATTAATTTAAAATATAATATATAATATGTATATTAAGGATAATAATAGCACCTACTTCCCCGAGATGTCCTGAGGATTAAAGAAGATAATAATTAATTGTGAAGGACTTAGCACAGTGTGTGGCACACAGTAAGCACTGTATAAATGTTAGCAATTATCACAATTATTATTAGGAATATTTTCTTGTCCTCCCAGTTAGTGCCCTTCTTCACAATCTGCTTTGCATATATTTGCATTTATTCATTTACTATTTATGTTATATATACACTTATATATTGACGTGTCTCACTAGAATGAGCTCCTTATAATTAGAATTTATTTTATATTATAAGACCAGGACATGCATAGAGCCTGGCACATGAGAGGTGCTTGATAAATGCTTGTTTACTAACTGAAAAGGTAAGGGAGTTTGGACTAAATGACCTCTAATGTCCCTTCCAACTTTAAATTTATCATCTTCTTTCCTTCCTAATGTATATCAAAAGTTTTATCATGCTTAAAGCACTCTGTGAGTATCACCTAAGATTATGTAAAATAACCACAAAACAGTCTCAATTAATCTTGCTGACAGACTCCAAGGTAGACATGAGGAAAAATGGTGGTGATAAGTGGACGGGGCCAATATCTCCTGCAGAACAGACATACCTTGCACTTTGTGAGATTTGGTTAGGGATGTGACAGTTATTTAGTTCTAACATTTCAAGCCTTACAGGCTTAGGAATGGCTGCATCAATTCCTTTGGTGATTTGGGCCTTTGGTGTTTAGGGAGGCTAACTTTACTTTCCCCCCTATTACACAAAATGTGTTCACAAATCGCCGTTTGTAATTTGTCACTGATGATTAAGGTGGTTATTAGGAAGGCCCTGGATTTTAAAGAGTTATCAAAGGCACTTGCACATTTCATCAGCAAGAGAAATGGGGGGTCAAATCATGATACTCTTTAATTATCCTGCTTTCCTCCAGAGATAGTTCAGCTTCCCCAAATGGCTTGATTTCCTTTATTTTGAAGTAAAAAAATGGACTAGTTGATGGCATTGTTTAATGAGTCAGCACAACAGTTAGGCTGGTTGAATGTCCTCTAAAATGCTACCAGATCAAAAGGATAAAGATATAGGAATTACCTAATAATGCCAGTGACTAGAGAACATTTTATTGCTTGTCAAAAATGACTTTTAATTAATTTAAAAAGACATAGAGAGTGAGGCAATAAACCATAAGCATTCTTTAAGTCCCTAGAGAATTAAAAAGCCAAGTCTTTTTTTCAGTTTCCTTATATATGAAAAAATAATGGCCGGTGAGCCAAGCTGGTCTCCTTTCTATTCCTCACACAATATTTGATCTTCTATCTCCATGCCTTTTTGCTGGCTGCTTCATATGCCTGGAAACCTTAATCTCCTAGAATCTCTTTCTTCCTTTAACAAACATCTGAAGCAAACTGAAAGTGGAATAATAGCAATAATAAAACTCATAACACAAAGGACTGCAAAGTACCTTCACATACATGATGTCATGTGATCCTCACGATAACCCTATTAAGTAGTTACTATTGTTCACACTTTGCAGAAGAAGAAACTGAGGTCTAGAGATGTTCAATGTTTTGCTGGTAGGAAATCTTTGGGTAGGCATTCCAATTTTAGTGGTCCCTTCCTACTCTAAAATCCCCTGTGATTCATTGGGTGAAACAACCAAAAAAAACCCACCCAATACAAACACACATACAAAAACCATATTATAACATAAAGTAAAAAGAGAAAAGAAATTTATTTGGTTTTGTTTGTCCTCCCCACAAGACCAAAAAATGAAGATAGAACTTGACAGCAACAAAGACTTCTTGAGATAATTCCACTGTCAAGGAAATCCTTCTCTAGCACCTATATTCAGTGATGTGATGATGTTCTCTGGGGAATGAAGGAAGGAAGGAAAGATGGAAGGAAGGAAGGAAGGAAGGAAGGAAGGAAGGAAGGAAGGAAGGAAGGAAGGAAGGAAGGAAGGAACGAACGAACGAACGAAGGAAGGAACGAAGGAAGGAACGAAGGAAGGAACGAAGGAAGGAACGAAGGAATGGAGGAATGGAGGAACGAAGGAACAAAGGAAAGATTTTTAAAGTACATACTAAATTCCAAGCATGGGATATAAATACAAGCAAAAATAAAGACAATCTCAACCCTCAAAGGGTTTACATTCAAATAGAGGAAAAAAACACACAAAAGGAAGCTGAAAAAAGGAGGAGGTGAGGACAGTTTGGAATCACAGAAATAGTTGTCATGCAGATTTGTTTATAGAAATAGAGGGCTTATTGTAGTAGTTTAGGATGAGGTCATTGCTAGTAGAAATTATAGAAGAGTTATCTGTAAGGAGCCCCTAACTACAGGTTCCTTTTAGGGCTAACATGCCATGGTTTTATGTATAAGTAACTAAGCTTAGATAGTGCCAGAGTGTATCCCTGACTTTACATCTATAAAGATTTCAGAAAGGTCATGTTGAACTAAGCTTTTGTATTTGGGCTTTTCTGATGCTTTGATAATAACTTCAATTAAAGTCACAGGAGATGTTTGACATAGATACAAAGAGGATATTGACCTACCCTTCCTACCTTAATCTGTGCCATAGAAGGGCTTGTATGCCTAGTCAATCAGGCAAAGTGCAGGGCAATTAATTTCTCCTTCTGTCTTCTCTTTGCTCTATTTTGCTTATGCAATTTAATCTTTTTTCCTTCCATTCTTTTCCTTCTTTATAATTTTTCTGCCTCTTCTTTTCTTTTTTTAAAAAGAGGTTTGGATCTTTCTAAAGAACCAATTTCACTATAGCATTGATCTTACAGACAATAGCCCACTAGATTAAAACTCTTTTATAGTTTCTAAATCAAAAGATGATTTGGATGACTGATGGTCAGCAGTCTCACATTCATTTTTTTAATAGCTAGGGAGAAGGTATTTTTATTGTCTCCTCCCTAGCAGAGACATTTCTTACATTACAGTATCAAATGCATAAAACTAAGTGAGACAGGTTTTGGACTCCCATTTAACAGACTCAGTTAAAGTCCTTCATTTGGAACTTTGGGTTATAGGAAATAATCGATTCACAAGAGGAAATGATATCTCAAAGCTGCAAAGTCCACTATTTTGCATCCTGTTGAAATTATCTCTGAATAGAGAAGTATTTACCTCAGGCTTAAACAGAATCCAACCCTTTAGAGTTAGATAAAATATAATGGAAGTCCTATTTGGGAGCCAAAATGTCTAAGATCAAGTTCCAGCTTTATCACAATTTCTGAGGGACCTGGGGCAAGATATTTAACTTCTCTAAGATGCTGTTTTTCTTCCTTCCTTCCTTCCTTCCTTCCTTCCTTCCTTCCTTCCTTCCTTCCTTCCTTCCTTCCTTCCTTCCTTCCTTCCTTCCTTCCTTCCTTCCTTCCTTCCTTCCTTCCTTCCTTCCCTCTACCTTCCTTCCTTCCTTCCTTCCTTCCTTCCTTCCTTCCTTCCTTCCTTCCTTCCTTCCTCTCTCTCTTCTCTCTCTCTCTCTCTCTCTCTCTCTCTCTCTCTCTCTCTCTCTCTCTCTCTCTCTCTCTCTCTCTCTCTCTAATAGTGGTTTTCTGACATTTTGCAAAGTTTTCTTCCTCCAACCTACACTTTTTCCCTCTCCAAGATAGAAGATGTTATGATATCGGTTGTACATGTGTTACATACAATACATATGTCCATGTTCATCAGGTTGTGAAAGAGGACTCATGTTGCTTAAACTAGAGAAAAATTTATAGAAGAAAAAAAAAGCAAAGAATGATAAGCTTCAAGCTGCATTCAGACTCTGTCAGTTCCTTCTATGGCAGTGGATAGTCTTTTTTTTTTTTTATCATGAGTCCAGTGAGATTCAAAGTCTACATGAGGTAAATGAGGTTCAATCTCTCAATGGTTTCCTTAGACCTTCATCACTGGGATATTAACCAAAAAATGTAAATTTTTAAAAATAGGTCAGTCAGTCATGTTGTGAGAGCAAGGGATTACTGCGGGAAAGTCCACATATTCCATTAGCTTCTGCCCAATATTGAGCCAACTCTCTCTTTATTTTTTATCGTTGTAGATATCCTTTCTGTACATTGCTATTTACATGATGACTCCCTTGTTTGGATATATGTTCATCAAAAGACAGGGATTGTTTTTGCCTTCTTCTCTCTCCCTAGTGCTTAATATGTGTAGTTAGGGTTTATAAATTTTATTAATGAAGGGAATTTCTACCATAGATCCATTGGAATATATTATGATATTCATCCCTTTTATTCTTCACAATCTAGACTTCCTCTCCAGTCTATGTAGACAGTCTCAGCCAGGCAGTCATTTCAAAAATTCATTCACTATTGCCTTTGATCCTCTTTCCTTCATAGTTTTCTGTTATTATTGCTGTGACAAATCCCATTATCTCCTTCTTTGGAATATATGCTCTTCTAGAATATAAGCTCCATGGGAACTATTTCACTTTGGGCTTTGGATTCCCATGTGTTTAGCATCATCTCTGGCATATAATAGGCACTACATAAATGCTAGCTGATGGATTGATTGATTTTTCGGCTTTTGCTTTCCTGCTATCATGTATGCCTGGAGTAATTTATAAAAACTCAGGCTCCCCACCTTCTTTTAGGACAACCCTCCTTTATTAAATTCTTTTCTCTTCCCTTTGTCAATCTATTCTAATATTATAAATAATTATATCCTCTATTCTATTTCCCTTTCTACCTTACCTTTGTCTTTTTTACTCTCTTTCTGCCATGCTCTTAATGTAGGCATTTCCCAGAATTCCTCCCTCAGTCTTCACTTTTCTTCTCCCTACTTTTTCTTTCCCTCAGTAGGTTTATCTATTCTCACAGTCTCAGCTACCACTTTTCTATAGATGTCTCCCACTAGTGTTTGGACACTTACTCATGATTAAGGCAACCATTGGAGTTGGGAACAGAGAATTGGTTCCAAGTTGAAGAAGGGCAGGGTCCAAGTCAGAATTCAAGCAGGCAAAACCAATCTGCCAGGCCCAGTCAGTACCAATGTTTCTGAGAGCACCATGTCCAAGGACTGAGATGGAAGCAGGAAACTGTTTGCAACAGCAGAGATTCAAGTCAGGGATCACTACCAGATAATGAGGCAAGATATAAGACATGTCAGAGTCAGTCACTGACCAATTTGACATGTCTATAAAGCTTCAGTCCTTTAATCACGGTGATGTAGATTCTCCATCTCCACTCTGAATCCACACATCATTGTGGTCAAAGGTTATTTCCACCATTCTCCAACATGACTCAAGCACATCAGTAAGATGACAGCCTCATGTATGACTTTTAAGTCCACATAGCTAGCTCTCATTTTTTTCTTGAATTCCAACCCAATTTCCTACTGGACTTCATGATATAGTGGAATAAGCATTGACTGTAAATTGAGAAGACAGTCTCAGTTTCTTCTTCCCTAAAAGAAGCTTTCTAAGTCCTTTCCAGCTCCAAATCTATGACCCTCTGCTCTATGTCTGGATATCTAGTCACCATCCCAAACTTAGTTGCTTAAAACTGAACTCACTGATTTTCTCTCACAAAATTAGCTTTTTTTAATGAGTTCTCTTTTTTTCTATTACTCCCACTCACCTAGTATTGGAAATTTGAAATCATCTTTTGCACCATACTCTCCCTCCCCCCCAAACCCTCATCCAATTTACTGCAATGTCCTGTCAATTCTTTCTTTACATCCTTCATATCCACTCTGTCTCCTTTCTATTCCCATTGCCTAGTTCAAACTGTCATTATCTCTTTGTAATAATCTCTCAGCTTAGTTCCCTGTCATCTGTTTCTTTCCCTTGAAATCCATCCTACACATACTTCCAGACTTAATATTCATAAAGAACAGTTCTCACATATCATCCCCCTTCTCAAAAACTTTCAAAGATCCTTTACTGTCAACCAAATGAAGTCTAAATTCCTTAACCTGGCATTCAAAACTCTCCACAATATGGTCCCAGTTACTCTTCGAAATATACTTGGTCTTCCAGCCAAACTATCTGGTATTCCCTGAATATGCCTTGTCCTTTTTTGCCTCTGTTTTTACTTTTCTGTCTATCTGAAGTACTTTCCCCATCTTCACACGTCTGCCAAAATAATCCTAAATATCTTTTAAGGCCATTTTCAAATGACATGCCCTTCACAAAACTTTCCTGATCCTCCCAAATGATAGCAAAACCTTCCTTTCCTGAACATCCATAAAACCTTATACCTCATTTGCGGTGCCTGTATAATCTTGCCTTGTATCTGTTATCTGCATCCTCATAGTCCTTGTCCTTTTCACCGTGATCAGATTATAAACTCTGAGAGGGCAAGGATCAGTTATCATTTCTCTTAGCACCCAGTCCAGAGCATAGCAATAAAAAGCTGCTTTTTGTCACCAAAAATGGCACAAGAAAAGCTCTCCATGGATGGTTATCAGGGCTGACGTTATATATAAGCCGAGCAGGTGCTGACCTGTTGGTATGATTATTACTTTCACGTATAAGGCATATCATGGTTTAGAAAAAGCTTTCCATAAGGTCTCTCATTTGATCTTCAAAACAATCTTGTGATGGAGGAAGGACAGCTTTATCTCTTTATGAATCAATCAATCAACAGTTATGACCAGGTACTGTGTTGAGTCCTAGAGGTAGAAGTATGAAGAACGAAACCATCCCAGCTGAAGATAAAGGAATTCATAGAAACATACACAGCATAAATATGAAGGGAAAAAATTCAAATAAATACAAACCAGTCAAATGCAAGGTAGTTGGGAGATTCAAGAAAAGCTTAAGGGGGCAACTGGGTAGCTCAGTGGATTAAGAACCAGGCCTAGAGACTGGAGGTCCTAGGTTCAAATCTGGTCTCAGATACTTCCCAGCTGTGTGACCCTGGGCAAGTCACTTAACCCCCATTGCCTAGCCCTTATAACTGTAAAGATTAAATTAGTTTCTCTACTAAAAGTATTATATTTTTATGAGGTTTATTAAAGATTATTAGTAATCAAGGATAAAGAAATACAAAATAAGGAAAGCACATGCCTAGGGCTGATTAGCCCATTCATATTCACTTACTACATCTTACATGCTGAGCATTGAGATGAATGTGCTTAGAAGCAGAAGAAGACAGCTCTTGGGAGGCAGAGAGCCCTTTAAAATACTAAATTGTGTTCTCACACTCAGGTGAGGACTCAGGTGAGATTATAGGGAAATCTGGGAAGTACCAAGGACTTCTGGGGATTGAAGTCCAAGGTTCAGATCTCTATTTTACACCATTCTTCTGCCTTGGAACCAATACACAGTATTGATTCCAAGATGGAAGGCAAGGGTTTAAAAAAAAAAGAAATAAAAGCTTAACATACAGGATGGTGCTTGAGACATGAATTACAAGAAAAGAGGGACTCAGTAAAGTGGGAATTAGGAGAGAGTGAATTCTAGGCATGTGGAAAAAGAAGAACAGAGGCCTGGATAGGCGAGGGACAAAAGGAAGGTGTTTTGTGTTTAAGAAAGAAGAACACTAATTTGGCTCATAAAATCACAGAGCTCCAGATGAAAAGATTCATTTTGAGAGAGGTGTGACAATGTGATTATATTTAATATAGATACTAAGTGGCAGAGGAAAGATTTGAACCCAAGATGTCAGACTGGCTCCAAATCCAGGACTCTTCACTCACTCCTCATACCCAAAATAATTCTTCATCTTGTTTCTGTATTTTTACTCATGACAACAGTCCTTCAATAAAGAAGTCTTTCACTTTGAAAGACAGAAGTATTTCAAAGTCTTTTGTTAAATAATTAGATAACAGGTCTGGAATGTGAACATTCTAAGTAGATGAATTCATGCTAAAATGTGACTAATATTCTGTACATTCATCCAAGGAAGGGGAGACTGGAGGGTACAAAAGGACACTCGTGAGTTGAGGTGGGATTGCCACTAAAAAATGTTTCTTTGTCCACAGTCACAGAGCTAGTAATACTCAAATGTAGGATTTGACCCCAAACCTTCTTGAAGTGAAGAGCAGAAGACGTTCTGATCCAATACAGAATGCCTCTTCTTCCTCAATGTCCTCAGGAAGATTCCACCCCTAATTAATGGCTGTGGATTTGAGCAAGGTGCAGAAAACTTTAAAGCCAAGAGATAATGGGTGACTGCTGGAGACAACAGCTATGAGCATCTAGTTTATAAGTTAGTTAGGGAGCATGGACCAGGCTCAGGTATAGATAGAGATAACTCAGATGCAAAGGAGAATAATAACAAACATCCCAAGGGAGGTATTTGGTGCTATGGACATTCAGAAAAGGCATAAAGCACTGGCCATACAGCAAAAAATAATTGGCATTCATGAAGCACTTTTTAAGGTTTTTGAAGTTCTTCATAACACTGAGAGGTAAGTATCATTACTGACTCAGGACTTTAAAACAGAAAGTAACTTATGTTAAAGTGCTACTATTATCCTCATTTTACAGATGAGGAAACTGAGGCAAACAGTGCTTAAACAACTTGTCCACATCACACAGCTACTAAATGGCTGAAGTCAAATTTGAACTCAGATCTTGTGTTGCCAGCCCTAACATTCTACGTGCTATGCCTCGTAGCTCATCTGACTACTTCATTTTACAGACAAGACTAAGTTCTAGAGAGAACTATAGAAGAAAGAAAAGATGCAGTTCTTGAACTCTTCCTCTGGATGTCCAGTGTTTCAATCTTTAAAAACAAGCTTAGAACCTGAGATCTTGACAAATGTTTTATGGACATGTGGTGGGGGGGAAGAAGGATGTTCACTTCCATTAAGAGCCCATCTGTCTTGTTACCCATGTCTCAAGGTGTTCAAAATGTTAAGTCTAAGAGATCCCTCTTTTATGACTACCATGATTAGTTATCATTTCTCAGCCCTCCGTACCTTCATTCCTTCCCTCCTTTTAGATGCTTCTCTCAAAACATAATTGAGCCAATAATTTGGCAAAACACTGAAAGTTGTTTGCTAAACCGCTATGAGGCGTTTCGGTCAGCAAGAATGCCATCCAGGAGATTCATGGCTGAAGAAATGCATCAACAGCAGCCTTTCTAGTCCACAGAAGTTTTATCGGAGGTGAAGTTTGGAGTTCCACAAGCTCTGATTTGTTGTAGGGAAGATCAATGTGAAAACACTGTCAAGCTTCTGGAACTGGTGAGATATTTAGATCGCTCCACTCACGTACATCATATTTATGAAAGGAACAGGAAACTGGCCGATTATATATTAGAAAATCCTGGAAGATGAAGAACTACAGCCTTTCCAAAGGAAGCCTTTTATGAAGGCTTGGGTTGAACTGGATTCCTTTGCTTTGTCAGTACTTTGTGACTGGGGACATTGCCAGCTTCCTTACATGCTTCCATTTTGAAAACTCTTCTTCATTAGGCTTGGAATGTTCCTAGTTTCTGATTGCAAGTTGCCCCACTTTCTTTACTAACCAGAAGAAATCTGGGTTTGGTGGAGCTCATGGAAGGGATTGCCCCACTGTAAAAACTAGTTTTTATCAGTAAGTGAAAGTAAATAAAGTTAAACCTTAGGTGATATTTAAGTAGTTCTTCTAAGTTAAAAAGGGGAAAAAAGCACATCGATCCTCATTGGTCCCCTTGGGCAATATTTGTCTGCCTTTTTACTGGATCATAATAGTATTTAAGTACTGGAGCACTTTGGAGGACTTTAACAGAAACTATTTCCCAAATGTATTAGTCTGTCTAATAAAGTTTGAATAATCTTATCTGTCAGCCAGAGAAGTCTTTATGCCCCCCAACAAAACCAGGTTTGCTCCTCTTTTCAACTATACTAATGAACTTTCTGTGGGATATCTACATATTACTGGGGCTTCTTGGGCATCAACTATACACATTCATAGGCTCTGAGACTGTTAGAGCTCCAAGGTCCTTAGAGAACATTTATCCTAGAGGAAACTAAAATCATCATATTCATTGTTAAATATGAAAGGGAAAAATATAAACTTAAAAGTTTGAAAAGGAATGTAATAGAGTGATGATTGGGGCTTCAGGCTATCTGGATTTTAACCCCAAATGGGGACAAAGTCAAGTCAGTCCTCTTCTCTTGAGCTCTTCTCCTCTACAAAATAAGGTTAAGCTTGATCCTTAAAGTCTAGCTCTGAAATCTAACTAAGGGCACCTAGGTGGTGCAATGGATAAAGCATCTGGCCTGGAGTCAGAAAGACTCATCTTCCTGAGTTCAAATACAGCCTTAGACACTTACTAGCAGTGTGACCCTGGACAAGTCACTTAATCTGGCTTGCCTCAGTTTCCTCATCTGTAAAATCAGTTGGAGAAGGAAATGGCAAATCCCTCCAATACCTCTGCCAAGACAACCCCAATATGGAAGTAGGAAGAGTCAGACTTGACTGAAAAATGGTTGAAGAATAAATTCTAGCTGCTCCAGAGGCAGAGTAACTTGCCCAAGGTTACATAGTTAAGGACAGAGCTGGAGGAGAGCCCAGGTTTCCTGGCTCCTATCTGGAGCCCTGCTAACCTCTGCTCCCTCCCAGAATGTTCCCCTCCACCTTCCTGCCTTGGCTAAGATTCCATTTCATCCCCTTATACCTACTTCCCCTTTCACTTTATAGTGAATATGGAAGTCACCAGGGCTGTCAGTACCTGGGTATCCTAAAGACTTTCCGGAAGTTGTTGTTGAGATTATCAAGATAAGGCAGTTGTTTACAAGCAATTCAACCTTTTCACTCCCTAGGGGGAACTTCTTTTCTCTTTGTGTTCAAGGCTTTCTTTCTAAACTGATAGTATAGATGGTTGAATTTATCAGCATTCATCCCTTAAAAAGGGTTGATTTCTTTCTTTCTTTTTTTTTTTAATATATACAGAGGAGGCTCAATCTCAATTCTCTTGTTTCTTTTTACTCCTTTGCCCAGGGCTTCCACTGACTTCAAAAGGAGCTCTAGGCAAGCAGAAGACTCAAAGGAGAATCAGTATCTGACCTAATTAAGGGTAAACCTTACAGTTTTTTCCTCTTTGCTGATGAAAAATTCCCTTTTCTCCACCTGCCTCTCCCAGCTTGATTTTCCTCATCCTGATTTTCTAAAGGAGGGAATCATGCTCCTTTTCCCCTAAGAATTTTAGTTCCTGAAAGGCAGTTCCAACATTTAAAGGGAGGCAAAGGAGAACAGCTGGCTTATCATGGTGGTGCGCTTGGATTCTGCGCTCTTTACATCATTTTCCCATCTATTACTTCATCTGATCCTGTGCACTACTCTAAGGATCACAGAGTAAGCAAATGCTCTCAAGCATATTTAGGGCCATGGTAGGGTCCTTCTTCTACTCAAACAGAGGGTGAAGAACTCTATTTCATTAAATATCTAGTCATTTCCCAAACACCCCTCAGTTATACTGTGTACAAAACCATGAATTAGTTGCATTAATTCTCTTAGAGATCAATTCAGTTCCCCTGTATATCCTTCCCAGTCCCTTATCTATGCGCTAGCCTTCTTTTAGGTCTATGACCTTATACAATCTTCTCTAACTATTCAGATCTAAAAGGTCCCTTCCAGCTCCACATTCCATGTCCCTAATGGAGCCCACAGGGAATTCACCCTTTTATGTAGGTAGGGAGCACAGTGGATAGAGAACTGGATCTGAAGTAAGGAAGACCTGAATTCAAATCCAACCTCAGACACTTGCTAGTCACTTAACCTCTGTTTGGCCTCAGTTCCTCAACTGTAAAATGGGGATAATAATATCACCTACTTCCCAGGATTGTTGTGAGGATCAAATGAAATTACAAATAAAATTTGTAAAGTACTTAGTCCAGTTCCTGGCACATATTAGGTGTTAATACATAAATATATACATAAATAGAAATAAAAATGGACAAGTTATTAAATATAAATTAACAAACAAATACACACATATAAAGCGTGTGTTATTATTATTATTACTATTGTTATTACCTGCTATTCTATAAGATAGTCTTACTGTTATATATTGTAATCTTGCCCATTGGAAGGAATGTGTCCTCCTCTGGGGTTCAATTATACTTAAGGAAATGATGCTTCTACTTCTTAGTTTTTTCCTGCCACCACACAACTAATTCCCTGTTGTGATGGCCTATTTATGTTTTCAAGAATCCTCAGTGGCTCCCAATTGACTCATGAATAAAAATAAACTCCTCAGGCTTGACATTTAAAACCTTCCCAATCTGGCCCCAGCCTATCTTAAGAGACGTTTCATGATATTTCCATTTTGCAGAGTCTATATTATGGCTGACCCAACCTACCAGCTATTCATTAAAACTTGGCATTCCCTTTCCCACCTCTGTCATTGAACTGGCTGTCTTCCCTCCACCACCTTTCAGCCATTTAAAGGCTCAACAATGGGTCACCAACTACAAGAAATCTTTCCTGGTCAAGACAGTAAAAAATAGTGGCAATATTGTTTTCAAAGAAGAGTACAAAGGAATCAGAGAAGCACATCACAAAGCTGCACAATACAGTATGTACTAAGGGGAAATTTCAATTATCCAGACATAGGCTAGAACTGTTTTTGCCAAAAGCAGAGGAAGCATTTACTTACTTGTTTTAATAAGAAATTTATCTTTCAAAATGAGAAGGGAGCAATGAGGAGGAATTCTGTGCTTGATCTGCTTCTCACTGACAAAAAAGAACTAGTTACTGGAATGAGAAATTATAAAAACACAATAGGGAGAGTGGATTCCCTTTGAGAGTTGGTGATAGAGAAAGAGAAAGACAGTCTAATATATATATGTATATATATTTATATGTTTTATATACATATATATGTACTAGATTTTTGGAAAACAGAGGTCAGAGGAAGAATTGGTAGGATCTAATGGACTAAAATTCTGCAAAAGAAGGCAGCCCCAGACTGATGGGAAATTTAAGAATGAAATTCTGAAATATTCCTAGTAAAAAGGAAAAAAAAACAAAACAAAACAGGAGTGATCTGATAAGATCCTAGTAGATGCACTGGGAGAGAATTCAATAACTAATTTAAAATTTTAATAGATAAGGACAGAAGAAAGAAACAAGGACAGATAATAGAGGGTGAATATGATTATCACTCAGATATTGGCTAGCTGTGTGACCCTGGGCAAGTCACTTGACTCTTTAGCTTTGGTTTCCTTATTTGTCAAATGAGCTAGAGAAGAAAATGGCAAGCCACTCCAATATCTTTACCAAGAAAACCCCAAATGGGATTATGAAGAGTCAGACACAACTGAAATGACTCAACAAAATATGATTATCACACCATCCTATAAAAAGGTATCAGGAGTGCTAACATGCAGGATGAACTGAAGTTAAAGGGAAGCTACGGAAAATTAAAAGATGGGCTTGAGATTTTATTTTTAATTTTTAGCTCTATTTTGGGAAAGAGAAGTCTCAATGAAGATATTTCACCTTTGATTGAGCTGAATAGGAGAACGATTACCAAGTGAGAAGAGCTACTATTTTCTCTATCAAGAAGAATATTTGTCCTGGAACTGACTGAACAAAAAATGACTGATGGGGAGTTGATAAGCAAGATTAATAAGATAATAATAGAACATCTATTGTCCTATTTTAGGTAACTAGAATTGAAAACTTTTTAGTTTGGCGATTCCAAGTGAACTTTAAGACCTTACAAGCTTATTCTCTAAGAGAATGTAAGCTCCTAGACAGTGTAAAGATTAAAATTTGGGGGGATACTGATAGAGGTAGAAACTAGTTTCTCTCTGCAAGTAGTATTATATTTTAGAAGTTTATTAAAGGTCAAGGGTTAAAGAAAATACAAGCAAGAGAAGTACATGCTAGGTGGGCCATGAGGCTCACCCAAATTTCACTCACATCATGAGAAGCGTCTGTTTGCCAGCGGAGCCAGGAAGAAAAGAGAGCCTGCCGGGGCAGAGACCCTTTAAATAATGATTTTGCTCTCGGCTCAGGTGAGAATTCAATGAGATTACAAAGCATTCTGGGGAAGTGGAGCAAGGACTTCTGGGGATTGAAGTCCTGGATTCAAGTCCATTTTTACAATAGAAAAAAAAGATCTCATTTTATATCTCTATCCTTAGTACTTAGCACTTTCCTAAGGCCCATGGAAACTCTTGATTTATTGATTAGTTGATGATTTCAAGGTACCAGGCATGGCCGAACTACATCCATTGAACTGATGGATATAATAGCTGAGCTGTTGCTTATGATCTTTGAAAAATCAAGACTTTGGAAAAGGACTGGAGAAGGGGAAAAATCTTGACTTTCAAATAATAATAATAGCTAAATAACCCTGGGAAGTTTTATAGTTGAGGAAACTGAGACAGAAGTTAAGTACTTGTCCAGGTTAAGAGAGCTAATTAGTGTCTGAGAAATGATTTGAACTCAAGTCTTCTTGACTACAGGTTCAGTGCTCTATTCACTGTGATAAGTTAAAAATAAAAATGGAAGAGAACAGAGTCTGCAAACTAGAGCCAATAAGGCTGAATTCACTTCCTAGGGAAATTCTAGAATGAATAATTAAAGAGATGGTTAATAAGGGAGAAATGCTTTATATTTTAGTTTAAAATCTGGTACTGTAAAACTTCCTTCCTTTACATCTTTTTCATTAATTTATTTTGTATTTTGGACCTTTTTTTTTTCTAGTTCAGTAAAAAAATTTTTTTTGGTATTTTAATTGAGATGGCATTTAGTAGATTAGTTTATGTGAGATTGTCATTTTAATTATATTGGTTCTGTCCACCCATGAACACTTAGTATTTCTCCAAATAAGTGGCATATTATTGTAATGTTTTGTAAGAAATGACAAACAGGTTAATTAGGAAAAACATGGAAAGATAAAATGAATTTATGAAGAATAAAATGAGAACCAAAAGAACATTATCTATAGAAAAAGTAATTTGAAAAATGATTTGTATAAGTCAACCTCCAGAGAAAGAACTGATAAACAGAAAAAACTAAGACATTGTTTTATACATAAATATATTTTTTTGTCAAATGATGCTTATCTAATGGGGTGAAGGGAAGGTTGGAAGGGAGTTAGCTGAATATTTTAATGTAATAAACAAAACAAAAAAATTAAAATTGGAAGTAGCAATTATAATAGAGTTACCATGGCTTCAAAAATGTTTTTCTTATAAATATGCATATAGATATAGATACTAAAATTATTAGAGTAAGATTATTTAACTACAATTTACCTAGATTGCAGAAAAGTATGAAATGCTAAATTATATTATAATATTCTTGTGGAAATAGGGAATTAAGGGTAGTAGCAGTAATACATTGAAGATTCAAAAGTGATTGTGAATAGTCAGATTCAAGGAGAAGCATAGCTGTAAGATGTAAGATGTCAAGTTGGCTACAGATCTCTGGTGAGGGTTTGGGGGGTCTGGTCTTTAGGTCAACTAGCATGTTCATCAATGACTTGGATAACAGCATAAATGACACACTCATCAAATCTGCAAATGACATAAAGCTGAGGGGAATAATTAAGATACTAAATGACAGAACCAGATCTTAATAGGGTAGTGCATTGGATTGAATATAATTAGAAGAAATTCAATAGAGATAAAATATAAATACTTACCCTTGGGTACCAAAAAAATAAAGTGGAAGAAACATCAATAGGCAGTATTTATTATGAAAATGAACATGAGATTTAGTGTCCTATAAACTCAATAAGAATCATCAGTATAATGTGGCAGTCAAAAAAATGAAAGCAAACTCATCCTCCATCAAAAGAGGGATAGTCTCTAAGAACAAAGTGATATAATCACTGCTGTCCATCCTGGTGAGAACACACTCAGAGGCTAGGTGGCCCAAAGAATTCTTCCTGAGTTCATACTAGCTGTGTGACCCCCAGCAAGTCACTTGACTTCTTTGTCTGTTTCCTCATCTGTCAAATAAAATGGAGAAGGAAATGGCAAACTACACCAAGAAAATCCCAAATGGGGTCACGAAGAGTTAGACATGACTGAATAACAACAACAACAACAAAATTCAATTTGGAAAATTAAAATGCTGAAATAGCCAAAATGGCACCCAAGCTAGAAGGGTCTTGAACCCCTATCCTATTATTGTGGAAAAGAGAAAACTGATGAGCATATTGTAGCTGTCTTCAAGTGTTGAAGAGACTACCATGAGGAAGAGGGTTTCTATTTATTCTCTTTGGATCTCTAGGGCAAAACCAGAAGTAATTATAAATTACAAAGAGCCAAAATGAGACTTAAATTAAAGAAAATATAAAACAAACACAACTTTTCTAACCTAGTAGAAGGAATTGGCTGCCTTAATAGCTAGTGGGATCCCCATCATCAGCAACCTTAAAGTAGAATTCAGTTGATCATGTCTGGTCAATTTTTGTGGCTTTTCTTTTGGGGTAAGAATTAGCCTACATGCTTACTACTGATGTATGTTCCAACTATAAATTCTCTGATTCTGATCCCGTTAGTAACCAGTTCTTTTTTTCTCCTCAATCATGAGTAGATGGCTTCTGATTATAGGTCATATCCTGCCTCCTGCCCTAAAATGTAAGCTACTTGAAGGAAGAAACATTTTTTTTTTTCAGTTTGTCTTTGCCTCCCCAGGCCCTGGCTCAAGTCCTTGCCCATAGTAAGTGCTTACTATATGCTGCATCCTATTGGATTTCCAAAGGAGAACGCATTGCTGTTTAATCCCTCTACAATCACTAGGGTGCCTCATTTCTTTTAATATCAATACCTCTTCTTTGTCAGCACAGAGTGTGACATGGTTCAGGGACTATTCTAGTACAGTGCCTGCCACATAATAAATGTTTATCAATCCATTGATTAAGCCTTCCTGTCCCTGAGTCATCACCCAAACTCTAAGTTTGGGCACGCTGATCCCTGTCCTACCAAACTCAGGGGGTCAACCGGGGGTCTGGCAAGAGAGTGCAGCAAATATACCTTTAAAAGGAAAAAGGCTCTCGGGGTGCAAAGGGCATGCGAGCCAATTAATTCTATATCCCCACAGTCTCAGCATCACAATTCAGCTAGAAAATTAGAGCATCTGTATTGCTACCACCGTAAAAACTGAGGAAGAAGGGGGAAAATCATGTGTAGTTAACGACGCACGCACAAGCTTCAGATCTGACACCTTTCCCGATGATTAGCCTGGATCCTTGCAGAGCCAGACAACTCGCTGACTTCAGAGCTTCCTGTCTTAGTTAAAAAGATACAAATTGCTTCCCGAGTGCATCCTCTCAGGGGAGCAGCACAGGATAAATCAGCCAGATTTGCATGAGTTCGTCCTTCAGCATAAACCTCAGGAAGATCCTATTATTTTTTAATCTCCTTTCAATGGGCTTGCTTTTTAAAGGCAGCTCCATGTTTGTGTTGGGGCTGCTCGGTGTATTGTATTTGCTTCCTGGATGGCACTTATGACTGAGGAACATGAAGAAGGGGAGCGAGGAAAGAGTGAGCAAGTTAATGAGGATTGCTGCCGGAGTCCTTTGTCATCCCTGGGAGGCCTTTTACTTTGGGTGGCATTAGAGATTTCTGATGGTAATATGCTTTGAGGGAATGTAATGTAGAGGAGAGAAGGCCATCATTGGGGTTAGGAAGACTTGACTTTTGGCTTTTTGGCCTCAGCTAACTGAATTTTCCTGGGGCCCCAAGGCAGCTCTCTTAAGACTGCAAGCAGTAGTGAGCTCCTTGAGAACCAGGAAGGTCTTCTGCCATTTTGTTTTTTGTTTTTGCATCCTCAGTGCTAGGTGCAGAGCCTGACATAGAATAGGCACTTAATAAATGATGACTATCTGACCAAGTAGGTTAATCAGTTAATGAGCTAATCAATTAAATAATAATTAAGTTGGTTAATAATTAATAAGTAAATAGTAGGTTAATTAATTAAATAGGTAAGGTGCCATCTCATCAGGAGTTTCTGGTACCAATAAAATCATAATACCAATTCATCATCCTGAGTCCCCCAAACAGCCCACGCCATGAACACCCTGATCTCTACGCAGTCAAAGTCGTGTACTGTTGGCCATCTCCATGGCTTTGTTCAGGTCCTCTCTTTTAGACTGACGTGAACTCCAACCTCCCTTTCTCCTTTTGACTCCCTAACTCCCTCTTGGGCTTAGATCAAGTCCCATTTCCTAGGTGGACTTTCAAAATCCCCCTAGCTATGTCAGGTACGAACCTGATATTTCTTTGTATTTACTTACATATGACCATGTTATTTCTCTCAGCAGAAAGTAAGGGCAAGGGCAGTCTGGGTTGTCTGCATCCTATATGCCTAGCCAAGGCAGATAAGTACATGCTTATTGCTTAGTAAGTGATTATTCAGAGAACATTTGATCTTCTATAGATTAGGGTCCACAGAATATTCTAACAAGTGCTCACGTGAATTAGGTACAGATCTATGATTCTTGGATGGGCAGGTCCTTGTTCCACCTCACATTTACAAGTTGGTTATTTTTTTTTCTGAATTAATAAAAAAACAAAAACAAAAACCCCCCTTTACTACTTGCTATATTGAACATTTCTTGAGTTGGTTAGCTTATTAGTATCATTCCTGTATCTAGGACCATATACTGCCTTTAGGATATATTTAATAATTATTAAATATTGAAGTAAAGGGGACCTCATGCTGGAGGCTCATAATTGTTTAGGCCCATTTTACACTGAAGACAAGCTTTGCCTACTTTTTAATTTGGTCTGTGACCATGGAGAACCTTTGGCCATTTTCTTCAGTAGTCCTACTAGCGGCATCCATGGCAACTCTATCAATGGCTTCATTTCATCAAGAAATACTTTTTAAGAGGCAAAGAGTATTTTTTCCTACTCTCATTACCAGCATTGGGAATCAGGGTTATATGACATGTTATTATTTACTATATTTGAAAATGTCCTCATTGTCTATAATAGATTTCCCACCACAGTAAAAATGCTTTTCTTGCTCCTGTACATTAATTTTTAAAATATATTTTTAAATTTATTTTTTTAATTATTCCCTGGTTACAAAAATCATTTTCTATTCCTCCCTCCCTTTCCCCCTTCCCCACCCTTCCTGTAGCTGATGTGCAATTCCACTGGGTATTACATGTGTCCTTGATCAGAACCTATTTCCATGTTGTTGTTGTTTACACTAGGATGTTCATTTTAGAGTCTACATCCCCAACCATATCCCTTCAACCCATGTAATCAAGCAGTTGTTTTTCTTCGGTGTTTTTACTCCCACAGTTTTTCCTCTGAATGTGGAGAGTGTTCTTTCTCATAGATTCCTCCAAGTTGTTCAGGATCACTGCATTGCCATTAATGGAGACGTCCATTACGTTCCATTGAACCACAGTGTATCAGTCTCTGTGTATAATGTTCTCCTGGCTCTGCTCCTCTCGCTCTGCATCACTTCCTGGAGGTTGTTCCAGTCTCCATGGAAATCCTCCACTTTATTATTCCTTTGAGCACAATAGTATTCCATTAACAACATATACCACAATTTGTTTAGCCATTCCCCAATTGATGGGCATCCCCTCATTTTCCAATTTTTACCACAAACAGCACAGCTATGAATATTCTTGTACAAGTCTTTTTCCTTATTATCTCTTTGGGGTACAAACCCAGCAGTGCTATGGCTGGATCAAAGGGCAGACAGTCTTTTAGCGCCCTTTGGGCATAGTTCCAAATTGCCCTCCAGAATCAACCATCATACATTAATGAAGACCTGACATGTCCCAAATCAGACTCAGTCAGGGGTGGCAATGGGATTCTACAAATCTCTTGCCCCTTGGTTTGACCCTCTGTTCTTCAATGCCTTGGTTAAGTGACCCCCTGTAAACTCTAGGGCTAATATCTCTTCTTTGGGCATTTAATTTGTTGTGCTGCCACATGATAGGACAATGGAAAGATCCCTGAATAATTCATGGGATCAAAGTGTTTAGTTCTCATTTCCTTCCTCACTGTGGGATCGCCATATCTCAGATTCTTGTCTATAAAGTGGACATACTAAAATCACCCCTCCCTGAGGAACCATAGGGATTTAAGGCTAGAAGGGTCATCGGAGGCCATTTGGTCCAACATTTAATTTGACAGATGAGTAAACTGAGACCCAAAGAGAATAAGTGACTTGTCCATAGATACCCATCAGATCCACATCAGTCCTAGGTCTTCTGACTCCAGTGTCAGTGAAAATCTTACATTCCCCAAGAGGAAACTGCAACAGTAACACATATTTGTGTAATGGACTTTCAAACTATAAATGAAAATGTTAAGAATTCCTTAGATTTAATATGTAATATGAACAAATATTTAAACTGAAGATATCTTCAAAAATAATTGATCACACAAAATAGAAGATGTTTTCATAGGCACCCCAAAAATGGTATGCCCCAATAAATGTGCATATATCCTGGTGGGTCTTCTAGAAAAGGCCTGACACAACACATATATCTAATCTATGTAATGAAATCACTTGGTATCTCTATTTGGAAACCTGGTCAAATTCTTTTTAAATCTATTTTTAAAAATTCATGTTCAGTTTGGTAACGTTTGGATTTGTAACAAGTAAAGCAGAATAATCCATTGTGTCATTGTGTATAATTCTGCTGGCTGTTTGGCAGTTGGGCCAGGAGGAAATTCTAGGCTAGTTCTGAGGCTAAGTATGGAGCATGACCAACAGAGGACAGCCAGCCTGCTTTCACTTGGACTGTTTGCCACCTGAATAAGAGTGAAGTTGCTCAAACAGGCATTTGGTTTGTCAAGGCATCAATGCCAGTTTCATTGGGCAGGCGTGGGTCAGAGACATGATTTCTGTGTTCAAAATGAGTTGGAAAACACAGAAAGATAGAAAGGACAAGACAGAAAAGCATGGACAGAAGTTAGGCAAGAATTCCCCAAACAGAATATCTAAAAAGGGTTCAGCTTGTACACAAAATATGTTTTTCATTTTGACTTTATGGAGTGGATTTTTTTTAGTCTCCTATCATAGATTTGGAACTGGAATAGACCATAGAAGCAGTCTACCCCAATTCTTTCATTTTACAAGTAAATAATCTGGGGAATTTACAGAGAGAAAAAAATGACATGCCCAGAGTCATATACTAGTAAACAAGAGAGTAAAAATTCAAACCAAAGTCCTCTGACTTCAAAAGTAGTGGCTACTTGTTCCTCTGCATTATTTTGTCTCATATATATTCATATACATACATGTGTATATGAATATAATTAATAAAACCAAAACAAATAAAAAAGAGGTTTATAAAAGAAACTACAATATACTGTATAAACTTTGTTTTTTAAGAAGGATTTATGGATAGATACAGCATTTGTATTCTCTTCTTCACCTTTTCTCCTGTGCATTAAAAATTGTTTTGGTGATGATCTTTTTTGCATATCACTCATAACTAACCTACCACTTCCACTCTCCTTTAACAGATCCATCCCCTCATAAAAAATACTTATAGCTTAGCAAAAAATAATCAATACAGAATTTTCATCTTGAATTCTGTGAAGTTCATTGTTCAGTGTTCATCAAAGCAATTGTTCATTGCTTTGATCAAAGGTCTTAGGTCTTCATAGTTGTTTTTCTGAATATTTTGGTTTTATGCTCACATAAATTGTTTTTCTGCTCCTGTATATTTCATTCTGCATCAAGTTAAACAAGTCTTTCCATGTTTCTCTGGAACTACTGATAGTCATCATTTCATATGGCACAACATTCCATTATATTCATATATCATGATTAGTCTGGCCATTCCCCTTTTCATGGGCACTTATTTTTTTCATTTCTTTTCAACTAGAAGGAGTGTTACTATAAATATTTTTATGCACTTGAGTTATTAACCTCTATCATTAATTTCCTTGGGCTATATAACCAGTAGTGGTACTATTGGGTTAAAGATATGTGTAATATAAGAACTTCTTGGATATTATTTCAAACTGTTTCCCGCAATGCTTGAACTCTCCACAGCTCCACCAGAACATTAGTGAACCTTTTTTACTACAAATTCTCCAACAATTGTCACATTCCTCTTTTTACCATCTTTGACCATCTGTGCTGAAATTTCAGAGTTGTTTCAATTTGCATCTCTGTATTGCTGATTTGGAAAATATTAATATGATTAACAGTTTATATTTCCTAATTTCAGAAATACCTACTTATGAAGGGTGGCACTTGTTCTTAAATACTTTTACATCTTGAATTAATTACGTTAGCAGAGAAACTTGCTGTGAAGATTTCTACCTATTATTTTCTTCATTATCACTTCATGTATTATATAAAAGTTTTTTAATTTTATGTCATCTAAACTGTCCACTACATTGTTCACTATTGCTCCTATTTGTTGTGTGGGTACTCACTCCTATGCAGTTGTTAAAAATATTTTTGTTGTCTTCTTCTGAGATTGTGATTTGATCTTTCCCATCACCAATGTTGAGTTGTTGTTGTTGTTTACTCATTTTCCAGCCTTTTTGTTTTCTTTTCAATTAAAAAAAACTTTTTTTTTAAATTGGGCTATTGTGAAGGGAATGCTGTTCCTTGCTTCATTCAACTCTGTACAGCAGTCTTCAGAACTAGCTCTGGGATTTTATTTGCTCTTCTGCGCTGGCACAGTGTAAGAAGAGGTGTATGTAATATTCTCTTGGACTGTGCTCTGGTCTGTGAGTAACCACGAGCACTCTTTTATGCCTTGGAACTGTGACCAGGCTCTCCTGCTCCCCTGTACCTGCAAGTCGTGGTGTGTGCTAGTGCTCTTCCTCATCCTTAAACAGCAATCAAGGACTATGACCTGGATCTGAGCATGGGCAATGGAACAAGAACTGCACTCATAGCCAGCAAAGGATCCCTTGTAACCTTGTAATCTTCTGAGCAGTTGTCTAACCCCTCCCCTCCCCTAATGGTCTGTAGCAGAGAGCTCCAGAAGCCTTGCACAGTCACTCTCAAGGTCTGTTGCTGTGGTAGGGCCTGCCTTGGCATGTTCTTTACCCTCCATTTCCACCCTGATTCAACTGATCTATACTCTTGGCCTTCTAAGTTGTTTTGGACTGAAAAAAAAACATTTTACTCCATTTTTCCTTTAGAATTTTTTTTTGAGGCATTATATAGTTTTTTTTGCAGGATAATTTGGTAGAGATCAGGTACATCTGCATACCTTCTCTGCCATCTTGACAGGTTTAATTTCAAAGGGGAAAAGAGCTAACTTTAAAAGAAAAGAACAAATTTTCTTCTGCATGGTGGGAAAAGAATGTTATTGAACCAAGAGTCTGAAAATCAAGGTTTGATTCGTATTTCAAATACATACTAAATATAACTAGGCAAGCCACTTGAATATTCTAGGTCTCAGTGTCTTTGCCTATAAAATGAGGGTGATAATAGTTGTAAAAATAATATTTGTACCACTATATCACAGGGATTATAAGAGGAAAGCTTGGAGCATTATAGAAATGTAAGCTAGTATTAGTTTGAAAAGAAAGATAAATCTGTTTGATTTCAGCAATAATTACTTTAACATCTCTCCCTTTTTATGCTACCACAGGAAAATTATATGGAATATTTAACTCCCAAAATAACTAGTTTAGTGTACTGGTATTGGTATACTGTGGTTTAGGTTTTTTGAGTTTTTTTTTTTTGGATTAGTTTATTAGTAGCTTTGTTTCATTGGATTGAATATAAAGGCTTAGAGAGAAGCTATCTGCAAGAGCTTTTGATGAAAAGTTGGTCAGAAGTAGTAGAGTTATAAAGTATAATACAAGAAGAGTTTAACTAACAATTTAATTAAGAAGCAAGAAATTTAAAATGAATTAAGAGAACTATTTTATTCACATCTGGAGAAAGTCAAGGTCAGAGTAAACAATAAAAAGAGCAGTTAAAATCAGTAAATGAGGTGGATAGTTTCAACTCTCTACTTATATTGAGGAGGCCTGAGAAAAGCTTCTTTTTGCAGAAGATGGGATTTTAACTGAGACCTGAAGGAAATCAGGATAAATAAAAGGGTAAGAAGGGAGAGAATTCAATGTCCTTTATTCAGAAGGAGGCCAGTGTTTCTAGTAAAAGAAGACATGGAGGAGAGTAAAGTATGAGAAAACTAGAAGGGAATGTCATAAAGATTGTTTATATTTGATTCTAGAGGTAATAAGGAATCACTAGAATGTGTTTTTGTTTTGTTTTTTTAATAGATGAATGATATGGTCAGATCTACATGGTGTATATATTTTTCTCTAAATTTAACTATAAAATATATAATATCCTGGAGATATCACAAACCCAATATTTTCAATATCAATCTCCTTCGGTCCCCTAAAACTCTCCCTTCTTCCAGACTTCCCTGTTTCTGTCAAAGGCATTACCATTCTTCCAAGTTTCCTGGTTTTGTAACTTTGACATAATCCTTGGCGATCCCACAAAGTCAACCTGTTGCTGGATCTTGTTGTTTATAGTCTCTCCTAACTGACCCCTTTTTTCTATTCACACAAACACCACCTTTGTTCAAGGGGACAACCACTTTCACCTCGATTACTGCAGGTCTCCAAATTGACTCTGACTTCAGTCTTTCCCCATGCCAATCCAACTTCCATATAGATGCCAAAGTGAACTTCCTTATATTCCCTCTAGCCATGGGATTCTCCAAATCAATACATGTCCCCCCCCCCCCCAAATGTCTTTTGCCTCTAGAATCAAATATAAACTCCTCTATTTAGCTTTTAAAGCCTGTCAGGACCTGCTTCCAGCCTCACTAGATATTTCTGTGTGTGTGTGTTTTAGCCAACAAAACATTAGATTTCTTATCTGTGTACCTGTCTGGAATGCACTCCCTCCTCTACATCCCAGAAGGAATTCTCTTCTGGTTCAGGATATACACTACTTCCTATTTGGAGCTTTCTCCAATTCAGCTGCTAATGCAATTCCTCTCTAACTACTTTGCATTTGGGGGGCAGCTAGTTGACAAGGTGGATAGAGCCCTGGGCTTTTAATCAGGAAGATCCCTTTTCATGAGTTCAAATCAGGTCTCAGACATTTACTAGTTGTGTGACCCAAATGAGCTAGAGAAGGAAATACCAAATCTCCCCAGTACCTGTACCAAGAAAACCCCAAATGAAGTCATAAGAGTCAAACAACTGAACACCACCGCCTTATATTTTATTCTCTGTATTCTCTATTTGGCTTTCATTTTCATTTTTTTTCACTTTCACTTTATAAATTTATTTTATTTTTTTTTTTATTGAAGGGCAGGAGTGGGAAGAGAGAGCCTGTATATTGGGGTCAGGAGGTATTTATTTATATCCACAGTTTCAGCCGTCTATGGTAGATCTTACAACATATTCCCTAAAGACACCAGAGCTCTACTATATATACTTATATGTGGACGTGTTCTCTCTCCCATTAGAATGTAAGCTCCTTCAGAGTAAGGATTGTTTCCACCTTTGGATCTCTTGACCTTGGCACCAATGGTAACTAATAAATGTCAGATTTTGATTCTTATATATATATTTTAATAAATAATTATACTAAGCAAATTGTGACTTAATTTTACAGATTTAGAACTTCAAGGGCAGCTTCCTTTCCATGGTATCTGATCAGCAATTAGAACGTGCTGCCACTAGCTGAACAATGGTGCCATGACTATGACAGTGTAGTGTGAATAACCAGATTCCTATGCCATTCATGTGATTAACTAAGACAAGCATTTTAGCATTCCTTTCCACTAAATTATAACTTTTACCCAAAATAAGCATTTTATTTAAACAAAAAAAAAAACATTAATATTAAGCACAATATTTAAAATACAAATGAATAATTTATGACAATATTCAAAATCACTGGTACTTACTTATTGTGAAGACCACATTTATCTGTATTATGGATCAAAAGGCAGATTGTTTGCTGGGAATCTTGTGCCAACACTGAATCTAGACTAAATTATATTCTGCTTGGAACATGGCTTTTTTTTTTGTGAACTATTGGAGTGTGACAGTGAGACCAATGCTAAGAATTTAAAGGATCATTTTCCATGTCCGGACACTGCAAGCCACCTCAAAACTATCTGTCCTCCTCATGCAATATTTTTTGTTGTTGTTTTATCCCATAGCACCCTTAAGAACTAGGTGTTCTATCAATTATACTACTTTTTTATTTAAAAAGGGAAATTTAAGGCACATAATTTCCTGTGTATGTTTGGTATCCTCTACCCCAAATAATGTAATCTAACAAGATGTTATAGCTTTGATATTTTTACCAGTTGAGAATATTTATTTGCATTATCGAATAAAAAATATAAAATTGATGTAAAAAAATTGTTGGTACTTCATTTCAATCAATAGATCAGTCAGATGAATAAAGCCAATGCCAACAACCTAGTTAAGTTGGAAACAAATGTTTCCAGCAATTGGATAAGATGAGAAGTCAAGATTGGTAATGGGATTAGTAGAAAGAATTAAAAATAACCTTGGGTCTATATTTATCAAAAAAGGCAATTCTGGCAAGAGTATTGTTCCAGCCACTGCTTCAGTAGTCAAGTTTTGGGAGTACTTTAAGACACATTTTGTGTGCCGGTACCATAAGCCAGGGAGAACAGGAGAGGAAAAAAGTGAGCCCAGAGGAAGAATCACACTCTTTCCCCATAACCCCTACCAGCCATGTCATTAAAGAAACCAAACCAGTTCAGAGAGGACAAATTAAACACTCTGAGGAAGACAGCTCTTGGTTTCTTCATGGTGGAGACAAGGGCAGCTTCAGTACTCTACCAAAGCCCAGATATGGCATCCCAGAAGGGGAAATTCATGAATACTCCAGGAGAAAAAGAAAAAAACAAGAAGCAGTGAATTACATTCACATGTGTTCTCTAAGCTTGAGTCTACTTACCTAGGAACTCTGTATTTATTTCAAAGTGGGACCCAGAATTTTTGAAAGAATGTTTTATTTACCACACCTTTTCTTATTATACCACCTTATTAAATATCTCTAATTAAAGCAAATTAATTCTAGTTGGCTAAGTCATATCCTATAGATAACTACTGGGGAACACACTAGTAGGGGCTCTCATACACAATGAGAAACCTCAGCCCCTCGGGATGACCCCTAGAATCCTAAGGGAGATATAGTGAGTCACTTTCTGGGGACCCAAACTTCTAGTCCAACCCAGGTTGGGAGAGTTATCTCAGAGGGGTGCTGTACTTGTATCATAGAACCAGGAAGCTATTCTATCATTTCAGTTTTGAAAACTGAATTGCTGATATACTTACATAAATAAGTGGATTCATCTAAATTATTGTTTTTTATTATTTTAATGTTTGGCTGTTTTTTCCTTTCTCATTATGTGCAAATGTTTCCACTGTTAACTAGAAAATGAAAATACTTTTGTGAAGAAAATTGGAAAGATGTGACATCAATTTAACACAGCCATTTGGGGTTAGTACAAAATGACAGGACAGCAGGAAGCAGTTGAAAAGCTTCCCCTTGACAATCAAGGCCCAGCAATGTGGATGCCTCCTCCCAAACAAGCACTTGATTGACAAAGAACCTGTTTAGATAATGACCTCTGAAAGTCTTTTCATTTTGGTCTACTGAGTAATTTGTTTTTCTAACCAGAGCACATCAGCACAGGTTCAGCATGTCACCTGAACAATCGTCCATTGGCCAACAAATGGAAGATAAACTGGATTATTTGGTATTTTTTAAGTTGAGGGAAAAAAGTCTTTTCTCTCATCCTTTCAAAAACTGTGGCACTGCTCCCCTCCATTCATATTCATGCTTGGAGTTATTGCTAAAAAGTTCCTGCAAAGTATGGGACCCCAGGATTAAAGGCTTCCCCAAAATTTCATTTGGGTAACAAAATCGTGTTGCGTAACCCTCTTTTATGAATTTGCTTCAAAATTGTGGTGCTGCTTGTTAAAAGCTCATTATTTGGTGACTCACTCTAACATGAATACCTATAGGATACACAGGGAAGTAGACACATATAGAGACCATTTAGGAATGTACCTCCCTGCTCTGGATTGGATGGAAGTCCTTTTTCTCTTGCTGGTATCTTCAGGAATATCCCCCTGGGTATACATACCTCTCAGCTAGACCTCAAACGTCTTGGCCTGGTAAAGTCCCAAAGTCTTTGTCTGCCAGAAGAAGCCTCACTCTCCAAAACGTCTTCCTGGGACGGTCTAATTTGTTCTGAAACAGCGGGTCTGGCCCTTTTGATGACAAGCACAGTAGGAATTCCGGAGTTCTCTGCCTCATAAATGGGATCGATTCATATGCCAAAGCCTCAATTACAAACACTTTATATGAGTATTTTGGGGCATTGGCAGAATGGAGCCTCATTATTTCCTATCTGAATTTTATCTTTTTGGGAAAACAAAAAAAAAGTGAGTTAAAAAAAGTTAAAGTAGATTTGGAAACTAGTCTATGCTTTGAAGTTTGATGTCACAAACACCCTTAGGTCACCCTTAAAGAGATACTACAAAATGTGTATTTGAAAATGTGCATCATTTGTTTTTTTAATCAATAAGAATGGATTTAAGTTGGTCAAACTCTAATACAGAACTGCTTTCTGTGTTACAAGATGGCAGATCACTACTCATTTGGGGAGTGGACAGGAAGACTGAGTCATTGTTATTTTAGCTATTAAGTCTTTGGTCAGAAAGCTCTTCTTATTAGTGACTAACAGTAAACTGTTAGAATACAATAGGATGGGTCTCAATTCAATAAACATTTAAAAGCATATTATGTGCAAAGAAGTACATCAGTGCCAGAGATAGAAAAATGAAAAACACCAGTTCCTGCCCTCAAGGAGCTTAAAATTGAATTGAAGGAGGGATGTAACATGTACAAATATATGTAAATGTAGTAGAATGGGACAGAGGTAAAGAAGCTTGAGGAAAACCTGATGGCGAGATTATTTTTACACTGTGGGGAGGGGAAAGAGATAGAGTAGTAGTAGTAGTAGTAGTAGTAGTAGTAGTAGTAGTAGTAGTAGTAGTAGTAGTAGTAATAGTAGTAGTGGTACCAATAGTAGTAATAGTAATAGTGATAGTAGTAGTAGTAGCAGTAGTGGTGGTAGTAGTAGTAGTAGTAGTAGTAGTAGTAGTAGTAGTAGTAGTAGTAGTGGTAGTAGTGGTAGTAATAGTAGTAGTAGTAGTAGTAGTAGTAGTAGTAGTAGTAGTGGTAGTAATAGTAATAGTAGTAGTAGTAATAGTAGTAGTAGTAGTAGTAGTAGTAGTAGTAGTAGTAGTAGTAGTAGTAGTAGTGGTAGTAATAGTAATAGTAGTAGTGGTACCAATAGTAGTAATAGTAATAGTGATAGTAGTAGTAGTAGCAGTAGTGGTGGTAGTAGTAGTAGTAGTAGTAGTAGTAGTAGTAGTAGTAGTAGTAGTAGTGGTAGTAGTGGTAGTAATAGTAGTAGTAGTAGTAGTAGTAGTAGTAGTAGTAGTAGTAGTGGTAGTAATAGTAATAGTAGTAGTAGTAATAGTAGTAGTAGTAGTAGTAGTAGTAGTAGTAGTAGTAGTAGTAGTAGTAGTAGTGGTAGTAATAGTAATAGTAGTAGTGGTACCAATAGTAGTAATAGTAATAGTGATAGTAGCAGAAGTAGCAGCAGCAGCAGTAGGAGTAGTAGTAGTAATAACAAGTTTTCTAATTTAATTTTGCCAAAAATGTCCTACCTGGTTTTTGCTTTAATCTCTCACCATAAGAATGTTAGGCTAATGACCCAGGACAATTCTGAGGGACTCATGAGAAAGAGCACTATCCACATCCAGAGAAAGAACTGTGGGAGTAGAAACACAGAAGAAAAACAACTGCTTGATCACATGGTTCAATGGGGATATGATCAGGGGTGTAGACTTTAAATGATCACCCTAGTGCAAATATCAATAATATGGAAATAGGTCTCAATCAAAAATACATGTAAAACCCAATGGAACTTCACTTTGGCTGTGGGAGGAAGGGAGGGAAAGAATATGAATCATGTAACCATGGGAAAATATCCTAAATTAATTAAATAAACTTAATTTTAAAATGTTAGGCTAGGGGCAGCTAGATGGCTCAATGGATATATTCAGGCCTGGAGATGGAAGGTTCTGATTCTAAAATGGAAGGTATGGGGTGGGGGGGAATGGGAGAATGATTGGATAATCTAAAGTGGAAAAAGCCCTTAGAAGCCAGATTGCCCACATCCTTCATTTGATAAATGTAACTAACTCTGGTGGGATCTGCAGGCCCCCTATGGCACACATCCCATAGGTTCACCATCACAGCTCTAGGCCTTGTCACTGTTTCTTCTCAGTTTCCTCCTCTATAAAATGATCTGGAGAAGGAAATGGCAGACCACTCTAGTATCCTTACTAAGAAGACCCCAAAGGTGGGGGGCACAAGAATTGGACATAACAGAAATGACAATAACAAAAGTAAAAAGGCCTCATAAGAAGCAAAAAGGAAAGGAATAAAAGCAAGCCACTGTCTACCATCCAAGTCCTCTCTGTTTGGTGTTCCTTCCCCTCCACCTCGCCTATCCTCTGGTGTGGGATATGCATTGGCTCATAATCCAGCTAGGAATTTTCCACATAGAAAGCTATTTTTCATTTCCTAAACACCTACTTTCTCGAGGTTGAAATGCCATGTAGCTCTAAAATAAATGTGCTCAAATAAATGAAGCTATGTCGTCTCTTATTTTGTCTACAAAGAGTCTAAGAAATTGGGAAAAAATAAGTTAAAACACTTGAAAACTTGATGTCCTTATCCAATAATCCTTTGTACTGAGATTGTGTCGGTGTTTTATCCCCAACTGGATTATACACTCCACAAAGGCATGAATTGGAAATCTTAACTAAATTATTTATCTTTCTCAGGGCCTACCAGTGCTCTTCACATAAGAGATCCTTAAAAATGTTTGAGAAATAAATCAATCTCATTTCTCACAAAATAACAGAAAGTTATCTCTAGCATCCTCAAAAAATATGGCATTTGTAAAGTTTTTAGCACAGTGCCAGAAACACAGTAGGTGCTTAATAAATGGTTGTTCCCTTCCCTCTTTCTTCTTTGAAGAAAGTGGCATCCCAGGTAGTAGTTTGTTTTTTTTTTTTTCCAGACAGGCTAGGGTTTTTACTTTTAGCTACAATGAACATTAATATTAGTACTTCAATAACAAGTATTAAAATATCTTAATTTGGCATCTCAAATATTTCCAGAACTTAATTTTTTTTCTGAAAATGAGTAGCCTTCATCTATTGTGCTTTTAAATGTTACATTAATCAAGGCTCAAGCATAATACTAGCTTAAATGCCATTTGAAAGGACTTTTAGCCAAGGTAGCAGTTTAGTGAAAGGGAGATTGCCCAGTTCTCACCTACTAACTGAATTAGCAGCATGAAATTTGCTTAAGACCAATGAATGATCAAGAAATCCACTCAGAAACAATGGTGACTGTTTCCATGATAGAATTGTACAAAATCTTATCCAGAAGCCAATGGTCCATAGGGCCGACCATCAAAATTAGCATCAGCAATAGGCAGTACATCCTGAAAGACCTACATGGCTTCAGAAAGTCTCACAGTTGCCAGAAACTGAGAGGGGTTGGAGGGAGAGCGAGGACTTTGGAAGTCCGGAGGAGTGGCTCTGACCAGTATGTTAAGGTTACTCAGACCAGAGTAGCTCAAGTGACCAGGAGCTCTAAGGTTAAGTCATGTTGTCAAATGTAAATGGAAACTCTGCAGGGTCATGTATTAACTTAGTTTTAAAATGCAATATTCTCTCTTTTATTATATTTTTATTTATTCTGTTAAATATTGCTCAATTAAATTTTAGTATACTTTGGGCTATATTTTAACACCTTTGTTGGAGAGGTTTCTAAAGAGCCAATGATTTAAGGCTGAGAGTCCTCCGGAATACAGGGTAACCTGGGATGAGATCAAATAGGACAGATAGCTTCACCTGCATGAGGTAGGTGGGGCCCTGCCCTGAACACAAGACCACAATTCAAGCACTAATGATAGAAAGATAAGTAATACTCTCTCCCCCAAGACTGATCACTAAGGAAAAAAAATTGTACATCTAGAAGTACTCAAAAGTCCAGTCTAAAAGAAATTCCAAAATGGCCATAAACAGACTCAAAGGGAAAAAAAAAAGACTTTTCACAAGGAATACATGAATATTTAGAATAAATGGAGCATTAGATAAGCAAGGAAATAAAAGCTCTTGAGCAAAGAATTTAAAGAATAAAATGTTTGAAAAAGAAAGCTGTAATCTTTAGAGAATTCATAATGAATTCCCTGAAAATCAAACCAAAGAGAAATCAATAACTCTAAGAGAAAGAAAGAAATATTAGAATAAAATGAAGAGACTGAAAAAAAAAGAAAATGGAAAATATCTGACATTAAAAGCATTTGACCTGGAAAACGGGCAAAATACAGATAATTTAAGAATCACTGGATTTGTTGAAAACCATTGTTAAAGAAAAGTTCTGGATTACTACATTTCGAGATATGATAAAGGAAAATTGACTACCTCTATTAGAATCAGAGGACTCAGTGTAAGACTTCCACAAAGAAAAATCTCAGGAATGTCATAGTGAAAAACCCAGAGCTCTCACATCAAATGAAAAATAATATAAGCAACCAGAAAGAAGCCCAGGTACCAAAGTCTAGATCATACAAGACCTGGAAGCTTCTACTAAAAGTAAGACATCTTTGAATACATATTCCAAAAGTCAAAGAAGATAGACTTAGAATCAAAAACAACACCCCCCAAAACTAATTATAATTCTATAAAGGGGAAAATGGTCTTTAATGGAATAAAGGATTTCCAAGAAATCCTGATTAAGGGCAGAATTGGATAAGAAATTTGAAATACTAACATAAATCAAGAGATATCTAGTTAAGTACATTTATTTGACCAACTGAAGGGGACTAACACTAGCAATAATAATGGGAGAAGAAATTGGCTCTTCAGACACTTAATGCCTTAAAAGGGTATTGAGAGTTATATGAGAAAAAAAAAGGAGCTGGGACTAAACTGATTCTGTTCTGAGGGTTTCAAGATGTGGGGACAAAAGAAATATGCTAGTGTAGAAAGAAGTAAGAAGTGGTGGAATTTATTTCTCATAATTAGGGTTAGAAAGAAGAGTAAATAATGAGGGAGAAAAGGTAGAAAAACAGGTAACAAATGAACTTCATTCTTATCTGAACCAGATGGACACAAGCACAGTTTGGTGGAGAAATACCTCAAATTCAACAGGGAAACAAGTGGATGGTGGGTCTTGAGAAGGAGGATAATAAGAGGGACAAAACAGCACAAATAAAAGAAACTGATGGGTGCTTTAAAGGAAAAAGAAAATTAAAATATATGGAGATTTGTTTTTATTTGGAAATGGCTGAAGAAATTGTGGCATATGAATGTAAAAGAACATTATATTCCCATAAGAAAAGACAAATTCATGATAGAGAGAATTCATAAAAATATAGATTGATACAGTTAGTGAACAGAAATAGAACAGTTTATACAATAACAATAATGTAAAGAAAAACAGCTTTCAAAGACTTAGGAGCTCCAATTAAGTTCTTGGCCAGCCATGTCTCCAGGGGACCTATGATGAAACATATTACCTACCTCTTGATAGAAAGAAACCAATAAGAAGTTTCAACGGCTGAGAGGGCGACGCAGCAAAGCACTGTGGAGTGCTTAGGGCATGTTGGAGCACAAAAGACAACACGGCCATCTAATGCAGCTGAGGAAGTCTCCAGGTGTAACGACTTTTCGTGCCAATGGACCCAGGCTTCCAACACCGAGAGAGTGGGACTGTCTCTGTGCACCGACTTTTCCACTTAAATCTCCTTCACGCACAAGTGTCTTTGTGCACACTCATCTACATCACAGATGAAAGCGCACAAAGACAATCGTCATCCTCGGTTACCAAGAGACTACTACTAGACTAGACTTTTTGATAAACATCTGATGGACTCAAAAGTGCAAAGATATACATTTTGGGATATTGATACTAGGTGCACTCATTATTAAGTTCATTACAAGGGCTTTTCCTAGGAGGAAGAATGAAAAGAAGGTATTAGCAATTGTGATTAAAAAAAAAAAGAGGTCTGTTGAAAAATTTTGTAAACTTCAGCAAACAGAAGGGAAGAGTTGGAATGATGAGGAACTATTTTAAAGGAAGTTATATGAAATGGATATGTTTTCATATAAAATTCTGCATTTTGCTTTGAACATAAAAATGTTCATGAGGAAGAATATTCAAGTTCAAATTTTAAAAAATAATTTTTAAATTAGTTATAAGGATGGTGAGTGGGATCATAAGGAAATAGATTAACATATTCCTTCCAGGAACAATGGTAAAATTGATCATGGTTATATAACTTAAGGGAGAAGGCTCAAGAAATGGTGTTTACACATAGTGGAGTAAGCAGAGTTATCATGTTTAAGAGAGAAACAGGACTCAAATTCATTTACATTGGTGTGGTGCATTTTAAACTATTATTTGATCAAACAATTTACAAAGTGCCTTGAAAACCTTAGAGCATAAGATTATTGCTATATTGCTATTGTTAAATTTAATATATTTGAGGGAGAGTATTGATACAAGCACCAATCTTTAAAATCTTATGGTACCAAACAAACATATGGAGGCAGCTAGGTGGTGTAGTGTATAGTGCTAAGCCTGAGAGAATTCCTGAATTCAAATGTGATCTTAGATATCTCCTAGTTGTGTGACTTTGGGTAACTGACAATCTATTTGCCTCAGTTTCCTCAAATCTGTAAAATGGATTTAATAAACCTCCCAGGGGTTGTTGTGAGGATCAAATGAGATCATAATAAAAGAGTAAGCTCTTGGTACATTACCTGACACATCATAAACACTATATATAAGCTATTATTATCATTTTTATAATCATTTCATCTTATTAGTAATAGTCTAACAAGTTTATTTTCAGGCATATTATCATTGGTATAGTAAGACTGGTACTCTCTGCTTTGTGTCTAAAAAATTACTTATAGCTAACAATCACCTTTCGCTTTATTAACACTGTTTTTAAAATGAAAAATGCAAACGTCCTATCCATAATATAACTACTGTGCTAAGAATTCAATTAAAGGTAAAATAGTTTATGTTAATTTATGAAATGTTTATTTTATATGCTAGTCATTTTAAAGACTAATAGGCTTAGTTTTTTAAATTGTAATTACTGTATACTCTAAAAGTATATTTCCTTTCACATATACCATTATTAATACTGTAGGCAACAATTATGATATGAGAATAATAGATGGCACTTAAACTGTGGGAAATCATTAAAATTGTTGCCCCAATTTGGAAGTATGTTTATTGCTTTTGTTAAAGCCAATTTAGATATAAACTTCAGAATATCTTCTATAATATAGGCCCCCTAGAGAGATCTTAGCCTAGTTACTGTTAACAAAAAACATTTAGCTTATATGTTATATTAAATGGTAAAGTTAATGTTTAAACTTCAAGATAATCAGTGCAGATAACCATTTAAAACTTCATAACAATTCTTACATCAATATTTCAATATTCAAAATATCAGAACCTGACAAAATAAGGAATGGCTTTCTTTGCATTTTTCATTGTTTAAGATTTTTTTTGACTCAAATATATCTTGTGTTAAATTCAATTATTACTAAAATGTAATACATTAACTCTATGTATCATATGTATCATAAGAGGTAAGCTAATTCAATTTGTCAGACATTAACAATGTACTAAATGCTTACTATTTGTAGGAAATCACATTCTAGAAATTACAAATGTGAAATCCAGCTGAAATTCCAATGGGTTCAGGGTAGTAGATTATGCTAAGGGTCAATGGCAGGGAAAAGATTACAAAAATAGAAAACTGCTACAAAGTGCTTCCAGATATTCCCAGAAGACAAAGAAGTGCTGGTTTACTTACTATAATACCCAGTAGATCTACAGAGTAAGTCATCATTTTAATCTCTTTCTCAACAAAAAAAAATTCCAGTCTAGACTATTAAATAGGAAGAGCTTTCCCACAGAAATACATTTTTGATCTTAAAAGAAAGATTATTAAGTCTCATTTATTGTGATCTACTGCCAGCCTTTTTTATAATATATCTATTTCATAAGAGAACACATAACAGTGTACACAAAATAGGTTACCAATAAATGTTAATTGACCAAAATGGTAAAAAAAATGAATTAGAATTTTAAAGCATTGGTTCATTTTTAAGCTTCACAAAAATAATTTTATATTTTTCAAATAATTTAAAACAATACAACAAAAGTTCAAAGAAATTATCTTTATAAATCATCTTCAGTGGTTCTTTCCTGAATATTTGGGTCTCCATTCCAAATGGTGCCCAGCAGTGTCCACCACACAGTAAGTGCTTATTATATGTTAAATGATTGAGGGATCTCTTCTTGACTCTATCATTATCAGTCTTAGCCTTATCATTCTGCATTCATCAGGAAAGAAAAGACAATTCTAATAACCAGTTGGCCACCAATCACTGCCCCCCACACACACCAAACCCCCCAGCCAAAAGGCAGACAGGTTCACTCCAACAGGCCTCAGTCAATAGTGATAAGTTTACATATTTCAAAGAAGATGATGGAGGTAACCGCTAAGATATTCATAGATATAATAATGATTCTTTAAAATTCAAATTGTATCTGGGATTAAGATGAAGAGAGAAAACAGTTCTTTTTCTCTGGATTATTTCCAAAAATCTTTTTTTATAGCAGGTTTGCGACAGAAAAATGAATTCTGAATAGATGAATTGGGTCAGTGAATACAGAGGCTTCCATAATAAACTCTTTAGTTGATATAACTTTTTAGTTGAAAAGTAGAAGAAAGATGCATAGAAGCTATGATGTTAAATTTTTTTTTTTAAACCCTTACCTTCCATCTTGGAGTCAATACTGTGTATTGGTTCCAAGGCAGAAGAGTGGTAAGGGCTAGGCAATGGGGGTCAAGTGACTTGCCCAGGGTCACACAGCTAGGAAGTGGCTGAGGCCAGATTTGAACCTAGGACCTCCCGTCTCTAGGACTGGCTCTCAATCCACTGAGCTACCCAGCTGCCCCCTATGATGTTAAATTTTAAAAGAACATAAAATGGAAAACTATTCAGCTGATCTCATAAAAATATTTATCTTTTTACTTCTCATATATTTGAATTTTGAAAAATTTCCTGGCTTGGTATAACATAGAACAGAAGCATGTTCATACCTAATACTTCATTTCACTTGGCCTAAGCACAATTAATTTATTTTCCTAGTTTGGCAAGATTCACAGAAAATTTCTAAAGCTATAGTATTGAAATGCTAGCCAGTAAAGAATTTAACAAAAGGAAAATATATGCATTAATTCACTCCATCTCATTAGCGTAATAGTTGTCCTTTAAGTCTGTAAATGATTAACATATTATTATTCTTGAATGACTTTGTCTCAGATTTATGCTTTCTTTGATGATCAAAGATAACTTAAAACTGAATAAAACAAGGGATCCTTTAGATATAGTTATATAAGTGAAAAGTGCTATAAGTACATTGCTCCTGTTTATTTCAGAGGAACTTTTAAAAATACTAAAGAAAGCAACTCTACGAACCAGTTTTATGTTTATTTGCATTTAACATGATTATACACATTCATGTGTCTAACAAGATCTGCACTGTTACATTAAAGATACAGTACAATAAACATTCAACATGAGGTACTTCATATTTATATATTTGTCCTTCATAAATAATGCTATAAGCTTGCTAAATTCAAGCACCCTGAAGCACAATTGGCTGCTGTGATCTGAAATTAGCTCAGCTTACGCACCTTAAAAAAATTCAGTGCAATAATTATGTAGAAATTAAACCATTTACTTAAATACTATTTAAGATATAAAGAATGTTACATTAGAATGCTAGCCTAGTTTCCCTCTATCCCCAGAATTAACATTGAAATACAAAGACTGCCAGGTACATTTAAAAATAGCATCTACAGCATGTTCTGTTTGTTGAAGTTGTGTTTATATACCAAAGTTGCCTGGTTTGTTAGAAATAACGGTCTCTAGTTTTATAACCTATAACTACCAAGAATATACTCAGAAAAGCTAAAGCAAGCACATCAGTTTTCATTCCACTTTGTCTAAAATACTGAAGGGATAACAGATTTAAAATAAAGTTTTCCACTTGAAGTAAGATGTTCAACTTTAACTCAAGAATATCTGTCTAATCTCATCATATGGTAGACCAGCACTTTAAAAAAAAAGGAATGGAAGGTAAATTTAAAATGAGAATGAGTTTACTGGAAAACATAAAAAGGGGCATTATTCCATCTGGCTGTCATCAGGTTAATTCTTAAGCCAAGAAGTATATAGCTATGGTCAATGACTCACTAAACTGAACACATTTCAAAATAAGGCCATCATGTCCACCTCAATTCCTTGGTGTAAATCTATTTTCCTAGTTTCCAATACTTTGCTTTAAAAGAATGCATGATGCCTTATCAAGCTCATTTTTTGTACTTGTTTTGTGGCAGCAAAGAGTCAGATTTAACTATATTAAAAATAATTTGCAATAGTTTCAGAGGGAATATTTCCCCTTATTCCATTTTAGGATTTTGGCTTTCTTCCCTATCCACAATCTCCATGATATCGTATTACTGTTAAGTCTCTTAGGAAGCTGTCCTGGGGGTATTTTATAATTATCAATGACAGTCAACTCTTGATTGTATGGATGGAGACAGCAGCATAGAAGATTTTGAAATCTCAGAAAATTCACTGATATCCTCCTGTATTAGATTAGGTGATGAAAGAGTTAGCCCAGTTTTAATATATAGAGGGAAGAAAGTGTCCTAAATAGCACACTAAAGAGGGTGAAGGAAAACTGCCTGGGACCATACTAGGGTGAACAGAAAAATAATTTCTGCCTAGCTGGCAGCAAGGGAAAGAAGTAAATTCCTGAGTGTGCACACACACACACGCACACACACCCCAATACTAACCCCTAGCTTCAAAAAGCCAGTCCAGGACTGTGCTGAGCAAGGGGAAGGAGGCAGCCAGAAGCCGCGCTCTGGGTGGCGGGGGGGAAGCCATCTCAGGATCATACTGGGCAGGAAAGCAACCCAGGAGTGCATGGATAATTCACATGCAAATATTCAGGAAATCAATCTTCTTAAATACTACCAATAATGTAGGTACTAAACCGCCATAAGCCATCTTACAAGGGAAATTATTTTTTGTATGTTGTGCATGGAACATGAGAAAGCTTGATACAATGCTAAAGTTTTGGATATTAAGTAAAATCCAATTTAGTCTCTCCAGACCATATTTTATTTTCTGTATCACTTAAGGGTTAGGCAGAGGGCACTATTCTAGCCATTTAGGAATTTTAAAGAATTATCACTAATGGATATATTATCATATGTTCAAAGCATATATGAGGTAAAACAAATATGTAAAAAACAGTTATACCAACATGGCATTTAATCAGTCTAAACAATTGCTTAGTCCTCTTTTAACAGAGAATATGAAAACAGTATATAGAAAAGAATCTGGACAAACAATTATTTTATAGGAGCTAGAAAGGAGAAAAAAGCTCTAGCTTTTTTTTTTTCTCAAGTTGTGAATTCTAACATGTGCTATCAATTTGGTAACTTTAAGATTCTTCTTCTTTCCAAGAAGTGACACAAGCCTGCAGCCCTTTTCTGTTATGAATGAAAACTATAATTTTAAGATTCTTCCTGAAAGAAATGTATGTGCTTCAAAATTCTGTCTCTCTAGATTAAAGAAAAAAAATTTAAGTTAATTGTTCTCGAAGAGTCCCTTTAAAAAAATCCAGCCTTTCAATTTTTTAATTGACACCTCCAGAGAAATTGTTGCCTTTAGCTTAACATGTACTAGTACAATTAATTCATGTAACAAGTACAAAGCAAAAGCTGCAAAGCAGAGAAAAGGAATAAAAGTCAAAAGTGATTATTACCTACTTGTTATATGTTCACCTGAACTCAAACTTGTAGGTAATAGAACTTCCTTCAAACTAGTCTATTTTTTTTCTTGAGTCTTAAAAATAAAATAAACCTTCACCCTTGTTTTTATACTACATATTTACACCATGATCAAAATAAAAACCAAAGGGAAATTTAAGACAATTATAAGAAATGTCATTAACTTGACAAAACTAATAAAGAAAATATACACAAGTTTTCTTAGTATATAGACGCAACTCTTAAAATAACATAGCCTTAATCAGAATTTGGCTCTTTTGAGCATCTAGTTCATTATGAGTAGAAAGCTGCATTTTAGGCTAAAAAGTAATGAGAACTGCCCATAGCATTATTAATTACAAATTACCTGTACGGATCACCTATCTGCATATAAGCAAAGCATCAACATGTCTGAACCAGATACATACTTAACAGCTCACATTTTCTATTGGAAATAATTTTTTAAGCATAAAATATAAGTTCAGGAATTTGTCCTCCCTGCACACCAGTGCCATTAGTACTGTCTGAAGAGCACTGGAACTGGACAGTCACCTTGCCACACTGAACCTCTGTCATTCCTTCCTGTCCAAAGTAACTCAATTCATTGCCATCCAAAATCACACTGGCTGTGTAAAAGGTGTCTGGCTCAATCTGCACCGGATACTCAAACCACACTGGGAAAGTGTTGCTAGATCCATCTGAGAAATACTTGCTTAAGTTCTGTCCTAGAATGACGCCCTGGCGTTTGAGTTCAATCTTGGCACTGTATTCTGCTGAGCCACAGCTGGAGCCATAGAGGCCAAAGCCAGCAATGAAAACCCTTTTGTCCACAGCAAACTGAATGCTGTCACACCGACCCCGGTATCGCCACTGGTTGCTTCGATAGGCACACGACTGGAAGCGGTGGCAGCGCTGTGGAACGAGGCCCTTACGGGCATTGCTCACAAACTCTAGCTCGGGCTTTTTGGCTGCCGTATACCAAAGAAAGATGTCGTTGGTTTCATTCAGAGTCAAAACTCCAGACTGGGCAGCTCCATTTGCAAAGTCATCAAGGGCCATGGTGGGAATTCGGATCAAGTACAGCGCCTTTCCAAGGACCTTTCGTTTGTTTTCGATGCTCAGTGATAGCTCCTGGCGCTGACACTCAACTTCAGCCCAATTGAGAGCAGCCTCAAAAACAACAATTTCTTTGGCATTTAGAGTCTCCCTGCGGAGTATACTCTCTAATGTTTGGAAATCAATATCACAGAATCCCTCAGACTTAAGCGCTAGCTCAGCTTGGGCATCAATCACCTCCCAGCAACGCTGGGTCAGGTCAGGTTCTTCAAAGAGGCAGCTCTGGGAGAGCAGCACACAAGCATTCTTTGCACTCAGACTGGTCTCCAGGAAATTGACACAGGCACGGGCAAGGTGAGGGACGATGTACTTTTTGGCAGCATAGAGGGTGGCCAGCACTGTGTCAGCAGCCAAGTCAATTTCATCGCAATAGATGTATCTGAAATAAAACACACATGTGTAAATGGGGCTTCAGAAACCACCAGAAAATGCAATATGCAAGTTGTATGACTAGCATTATCAACCACATAGATTTAGCAACATGTATACCTAGGTAGGTTAGTTTATTCTTACTGAAGTAGATGAGTATAGAACCCAAAAAACCCTGGATCAGGTGTTAAATATCTAAGGTTTCTTTCAATCGTTCAGAAAGTAAGGTCATTTTCAGTGATAGATGGCAGGACACAAGCAGAAAAATTAGGAATAAAATGCCAACTGGTAACTCAAAAAAAGTAAAAGAAAAACTCAAATGTTAAAAAAGAAATTCTACAAACATGAATGAAAATGAAGCATAAATATTCTGAGAATTTTCCTAGTGTAAGGAAAACTTCATTTCTACGGAAGGACTACTCAATATTAGCTGGCATAATAGAAATATTTTTTTTATTATTATAGGATAATAAGCACTGATTTTAATGGAAAGAGATCTCTTTATAACATGAATATATATTATAAATGAGGAGAGTTTATTAAACAGGAGACTTTACAAAACGGAAATGAGCCATTCAGTATTAACTAAAATTTGAGAAAATGATAATTAGATAAAAAGATGAAATAAACAGTTTGCCTTGAAGAGATGCTTGCAATGGGCCTGTCAGATCCTTTGAATCAACCTCTATCAAAGAATTAGTCTAATACAATTCAGAGACCAAACAAACATTATGAATATATGGTTGCTACAATATTCGAAAGATAGTAATTTTGTGTTTATTGAACACATTAGTTTTCTTCAGAATCCTCTCATTTAAAAAAAAAAGGCTTATATACAACATATTTTATGATGGATGAAGAGAAAAGTTCTTAGAATTATTTTAGGGAGAAATCTGTGACTACAAAATCATGAGAAATTTCTTAATTACTACATTAGGATTTTCTAAGTGGCTATCACACATCAGATAAAATAATACCATTTTGGAAATGGTAGAGAGATAAAAATGAACAATATCTGTGTTTGGTAGAATGAGTACTCTACTAGGCATGTTGCATCCGGTATACTAGTTAGTTTGGAGATGTCCAGTTTTGGAGAAGATACTGATAAGGGTGACTGGAAAAAAAAAAGGGAAAGGTGCACAGAAGAGAGAATTTTAACATTATGAGAATCATAATGTCATGTAGACATAATGACAGTATGAGAATCAGCGGAAGAAAGTTGGTTTAGATTGCTGTATTCCAAGGATGGACAAGATGTTATATTCCAAATATTATACAGGAAAAAATGTGAAAAATGGCCTTACACTGGTACTGCTTACCCAAGAGGATAAAACAGGAGCAATTAATGGAAACTCCTGAGACAGATTTAGGAACACATGGAAAAACTTTAAATATTACAAAATAGAAATTCATTCAACATAGTAGAATGAATTACTTTAGGAGGTAGAGGGCTTTCCCTTAATGGAAAATGCCCAGTCAAAGCTGAATGGCCATTTGTTGAATATATCTTATTGCACATGGGATTTTTGATCAAATACAGAATTATCCAGATGATCTCTGAGATTTCTTCCAACTGACATCCTATAATTCTGCATATGTAATATATATTTGCCCTACTTACCTTGAATAAATAGGGTTTATGAGGAAAAAAATAAATTATGTATATATATATATAGTATTTTGTATGCAAAGGTGAACATTAACTATATTTTATCAGAGATTTTTGGTGTGTGTGTGTGTGTGTGTGTGTGTGTGTGTGTGTGTGTGTGAGAGAGAGAGAGAGAGAGAGAGAGAGAGAGAAAGAGAGAGAAAATGTTTCACTATAAATGAGTATATTTTGCACATTTAACCAAAAGTGAAAGGAAACAAATTCTTCCCATTTAGGAGGCATATGTATGTACACATCCTAAATTTAAAACAAAACAAAACAAAACAAAACAACTCTTAGATTTTTCCAAAAAGCTCTGATTTTTATACAGAAAACCATTTGGGTAGTTCCAGGACCAGTGAATGATGAAAAAAGGGTTTTATTCAACCAAAACTGGCACTTATCCAAAGATATCAATTTGGATGAAGTTTCCTTAAGTTGCTAAGAATCTAAAATAATTACATGAGTACATTTATGTAAATATATTCTTTCCAACCTTAAAAGTGAGTAGTATATTATTTACAAACTTTATGTTTTTAATTATGATAATTAGAAAAAGTGAAGGAAAGCAAATTTAAATTTTGCACATATTTTTATGATACTGTGAAGCTTTTGTGGCCATTTCTAGAAACAAGCACCTTCAAAAGCTTAGGATCATAGTTTCAGGATTGCAGAATCACAGATTTAGACCTGGAAGGTACATGAGAGGCATAATGGAAATCTACCATCAAGTCCAACGCCATTATTTTATAAGTCTCAAAACCGAAGGACATGGGAAGTAACTTGTCCAAGATATTAAAGTAGTAAGCAGCAGAGGTAAGATTTGAATCCAGGTCCTCTGAGTTCAGAACCAGAGTAACCTAAAGAACACTTTAGAAATAATATATCAGACTTAGAACCTATTATGAGACCCTTATATTTAATATAACAGACCATTCAACAAATTATCTCCAAAAACTGTTGACTACTATGCTTACTTAATTATCTTCCCCTTTTGAGGGAATTGTTTTTCTCACTTTCAAAACAAAATAACATAATAAATAATAGACATTACATTTTTCAGTCTCTCTCTTTTAGTCTGCCTATAGTTCTTAAGTCATTCAGAAATTCATATGGATAGAAAGCTACACTGATAAATCAAGATACTCAAGTAAACTGGCTTTAATTATTAGGGGATAATTTAGCTACCTGCTTTGGGAACCTCTTAGCTGAAAGCAGTGGATTTCTGGAAGTTTCTTTGGTTTTACTATTATCATTCAATCTTATGAAAATTATAACTCAAGAAGAAGTTAGATCCACCCTCAATGAGATAGTACAAAGAAACAGGGATGGTAGTTAAGTGAAGTTATATAACCAAAAACATAATCCTGATCATTTATTACCAGAGATCGAGTCTTTAGACTAACTTGTCCAATAAACTTAACATTTGCTGTACATGACAAACAGAAAACTGACCATTAAGGTACTGATGGTTCAATATCAAGTGAAGGCAGCTAGGTGGTACAATGTATAGAGCACTGAACCTGGAGTGAGGATGACTTACTTAAGTGCAAATCCAGTTTCTTACCATTTTAGTTATGTGACCCAGGGCAAGTCACTTACATTGTTTGCCTCAGTTTCTTCAACTGTGAAAAGGGGATAATAATAGCACCTACCTTGTAAGGTTGTTGTGAGGATCAAATGAGGTATATGTAAAACAAATTTATGGAACATGATAGGCACTTATATAGATGCCTATTCTTTCCCCTCTTTCCCTTACAATAGAAAAATGAGGAAATGCTGATATCCTCATAAGGTATAACTCAGTACCTACTAATACCTTTTTGGAGGCACCACCAAGTCTCCCAATATAATAACAGCCATGATATGTTATTGACTACAAAGTTAGAGAATAGCAATTATCTTCTTGTCTCCATTTCCCTTGACTTTAACAGAATGCTTATCAACTCTACTAGTATAGCATAGTTTACAATTTGATGGAAAACTGAATATGCTTATTAAAAAAACTATAAACAAACTGCCTTAAATGTTAACATACATATAAGAAACTTAATCTGAATCACACATGGCTACTAGGACTTTTTAAATAAAAGACAAAACTTGTGATTTTATATACAATTTTGAGTTACATAAGCCATATTCAAAATATTTCCTTTGTCTTCAGTTTTCCACAGTATATTCCCTAACTGCTAAAGATATATACTGATTCAAATGCATTACTTAACTCTGCAGTTAAGTTATAATGCTGAATTAATGACATACTATTATTTTCTTCAGTAATAAAAGCCAATGTCAAACATAAGAGACTGGAACTTCACTGCAGAAAAAATCTGAAGGTGAAATTCCTCCCCCCCCCCCACAAGCCATCTACAGAAACTATAAAGGGAATAAAAAAATGGTTGATTTATTAATTTTGAAATTATATATTCACCTATGTGTCTAATATCACTATACACTAATGTTAAAGTTAAATTCAGTAGCACTGATCAACTTCCAAAATTTAGCAGGATTTCAAGCCACAGATGAAATGAAGAACTATATACTTTTAAGTACAAGTTTTAAGAAATCAAAAATACTTTTTCAGTAGATAGCATATAAAATATAACATTAATTTCTGGCCATTCATGGAATTATTATAGAATGTTGTAGGTTAGTTGTACAATAAATCAGAGAATAGTTGTCCACATGTATGCTCATATATATAATTTTGATTCTGATGAACTGACATCCCTATAGCAGTTTTTTATCTTTAGCTGTTTACTATATCATGGCATGCTAAAGGTTAAGAAAATATATTTGACAAGTATTATTTAGAATGACTAATGGATTAAAGGGCAGTAATTGAGAACTATAGCATTATATTATATAGCATTAGTATCATGCTGCATAGGCTGATTATTTAACTATTTAATGTTCACATAATTCTGGAGATACTAGTGCTCATTACAAAGCAAATGACTTTAATAAACAAGGGGGAAAAAGCTTTGTTTCTATACCATAATTTCCACATTTTGAAAATACATGATCTTTTTTGGAACCTCAGAGTGAGGAAAACCTGGGTTCAACTCTTGCCTCTGACATATATTAAATATGTAACTACTGGCAAGTCATTAAGCCCAAGACTAATACAGATAAGCTATTAATATTCATTGGTGGAGGGAATTACTATACCAGGAGTTTTCTATATTGCTGAAAGAATAGGATGGAATAAAATCAACAATAATATAAAATGAATTTTCAGTTTATTTCAAAAGGTAGTTCAAGATCTAGATCTTGGGAGGATATGATCAGACTATAATTCTTAGGAAACAATGACATTTCTTATACTTTCTCCTAAGGAAGTGAGTTTAAAATTCAAGCATAGCTTTAAAAATAATCATGTATTATCTATGGGCACTAGTCTTTCAGAATCATGTGAGAATAAGGTAGTTAAAAGCAGTCAGCATATGAAAGATGGCAACGATGATAAATAAAGTTGTAGCTTTCAGTTACTGCTTTAAATTCATTAAATATCTTAATGCCCGTTTTAAAAACTTTTTGTACTATCTTTAAAAAATAATTTAATTTTAGAGTCTTCAAAAATCACCCTTTTGAAACCTTTCATTTTTACAGCTGGAGACACAAAGGCCCAGATAGAGTGATATACTCAAAATTATATATTAATTAATAAAACATCCAGGACCAGATCCAAGACCCAGATCTTTCTCACTTCCAGTTTAGTATTCCTTCCATTAAAGAAAAAAAATCATAAATTAATGCTTACATTAGTCAGATCTATTCCTTCATGGATACTGAGTTAAAAATCAAATCAATGCCATATGTCCAAAATCCATAGGACAAAATTTTCAATTAAATAGTTTGTATTGTACCATATGCTTTTAAATGTAATTGTGTGCAGTCCTTTGGAATTGTTAAATGCAAATGTCAAAAAAACAAATTCTTATTTTATTTATGCTTCTGTTAATGTTAAAATCTAACTCACATTTTAAGAGTGTCACTAGAAGAGTAATCATACAGCATGAACAATTCTTTTCCAACACATAAATGATGCTTACTTCAGCATAGCGAGAAAAGCAGCAGGTTCGACATCTGGTATACGGATTTCATCTTTGTCCTCAGCAAGTTCTCCATAAAACATTGCATGGAATACAGAGCTCCCAACAGCTAAAACATACTGTGGAGAAAGGGAAATCTTATTTCATGCTTTAAATTGAAAGTACTTTTAACAAAAAAGCTACCCAGGAGAGATACTATGAACAATCAGTTTTAAAGGCTACATAGCACCACCAATACCAGTTCATCTGAAAAAGCAAAAGCATTAAAATCTTACAGTCGTAACCTAATTCCTACATGTAAAAATAGTCTGTAAGTTACTAGTTGCCCAAATGTTTTAAAATGACTGCTGAACTGGCACACACTGGCACACACACACACACACACACACACACACACACACACACACACACACACACACACACACACAAAATCTTATCTAACAAACCAACTCTCAAAGAGGTAAACACACAGTACTTTGCCAGCCTATCATAGCAACTTCCAGTCATAACAGATTTTATCATGACTGGAACTTCAAGAGTGTGTTTATATCTGCGAGGGTTAAAGAAATGGATAAATGAGGGCAAATAAAAATGTATAAGAATCCAAACTACCTCCTAGAAATAGTTCCCTCTCTGATATGCTACTTCCCAGTCCTCTAATAAATAAGCCTAAAACACAACCAACCATGCAGTGCCTGTCAAAGGCAATCTGTTCATCTTAAGTTCCAGTCTAATAGTTAAAAGTTTCCTCTTTGTTATTCCCAAGTCTAAACTGATAATGCAGCTGTTGCTTACTTTGTGTCCTGGCAACCGCTGTGTCCCACCTGGTGGCCCAACCACAAAATGAACATCTGCCATCAAATCATTGTTGAACATCACCGCATTTCTACAAACAGAGGCAGTTCATTAATTCACAGCATCCAGCATTTTTTACACACCCAGTCCACACTCCCACTGGCCAGATATTGAAAAACCAAGTAATATTTCAGTTACTTCAAGGTAAAAACCAATCAACAAAGATTCTAAAATATATAACCATGCTTGTAATCACTAAAAATGTTTGTGAACTTAAGTAAAAAACTCATCCAAGCTTTTTATAAAGAGTTCCCATTATCTAAGAATTTAACTATGCATGTCTCATGGGCACAACTACACAAGTTAAATATTACAGCTTGCAAAAACATTTTTATCTTAGAGGAAAACAGCTGTACTATTTGGAAAAGATATGAGACACTTTTCCATTACCAACAAAGCTTCTAAGTAAGATAGGAAATACATATTTGAGTTAAAAACAAGTTGCAGGATGTGTAAAAGTGAAAACTTCAAATGAATATAAACTTCTAAAGTAAATAGAACAGTCTGTGTACTTACCTTTCTCTGATTGTGGGATAAAGCCCCTGCCAATTAGGGGCTGGGATAGTATTATTGTTATTGAGATTCTGCTGGTGGTACTGCTGGACAGTGGTTGTACTGGAGTTGGCTGGCTTCTTACGGGGAAAAATATCAGCAGCCATCTTCTTCTTTTTTTTGGTCTTCAAAGTAATGATTTCATAGCAAACTGGTGGCAACTTGCTGCTGTTGTTGGTATTTGCCTTCTTGGAGCTTTTCTTGGACCTGTTCTTGACAGTCTCTGGAAGCATCAAAAAAAAGGTGAGACATTTCATGTTCTTTCCCTTGTCATCTACCATGAGGACAATATATCTGTCTGTGTAGCCAGATAGCCTACATAAGTAAGATCGTTAAGAAAAACCGAATGGATGCCAAGAATTTAAAAGAAACCAACAAAGCTGATATTTTGCTTCTCTTCCAGTCAGGCAAGGTGACCTTTTCACTATGCTGAATAAGAAACTGGCTTTAAGTTTGATCCAGTACTTGATTTGTTAAATATATCTCCATTATGATTCTTGTTTCTTTTATTTGCTTCTAAGAGCCTTTTTCAGTTTCCCAGATCACCTGAAAATGCTACACTGTGCAAAGACGATATACATAGAGCTGTAGCACTTGTTTTCTGAATTAGGTTAGCAAGATGTGCTTGCTGTAGCAGTGCGAGTCTGTTCAGCTGGCTGAAGTTGTGTGTTGAATGGATCAGACGAGAGTAGGTATTACAGCCCTGCAGATGGAGTCAGACAGCCAGTGCTTTAAGCCAATAGCTGAAGTCACCGAAAATGATTGGACCAAGAAACACAGTGACACCTATTGTAATGTGCATAGCTCCTATATTAAAGGAGCAGCAGTTCCTTTTTCCTGCTCACTGTGAATTCAAAAAAGAAACTACATACAGAGCATATTTAAAATGCAAGAAGTGAGTTTATGTCTATATAGTGTGGTTTTTTTCCTCCCTCTATAGGCAGACAATTTTTTTTTTCAGGGAAAAACAAATAGCACCAATTAACAAAGGACATTTTCTCCTGTTTATTTCTACCAGAATAATCTTCCAGGCAGCATTTAATTCTGATTAGTTCAACAGAATTCTCAAGTCTAAAAGCTAAAAAAATTAATAACAAAACCATATTAAACACATTTATTGCAAGAACATGTTTTAATAGTCTCTTTTGATGCAAGTTATATTACAGTACAAAACGAGATGAAATCATACATTTAGTTTTAACTTACTGTGTTTCTAGCTACAATAATGATTGTTGATAGGCATCTCAAATCTCAACACATTTAATTAGATATACTTATAGAGACCTGGAGAATACCTCCAAAAAAAACAACAACAACAACAAACAAAACCTTTTAAATGTGCCAATAAGATTCATGAAACAGATTACATTGGAGTTAAAAAAAAAACAACACAAAACTTCTAGATGTGGAATGGAAATAAGGTATTCATATGAAGCAGTTTACACTGGTGTTTAAAAGCTGTAATTCATTGAAAATACACAAGTTGGCATTATTTCCTGGGTCAGAAATATGAAATTTAACAGAGCTGATAGTCTCATTTAGCTTTGTCATAAGTTTAAAGCAAATTAACCAGAAGCTTTTAATATCAAACTGATATTAAGCCCATTTAAAACATTAAGTATTCTGCTGATTTTTTTTTAATGACACAAGCAGGTTTTTCCTGCTTTGAGTCACAGAAATAGGAGTTACTGACATATAAGTTCAACATTTATGTCTGGCCACAGTAAGAAAAAAAAAGAGTACTACAGTCAAAGCACCTGTTCTATATTCTTAACATGCTAATTTATAAAGAAGAGCTGATGAGTAGGGTAATTTAATCTTATCCTCATATTTATTTTGATTGCTTCCTTACTGGCTTATTCAAAGCATAAGCCATTTTCTATCTCCAAGTATCTCATTGTCATACTTCTCTACTCCCCTGTTCTTTATTATACCATACTTATAAATAACCTAATAGAGATCATACAAAAAAGAGACTTCTTACACTATAAATTCTTTTAATTTCCCTCTTTCACACTAAAACTTATCCATATCTTTATTCATCCTCTTCATTTTCCTTCTTTTTCCTATTCCTTCACAAAACCAGTCATCTATTTGTACCCTGATTCTGTATCTTGCCATCTCTTTCAAAACCTCAATCAATAACCATTCTCTTTCATCTTCACAATATTTCCTATGACTTGCCTAAATAATTCTGAAGTCCCTTCTACATACATGCACAAACACACTGACATACAGACACAGACACACACACACATCCCTTCCCTTTCTGATTCTGGAATCTATTCCTGTATCTGTATCTCTCCTCTTTTTACTGTCAGGTTTCCAAAAACAGCAATTTTAATCCAATGTCATGTCTTCCTTCCATTTCCTCAATATTCACTTGCTTACTCCTGCAATTCTTTAGAAACCACTACTTCATAAAACCCCTAACTTTAAGATATCTAGTGATTTCAATTATCTAATCTGATTAGGACTCATATTCACAATCTCTACCATGTTGATGGTTTCTTTTCTTTTGGTTTCCATGATATTTTTTCCCTGGTTCTCCTTCTACTTATCTGACCATTCCTTAATCATTTTTGCTAGTTCATTTCCTTTTTCCCAATACTTTGTCCACAATCTTCAAAAACCCATTAGGGGTTCATCAGGTAAATTCAATTAAAATTAAGAATTTAAAAATGCTAGTGTCTCTTCTGCCTCTAAATGTGACAAGGTTAACCCATACTCTTTGATTAACCTGATCCCTCTGGGTACTAAACAATGAATTTCTTCAGCTTTAGGCTGGTGAAACCTTAAGTTTTGTCTCTTGCCAGCTGTTTTTCAGGCATCTTGCTGAGTTTGTGGTTTTAATCTTATTCCTATTTCTGATACTGCTTTCAATTTCTTCTTCCTTTCAGCTACGTGGTCTGTTCATCTAATTCCAGGTTTGGTGTCTGAACCATGTTGCCTACTTTCATATAAGCAGGAACATTCTTATGATCCATCCATCCTCACTGCCACTCCTCTATAGACCGTAGCTCTGACTCTACCAAGAAGCCAGGTTTTATGGACCAAATATAATCTCTAAATGTATGTTTTCAATCATTTTCTCTCTGTATTCTTTTTCCTTGATTATATCATCTATTTCCATGGTTTCAATAATTCGTTTTATCTAGATGACTATCACATTAATACATATAACCTTGTCCCACATTTTTAGCTACTTATTGGACATTGATTAGATGTGCCATTACCATGGCCAAAATCTGAATTCATTATTTTCTTTCTAAAATCTGACTTTCTCTTCAAGTTCTCTATTTCTGTTGTTGGCATCATGTTCCCAATTACTTGTTTCAAATTTTAGGGCTGTTGTTGACTCAACCTTTTGTTGACTCTGTCTCCATAAATGTTTCTCAAATCGGTCTTTTATGCTTATTATATATACTACCCTATTTTAGGCCATTATTACTTCTCACTTGATCTATTGTAATAACCATACAGATATTCCTATTGCTAGTAGTCTCTTTTCCAATTTATCTTTCCCAAAGCTGACAAAATATTACTTATCCACTTGAACACTATGATTAGGTATAGAATAAAATATTAATTCCTTACCTTGAGATTTAAAGCCCTCTACATTCTGCTTCCAACCTTACTATACCTGTGCAGCCTTATTTTACTCAACCCTTGTCATGTACTCTACATTCCAACTAAAGCTAAATTTGACCTGCTCACTCATATCCCTGTGTAGTCACTCAGGTAACTTCCTATATGACTAGGATGCATTCTCTTCCTCATTTGTATCTTACGAAATCCAGAAAGTCCAGGTAAGGTAATATCTACTCTCTCTCAAACTAGAATATGATGCCCCTCCTCATATTTTTTTAAGAGTATGTGGTTTAGACTTCTCTTTTGCCCACATCACAATGTACCTCATACCATACTTACTTGTTGTATGTCTTATCCCTACATGTGAATCATCTTTGTGACTCTAGTACCTAGAACTATGCATCAAACCCCTATGGACTTAAATGTCAAGCTGAATTGAAATTTTCCTAGATGCTAGAGTGTCCTATTTTCACCACCATCACTGCCAGAGTAGCTTTCAGAGCTACTATAAAAAAATATTAATATTAGAAAGGTTTCCTGTCTTTTTTGGCCCACTGACTCATGGATAAAACCACGACCTTTGACAAGAACTTGTATACTACTATTTGAAAGAGACTGAATCCTGCAGTTTATTTATTGGATTAAGACAAGCATTCAAGGTAGCCATATAAATGTGACCATAGGCAAAGTTTCAGATGAAGCATTCAATAAAAACCCACACAAATATCAAAGAGCTTAAAGCAACTCCTCTAAAAAGATATATCAGCACCAGTATCTAAGAAATTTTGAGGAGTAAAAAAAAAATATGTGAACCCTTCACTAAAGCTGGCATAAAAAAACATACAGAGAAAGGCTTCTTACACATGATAGCTTCATATTGCAAATTATTTGAATTAAATTAGACCAATTCAAATAATACAAAATACATCTAAAAAAACAGAAGGAAGCAAAAAATTAAAAAAAGGTCTTTAAGGTATCCAAATACTAGTATATTATGTTCACATTAGAAATCCTCAGGCCTTTCCTCGCTCATTTCTTACAAGCTCAAAGATTTCATTTAGACAGCATCTCAGAAGTCAAATCAGCCATTTTACAAGTGAGGGTATAGAGGCCCAGAAAAGTTAAATGACTTGCCCAATGAAACTCATGGGGGGCCAGGAGGCGGGGGGGGGGGGGAGTGTTAAATGGCAAAGGTATAAGCTGAATGTAGCTCTTCAGTTTCCAAGTCCAGATCTCTTTTCCAGTGCACCAATTTTAACAAGGTTATTTTGTTTGCCAGCCCATACTAGACTAGAAGAAACATGGTATGGTGGAAAAATAAAACCAGTTTTGTTGTTAACTCAATGAATTCATTGTTTGCTTTTTTGCCACTTACTTGCTGTGTCAAATCCCTTAAACTTCTTGAGCCTTTCTTCATTTGTACAAGGGTAATTAATGGCTATTGTGAATTTTAAAACTATTCCACCCTAATCAGACCATTCTTTAGAAGATCTGATTTAGCTATTTCCTATTCAATAACAATGGAGATACTTGGAATAACAGAATTGGATCTTGGAAACTCCACATTCTCCACCCTACTAGTTTAACAAGATTTTGAAAGGTCTGCATCAAACTCAAGATTTAACTATTTGAGGAGATGACCTTCAACAGACATGTGCAAAAAAAAGGACAGACCTCTGGGCTGTCCTAAGTCAAGCTAAGTCCTCATTGGTACAGATGAGACACAGAAAAGTGATGTAAAAAAGTCCATATAAGGCATGCCAGTGTCTGCCTCTTTCTCTCTTGACTCTGGATGGCAGCATGCTAAGCATTTTGACACCTTGGAGCATTGGATGGTGAGTTTTGCCCTGGAGCTAATTTCAGGTTCCCACATCTTAGCTAAGCCTCTTTGGAGGTCAGGCTGATTCTTTTCTCCTTCACACTCAAAACCTTACTTTCTAGATCTCCAATCTTCCTGCCCGGTACTAGCCCCTTCCTTCCTAGTCCTTCTTAAAATCTTCTCTACTATTTCAATTAAATCACCATAAAATTTGGCAGCTGACTTGGGTATTTTATTATTTGGGATTTCCCTTGGCGACCACTTGCATTTAGATTTTTTTCAGTCTCAACCATAATTTCAGCCTTTACACTATACAAGTGTCTCTATAGAGTTTGTACATAAGTATGTACATGTAAAACACTACAAATGGACAATGTTTTGGGTCTGGAATTGTATAAGTCAACAGATACTTTTTAAGTTCATAAAGCACTGTACTAGGTGCTAAGAATACTTTAAAAAAAAAAAGTCCCTCGGTCTCAAGGAGACCACAGTCTAAAGGGGGAGACGATATGCAAATAACTAAGTACAAACAAGGTACAGATAGGATAAATTGGAGACAGTCTAAGAGGAAGGCAGGAACATTAACAGGGATTCAAGAAAGGCTTTTTGCAGAAGATGGGATTTGAGCTGAGATTTAAAGGAAGCCAGGGAAGCTGGAAAACAAAAGTAAGGAGAGAGAGGATTCCAGGCTTGGAGGAAAAGCCAATGAAAATGTCAGGATTCAAGAGATGAAATGTCATGTGTGAGCAACAGGAAGGAAGTCAGTATTGTTAATTCAATTAATATGTAGGAGAGAAAATATGAAAAGATTCTTCAAGACTATTTCATCAAAGATCAAAACCTCTGGCAAATCCTACCAAAATCAAATAGAATAACATGGACTTGGTGACAGAGATCTAAAGTACAGCCTATCTACCTACATTCAGGCAGGCTTATCCCACTAAGTAATGAAGTTTTTCACTATAGCAAATTCTCAAGGACCATTACTAATTGCAAGATGTTAATAATAGGCATCAATGGAGAATGGAATCACATTCACTAAAATCATAGACAGTATCACAACTGAATTAAATTAAATATTTTTTCTAGAAGAGCCTAGAAAAACAAAAAATTACCACATCTGGAATGAAGGAAAAATGTTAGTAAGCAACATGGGGATGGAAAAGCATGCTATTCATTACTATCATAAAGTAAGACATTTAAATATATAGAATTAGGCATACAGCTTTAAAGTCAAAATATTTTTTCAAGTATTTCTAATCAAATTTTAACTTAGAGAAATGAAAAAATAAGGCCAAGGAAGACCAAGTAACTCTCCTTTCTTAACAGTTTCCTGAGAAGCATACTACTTCTCAAATAACTTTAAAAGAAATACAGTATTAAAAATAGAACTGGAACTAGCTAAATGGCTGGATTGAAAGAATGGTCATTAACAGTTCACTGTCAACTTGGAATGAAGTACACAGTGACATGTCCCTGAGATATTTGCTAAACTTAAACTAACATTTTTTGACAATAGCTTTGATAAAATTAATGCATTTCTCAAATATACAAGACACAAAAATTAGGAGGAGCAGAGTCAAAATCCAAAATGATCTTGACAATGTAGAACAGTTAATTGAATCTAGTAAGATGAAATTAAACACAGATAAATGACAAACCATAAATGTAGGCACAAAAAATTCAACATCACAAATATAATGTGAGAGGCATTATTAAATAACAATTTATCTGAAGAACATATATGCAGGACTAGTAGATACCATGCTCAATGATAAAACAGTACAACCCCCCAAAAAATCAATGTAAATTACAGAAAGAGAAGCTTAACTTACAAGGGTAAAAATGTAAAAGTACATCTGTTCTCTACCCTAGTGAGATTATACCTTGAGCATTATTTGGTTTATGAACAGCAGATTTTTTGGAAGAACATGGAAAATCTGAAAAATATTTAAAATGGTGAAGAACTTCAAGTCCATTCCCTCTAAGTATCAGCTGAAGAAACCAAGGATATTTAACCTTAGAGAAGAGAAGATTTAATGGGAACCTGACAATTATCTTCAAGCAGTGAAAGGAGCCATTATGTTAAATAGTCTTATACTAGTTATGTTGGTTTCCTAAGGGTAGAAGTAGAAGAAAGAGGTAAAAGTGTAAAAAGGCTCATCTAAGCTTGATGTCAGGAAAAGAAAAAAACCCAACATATCCATTTCAAGCTATACAAAAGGGAAATGAGACATTCTTTGGGAGAAAGTGAGGGGGAAAGAGAAAAGAAGTGCAAGCAGAGACTAAGTGACCACTTACTTATCAGATGTATTTCAGGGGAATTCTTTTATGAGATTTTGTTAAGGGCTATTTACATGGAAGTCTATATGACAATATAAATCAACAAGACTTCAGAAGCTGTAAAAGATGTGAAGCATATAAAAAGAAATGGATAACTAAACTTTCATTCAAAAAGTCTTTGTGACCTTAAGAATACATGAAAAGTACTTTGGCCAACTTAAAAACATTAAACACATGCAAGATGATAACAATTTTTAGAAACTGAGTTATATGTCCATCTAGATCTAATATTTCCTACTTTTTCTATACTATCAAAATTGGTTTAGTAAGAAGAGAGGAAAGGAAGCCTGTAAGCTAAAGTAAATTGAACTTACTATTATCTATATTATATCTAGATTTCAAGAGTTTTGTGGATAATCATTATATTACACTTCTTCCCCTTTCTCACATTGCCAGGGGTACTGACTTTCATGGGTACTTTAATAAGGGTATGTTTTTAAGAGCTAATGAAATGATTTCCCAAAGAAATTTAGATTTTCATGAGCATGAGTTTCTCTAATAGAAAGAATACTATTTAAAAACCATAGGAAAATTGTCTAGTTCAAAAAACTGAATATTTGTTTGCATACTGCCTATTTCTATTTTGACAAAAACATTGGGAAATAGAAATTAGCATGGAATCTATTTTGGTTGTTTTTCAACTCTCAACTTCTAGGGCAAATGGAAAAATCTGGGTGACAGGTTTAAAAAAACAAAATCCAAAGTAATAGTTTATACTTTTGAAAAAATCAGTCATAGAATATGCTGTAATGACTTATCAACAACTTAGGACACAACTTTATAGGTCTTAATTACAACTAAATAATATTCACCATGACAAATTTAAGACATATCTTCAAAGATAGAAGATGCTCTGTATGAAATGTAGTGCAATGTGGGAGAAAAATAATAATCTTGGAAATATAAGATGATTATTAATTCAAGGACCTCAGTTTCCTCATCTGAAAGATGAGGAAGTGAAACAGGTAACCATTACAGTACCTTTTCAGATAGAGGAAGTTAGGTGGCACAGTGAACACTGAATTCAAATGTAGCCTTACACAATGACAGACTATGACTCGGCAAGTCACTTAACTTGTTTGTCTCAGTTTCCTCATCTGTAAAATTAGGATAAGAATAGTATCTACCTTATAGGGTTGTTGTGAGGAACAAATGAAATAATATTAGTTAAACACTTAGCACAGTCCTTTTACATAGTAGCTGTTATTTATTTCCTTCCTCCTTTCAGGTCTAAATCTTTCACTAACTTCTGATTCTATTACCTAAATAACCTCTGTCTGAATAAGTTGTTCATTTCTTTGAGTTTCAATTTCTTCATCTGTAAAAAAGAAACAATACCTAAACAACCTACCTACCTCATAGTATTGTTGTAAGAAATCAACTGACATGATACTGACATAGAAAAGTACTTTGTAACAAAGTGCTATAACAAATTTTATAGTAATGATTATTCTTTTAAAAACTCACTGAAATAAAAGGAAACATAAAATCCTAAATTAATATCAATGTTTATATCCCTCCGTTTTATACATAAATCTCAATTGAGATTATTGTTGTTTACCACCTTCCTCACAGTCCTCTGGCTTGCTTGTCATCCTCAACTCTCACTCTTTCACCTACAATCTATGGCACTGTGAAAGGGAATTATTTATTCCCTTTGTCTATTTTGAGTTAATCAATCAAGAACTTAAAGTATCTCTACTTAACACTAAGTAAGAGAATTCACAAGTTACTTATAGAAAAAGTTCACACCTCCAAAGGTAGTGGTAGGTAAATTGGGAAAACTGATTGGTTCCCATTAAGTGGGGGAGTTGACAGAAAGAGACTTGGAAAAAGGGTTATAAAAGGCAAGACCAAAAAAGAAGATTCATTCATTCCTTGGCTTTTGCAGACAAGAGGTCTCTTGAAGGAGGATTCTGCAGAATTCTGAGCTGGTGGCTTGCTGGGTGAGTGACTAGAGAGGCTTGTGTTGCTGGAACTCTTGTTGAAGACACCAATAGGACTCCTGACTTAAGAGACTACTGTGACTCCACATGGAGATCAGGATTTGATGGAACCCTTGCCAGATAGTGAGCTGGGCTTCTTCAGACAGAAATTATAGGGTGTTTATAGCTAGGCAATACTTTGTACTTCCTTCCTACATTTCTCTCTTTTACTGTATCTCTATTAAACTAAATTGTTAGGAGCAATTAACAGACCCTGGACTTAAGAGTCAATTTTATAAAAGGCGACCACAATCTTATATTTTTAACCATTATATTTAGCCAAACCAAATTTAATTTTTACAGCACCCAAGTCTGACAATTTGATCCTTTTAATACCTCTCACATGTATCTCCATCTCTTCTCTGACACTACCACCATCCTAGAGCAGATTTTCATTACCTCATGCCAGGACCACTGAAATAGGCTGCTACTGGGTATGCTTGACACAATCTCTCCCTTATCCCCATCAATTTTCCATGCATGTATCAAAGTGATGTTCCTCAAATGCACCTCTGAACATGTCACTTCAATACACAATAAATTCCAATGACTACCTATCTTAATAAGACCTAATAACAGCTAATTATTTATATGGTGCCCAGAACTAGAGTTTTACAATCACTATCTCACTCGACCCTCACAATAACCTTGTAAAGTAAATGCATTTTACAGATGAGAAAACTGAGGCAAACAGAAGTTAATGTTCTGCCTCAATTTACTTCTCTAGACATGTCCACAAATGAAAAGTAACCTAAATAGCTATAATACAATGAGGCCTACTGGAGGAAATATTGTAAGAACATGCTAAAACACACAATTTAATTGTTTGAATCAAGACAATTTAATATACAATAATCAGTTCAAAAGTAATTCTAAACAAAATTATATATATATATATAAAGTCATATAGCTAATAAAACTATGAGACTAGATTTAAATTCAGGTCTTCCTGAATCCAAGACTGATATTTTTTCAACCACAACACATAGTTGTCTTAGAAGCCCTTTAAAATCTGCTCTACCAGCACCACAACACACCTCTTTTCTGTATACTCTCCCTATGTAGTCTTTGATCCTGTGGCTCTGGCTTCCTTATTATTGTTACTTGAGTAACACTCTATCTCCAAACTCCTGACATTTTCTCTGGCTGTTCCCCATGCATGGAATCCTAGCCTTCTTTATTTCTGTCTCTTGGCTTCCTTCATATGTCCCAAATAAAATCCTATCTTCTATAGAATCCTTCTTATTCCCTTTAATTCTATAATGTCTTTCCTCTACTTATTATTGCTAATTTATTCTCTATGTAGCTTGCTTATATGAAGTAACTTGCATATTGTCTTCTACATTAAACTGTGGTTTTAACCGTGGTCTTTAAGCAGGGGTTATCTTTTTGCCCTTCTTTGTCTTCAGGCTTAGGTAAGCACACAATAAATGCTGAATAAATGTTTACTTTTTAAAAAAATTGTTTTAAAACAGTAAGCTTTTATTTTTGTTAATTCTATTCTCTGAAAGCAGAGGTTAAAAATAGAACACTAATGACATCATAATCAATATTCAAATAATGAATTTATTTGTAGTAGGCTCAGAAAAAATAAAAATTTTAGTTAAGTCCTTACTTGCCATTCTCTGTAAGTATGTAGCCTAAAGACGAAGAAAAAAATGATTTTTAATAAAAAATTTTAATAATAAAAATGAAGGATCCTCATCTAACAAAAAATAACTACCTGAATGGGAGAGAATAAAAGAGATCTCCCAAGGCCTATGTTTACCCTTAGAATTTTTCTTCCTCTAGTAGCTTGGCCAGCATTTCAACTGAATTCCTGAATTTGGAGCTTAAAGAAATCTTCAGTCCATCCTGATGAGTTAATTTAATTAAAAGAGCTAAAATAATCTTTGAGTGTCTATAGCAATGTATAGCATGGCACTAGTCTTAAAATTTAATCTATTATGTGCTTGCCATTATTTCTTCTTCATATAAAAACAGTTTAAAAAATAAAAAAATGCCCATAAAGTCCTAAAACAGTCTACTGACACCACAATTTGTAGGCTATTTTTTTAAACCCTTGCCTTCTTCTTTATATCAATACTAAGACAGAACAGAGACAATGGCTAGGTAACTGGAGTTAAGGGACTTTCCCAGGGTTAAATAACTAGGAACTGTCTGAGGCCAAATTTGAACCCAAGTCCTCCTGACCCCAGACATGGAATGTCATCTACCATGCTACCTTGCTTCCCCTTATAGGGCTTTCAATCATCTTATTTCTGCATTTAGCATCTGATTACATATTTCACAGATCAAATGATTTTAGAAGTGAAAGGTACCTTAATTGATTCCTCCATTTCTTCCCTAATACTGCAAGTGAAACCTAAATAATATGACTAATGTAATACCACTAGCTTGAATATAAATTCAATAAATATTTAAGAAGAGTCTATTATGTGCAAAGCATTACTCTAGGTACCCTTTGGTGGCATAAGAACCAGAACAAGGGCCTCCTAATTTCCAGGTCAGTGTTTCTTCCACTATGCAATGTTTCTTATTGCCTTTATTTTTCTAAACTTTTACATAGGCTACCTTGCTTTATAGTGCAAAAATAGGGAATTCTTTAAAACTTACATTTGCAAAGGTCAGCAATCTATTCTGCAATCCTGTGTAGTGTACATATTATCAATTCAATAAGGAAATGAACTTTAGCTATAGACAGATTATAACTGATATGAAGGTATATATAAAACTAAAAAAGGAAGACATTCTACAGTTATGATGAAAGTTGGAAAACAAATCTATGGTTTCAACCAATTAATTAGATAATGAAAATATCCTACTAAGATGAGAACTCAATGAAAAGTTAATTGCAACTCAACTTTGCTTTTCTGGACATGTTTGTAGATGACTAAATAGTACAATATGGTTTGCTGAATTTAGGTTAGAATGGCTTACTGAATGAAAATAAATGTCAAGATTATGCTAAAATACAATATTTAATGGTCTGAAGGAATAGTAGAAATTAGCAAATGGATATACCACAATCAACAGCAAAGTACTTCTATCCTGAACAAAACAAAAGAAATTAAGCCACTGTTAAGAGCAAAGAAGGCAAAATAGTGGCCTATATATTTTCATAAATTTGAAATCACAATCAGAGGAAAAAATCCTACTGTGGGAATCAAGACCTGGTATATACTGAGTACTGAATAAATGTTTAAGAATTGTAGAACTGAAATCTAATCCTCATTTTGCCATGAACCATCTGAAGGATTTTTTAAGGCATTTAATTTATGTGTGCCTCAATTTCCTTATCTATCAAGTAGAGAAAAATGTGTGCAGACAAACAGAATTATTTTGAGGATCTAAAAAATAAATACATACAAGATCACTTTGGAAAAAGTAACAAGCTTTTATGTAAAGCTTCCACTTTACAAAATATAAGCTATCATTATTCATCCCACTATAGCAAAAACAACAATAATGCTACCTTTACAATACAAAAGACAGTGGCTATATAAACAGGACATAATGAGACAGTAACTTTAGTCACCCTGCAATATGGTCTACAAATGGTGGAACCTGCTAGAGGCTTATTTTCCCAATGAATCATCTCTTCTTCCCACTGCAAAAAAAAAAAAAAAAGTCCTAGAAAATATGGTTTTGGAGTCTTAGTTTTTTTTTTTTCCATTTGGAAAAATGCCTCAATACTGCATATTGAGTGCTCATAATTCTATGAAAACTCATGAAAGGCAGAGATTATGCCTTTAAGCAATTATTATTGTTTGTTGTTCAGTCTTTACAGTCATGTCCAATTCTTTTTGACCCCATTTGGCTTTTCTTTAGTAAAGATCCTAGAGTGGTTTGCCATTTCTTTTTCCAGTTCATTTTACAGGAAATGAGACAAACAGGGTAAAGTGACTTGATCAGGGTCACACTGCTAGTGTCTGAGCCCAAATTTGAACTCATGAAGATGAGTCTTCCTGACTCCAGGCCCTGTACTCTATTCACTGCACCACCTAGTTGCCCCAGTCTACAAAAAATCTAATATCATGCCACTGCTACTGATTACTTAACTACTTAATGGTTTCTAATAGTCTGAATGCACTAACTTCAATTCAATAAAAATTAGTTGCTGAATAACTGCCATGGAATCATTTAAGTTAAATCGTATGACTGCATCTACCTTGAAGCAACAGAAGTGCTTCTGAAAAATCTATGTAGCTAATTATACTTGAATTTCAGATTTGCAAATTTCTTCACATATATTATGTTTAGTTCTCGAAAGAAATTGACATGCTTGAGAATATTTTAGTAGAGCCCAATCAGGATGCTGAGTTCAAGGCATATGAAGATCAGCTTAAGGAAACAGAAAACAGAAGGTAAAATATGAGAAATAATTGCCAACAATTATTAGAAAGACTGTGATGTGGAAAAGGGATTAGACTTCTAATACCTCTTGCAGAAAGCAGAATCACAAGCAATGGGAAAATTTTGAAAATGCCTGATTTACCTAAGGTTAAAGTTTGCTAACAATTAGAGCTATCCACAATTGAAATGGTATGCCTCAGGAGGTGGGTGTTTCCTCAATGGATATCTTCAAGAAAATTCTATAATAATGACCTTGCTAAGAATGTGGAAAAGATGATTCTTTTTCTAGAAGAGGATGGGACTAGATTGCCACTAAAGTCCCTTATAGGTCTTAATTCTCTAAGTCTATTTTTGATTTATGAATTCTTCATAATTAAGGCTGTGAAGTGCTAATGTTATCCTCATTTTACAGATAAGAAATCTGAGATTCAGAAGCTAAAATAATGTGTCTGAGGAAAGATTCCTGACTATGTACAAGAAATAGTCTATTCACTACACCATGCTATTTTATGCAATTTGTATAAGCTAAATAATATTCTAAATAAATTGGGATTCTAATTTAGGGGAACTTTATAGTGAATAATTTTGTAAAGGGAAAGGTAGTCTTCGGTAAGAGGAATTATTGAAGCCCTTATTGCTTTATATAATTTTAGTTTTATATATTAAATTATACAAATTGAGGTATACCTCTTAAGGATGAGGATAAATTATATCTTTAGTATGACTGCTTTATATTCTAATTTGATGATATAATATACTGCATATTAGTGAGTAGAAAATAAGATATCATTAAATGTTTTATTAAAGCAAGAGTAAGGAATATCTTCTTTACAACCTGGTCATCAACCACTCCTTGAGAATAAAGAATTCTGACTGAAATAGATTAGCATAATTGAACTTTTATAATTCAGCTGAATGAGAAGTATATAATCATAATTCTCAAATAGAACTGCTACTATGACAACTGTTGGTATGGGTAAAATTCTAGGTATGTAGACCAAAATAGGAATTTCCACTGACTAAACTTGTAAAGGCCTACTATCACCCTCTTATTTCTAATAGAATCTTATGATACATAATTATAAAAACACAAAAAAGAATAGCCATATTTCAATGCAAGAGAGTCAAAAGTATTCCATCAATCAATCAAAGACTGATAAATGCACCAAATTTTTATAAAATACATATAGTGACAAATGATTACTGTGATCTCTTATTTTCACATAAATAATACCTACATAAAATGTTAGGCTAAGAAAAGAAACAGGCCTCATCCTTATATAACACTGATCACGTATTATATTTTGTTTACATACTTGTCTATACATGATTCAAAGATATAGATCTTTAAAAACATACACACACACAATCCTTGCCCTTCTTAAAACTGACAAAGATGATTGAAAGGTAGGCTGCACTGGTGATATAAAGGTTATAAACTAGGCTTAAATACTATCAAAGATTCTGGAAGGGATAATCCCCATTCTACATTCCCTTCAGAAACACACTCAGAAATGTCTAAAGCTTTAGCTGATGAGTGGACATTAGAATTTTTGATCACTCCAAAGCAAAAAGTATTTGTTTCACAGATATTTCTGACTTTGGGTAATGAATGTGTGACTGCTTCTGTCACCACAAGGTAATATCCAATAATCTCATCTTAATGGTAAAATTACTCATGAATTTTCATTAAGAAAAATCAAGCTGGAGTCAGTTTCTTATCTAAGAGATGTAAATTCCTTATCCCTACAAATTTTCTCCACAGAGGATATCAGTAAATAGATATATGAAACATACATGGTACTGTTCTCAATTGTACAGCTGGGTGCCTAAAAAGAAATGCTACTTTTGTGGGCTTCAGATTCTTCACCTATAAGTGATAGATTAGATGATGTCTAAAAGTAATTTCAAGTTTTAGATTTATGATCTACGATATTTCTTAAATTCTAATCTTAATGCATGGTTCATGGAACCACATAAAATTCCTATGTAAAGGGAGTTGTGAGAATGAAACGAGTTTGCAAAGTGCTTTTGCAAATCTTAAAGTTCTAAACAAATGCCAGCTATTATTATCAAAATTTGAAATTCTGATTCAAATGAGCCTAGATTTTGTTATCTCCTCCAAGGAGCCATTGGTGATACTTATCCCTTAGCTGAAATGATGTCCCATTTCTTCTGAACTCTCATTAGCATTTCATGTGTGGCACTATGATACACTTAACATACTCTACCTTGTACTACATACTTATTTGTAAATGTCTTATCTTGCTTACTATACTGTAAAATTGGTAACACATAAGGGTGTTTCTTTCTCATTTATTTCCCTCAGTACCTAGGACAGTACTTTGAACATAACTTCAATACAATTCTTATACTCTCTCTAAAGTGCAAGCTGAAATCCTTTGGAAGGGGTAGAAATGGAAGGGGTTAATATAAAAGGTTGGACTAGATTATTTAGGTGTAGGGACACCAGAAATTTAGTCAAATTCCAAAGAGATTTATTTTAACAATTTATTTATAAAATATAGAAAGAGTGAAAGTAAAAAAATCAGGGAGAGGATAGGGTTATCTAGCCTATGCACTCAGTATTTGCTCTGTCCCCTGGCTCAACCCAGGCAGGGCTAGTTAGCCCTTAGTGGGAGGGGACTCAGCCTTGATCCTAGGACCTGGGGATGCAGGAAGCCTCTCTCAATAGGGTAGGTCTGTCCTAAGGCTAATCCCTTCAGAAAATCCAAGAAAGGAATTTAGCCTTTTTCACTCACCCAGTGATAGTTTTAAGGAAAGTAGAAGCATTCTGAGGTCCTCAGTCAAAGCTCCTCCAAAGTCAAGTTGAGGACAAAAGACTGAAAAGACCCTCCACAGGAAGTTCTTAGCATTTTTAAAGACCATTCCTTTTTATCACTTCCTGTGACTTCCTTCCACTCTACGTGTACCAATTACAGCTAAAGCTTTGCTTAGGACTCCACATGGGGCAATCAGTCGATTCTGATTCATCACCCACTATCACACACATGGTTCACAGACCTCCCCCATTCAAGTGTAAGTGTATACAGTAAGAAATGTATATACTTCTGGTGATTAAATCTAAAAATGGGCAAGGGAGAGTTAATTTAATCTTCACACCATCCAGTAGAAACTTTTTTTTTTAAGTCTTAATTTCCACCTTAGAATCCACACTGTGTATTGGTTCCAAAGCAGGAGAGTATTAAGAGCTAGGCAATGGGAATTAAATTACTTGCCCAAGGTCACACAGCTAGAAAGTGACTGAGGTCACATTTGAACCTAGGCCCTAGCTTTCAGTACACTGAGCCACCCAATTGCCCCCCTTCCCCCAGTGGAAACTTTTATCTCTATCTTCCCATAAACCTTCCATAAAGACTGTCTACCCTAAATTCTGGATTTTTTTTCCTACCTTTAGACTTCAACATTATGTGGACATCAATGAAGCATACTAGCTGTGCTACACTATCAGTGTACATCCATATATATATATATATATATATATACACACACATATATAAATCAAGCACTTAAATTATTTTTAAATGAAGATGCTTTGGATATAAAAATGTTAACAGAAAAGATTTGGGGCAAGCAAAATCATAATCTATTTTCAAGTTGTTTTTTTACTTATCTGAAATTAGTTTTTTAAAAACTATAAAAAAATAGCAGTGACTAATATCAGACTTTGAACAAATCTAATCTAGATCTAGGAGCCAGATGAATGTATTAAACCAAATTTCTGCCAGGTGTGGTGCCAGACATCTGTAATCCTTACTTTTGAGGGAGGCTGAGGCTAGTGAATCATTTGAACTCATGATTTCTAAACTGAAGAAAAACAAATCAGATAATGTGGATGTTTACACTAAATCTGGCATCAATACAGTTGTGACAATTGTAAACTTTACATTGCTTGATGTTCTAGTTATAATAATAGGATTGCAATATGGACTCACAGGCAAAGACAAAATCTGTTTTTGTTCACTGTATTGATTTATGTTAATTCTGTGTCAAGCGGATAATGATCAAAGCTTTTGACCAGATGAAACTGCTGACCGAGTCTTGAGGCATCCTCTTCCTGTGACCTTACAGTTAACTTATATCCTCTCCTAGTTTCAGTCCTAATAAGGAAGCCCCTGATACTCAAACCTCACCTGGACCTAGCACCAGTAAGTGGCTCCAGAACTTTCTCTAATACCCTACTCTTCTCCCTGCCTAAGCAAAGAGTACAGAAGACTTGAGGGTTATACTACTAGACAACAAAACCACTTAAGATTCATTCCCTTCTTAACCCACAAGAAAACTCCAGAAAACTCCAAAGAGAAGACTGTCTCTGTTGAAGGAGTCAGCTTTTTTATGGTATGTCAAGGATGATACTTGGAAATTCTGGTGAAGCCTATGATCCTCTTTTCAGGGTAATGTTTTTAAGTGTATAAAATTCATAGGATTACAAAGGAAAACAACTATACTAAAATACAATTATTCAAATATTTTCTTTTAAAAGTTCATAGGGCTCAGGTTAAGAATTTCTGCTCTAGAGGTTTTACTTCTGAGAATGCAGATAGAGTGAGAAGAGGAAAATTGGGGGGGGGGGCAAAGGATAAGCGTCACTACCCAGAAAAATGATGTTGAGAGATAATTGAACATTGGAACTTCATAGAAGAGAGCTTCTATTCCTGATAGAAGTGAAATTTTTGTGAATTGAAGTAATTAGAATATAGTCCCATTCTACACAAGATAAGGTATGATTTTAGCAGGGATCAAATTTTATTTCTGTCATAGCACAACATTGCTTATTGTGAGTGTATAAATGGAGATTCTGAACCTTTCACTTCATTCCCCAGAAATCCTTAGTATTTCCCAAAATTCCATATAATCTCTCCTGCATCTCCAGGTTGGCGAGATCACATTATTGGTTTTTAACTAGCTGTAACTCCTCCCACGTGCCTTTTTTTTTTCCACATGACTGGGCTGAGTTCTGGTACTTCCTTTTACTTTAGTTATTATTAATAAAACTTTTAAAATATAATATTTAGTTACTGATCATTAATTTTAATCTTTACATGAGGAATCATAGCAGACTGTGATGGTGTAAGTTGGTAACAAATAGGAATTCTCATGCATTTGGCCCTCAATGCTCCTTACCCAGACCTTGCAAATCCTCATCCATTCTCCATATCCTCTTACCATCTTCTTTACTTCCCAAGGATTCAAAAAGCAAACAGCAAAATGTATTTTATTTTGTTTGAATTCTGATAGGTTATAAAATTAATTGTAAATTCAAGAGGAATTGACAATGGTCAAAATAGGGTAGTTTATAATTCATAAAGTTGTAAATGGATATGTAGAAAGCAAAATTCCATATGCCATGGCATACCCTTCAAAGGCCAATGGAATAAGGAGTTCATGATACAATTCTTACAGACCTTTATATTTCTTGACCTGTCCACAATTTTCTTACCTGTCTTACAGCCAACAGGCTCCATAGACCCCAGGATCCTATGGGGCCACCTTAGTAATTTGGCTCTATACAAGTGGAATAAATGGTTCCTATTTCTGATTGGGGGAGAACCCAGAAACAAGAAATAGCACTCTTGAAACCTTGAAATACATTTAAACTCAAACCCCAAGAGAAACTATAGCCACACTTATAAGACTGAAATAAGCTTTATTACCAGAATTCACACATGTATTCATGGGTTTTGATCACATAATTTTAAAATACTAGGCAACTTGATGAAATTTCTAGACGCCAAACCAAACTGATGCTTGGCATTTAAGAACTAGAAAAGTCCCACTTACCACCCACCCTCTTTTCATCTTCTCAATGTATTTAACTAAAACTAAGTTTATTTATTTTAGGCAAAGTCAGAGGAAAAATGAAAAATACAAGGTCTATCCTGGGTGTAAATTAACAAATTCTCTGACAGGAAATAAATCATGAGGGAATTTCACACTCAATTCCTAAAATAACAACTTGTACATTTGATACTAGATGGGAAAAAACAAAACCTTAAACTTCCAAACTAGGACACTGTAAAATTTCATTCCCTAACAAATTTTTAAAGTAGAGTTAAAAGTCTATGACAGAGGGTTATTATGGAAATCAGCTTCTGGCTAAAATTCAAAAAGCCGAATCTGTTCTGATTTTAGATCCAAATTAAAAAAAGCATATTTTACACTACTTTTAATTAGCTTTATATTACAAAATTTTTCTAAATCGGTTGTAAAGGATGCTATATAAAGGCACATTGTACTATAAATGTTGGCATAACCTTAACTACACTAGTGCCATTTTAACTACACTATTTACAGGTCCTACTTCAACTGGATTCAAGAAATAAATAAATTGGCACTGTTAAATTATTTCCTATGTTTAATTTCACATGCTGTTGTAATAAAAATGATTTTAGTTCAGCCCACATTTGCCTTAGTCTCATGTTATATTCTTAAAAGGAAATGGAAGCAAAATTACAGATTAAAAATATTTCAAATAGGACTTTATCTATTAAAAAGCCAAGTCCTCATTTTAACATAACACATTTTAACAATTTAACCTACTGAAATTTCTCATAGGATCTGCTAATGTATCAACCCAATAAAAAAACCTAAGCTCTTTCAGGACAAGGGCTGTTTCATTCTTTTCTTTGTAATTCCCAAGTCTAGGTTACATAAGGCCTAGGTTTAAATCCTAGTTCTGCTACTTAACAGTTACATAACAATATACAAGTCATTTCATAGGTATATGTCTCAATTTTATCATCTTTATATTGGAAATAACAATAACTTTACATAAAACTATACAATATAAGTGTTACTATAATACTATTTCTTGGACCTACTCTAATATTAAAATAGATTTATGGTATCATCAATGTGAATATTCCTTCCAATGCAATAGATTTTAACTCACCCATGCCTACTCACAGTGACTCTTGCTAATTTTCTCAAAAACCTGTCACACTGGGTCCACCCAAAGTGCTTAGAGATTTCTTCAAATTCTTCTGAGATTACAAGGTCATAATACTAAAATAAAGGCATAAACACCTGAGCCATAGGAGAAGGAAGGAAGTGACTGCTGCCAAATATCCTAGAGAAGTCACTAGTCTCTCCTAACACTATGGAAACGAATTATGAATATATAAAATTTTGGGACATACAGGGATTTCTTGAAAATGGTCACAGGCAATGCAATCATTCTACTATAATTAAATTACTTTAGATGCAAAAGATATAACTTGAATGTACATTTTGTATCTCCTGATGGTTTATATATGTTATGAGAAATTAAAGTTATCTAGGACCTTAGACACTGAGAATATTTAAAGATTTGTTAATAATGCATATATGTCACAAAGTGAACAGCATCATTTTTGATACCCTGTGATACCCTAATTTCTTCTTTTGTCATATATCTCTAAATCAATTGTCATGGAATCCTGACAGGTCAATTATTTGTACAGAAAATACTTTTTGCATTCGAACTTTTGCTTATGCCTATATATTAGAACATGGTGGAGGGATAGTATTCATGATACTTGTTAACAACAAGGAATGAATTTTAAAAATATTAACTCTCAAAATATTCATTGTACAATGGAACAATCATTTCACCACTGAGTTAAATAGCTAAGCACAAGGGTATAAGGGTCTTAGCAATCACTGTGATTAAACCAGACCAAAAATAACTAGCTAGTCACATAAAATGGTAAACAAAATTATATATTAAACATAGGTCTTATTCTTGATTGACTTTACTAGCCACTGTACCATAACTATACAGAGTATTGGTATAGGAAACCAGGTTTATACTATGATCTTCCAAGGTATTTCTATAAACCTGAAAATGTAGCCCAAAAAGATGTATGGAGGTACTAACAAATTGGTATACTGCCATTTTTTTGCAACAAATTCAGATTGAACACAAACTTAAAATAAAATGTAATTATTTACTTATCAAGTTTTCCTTTCCTTTCTTCCATCTCTTAAACAGGTATTAGAGTAAAATCTACTATTGCAGAATAACTAAAGCAAATTAGCATGGGTAATAACTGAGTATACATTGGCAAGTCCTTAACATATTTTGTTTTGCATGACAATACATGTATAACCCAGATTAAATTGCTTGTCAGCACCAGGAAGGAGGGAGGGAAGGGGGAGAGACAATTTAGATCATATAACATCAGAAAACTTATGTGGAAATTCGTTACTACGTGTAATTGTAAAATAAAATATCTTTAAAAAAATAAAATGTATCTTTGGTATAAAGGGAAAAAAATGAAAACCTGAACGTATTTTAGAGAAAAATATGTAAAATGAGCCCTCTATTTGAGGGTAAGGCAGAGATGAGGCCGGAGGCCTGTGACAAAATGCTTTCTTTCATGTTTTAATGAGCAAATTAATTATATTTTTTGTCTTTAGAATCATTTTTTAATCTTTTAGTGATTATGACTATACTTATTTATTGTTTAAAGATAATTTTTGTTATAAAGATTAAATTAATGGAGAAAGAGATTGCCATCTTCTGTCATCCTTACTCTTTCACTTACTTTAAATCACTTTCTCTCAGTACTGGTTTCTTCCTGACTTCTTAAAAACATGTCCATGTCTTCCCTATCTTCAAAAAATTTTCACTGGGGTGACAGGAGAGAATAGCTATGTAGCTCAGTATATCAAGACTCTGGTTTGGAGATGGGAGGTCCTAGATTCAAATATGGCCTCAGACACTTCCTAATTATATGACCCTGGGCAAATCATTTAACCTACATTGCCTATCCTTTACTGCTCTTTTATCTTGATTCTAAGACTGAAAGTTAAAAGTTAAAAAAAAAAAAAACTTCACTTGATTTTTTTTTTTATCCTCAATAAGTATCTTCCTATATTTCTTCTGACTCTGGTAGCTCAACTCTTTGAAAAGACCTTATACAAAAGATACCTCTACTTTCTGTTTTTAACCTCTTAAAATCTGACTTCTAAACCTTATTCCACCAAAACTGCTCTCTCCTATGTCACCAATGATCTCTTAACTGCCAAATTCAACCGACTTTCTCAGTCCTCATTCTTTTTAAGTTCTGAAACCATTGGTCACTCTCTCCTTCATACTCTCTTCTCTGGAGGTTCTTGGGATAATCCTCTTAATAGTTTCTTGTACTTTTTTGACCACTCCTCTGTCTCCTTTGCTGGATCTTCCTTCAGCAACCTCTGAAAATCAGTGTTGAAAAGGGAACTCATCTCTCCCACAAACTCTCTCTCCCATCCTTCTTTATTACAGTAAAGGCCAACACCATCCTTCCAGTCTCCCAGACTCCTCACTGTCTCTCTTTAGGTCCCAACTAAAAGCCCATCTCCAATTTCTCTTTATTTTAATGCCTTTCTTCTGCTAATTATTTCCTATTTTTATTGCATATATTTATTTGCATGTTGTCTCCCCCATTAGGTTGTAAGAGGGAGTCTTTTTCCTTTTTTGTATCCCCAGTGCTTAGCACAGTCCTTGGCACATAGTAGGCATTTTAAAAATGTGCACTAAATAATTATAAATTTGACCAAAGAATGTTTTCAAATTGAACAACTTTGGTAAGTGATCAAAATAGAAGAAAAGTATAACAGGAGAGGGAGGAGAGGAAGAAAGAGTGAGAGTGAAAGTGAGAGAGTGAGAGAGAGAGAGAGAGAGAGAGAGAGAGAGAGAGAGAGAGAGACAGAGAGAGAATTCTTCCCTTTCTTCCCTCCCTGAACAGATCCCAATAAGAATAAAGTTCAAGCACTGCCCACCACCCCATTTTTCAATCCACTATAAAAGTTCTTCCTCAAACACCTCTTTCATGCAAGATACTTTTCCATATTCTACCTCTTCCTTCCCTCTTTTCCCACTGCATCCCTCTTTCTTCATTTTTTTTAGATCATCCCAACATAATCACTTCTAACTTCCCAAATAACAATAAAGCTCTTAGGAATTACATGCATCATTTTCACAAATTGGAATGTAGACAGTTTAATTTTACTGAATCTTTCATGATTTTTCTTTCAAGTTTACTTTTTTATGGTTCTCTTGAGTTTGCAAGTTTGTGGTCCTTCCAAGGTATATAATCAGGGCAAAGGTATGGTCACTGCACTTTTGGTCTATGCTCTGGTCTTAGTAATATAAAATTAATGAGAACCGTTAAAATAACCAAACAATGGATTAATTATGGATTTATAAACCGATTTTGATACTCTGCTTGCTGTGCTCACAAAATATCTTCAGTTTATATCAGTGAAGTGAAGCTCAAGAGTGAACTTCTTTTCACGGCCAGGGCCAGAAAGCTGAGGAGACTCTTGTTATATAAAAATAAATTATTTATTGAGGGTATAAAGAAATGATTTAAATGATTTAATGATTAAATGATTAGTAAAAATGATTTAAAAAAAGGATTTCTAACTCTAAGGGATTCTAATTCCACCCAAATAAAACTCCCTGGTTCCTTAAGGAACCACTTCTCCTGTGTTCACAGGCTACACTGATCTTTCCTGATCTGACTAACCCAAATTTTTAGTATTCTAAATAAACTAACACTATTATCCTTATAATGCTTAATTTTACCTCCAAGTCATAAAAGCCTAGCCGGTTGAGTCTCAGCAAGAACCAAGTTAGGACTCTGAGAGAATAACTCTTCACTACCTCCCAGAGCAGGGGTCCCCAAACATTTTACATAGGGGGCCAGTTCACTGTCCCTCAGGCCGTTGGAGGTCTGGACTATAAAAAAAAAAACTATGAACAAATCTGTATACGGCTGACTGGGATAGCGGAGGCTACAGCTCTGCACAGGCCATCACCACCACCACCACTATACAGGGAAGCAGTATACACAGTGCTGAATCCCCTCCCCCAGATTGCTGCTCACTATGCTGATGTCTTCCATTGTGTGGCCACATAATCCTTTGCAAGGTACCTCATTCTCATTCAGTTACTCTCAGAACAAGGGGCCAAGCAAAGGATTATGTCACCAGAAGTAACACTGTATGTGAGTTATGCAATGCTGCCACATGCTCCTGTCACTGACCACCAATGAAAGAGGTACCCTTCCCAAAAGTGTGCTGGGGGCCGGATAAATGGCCTCAGGAGGCCGCAGTTTGGGGACCCCTGTCCCAGAGAATAACTCCCAACTCCCTCAGAGTAATAGCCACACCCAGAAAGAGTAACTGCCACAGAAAAACTGTTAAACTGTCAACATTTAAAACTTGACACTGAAAGAAAATAAAATAAATAAAACTAACACTCTGCTTGAAATTCCAATTCTTTCTCAAGCCAGCTTCTCTACTTATCTCTAAACTAATATAACAAGACTTAATTTCTAATATTATCCTTATACCAGGAGTTCCTGCTCCTCTGCAACCTCAAGCAGTAGCACTCTTTTTGGTCTTGGAACTGTGGCCATGACTCTTGCTCTCCTATAACTAATTAATCAGCAAGCTAAGAATATTTAAAATCTTATACAGCAAAACAAACAAAAAAATTGACTGTCATTTTTCTCCTTTTCATAGTTATGTTCTTCTACAGTAATCTAAACTCACTGCCTATACACTGAATCACTTAAAATTCTTTGCAACTTAGTTTAACTATCACCCCTCTATTAAAGCTACTTTTTTTCAGTTTCGAAAATGTGGCAGGTCTTTCAATCAATAGTAACAGAAAAGTTTTCAACATTTAAATGAATAGTTTCCAAATCTGAGCCCTGTTCTTTAAAAATTCAAATTTATTACAAAACAATATTTGGGAATAGATCTGCCAAAGCACACTACTAGCTAGTCTTTTAAAAAGTGACTAAAATTTCTGTATGCTTTGACCCAGAGATTCAACTGATCTATATATACCCTCAAAAAAGTTACAACTAAAAAGATCTCATATAAATCAATATATTCAAAGCATTACTTTTTTCAGTAGCAAAGAACCAGAAAATAATTAGATGCCTAAGGATTGGGCAATGGTTAAAAAATGTAGTACATAAATAGAAAAGAATAGTAATACTTTAAGAAATGACAAGAAAAAAATTAAAGGAAATGATAAAGAATAAAGTGTAGAACAAGGAAAACAATGGAGTAATGCTAATGAAAGGAATGACAAAGAAAAAAGAAACAAAATACTCTGTAACAGTAATGATGAGCTAGAATCCAGGAAAAAAGATTTGAGAAAATATACTTTCCTTTTCTCTCTGAACAAGTGGGGGCCTAATGATGTGGACTGTTGCATATGTCAGCTATGATTGATATGCTGGTTTTCCTGAACTGCCTTGACTATGATTTTTTAAATTATTTTTATAAGATGACTGGGTAAGGGGAAAGGGGGGCATATGTTTGGAAATGAAAAAAATATAAAAAATTAATGGAGGAGTAGACAGGAAGAGGAAAAGAAAGAATCTAGGGGCCAGTGACTTGATTTCAATATACTGCATATGCAAGAATGTTTTATTTAGTAGTTAGTTATGAGCATGTAGAAAGGAATCACCAAGAGTCAGCTAGCTACATCAAGATGTCACATATGCTGTATCAAACCCAATGCCTTTTTTGACAGACACTAAACTTATGTAGTATATCTAGACTTTGGCAATGCCCTTCTTTCAAGTATTTTAAGTTATCCTTTTGTACAAGATGAAAAAATATAAACTAGACTTTCCCCTAATTTTGCCTCAACCTGACCCCATAAATCTCCCTGGTGTTGTAGTGGCCCACCATCCTGCTGATCTCTAAAGAATTTTTGGGCTACTGATAAGAGAGATGATGACAGAAAGAGGAATGGAAAGAGTTACGCTGAGAAGAAAAGAGAAAGAGAAGAAAGGAAAAAACACATAGACCACTGAGGAGTAATCTATAACTAGAAAATAATAAGACTGCTTTTGTTTTGTAAATCCTCTGGGAGAAACTCCAAAATGGTTTTGCATAATAACATTTAAATGACAGAGAACTTCTGATGGATATGAAGAACACTCATCTATGAGATGTTGGGTAGTTATAATCCTTCAAATTACCATATTTAATTATTTCAGGGATCCATGATCTCTTTAACTTTTATTGATTTCATCACTTAGTAGTAGATAGTTGCTTTTAAAAATTATATACATACAGGGGGCTGCTAGGAGGCTCAGTGGATTGAGAGCCAGGCACAGAGATCCTGGGTTCAATTTTGGCCTCAGACATGTCCTACCTGTCTGACTTTGAGCAAGTTACCACTGCCTAGATCTTATTGCTCTTGTGTCTTGGAACCAATACACAGTATTGATTCTAAGACAGAAGATAAGGTTTTTTTTTTTTTTTTAAAGGAGTTGTGTATATACATATATATATTGTGTGTGTGTGTTTTACAATAAAAAATTCATCACCTTGTGGACAATCTGAATAAAATGCTCCCTAAATAAGCTAGATTGATTCTCAGATGGCATAGGGCCTATGCTGAAAATTAATCATACCTCCAAAAAAGTTAGAATGGCAGGTAACTATTTATTCTGTTGTTAATTTCTTTTTTAAAAATATATTTAGAATATTTTCCCATGGTTACATGATTCATGATTTTTCCCACCTCTCTTCCCTCACCTCTCCCAGAGCTGACAAGCAATTCCACTGGGTTATACATGTATCATTGTTCAAAACCTATTTCCATGCTATTCAAATTTGTAATAAAGTAATCTCTTAACATCAAAATCCTAATCATATCCCCATTGAACCACATGATCTATCCTATGTTTTTCTTCTTCATTTTTGCTCCCACAGTTCTTCCTCTGAATGTGGATGGTGTTCTTTATCATAAATTCCTCTGGATTGTCCTGGGTCATTGCACTGCTGCTAGTAGAGAAGTCCATTACATTTGATTGTGCCACAATGTATCAGTTTCTGTGTACAACATTCTCCTGGTTCTGCTCCTTTCCCTCTGCATCAATTCCTGGAAGTCTTTCCAGGTCACATGGAATTCCTCCAGTTCATCATTCCTTTCAGAAAATAGTGTTCCATCACCATCAGATACCACAACTTGTTCAGCCATTCCCCAATCAATGGACATCTGGTGTTAATTTCTATTTACTAACATAAAGCAAAATAGCAGACTTATGGATGAAATAAAAGATTTTTTATTTTTTGGATTCAAGATCAAATTATTGTATATTCTTGAGGAATAAAAAAATAATTTTTAATTGGTGCATTTAAAGGTTTATATACCTCATTAGTAAAAAGTAAACATTAATGAGTTAATTGACCAAGGCACTGGAGACACCAATAATATGCCAATAAAACAATAAATGATGGCTCTACCCTCTAGTGGAAAGATTTATTTTTTAAACCCTTACCTTCTGTCTTGGACTCAATGCTGGATATTGGTTCGAAGGCAGAAGAGTGGTAAGGGCTAGGCAATGGGGATTAGGTGACTTGCCCAGGGTCACACAGCTAGGGAGTGTCTGAGGCCAGATTTGAACCTAGGACCTCCAGTCTCTAGGCCTAGCTCTCAAACCACTGAGCTACCCAGCTGCCCCCTCTAGTGGAAACATTTTGCTCTAAAAACAGTAGAATGACTAATGATATTTTCAATAACTGTTGGCATCTCATAAGGAAATTTACTATAAGAAAAAACAATCAGCAAAAGAGACATACTTCAGTTTCTCAAAAAGCTAAACCTCCCTAAAATATATCCTCAAGACATATACAAAAATGTCCTTTTAAAAAACTCCTTCGAAATTCATGGCTAATAATCTCTTAATGGTTATAGTCTCATTTACTGTAATACAAGGGAGAATTTATCATGAATTCTGAATAGCACATTATAATACATATAATATATGTATGTGTATTATACATATAACTATACCAAATAAAATGTTGGCATTCTTTTATTTCTTTTTAAATCTATACTTGAGACAAAATCAACACTTTAGTACATATGGTAGACTAAATATGGTCTATGTGATCATTTCTATGGTCAGAAGCAGGCCCTTGGTCTATATATGTTATCCCTCCTCCTTCTTCTAAGAATTCAATACCTGGTTTATGATTTTCCTTTTCTCACTAACTCCTGCTCTCTTGTTAGAGGACTTCAGTATACATAGACTCTATCTCAAATACTCTAGCCACTCAGTTTTTCAACCTACTCTCCTCCCACACCATGAGCTACTCTTCCATCCCACCTCACCACATGTAGTCATATCCTCAACCTTGCCATCATCCACAAATGTGCCATCTCATGTTCAAAATTCTGAAATCCTCTCATCTAAGCATAATCTGTTGACTTTTATCCTCTCCCTCTGCTTTCCCTCACATAGCCCTTCTCTTCATTCTGTTACTTCCAGTCCCTTGACCCCTTCAATTCTCTTTCCAGGCCATCTCCCCCCACCAGACACTCCTCTCCTCTTTTCCCCATCTTGGTTCATGGTGAACGAGTCAGCTCTGCTCTGCCCTCCCCCTTATCACACTGGATATTATACTCCACCTTGGCTCACTCCTACCATTTGCCATCTTCTCTCCCACATACCTGCCACTGAACAAAGGTAGAGAAAATCAAGCAGCTGTTCTGAATGAATCTGCTACCAATTTGTATAACATGGCCTCGCCTGGGCCTTCACTGCTTCTATGCAATCCAATTCTACTTCCCTTATCAAATCACTATCCCATTCTCTACAGCTGCTCTTCCAAACCTTTTCATCCTTCCTTAAACCACCCATGGTTTCCCATTCCCCCATTTTCTGATGAGAATTTTACTTCATATTTTACAGAAAAAAATGAAGGCCCTTCACCATGAACTTCCCCATCTTTTCTCTTTCTCCACATGTCTCTTATGAGCAACCTAGCTATTCAGAGAACAAGACCTTCCATCTTTTAGCTGTGTACATCTTCTTTGGCTTTCCCCCATTCCTGGAACTCTCCTTTCTACACTATGACTTCCTTTAAGTCTCATCTACTTCTTACAGGAAGCATTCCTCAACACCTCTTAACTCCAATGCCTTCTCTCATCATTTCCTACTTATCCTGTGCACAGTTTGATTGATATAAATATATATATATATATGTATATATATTTGTTTGCATATTGTCTGACCCATTATATTGTAAGCTCCTTGAGGACAGGAACTGTCTTTCACCTATTTTTTTAAATCCCCAGTGCCATAGCATAAAGCCTGGCAAAGGGTAGTTACTTAATAAATGGTCACTAAACTGATTTGAATCATGTTTTTATAGAATATAAAATAGAATCTCATGACATATTTTCCAGGAAGGTAACTCACCATAAATGACTTAATGAGGATGCCTACAGCCAAATAAGCAATGCAAGATGATGAAAATATTGCTAGACTATTATCCTCATTCAACCTGTGAGAAGTCTCATAAGCTCCATGAGCTTCAGCTGTTTCATCTGTAAAAATGAAGGCGGCTAAGGGATAGACAAAATTATTTCCTTTCCTGTCTAAGATCTACTGATCTAAAAGTGGCACTCCAATTCTATTAGCATATTATAAAGTTCCAGATGCCATGGGAAGAGAATCGTGGAATCTTGAAGGCAGAAGAGAAATTTCTATAGTATGAGATAGGAAAAGGTAGGAATCACAAGCAGACTGATTAGCAATGACAGTTCCAAAAATACAACATGAAAAAGAGAAATGATACAACTTTTAGTAGAGATTACAACTTTTAGGAGGCATTATTAGTTCTTGTTAATTGGCCACTATGACATGAGGCTGATTGTCATTTTTATCCCTCCTCCTCTTTTTTATAATTTAAATTTATTTGTTACATTAAGATGTTAAATATTAAAATATTCCTTCTTTTCTTGATAAGTCAAGTTAACAAGCATTTATTAAGTGCTTCTATGACAAACACTAGGCTAAGTACTGGGGATACAGAGAAAAAGTAAAAACAATCCTTGCCTTCAGCAAGCTCAAATTCTAATATAGGAGATAATATGTAAACTATTATGTATATACAAGATATATAAAGGATTCATTGCCATTGGGAGGAATGGGAAATAATTTGTGGAAGATAAAATTTAAACTGAGTTTTGAATCTGGAGAAGGTCAGGAGCAAGAGCACTGCAGGCATGGAAGACAGTTGGTCACAAGTCACAGATTCAGGTGATGGAATGCCAAGAGCAAGAAAAGTCAGTCTACCCGGATTGTAGACTGTGTGGAAAGGAGTAAAATGCTATGATCAGAAATAAAGATGCCAGTAGAATAGGTCTTTAAAAGCCAAACAGTGGCTTTTATACTTAATCCTGGAATGTGCAGTCACTGGAATTTATTGAGCAGGGGAAATGATATAATTAGACCTGGGATTAAAAGGAAAATCATCTTGTCACATCAATGGAAGATAAGACGAAAGTAGGAAAAGACTTCAGGAAGGCAATAACCTAGGACTATGGTAATAAAGGACTATACAATATCTTGTGCAAGAAACTGAAGGCCAAAGGAGCACAAGTAGTGTTTTCATCACTGTTGTTCATCAAAAGCAAGGTATGCACCTCATCTAGTTTTGACCATCTAGAAAAGTATCCTGCTCATTAGTCAGAAAGGTCAAAATGTAATTTTATGATGTAACAGGAAAACAGTTTAATGGAAACTATTCTACAGCCAACTTTGTTATATCTTTTGCAACTATTGCACAAATTGAAAGAGAACCATGAAGGCAATCATAATGGTATCAAACATATAAAAAACACATAAAAGATGACTAAAGCTTCATATTTGCCACATTCCTAACTTTAAATTAAAACTATCCAAAGGAGTTTTAATCATTATTTATATCATAGTCTAAAAGACTTCAAAAATTCACCAACCACTTAAAAACTAAAATCCTAATACTTATTAACCAATGATCCACAGGTACAGCAAGGATGCTTGACTAATTTGTCTATGAAAGAGATTTAGTTTTATATTGAGTTTCTCTTTTTCTTTTTTAAGGAGGGGAAATTTTATAGTTAAGTTTATAGCTAAATGTTCCTTTCCTCTGTTATTTTAAACTATCACCATGCTGTAATTACCTTAAAAAAAAAAAGTGGGAGGTTTCAAAAATCACCTAGGAATAGCTTAGTTTGGGCGGTTTAAATTTATCTTTTACAGAAAGTACTCAAATTTATTATTATTTTTTTTTAATTTTGGAGTAAAAATGCCAAATAATACAATTCTTACATTTAGTATGTTCAGAAAAAAAGTGATAAAAGTCTAAAGCAGATAGACATTGTTTTATTTTGGGACTATTGAACTTTCCCATATTTTGAAAATTTCAAAGATATGTACTAAAATCAAAGGTCTGCAAAATCTAGATAAAGCTTCCATAAATACTTGGTCATGGGGGGCAGCTGGGTAGCTCAGTGAATTGAGAGCTAGGCCTAGAGATGGGAGGTCCTAGGTTCAAATCTAGCCTCAGACACTTCCCAGCTGTGTGACCCTGGGCAAGTCACTTGACCTCCATTGCCACTCTTCTGCCTTGGAGCTAATACTGTGTATTGGCTCCAAGACAGAAGGTAAGGTTTAAAAAAAATAAATAAATAAAACTTGGTCATGAATAACACAGAATATTCACATTACTATTTTGTAGGATTGTGCAGTAGGTAAACAGTTCTTTGAAAAAGCAAAAAATACCTTTACCTCAAGAAACAATAATGAATGAATAAAAGAACAAATCATAGAAACAAGCGATAATTTCATTAAAGAAAATGACAATTAGGAGACAATATATTAAAACATATGGGATGCAATCAAAACTATACTTCGGGAAAATTTACACATCCAAATACTTACATAAATGAAATAGAAAAAAGAGCATATTAATTAATTAGGAACAAGACTAAAAAAAAACAACTAGAAAAAGAACAAATTTAAAATGTTCAATTAAACAATAAGTTGGAAATTCTGAAAATTAAAAGATAAAGTTGAAAGTAAAAAAGACAACTAAACTAATAAATAGGGCAAGAAGCTGGTTTTATGAAAAATAGATAGAATAATAGATAAACCATTGGCTAGTCTGATTTAAAAAAGAAAAGAAGAAAACAAAATTACCAGTATCAAAAATGAGAAAGCTGAAATCACAACTAATGAAGAAGAAATCAAATAAATTAGTTCATTTTGCCCAATTATAAGTCAATAAATTTGACAATCTAAGTGAAATAGATAACCAGAACTGCTGAGATTAACAAAGGAAGAAACAGAATAGTTAAATAATCCCATTATAGAAAAAGAAATTGAACTAATCACCAAAAAAAAAGAAAGAAAAAGAAAAGAAAAAAGCTCCTAGGGCCAGAGGGACTAATGAGTGAATTCAAACCAAAATACTAACATTCAAAGAACAATGAACTCCCACACTACATAAAGTATTTGGAAAAAGAAACTCTTCCAAATTTCTTTTCTGACACAAACATAGTACTGATATCTAAACTAGGAAGAGCTAAAATAGAGAAAAAAACACTATAAACCGACTTACGGGTAAGTATGGCAGCAGATTAGATGCGGCTCACTTCCCCTCCTCAGACTCAACGATACAGATGACCTCAAAAGATCCCCAAAAAACCATCCTCATAATAACGGAGGGACTCTACAGTAGGGTGCAGAATTGAAAGTACATGGGATTCAGGCATTTCCACACTGTAAGGGAAAGAAAAAGCTCCCACCCAAATTTGAGCTGATCTATCCTCCCTCACCACAGCTACAAAACCAAAGCTAAAATCAGCTCCCACCAGAATCAACGAGTGAGGGAGGTCACCCAAGGAGTGAGCAACGGGCAGCTCCAGATATTAGGAGCTAACTAACACTACCAAGGACTTACCCCTGAGAGCAGTAACACCTGAAACCCTGGCAGGCGGGCAAGGGGAGCTCAGATCTCGGGTGCTCAGAACCAGCGCACCATAATCAATGAGTGTGTGAAGGGCACCCCTGAAGTGAGAAAGGGGCATTTATAGGCCTTGGGAGTTGACTAAGACCACCAAGGACTTACCCCTGAGAGCAGTAACACCCAAAATGTCGGCAGTTAGAGGGGAGAGCAGACATTGGGCTCCCCCGGGGAAGATAGCTCAGCTGCGGAGAATCGAGAGCTTACCCAAGGCAAAAGCCTTGATCCATACATAGAGAGCCAGCACTCCTCAATCAGATTTCTGATGGGAAAGGGAAGGAAAAACCATAGAGATGGCAAACAGTGACCAGGAACAACTTCCCAAGACCAAGAAAAGCAAGAAGAAGGGGTTGACTTTGGATAGATTTTATGGAGGAAAAATATAGACTAAAGAGGAAATAACAGAAGAGTAAACCCAAATAAATGCTCCAAAACCTTCCAAAAGAAATGGAAATTGTCAATAAGCTCTTGAAAATTTAAATTTAAATTGGAGGTTATCAAAAATATGGAAGCCTTCTGGCATGAAAAATAGGAAATAATGCAAAGAGAATACAACAATCTGAGAGGCAAGCACTCCCAATTGGAGAAACAGCTGGAAGCCTCAAAAAGCAGGATAGACCAAACTGAAAAGGAAAATCAGTCTTTAAAGACCAGAATTAGGCAACTGGAAGACAATGATCTTGCAAAACAGCAAGAATTAATAAAGCAAAGTCAAAAGATGGACAAATTAGAAGAAAACATAAAATATCTCACTGACAAAGTGACAGAGCAGGAAAACAAAGGAAGGAGAGACAATTTGAAAATCATTGGTCTACCTGAAAAACCAGAAATAAACAGAAATCTTGACACCATACTACAAGAAATCATCGAAGAAAACTGCCCTGAAGCCCTTGAACAAGGAGGCAAAATAGAAATTGAAAGGGTTCATAGAACATCCCCTAAAATAAATCCTCAAAAGACAACTCCCAGAAATGTAATTGCCAAATTCAAGAGATTCCAAGCTAAGGAGAAAGTCTTACAAGAAGCCAAAAAGAGACAATTCAAATACCAAGGTGCACCAATCAGGATCACACAAGACCTGGCAGCTTCCACACTGAAGGACTGCAAGGTCTGGAACACGATATTCAGAAAGGCAAGAGAACTGGGTCTTCAACCAAGAATCACCTATCCATCAAAACTGACTATATACTTCCAGGGGAAAGTATGGGCATTCAACAAAATAGATTTCCAAGTATTTGTAAAGAAAAAACCAGAACTCAGTGGAAAGTCTGATATTCAAACACAAAGAGCAAGAGAAACATGGAAAGGTAAATATGAAAGAAAGGGAAAAGGCGAAAAAATGTTTTTTTTTCTTTTATTCAAACTCTCTTCTATAAGGACTACGTTTAGATCAAATTATACATATTAATATTTGGGGAAAATGTTATGTGTAACTCTCAAAAATTGTATATGCATTATTAGAGTAATTAGAAGAATCACTCATAGGGAAAGATTGAGGCATTAAGATGATATGGAGAAAGGGGGAAAAAAAAAGAAAGAAAAAAGGAGGGGGGGAATCGATGATGGTACCAAGATATACTCGAACAAATAGAAATAAATTAAATAGAATAATCTTTGTCACACAATGATACACATGGGAAGGGGAGGGGAAGAATTCTCTTATAAGAAGGAGAGAAAGAGAGTGCTGATTGGTATTACTTAAGCCTTACTCTCAGTGAAATCAACTCAGAGGGAAGAGCACCTAGATCCATGGGGATCTTGAATTCTATCTTATCCAACAGGGTAAGGGAACAAAAAGGGAGGGGTCAGAAATGGAAGCATATCAAGCGAGGGTACTAGGGGGACTGATTTAAAGTAAACCACTGGTTTAAAAGGTTATAGCAAAAGAAGAAATGTCAGAATTAGGAGAGGTTATCAAAATGCCAGGGAATTCACAAGTGACAATCATAACTTTGAATGTGAATGGGATTAACTCACCCATAAAAAGTAGATGAATGAGAGTGGATTAGAATCCAAAACCCTACCAATAGTTGTCTTCAAACAACACACATGAAGCAGGTAGATACTCACAAGGTCAGAATTAAAGGTTGGAGCAAGACCTATTGGGCCTCAACTGATAGAAAGAAGTCAGGAGTTGCAATCATGATATCTGACAAAGCCAAAGCAAAAATAGACCAGATTAAAAGGGATAGGGAAGGTAAATATATCTTGATAAAAAGGAGTATAGACAATGAGGAAATATCACTAATCATCATTGGTATCATCATATATCATTGGTATAGCATCCAAATTTCTAATAGAGAAACTAGGAGAATTGAAGGAGGAAATAGGTAGTAAAACTATATTAGTGGGAGATCTGAACCAACCACTATCAAATTTAGATAAACAAATAAATAAATAACTAAGAAAGAGGTAAGAGATGTGAATGAAATCTTAGAAAAATTAGAGTCCATAGATATATGGAAAAAAATAAATAGGGACAAAAAGGAATACACATTCTTTTCAGCAGCACATGGCACATTCACAAAGATTGACCATACACTAGGTCATAAAAAAAATGGCATACAAATGCAGAAAAGCAGAAATAACAAATGCAACTTTTACAGATCATAAGGCAATAAAAATAATGATCAGTAAGGGTACATGGAGAGCTAAATTAAAAATCAATTGGAAATTAAATAAAATGATACTGCAAAATCGGTTAGAGGACAAATCATAGAAACAATTAATAATTTCATTGAAGAAAATGACAATGGTGAGACATGCTTTCAAACTTTATGGGATGCAGCCAAAGCAGTACTCAGAGAAAAATTCATATCCTTGAGTGCATAGATTAATAAATTAGGGAGGGCAGAGATCAATGAATTGGACATGCAAATCATGAAAGCAAACAAATTAAAACCCCCCAGAAGAAAACCAAATTAGAGATCCAAAAAATTAAGGGAGAAATTAATAAAATCAAAAGTGATACAACTATTGAACTAATAAATAAGACTAGAAGCTGGTACTTTGAAAAAACAAACAAAATAGACAAAGTGATGTTCAATCTAAAAAAAGAAAAGAAGATAAGCAAATTAGCAGTATCATAGATGAAAAGGGGGACCTCACCTCCAATGAAGAGGAAATTAAGGCAATCTTTAAAAACTACTTTGCCCAATTATATGGCAATAAATATACCAATCTAGGTGATATGGACGAATATTTACAAAAATATAAATTGCCTAGACTAACAGAAGACAAATAGAATTCTTAAATAATCCCATATCAAAAAAAAGAAATCCAACAGGCCAACAAAGAACTGCCTAAGGAAAAAATCCTCACGGCCGGATGGATTCACAAGTGAATTCTATCAAACATTCAAAGAACAGCTAATCCCAATACTATACAAAGTATTTGACATAATAAGCAAAGTCCCAATACTATACAAACTATTTGACATAATAAGCAAAGAGGGAGTTCTACCAAATTCATTTTACGACACAAACATGGTACTGATTCCAAAGCCAGGCAGGTTAAAAACAGAGAAAGAAAACTACAGACCAATCTCCCTAATGAATATAGATGCAAAAATCTTAAACAGTTACTGGCAAAAAGACTCCAGCAAGTGATCGGGAGGGTCATTCATTATGAACAAGTAGGATTTATACCAGGGATGTAAAGATGGTTCAATATTAGGAAAACCATCCACATAATTGACCATATCAACACTCAAACCAACAAAAGTCACATGATTATCTCAATAGACACAGAAAAAGCCTTTGATAAAATACAACATCCATTCCTATTAAAAACACTAGAAAGCATAGGAATAGAAGGGGCTTTCCTAAAAATCTATAAACAGTATATATCTAAAACTATCTGCCAGCATCATCTGCAATGGGGATAAACTAGATGAATTCCCAATAAAATCAGGAGTGAAACAAGGATAACCATTATCACCTCTATCACTTAATATTGTACTAGAAACACTAGGAGTAGCAATTAGAGAAGAAAAAGAAATGGAAGGTATTAAAATAGGCAATGAGGAGACCAAGCTATCACTCTTTGCGGATTATATGATGGTCTACTTAGAAAATCCTTGAGAATCAACTAAAAAGCTAGTGGAAATAATCAACAACTTTAGCAAAGTAGCAGGATACAAAATAAACCCACATAAGTCATCAGCATTTCTATATATCTCCAACACATCGCAAAAGCAGGAATTAGAAAGAGAAATTCCATTCAAAATCACCTTAGACAATATAAAATACTTAGGAATCTATCTCCCGAGACAAACACAGGAACTATATGAACACAACTACAAAACACTTTCCACACAACTAAAACTAGATCTGAACAATTGGAAAAACGTTAACTGCTCATGGGTAGGATGAGCTAACATAATAAAAATGACCATCCTACCCAATCTTATCTATTTATTTAGTGCCATACCCATTGAACTTCCAAAAAACTTGTTTATGAAATTAGAAAAAGACTTAACAAAGTTCATTTGGAAGAACAAAAGATCAAGGATATCCAGGGAAATAATGAAAAAAAAATTCGAAGGAAGGCGGCTTTGCAATCCCAGATCTTAAACTATGCTATAAAGCAGTGGTCATCAAAATAATTTGGTACTGGCTAAGAGAAAGAAAGGAGGATCAGTGGAATAGACTTGGGGTAAGGGATCTCAGCAAAACAGTCTATGACAAATCTAAAGTCCCTAGCTTTGGGGACAAAAATCCACTATTTGATAAAAATTGCTGGGAAAATTGGAAAACAGTGTGGGAGAGATTAGGCTTGGCCCAACACCTCACACCCTACACCAAGATAAACTCAGAATGGGTGAATGACCTGAATGACCTACAGAAGGAAAGTATAAGTAAATTAGGTGAACACAGAATAGTATACATGTCAGATCTTTGGGAAGGGAAAGACTTCAAAACCAAGCAAGACTTAGAAAGAGTCAAAAAATGTAAAATAAATATTTTTTGACTACATCAAATTAAAAAGTTTCTGTACAAGCAAAACCAATGTAACCAAAATCAGAAGGGAAATAACAGACTGGGAAACAATCTTCATAACAAAAAACTCTGACAAAGGCCTAATTACTCAAATTTATAAAGAGCTAAATCAATTGTACAAAAAAATCAAGGCATTCCCCAATTGATAAATGAGCAAGGGACATGAATAGGCAATTTTCAGTCAAAGAAATCAAAACCATTAATAAGCACACAAAAAAGTGTTCCAAATCTATTATAATCAGAGAGATGCAAATCAAGACAACTCTGAGGTATCACCTCACACCTAGTAGATTGGCTAATATAACAGCTATGGAAAGTAATAAATGTTGGAGGGGATGTGGCAAAGTGGGGACATTAATTCATTGCTTGGAGGAGGTGTGAATTGATCCAACCATTCTGGAGGGCAATTTGGAACTATGCCCAAAAGGCAATAAAAGACTGTCTGCCCTTTGATCCCACCATAGCACTGCTGGGTTTGTATCCCAAAGAGATAATAAGGAAAAAGACTTGTACAAGAATATTCATAGCTGCACTCTTTGTGGTGGCCAAAAATTGGAAAATGAGGGGATGCCCTTTATTTGGGGAATGGCTAAACAAATTGTGGTACATGTTGGTGATGGAATACTATTGTGCTAAAAGGAATAATAAAGTGGAGGAATTCCATGGGGACTAGAACAACCTCCAGGAATTGATGCAGAGTGAGAGGAGCAGAACCAGGAGAACATTGTACACAGAGACTGATACACTGTGGTACAATCGAAGGTAATAGACTCCTCCATTGGTGGTAATGCATCAATTCTGGACAACCCAGAGGGTTACAGGAGAAAAAACACTATCCACATCTAGAGGAAAAACTGTGAGAGTAAAAACACTAAATAAAAACTACTGCTTAATGACATGGATTGAAGGGGATATGAATGGGGAAATTAGACTCCAAATGAACATCATATTGCAAATACCAACAACATGGAAAGAAGTTCTGATCAAGAATACATTTAATACCCAGTCAAACTGCACGTTGGCTATGGGAGGGGTGGGGGAAGGGAAGGGAGGAAAAGAAAATGATTTTTGTAACCAAGGAACAATATTTGAAATTAAAAATAAAAATTCAAAAAAGAAAAAAAAAGAAAACTATAAACCAATCTCCCTAATGAATACTAACACAACATTTTTTTTTAAATAAAATACCAGCAAGGAGATTACAGCATATCACAAGGAACATATACCATGATCAGGTAGGTTTTATACAAGGAATGTGAGGATGGTTCAATATTAGAAGTATCACCATTGCCCATATCAATAACAGAACCAATATAAAACTTATAATTATCTCAATAGATGCAGAAAAAGCCTTTGACAAAATACAACACCCATTCTTCATAAAAATATTAGAAAATATTAGAATAAAAGGAACTTTCTTTAAAGTGATTAAGACATCTAAAGCCATCAGCAAGCATTAACTGTAATAGAGATGAACTAGAACCTTTCCCAATAAGATCAGGGATGAAGCAAGAACATCCATTATCACTACTGCTATTTAATATCATACTAGAAGTACTAGCTATAGCACTAAGTACAAAAAAAGAAAATGAAGGAATTGGAACAGGCAATGAGGAAACAAAACTATCACTCTTTGCAGATGATATGATGGTATACATAGAGAAGTCCAGATAATGAACCAAAAAACTAACAGAAATAATTACAAACTTTAGCAAACTTTCAGTATTCAAAATAAACCAACACAAATCATAATCATTTCTATTTACCACCAACAAAGTTCAAAAACAAGAGAAAGAAAAAAGAAATTCCATTTAAAATAATTGTCGACAACAGAAAATATCTGGGAGTATATCTACCAAAACAAACCCAGGAACTATATGAGCACAATTACAAAACACTTTTCTCACAAATAAAGTTAGACCTAAACAGTTGGGAAAATATTGATTGCTCATGGATAGGTCAAGCCAATACACTAAAAATGACAACCCTACTTAATTAGATAATATACCAATCAAACTACCTAAAAATTATTTCTTATAACTAGAAAAAAAATAACAAAATTCATTTGGAAGAACAAAATGCCAAGAATAGCAAGGTAATTAGTAGGGAAAAAAAATAAAAGATGGAGGCCTAACCATACCAGGTCTCAAATTACACCTTGTAGGGGTAATCATCAAAACAATTTGGTACTGGCTAAGAAATGGAGTCGTAGATCAATGGTATAGGTTAGGAAATCAAGACTAAAATAAAGTGTTACATAATAGTTGATGACTAGAATAACCAAGTGTTAGATAAACCCAAAGATCTAAGCTATGGGGAAAGAACTATTTGACAAAAATCTGCTGGAAAAACTGGAAAACAATATGGCAGAAACTAGGGATAGACCAGCATCTCACATCACATACCAAAGTCAAAATGAATACCATTGACCTAGAAATAAAGGAGGATCATATAAACAATTAGGGGCATAAAGAAAAGTTTATTTTTCAGACTTACAGATAAGGGAAGAATTTATGACCAAAGAGAACATTATAAAAATGAAATTGATAATTTTGATTACATTCATTTTTAAAATTCCTGTATGAACAAAACAAATGCAACCAAGATTAGAAGAAAAAACAACAAATTAGGGGGGTAAATGTTAAAGGCAGTGTCTCACTTTTCTCATTCTTAAGGCCTCATTTCTCAAATATATAGAGAACTGAGCAAAATTTATAAGAAAACAAAGCATTCCACAATTGATAAATGGGATATCTAAGGATACAAATAGGCAGTTCTCAGATGAGGATATTAAACCTATCTATAGTCATATGAGGAAATGCTCCAAATCACTTTTGATTAAAGAAATGCAAATTAAAACAACTTTGAGATAACACCTCACACCTATCAGAGTGGTTAATATTTTTCAATAAGAAAAATAACCAATTTTGGAGATGTTGTGGGAAAAATAGGACACTAATGGTATTGGTGAAACAGTGAATGGATACAATCATTGGAGAGCTAAAATATGGAACTATGCCCAAAGGGTCATATATTTATGCATTTGATCCAGCAATACCACTACTGGGTCTGTAACAAAAAGGTCAGAGATGGGGGAAAAGGACCTACCTACTTGTAGAAAACTATTTTTAGCAGCTATTTTTGTAGTGTCAAAGAATTGGAAATTGAGGAGCTATCCATCATTTGGAGAATGGCTAAACAATCCATGGTATAAGGTTGTAATAAGAAACTATTGCACCATAAGAAATGAACAAGATGAGTTCCAAAAACCATGGAGAGGCATGTATGAACTGATGAAAAGTGAAATGAGCAGAACGAATAGAACATTGTAGACAGTAACAGAAATATTATATGATGATCAACTATGAAGGACAAAAAGATTATCAGCAAAACAAGATTCTGATATATCCCCAAGACTCGTGATAAAAAAAAAATGCTATTTACAACCAAAGAAGGAATTGTGTGGAATCTGGTTACTGATCAAAGCATGCCGCTCTTTATTTCCTTCATTACTTTATTGTATATGTGAAATGTGAACTTCAGTCATGACATAGGAAATATATATTGTATGAAAGCACTGGTTTAACAATGCTAATTAGTAGGGATGTCAAGGAAGAACAAATGTCAGTCCTACTCTTAAGGAGTTTGCAGTTTAACACTAAAAGCAGGATACAGAAAAGAGACAAATATGATAGACAGCCATATATGTCCTTATAGACATGTCATATATACATGTTTAAATGCCTAGAACCACATGTATTCCTATAGACCTATAAACAGACATACACATGAATATACACATGTACACCTAGGCAAGTATGTGCATACATATCAAGTACACCTATGCAAACCTATAAAGTACACAAATAAGCATTCATGTTCTGTATATTTAATTATGTACACACACAAATATATGCATATATACTTTTGGGATAGTTAGGTGGTACAGTAGAATATAGAGCAGGGAGAATTCAAATATAACATCAGACACTAGCTCTGCTAATGTGGGCAAGTCAATAAACCCTGTTGCCTCAGGTTCCTCATCTGTAAAATGAGCTACAGAAGGAAATGGCAAACCACTCCAGCATCTTTTCCTTGCCAAGAAAACTGGACATAACTGAAACATCTGAGCAAAAACAACTTACACACATATACAAGGATATGTATGTGGATGTTGTTATCCTTCAGTTGTAGCCAACTTTTTGTTATCCCCATGGACCACAGTATGTCACTCCTATCCATGAGTCTTGGCAAAGATACTAGCGTGGTTTGCCATTTCCTTCTCCAGTGGATTAAAGCAGAGATTAAGTGACTTGCAGGGGATTACACAGCTAATGTCTGAGGCCACATTTGAACTCGGGTCTTTCAGACTCCAGGCTCACCTAGCTGTGTTATAAGCTTACACATATTCAAATATATATGTATATTTGATACATGGGTTATCAAAGGATATGAATAAGCAGTTCTCAGATGAGGATATTAATCCTATCTATGGGATATCAAAGGATATGAATAAGCAGTTCTCATATGAGAATATTAAACCTATCTATAGTCATATGAGGAAATGCCTAAGAAATATATCTCTGCAATACACAAATATACACAGCACAAAGATAATTAGGTACATATACATATACATTTACACAGTATACATATATGTACACACATAGCCCCGGAGATGATCAACAGAGAGAAGGAATTAGCATTAAGAAGGATAAGAAAAGGCTTCCGGTAGAAGGTGGGATTTTAGCTGGGATTTGAAGGAAGACAGGGAATCCAGGAGGCGGGATGAGGAGGGAGGGAGAGTATTCCAGGCATGGGAACAGGATGAACTACCAAAACCAAGCTCTTGAATGACTATTATTAACCACCTCTTCTCTGTAGCACTCGGGGTTATAATCATAAAAGCGCAGAAAGGCAAGCTCCCACAGTCTCCCCAAACTCTTGGGACGCTCCACAATGAAAAAGGGAACTTGAGCTCTGACTGTTCCCCACGTAGGCAAGAGCCCAAAGACTCCGGGACACTTTGGGACGCAGTTTCGGCCCCACTTAATGCAAAGTTTGCTCCAGCTCTCATCTCACGGGGTGGAGGCGGTCAACCCTACCGGAGGACCCCTTGAAGGTCGCACCCCCAACCCTGGCGCCCTACCAGCATCCAGAGAGTCCTACCCCTCCCACCCTCACCTCCTCCTCCTCCTTTCTGCCCCGGGGCCTTCGAGATGCTCGGCTGCCCCAGCCCATAAGTGGCTGCTCTCCCTCTCCCCGCCCGGGGCCCGCACCCCACAGCCGCTGGTCTTCAACAGACCACAAGGGCGTGCGGGCCGCTGCCGTCCTGCCCTACCCACTCGTGAGTAACGCCTCTCTCCGCCACGCCCCCCCCACCCCTCCCGCGGTTTCCCACGCCAGTGCCCACTCGGCGCCACTCACCGTACGTCGGGTCCGGGGGCCGTCTTGCTGCGAGGGCCGGGGCAGTTAAGGAGAAAGCACCCAGCGGGGGGCCGCGAGTACCCGCACGCAGGGCACGCTCTGGCGAGGGCGCGCGGCGAGGCGCGAGGCCGAGGCGGTGCTAGCGCCAGAGCTTCCAAGGGAGAGAAGCCTCGGAGCGTGCGCAGTCGGACTCAGGCCGTCACCCTGCGCTTGCCTTTGTTGGGTTACCCCCTTGGTTTTAGGTAAGACTTTAGGGAAGAGAGAAAAGGAGAAGGAAAGTGGTGCAGGTGCTGGTGCTGCAGGGCCCCGAGTGGAGTTTGAACCCGAGGCAGCTGAGACAGAGAAGAGTAGGAAGGCAAGCAGTGAACTGAGCATCCCCAGCCTGGGTCAAACAGTGGGTACCTTTGTACCAAAGGTCCATTGTTCATTCATTCATTCATTCAACCTTCGTTCCACCAGGCATTGTGTTCCTTAGTTTCTGGGGAAAACAATGATGCCTAAGATTAGCTTGCAGGACTTTTAGCAGGAAGGTATCTTGGTCTCCTCTGCTTTAACCTTCTTTTACAGAGAAGGGAACTGAGGCACAGAGGCATACAATGTAGTTGTAAATTACCGAGGTAGTAATTAGTAAAGTCTACAATCAGTAACAGCAATGGCAACCAACAAACATGTATAAAGCTTGGCTCAGCCTCCTTTTTTACTTTAGGTGAGTTGTTTCATATTTTTTAGGCAATGGCATTTTTATCTAAAAAATGGAAGTTAGATGAAAATGAAGGGATTGCAAAGAAACAGATTTGGACCTGATGTCAGGTTAAAACACACACACACACACACACACACAACTTTCTAACAATGAGAGCTTTTTCATAAGTGGAGTGAGATGTTTTAGAGTCCCCCCCCCCCCCATGGAGGTCTTCAAAGAACCACTTGGGTATTATTGTAACTGTAATAAATCCCCAAATTATAGCTGTGACAAGTAGATTTGAAAGGTAAAGATAGATGTGAAAGACATTGAATTCCCTTCAATAAGTGCATACTATGTGCAAAGCATTTTTGGGAAGCACTGAATCCATTGGATTTAATAATGGATTGATTTAGAGCCGAGGTCTATTAAGGCTGCATCAAAAAAAAAGTTCTGAACAGGCTGACTTAGTTCATTTTCCACCATCTTTAGTATTTTTTGTGTAAGAGACTATGTTCTGAACATTACCAATTTACTTTTAAAATACATAGATTGTCTTGTAAAATGGGGTGGAAAGGCTTCACGGTCATCAGACAATACCTTGGTTTGTTGGATTTTGCTCAAATTTTTCTTCATAAGAGAAAATGGGGTGTATATCAGAAAATTATGTAAAACAGCTTATATATTAATTTGAAAATATATTTTAAAAATAATACAAAACCTAATACATTATTGAAACCATGATAGAGCCAGACATAAAATAACTAATAGATGAAAAAGAATTAGCATCTACTTTGCAGAGAAAGAAACTATTATTTTTTACAAATAGGACCTGTTCTAAAGCAAAATGGGCTGCCTCAAAAAGTAGTAGGTTCCTCCTTATTAGAGATCTTTAAAGAAAAATTGATATGTCAGATATGTGACAGATGATTTTTTTTTTGGATATCGGTTAAACTAGATGGCCTCTAAGCCAACTCTAGGATTCTGAAAAAAAAAACAACTCAATTATTTCCCTGAAGTATCTGATTTTTCCCCATAAAAAGCAACTTTTCAGTTTCTTTCAAAAGCATGTTCCTAAAGCTTGTTCATTACTCAATAAACTCTTGAGAACTGAAACACAAACAAACCCTGCCTATTTTGATACCCTATAGGGCAAGTATAGTCACTCCATAATGAATAGACCCCATCATAATTTTATCAGTATAGATTCACAATAAAGATTTATATCATCATTATGCTTAAGGTTAATGATGTTGTTCTAGCTATAATATGTGCTTTGATGCTCTCTCTATTTTTGTTTTGCTTTTTAATTCACAGAGATATTGAGCAAATTCTACCAACACCTAATATGAGCCTTCCTGGACAATCTTCCTGGTAAAGGACCATTAGTGTGTTATTTCTTTTCTTTCAAAGTATTTAGAGTTAAGAGAGAGTGAACAAAGAAAAGACATTTTATGGGGCACAAAACAATGATTAAGAAAGCTTCTACAGAAATGACCCGGGGGGGGGGGGGGGGGTTGGGGGGGGCAGCTGGGTAGCTCAGTGGATTGAGAACCAGTCCTAGAGACGGGAGGTCCTAGGTTCAAATCTAGCTTCAGCCACTTCCCAGCTGTGTGACCCTGGGCAAGTCACTTGACCCCCATTGCCTAGCCCTTACCACTCTTCTGCCTTGGAGCCAATACACAGTATTGACTCCAAGACAGAAGGTAAGGGTTTAAAAAAAAAAAAAGAAATGACCCTGGATTCTTGAAGACATTGTCAAGGAAGTAGGAAACCTGGAAGATCATACTTACCCAGCTAGAAATGATTTGGGTACAAAGGAAACGACAGACTGGGTTGTCTCTCACCTGAAGAAGAATCTAGCTAAGTCCAAAAAAGATATCATCTGGTTAGTTGTAGGGTGATTTTTGTATTTAATAGTAACTGCTAGAAACCATCAACTAACTAATAAACCAATAAGCACTTATCAGGCTCAAATATGTGCCAGGCAGTAAAGACACAAAGCAAACAATGAAATAGTCTATGCCAACAAAGAGCTCACATTCAGTCAGGGTAAACAACTACATTCATATAAGTGAATTCAAAGCAAACAAAGGATTTTTAATTTTATTTTGTTTTATTTTGTGGAGAGAAGTGATAATTCAGGAAAAGTTTTATATAAGGTAGGAGGAGGTAGTTGAACAGAGTTTTGAAGAAAGCTAGGGATTCTAGAAGGTGTAGGTAAAGGAGTGAATTTCAATTTTCACAGAAGGACTATGCAAAGACAAAGATTATAGTCTATAGCAATGAAGGGAGTATTCCTACCACCAAACTGTGATTGATGAAGGATTAAATATCATTTATCAAAAGTCACTGTCACATGAAATGCCTCTATTAATTAGTAATGGTATGGTTCCTTTCAAAACCTCTACTAAATAAAATATTACAACTTTTTAGATATTATGTCTACAATTGCAACAGTATCTTGGTGTGGGGTTAAATGGATCTGAAAAATGAACAGTTCCTTAGATGTTGGCATATCTTTAAAAATCCTAATTGACATTTTCTACTTCTACCACAAAAATCACAGAATCATATAGTTTTAAAGTTGAAAGGAATATTAGAGGCCAGTTAGTCCAACTACCTCATTTTACAGATGAGGAAAGTGAAGCCTATAGAAGGGATCTATCTGCCCATGGACACAGGGAAGTAAGTGGCAAAGATGGAGATGAAACAAGATTTTTCTGACTCCAATTTTTTTTTTTACAGGAACACAGAATAATTTACTAGTCAGATTTATGCATAAGGAAAGAATTTATGTCCAAAAAATACCATAAAGAATGCCATAAAAAGTGAAATGGACCATTTCCATTACATTAAATTATAAAGTTTTTATATAAACAAAACCACAGTGCTTTTCCCCACTGTGCCATACATGCTTCCTAAAAGAACTAAGATAAACCAATAATTCTCACCTCTTCATCCTGAAACAGCTTTAGCCGTAGAGTTCACATCTCAAAGGTTCCCTCTACCTTGTAACCCCTCTCTTTGATTAGATGGTTCATCCCCAGAATTTCCATATTAAGGAGGGTCCTCAGATAAGACATCAATTCATTTCTCATCAGCCTATACTCCAGACTCCTCCATTATGACCCAAAGTGGGTACCTTCCTCTCTCCAGTAACCCCGCTGAAACTTCCTTTTATATGTTCTCTTGCACCTTTACAATGCAAGCTTCTTGAAATGCAAGGACTATCTTTTATATTGTATTTGTAATCTCCAGCACTTGGCACAGTCCCTGTTAAAGAAAAAGTGTTTAATAAATGCTTGTTGACTGACCAAAGATAATACAAAGCAGTTTTGCTAGTTTAATTAGGACAGAGCACACTACAAGTGTTCTAAGGATGGGGCTCCCAGTGATTGCAACTGATAACAGAAAAAAAGTAAAACTCAATGTAATTCCTTTCCAACTTGATGGTATTTCCTATATAATATATGCTCTGTTAGCAATGTCTTTGAGGCACTTCCATACCACGGAGAACCTCAGTAGAAGTTAGGGATTGTACTTCAAAAAATAAACATTTGTGCAAAAAAGAGATGCATAACCAGCTAAATGTTCTTGGGTAACCCACCACAATAACAGCACAACAAAATTCAGCATTTTGCTGATCCCAGCTGTTACGAATACTTCATTTCCTGAAAGATGAATTCTCAAAGAAAAACAAATAAACATCTTTTTCTTAATCACATATTCAAACCTTCCTTTCTATATTCTACATACAGCAGTGAAGGTTTTTTATTTTCCCTTGAAAGTACATTGAAACTTCAAATATCATGGCATCAGTGACCTGAATCAATTTTTTTTTTGCACACTTGAAACCAATAGCTCTTTAAAAACATTCTGGTAATTTAATATATTCTAAACAGCAACCATTAAAGTAAAATGCATTTTATTTTATCAATAAGGCATATAACAAAGCTGTGTTTTAAGAAAATAAAACAGGCATAATTCTTGCTCTGAGATAACTTATTTGTCTTTCTTGAAGCCTCAGAATCCTAAAATCCATTTCTTTATTTTTCACAGGCACACTGAATTATTTGCTCTTAGATTATATCCCTAAAAGAATAAATTGCCATTCAAAGAGTTCTGAATTGCCACCCAGTATTTAGTGCCAATGTGAGAAGATGGAAAAAAATAGACTAAGAAAACAACACCTGTGTATGTTATGATGTTTGACCTTTTAAAGGGGTTACTTCTATTTAAATCTTCACAAGGAAGGAAAAGTCAAATGTCACAGCTGGAGAAGGCATTTTAACAGATGAGAAATGAACTTGGAGGGAGTTTCTTGAATACTTGCCTGCCAGAGCTCACCTTAAAGTCCTTGGGGAACAAGGACAAAGGGTGTCATGGAAACATCTAACTCCTGCTGGTCCAACTCTTGGCCCCACCCAGCTCAATGATGCAAAGGGTCCTTTGGCTGGGAGTTTCCCTCCATTCCTTGCCCTGCCCATTCTGTTCCTCTCATAAGTCAATCACATACAATAGAGGGAAGCCAGTAAACAGAAAGATATACATATCAGTCAGGCATTCACTGTGGCAAGGGAAATGCAAAGAATACAAACTGTACCAAATCTCTAGGCTATTTTTAATCCCCTTTAAAGGACAACTCATAACTTATTTGTGAGATATTGTTGCTTAGTGCTGCTTAACCCAGGGCCTGACATATCGTAGATGCTTAATAAATACGGATTGATGTCTGCATCACTGGAAACATGGTCATAATTTGGGGGATTGGTAAAAGAAAAAAATAACTGGAGAATTGACTTCTTTTTTGTAAACTGTAAAGCTATAAAACAGATACAGGAAATAAGATCAAAAGATTTAGAGTTAGTCCTACTCCTTTAAAAATAACTACCTTATATGACCCTCTAACATTTACATAGTGCTTGTCCTCACAACATCTCTGTAAAGTCAGCAGCAAATATGAATGAATGAAAAAGTATTACCATGTACCAAGTACCTTGCTAAGCACTGTGAATACCAAAAAGGAGATAATCTCTACCCTATGAAACTTTTATGTATTGTAACCAGAGAGGCAACACATATAGGTGAGTGTCCAGAAAGGAATAAAGATTCTGTTCTAGAAAATCACAAATCTTAGAGAGAAATATATCAGCACACTATTCTCAGTAGCGATATCAACGTTAATTTGATTGTAACAGGGCAGAGAGAGAAAATGTCTGGGATATAAAAGTAAAGATGTGATGTCAAAGATAATTATAAACCATATGAATCCTTGCTGGCTGCATGATGACTTAGAAAACTATATGAATATTCTTTATATTGTATTTACATTTATTTTGTTAAATTAATTTAATGTATTTTGATCTGGTATGGACAGTACTTAGGGGTGTTGTGTGCTGCATGTGGCCAGTGTCCTGTATATGACACCTCATAAGTAAAGCATACTTGAGGTCACTTAATAAATATAGTGAGCTACATGAAGTACTCATTATTTAGGACAGTGGAGCACCAGGGTAAGAGTTCTAGAGCTGAAAGTATTTTACATTTTCAACCCCATTTTACTAATATGGAAATTGAGAGGGAAAGTTATAAAATAATATAACTACCAGTTATTGGAAGTGGAAGTCAAATCTTGGTTTCCTTACTCTATCTAGGTCCAGCACATTATTTTTAGCAATATTTTTTCTAGTGGAACCCAACGGTATTTCTATGTGTGGAAGAGAAATACATGAACAAAGAACTCACTTTATTTTGAAAATATAAAAGGATCTGACAAATATTCAGAGTGCCACTTATGAAACTACTAATGAGGAGGAGTCTGCTTTAGAGAGAGATGAAGTGTAATAGAAGTATCTTAAAAGAGACTTGAGCATGTCTAAAATTTTCCATAAGAGGTTCCAGTCTACTACTGACTTAGTAAGGAGAAACCTTTTCTATTTGTTGGATAACTAGGACTGTAAGTACCTTCAAAAAGCACTGGGGACCAGACTTAGATTTTTTTTTTCTTTTTCTCGTGACTGCTATGCTTTTAATTTGACTCTTTTGCTGAAAGTGACTGGTGAGAGACAGTGCTATATGAAGAGAAGCATGTGACCTCATGAAATGGCCTTGACTTCTACATTTGCTCTTTTAAGTTTTAGATGCAGAAATTGGATATGGCCACATTTTGAATTTTGAAAGGTCAACAACACGAATCTCACTATCTGGGATTTGGAACATTGATGCACCAAGGAGCTGGACATGAACTTGGTTGGAACAACAACATGAGAGAAATGAACAAAGTTTTAGTCTAATCTCCCTAGAGAGCAAAATGAGACAGGGGAGATTGTACTGCCAAATTCTGGGGAAGGGGGAAATGTCTCTAATTTTGCCATTAGTATATCTTCAAAATAAATTCTTTTTATGAAAGTTAATTGATGTTAAATGATTTAATGGAACTGGAGTGCTAGTCAGTTACTGGTTGCTAACATTGAAAGAGAAGAGGGAGAGAATACCACCAATTGGGGAGGGGGGTGGTTCAAGACAATGGCTTTAGAGAAGAAACAACCCCCAGGTCCTCAAGGGTACTCTTGGAACTCTAAAGGGCAGATGTCACCAACCTGGCTCTAGGATAGTGAGTCAGAACAAAGTTAGATACATGTGAAGATTGGATTTAGCTATCTCCTGATTATAACAATGAAGATACTTAGCTCTTTCTTTATTATGAAGATAAAATTGTAACCTCCTGAGTGTAACAATGAAGGTACTTAGCTCTTTATAGTAAAGATAGAAGAATGAACTTTCTAGCTTCACCATAAAGGAAGAGCTAAATACCTTCATTGTTACAATTAGGAGGTTACTAAATCCAATCTTCACATACACAAAATTTTAAGGAACCTAAAGTGAAGAGAAAGACTATTATTTGATATTTAAGATGTTTCTAGTTAATAAAGATTAGCATGAAATCCAAAGAACCAATGATTACTGATGAGTACAACTATGGCAAAAAGGCCAGTTCCTTTTGATATATCATGTTAAGTATGCAAGATACTGACAGTTATTTATTTCTGGAAATTTAGTTGAATGAATCAAATTATATATTATTTGATGACATTAAATCTGAGTCCCTGCATTACATGGGGACCTTTAGCTTTTCAAGCTTTTTCAGACTATGAAATTGAACATGTCATTTATAAGCTATCATGTAATTTTCTGTTTTCAGAAACAAAAACAATTTGGGTATACAAGAGATTACAGTATAAATGACAAATCTTCTTTTGAAACTTGATTCAAAATCCATACAATTATAACTATATGTCAAAAGGAATGACACATTAACAGTTAAAATAGTTTAAAAATAAGAAACTACTAGAAAAAAGTGTTTCATTCTAGAATATCTTTTTCAATTTAATTAAATTTGAAAATATACCATTTTTGTGAAATCTGAATGTACTAGTTATCCATATTGGAACCAATAGTGTGTAAAATATTTCCATATTGTCCCATTGGTATAACTGACAGACATCCTGGAAAGAATATCTGTAGTTAGGTGGGAAAGTTCAAATCCTTCAACTCAATTCAAACATTTATGCAATGTATAAGACATAATAGTAGTACTGGGAACACAAAAATGAAATAAAGCACAATCTAAGAGAGGAAAAATCATGTAATTGAAAGAACCCCAATCTTATTCCACTCCAAAAGTGTTCTAGCCACATTTCTATTTTTTACCAGCTATGTGACTATGAACAAATGATAAAACTTAGCCTTAGTTTCCTTATCTATAAGACAGGAATAATAGTTATTACTATAAGAGTTCACATTTATATGTCACTTAGAGTTTTACAAAGTACTTTCCTCACAACAGCCCCATAATAAAGTTATTGGCAGATATTTTTCCATTTTTACAGATGGAGAAACCAAGATTCAAATGTTAAGGGATTTATCTGAGGGCATGCAACTAGCAAGTACTAGAAGTAAGATTTAATAAAGGTTTATTCTAGCTTTGAGTTTGGTGCTTTTTCTAGTACATTGCCTCTCATAATATAATATTTTTCTTTTCATTTGAGAGAAATTGTGTTATGAAGTATTGAGATTGTTATTGATGTTGTTGAGGAGGATGCTGTGGTAAAATGCTTTGTTGATGTTCACAAAAGTATCTTTCAGCTCTCCTCTCAGAAGGAAAGCCAGAAGTGACTTCCCTTCACCAGGTCAATATAGAATTTTATTGGAGATTATATATTTATATAAAAATCAATTTATTTATATTTAAGAGAGATGAGTATAAGGATTAGTAACAAAGAAAGCCTTAACACTAAAGAGAACTATATATCCACCCACTTTGTTCACCTCAAGTCAAACTCTTCAGGTTCTTCGAGCTACTCTGAACTGCTTGCTTAGCCTTACAAATAAACCCAAAACGCTATCTGACTAAAACCTAACTATAATCCTTATAAAAATAGCTTAATGTTGTTAACAGTGTCTCCAAGTAAACTAAATGTAGAGTCAGTTAGCCCAAAGTTTCAATGGCTAACTACCCAGAAAATAACTCTGAGATGGCTCCCAAAGTTCAGTCAAAACAGTCCTTTGGTCTTTCTCCTCCAAAATGACCCTCCAACACAAGATATGACAGCTTCTTCTCCAAGATGATTTCTCACACTCAGACAAGTAGAAACCTTGTGAGATGGGTTTGATTTCTCTCTCTCCTATAACCACCAGAGAGCAATTCTGAGTTAAGTCTGCCCTCACCAAAAGTTAGAGACCAACTCAGAGCTTACTGACCAACTGTTAGAACTTTATCTGTTTCTCTCCTTCCAAGTTCTCATCTCACGCACAGATTTCTATCTTGTCTTCAGTTTCAGAGACACCTTCTTACAATTCCTTATTTTAATCAATACCTAATCAATATATTTCTAATTTCCTTACTACAGTTATCGTAAGGGCAGTGTTATGTAAACAAAGGTTATTATTTGCTACAAATAATGATACAGGCGATAATCCAGGTAAACACACAACATCAAGATAATGTAATCCATGCAAAATAAGTACAGATGAAGCACTAGGAAGAATTGAAGAAGAGATCACTTTCAAGTGGGTGACATGGTGGGTTAGGAATCAAGGAAGATGTCATGAGGCAGGGGATCCCCAAGTTGGCCTGAAAAGAAAGAAGCTATCTCAAAAGGTATAGATATGTATGTGTTAAGGAGAAGGAAGAAATAGAGAGAGTTCGTTCCAAGCACAGGAAGGAATTTGAAAAAGTATTCAGGAGTGGGAAAGAGTAGTATAAAAACATAGGATGGTGCAGTTCGGTTTGGCTAGAAATTTAAATACATGAAATAGTGCAAGATGAATGAAGAAATGAATGAAGAAAGCATTTATTAATCATCATACTTTGTTCAAAGTATGATACTAAGGATATTAATAGAAAAGCAAGTCATCTTGGCTCTTAAGGAACTTATATTCAAATGGGTAAAACATCCTGTATTAAGAAAGTTCATTTTAGGAGTATATGGAAAACCCCAACTTCCCTGTTTTTGGATTTGGATGGGACAGAGATTTACAGAATGAACAGGAATAGATCAGGCTGTGGCAGACATAGATCTTGTCATATTATCATTTTCCCCAAAAATTCCTTTTCTAAACTCCCCCATTATTTCATAGCATACCTCATTTTTCCACAGTTAGATTCACAACATCTTTGTCATCCCTGAATACTCATTTAGATCACTTCACATATCTAATGAGCTGCTAAATGTTTCCCACTCTATATCCACATCTCTCCAATCTGTCCCACTCTCTCTGTTCACCCATCACCCTAGTTCAGACCCTCTTTACCTCTCACCTTGAGCTTTAAAGAAGTCTCCTAACTGGTTCCCTTGCTTCAAGCATTTCTGCTAGTTAATTTATTTTCTATACAATTTATCAGTGATTTTTCTAAGATATAGGCCTGATTTTGCTCACTTAGATTCTGATGGCTCCCAATTTACTATAAGATCAAATATTATTTCATCTTTAACTCATGCTTTATTAATTTCTACTTTGTATAAGTTTTATAATATAAATAATTTTGGTAAAGCAGCATATATATTTAATCTATAAATAATTATATATATAAAGTTAATATTCAATTATTTTTCTAAGAACACAGTTAAGAATTTTTTTTTAGATTATGAAACCAGATTATTGATTACTGAGAGAGATGTTCATTTTTTTTTTAACAACAAAAAAAAATCACCATTATAGACAGGGATAAATTACTCACTGTCTCTCAGATGGTACTAGTCCTAATAATTATTTGTCATGTTTACATGATCCTTTAGAATTATAGAGCACTTTATATATAGTAAATTATCTTATAAGAGTCCTACACAAACACTGTCAAGTAGGCATTTCAAGTATTTTTTAATGGAATCCTTGAATTGCAGAATACAGTTTATCAAGTTCAATCTCTGCCCAAAACATGACTCCCATGTGTGATATCCCTGACACATGGATAGCTGGCCTATACCAGAAGAAATCCAGTCACAGAAAACTCATTCCTTTTTCAAAGAAACTCATTCCGAAAGTTGTTTACATTAACCCTTGCATTTTCTACACATTGTTCCTGATTCTTCTGATCCAGGCCCAGAAAGATACTGAACAACTCACAATCTACTCACCTATAAGGTAGATGGTTCATGGATCTAGGACAACTCCAAGGAATTGATGATAAAAAAGAATATTCATCACCATAGAAGAAAATAATCTAGTCTGAATGCAGATGGAAACATATCATTCTTCTCTTTACTTCCTCCATGAATTTTTCTCTAGTATAACCAATATATGCCTTATTTCAACATAATGAACATGGAAATATGTATTATATGATAATATATGTACAACATATATTACTTGGCTTCTTGGGGAGGAGAAAGAAGTGGGAGGAAAAGAATATCAATTAAAACTTTCAGAAAACAAATATTAAAAATTGTATCAACATATAACCTGGAAATTTAAAAAATATTTAAAGAAATCCATTTTGTTTCCTTGTCTTCTTTATGCTAAATATTCTAGATTCTTCAAGTGAACCGTTATTAGTTCTTATTAGTTCTTTAACTGATTCTAATTCTACAACTATAATGGGTTTGTCTATAATATTTTATATATATTTGTAATAAGTTTTGTCTTCCAAGTAAAAAGGTTTCTACATCAAATAGGCTTTAAGTTATTAAAAGCTAAGGGACTCTGTTATATACTTCTTTTTCCCCAAATATTTTATTTTTTCCAAATAACATGTTAATACAACTTTCAACAACAACTTTCTGACATTGTGCAATCCATATTTTCTCCCTCTTTAAGACAACAGATATTATGTCATACATGTTTAATCATACAATACATATTTTCATGTTCCTCATGTTGTGAAAGAAGACACTTCACTTTTGATCACTTCATACAAGTTTTTTCCAGGTTTTTTTATCCTCTTATTCCTCATTTTATGGCACAATAGTATTTCAGTACAATACCATAACTTGTTCAACCACTCCCCAATTGATGGACATCTATTCTGTTTCCAGGTCTTTGCAACCACAAAAATAGCTGCTATGAATATTTTTGTACAAGTAAATCATTTCCCCCTATATTTTATCTCTTTGGGATACTGACCTAGTGGCGGTATTGTTGGGTGGAAATTGGGATAAGGTATCTTCTTTCTTCAGTTGTTATTGATTAGGCAGTTGTCTAACAACTTGTGGCTAATGGGCTCACTGTAGCTGGTTGGGCCTAGTCAGATGTTGCTGAAAGTAAAGCTTTTTGGAGACAGATTGTAAAAACAAAACAAAACAAAAACACCTTATTTAATAAGTATTAAAAAGGTTTAAGGAAAGGTAAGGAAAGATAAGTAAAGGTTTGAGGATTAGGAATAATTCCCTAATCTAAAAGAGGATCTAAACTTTTACCTACTCTCTCTAGTTCTTGAGAACTTGCTTCTTGCTCAGGTATCCCCTGAGGCTCCTTTTCTCTCCTTAATCTATGCTAGTTCCCAGGGTCTATTCTAAATACTCTATGCTTAAATTATAATCCTTTTAGATTTTTTTTAATGCCTCTGTAATTTTCTTCCAGCTTTGATATCAGTTTGGTAGTTCTCTCTCTTTCTGCTGTCAGGTCCTCAGGCCTAGTCAGGCTTCTGGGCCTAAGATGGATCTCAGAATGGTCTGCCCCTGTCTGCAGCCACAAGAGGAAAAAACCCAGTTTCTCCTTCACTTTCTGTTGTACTTCTCCACAGCCTTATTTCTGATACTCCAATCTGCTTTCTCCTTTAACTGCCACTCAGTTTTCCAGTTCTCCCAGAGAGCTGATCCACTAGCCTCCTACTCGGGTAAAACGACTCCAAGAATGAGTTGGCAGTTGTATTCCAACAGACTCCAAGTTTCTCAAGAGTTCTTTACCAGGAACTCTACCCAAGATTCCAGCTGGCCTTAAAGGTAATCTCCCAGTATCTTGTCCTTGTTCTTAGGTGCTGAAACCCAAATTAACCCAATCAGTTCTTATGCTTAATTAATACTAATATTTTAGGTCGAAGGGTATGCACAATTTGATGGCCCTTTGGGAATGGTTCCATGTCATATGCTTCTTTTATCTTCTCCTCACTGTACCTGGCAGCCTTCTTGGCATGTAGCAAGAACTTCATGAACAATAATCAGACTCCTACCAATTGTATTGGAAAATGCACAACTATCCACATTAGGAATGATCTATTCAACTTCTTTCAAGCCCTCCTAATGCCCAATATTTTGATGTTAACCTTATTGAACCTTATCTAAAATTACTTAAAATGAAGTTCAGTGGACCAACTAAATTATCTCAGTCTACTAGAAACTTTGATTTCTGCAAAAAAATAAAATGCTTAGACACATAAGGGGGTGAGAGGAAAAGCATGAAGTTTATAATCAGAGGTATTGAGTTAAATCCTAGATCATCTAGTTATCACTTTTATGACCTTAGTCAAATATTTTTACTTCTCTAGAACTCAATTTTCTCATTTTCAAAATGAGAGAGTGGGACTGAGTTGTCTCTTAGCATATTTACAATTCTAATTTTTTTTTAAATTTATAGTCTGCAATATTCTTGTTATCCATATTCTTAGTGTAATGTGTTTTAACCTGGACTTTCTTTTTTATTAGATTTTTGTGGCCCCATTATTTTCTCTCATAGTCAAATATTTTACCCACTAAAATAATTTTCTGTAGGAATGTCACAAAACAGTTTTTGACAGAAAGCAAACACACCATGGATAACTTAAGACATTAAATGTTGTAAGCATAAAATATGAAGGTTGCCTCCCCATGGGTTTAAGAGTAAAAAAGTCACACCAGATTTAGTCTTTTTCTCTGGAATGATATGACTTCTTCAATTATAATCTCTCTTTCTAACATTCCTTCACATTCCATTTCCTATACTATACTTAGAGATGATAATATCTGACATTTTATATATTAATTTAATGTTAATAGGGCATTCTTACTTTAGGACTAGTCATTTTTCCATTATACTATTTTTGTCTTTTGATATTGTCTCATAGTATTTTCTATTATTTCACTTGAGTTAGTCTTGCTTCCCCAAGTAGATTTTGCAAGTTTAACTTTAGCCTCTCTAACTTCTTGCACTACTCTCAAGGTATCTAGAACCTCCAACTACAACAGCACCACTGTCTCCTACCATCCTATCCTAACCTATCCTACCTCAATCAATATCTAGTTATAAAGTGTCCAGTTCTCGCTTTTTTCTGAAGGCTTAGCAACTTCTTTAAGGTAAAGGCAAACTGATTTTTCTCATTTATTAACTGGAGACCATGGATTGATATGTCATTCATTTGAGGTAACAGGTACATTTTAACAGTGGGCCTTTTAGAAACCTCCCTCAGGGTAGGACTAGCTTGTCATATTGTCTTTGTATCCCCAAAACTTAGCACACAGTAGGAAATACTGAATAGCCAAACAAATTAACTATGATGGAAGGCACTTCAGACACTGGATGGCAAAACTCTCTGGGTGATGCTTGTCATCAGTGAAGAATACTAGACACTAATTCATCTTACCATCTACTATATATATTTGGAATCAGTGTGTATAGTCCAGAAAAAAAAAAGCAAAAAAGGGAAGACTAGTTCTAGGAGTGCATAGAGGCAGACTGGGGGTTACAAGGTATAAGTATTCTTCATATGCAACCTCAGTCACATTCTACTTTGTAAACCATAGAATTTCTGCATCAAAATTAAGTGCCACTTAGCCATCTCATAGCAGAATACAAACGTAAGACTGCCACAGAGAACACAATGAAAATAACACTTATTTTAGGGAACAGGGAGAGATTATTTGGTATACACTGTGCCCACTTCCCCTGAATGCCACCATCTGCCTCTCAGCACTTTGCCCAGCAATTTTAATGGATGAAAATGAATATATGATACTAGCTCTGTTTGAAAAGAAAGGAGCAATAGTGATTTATCTCTGCCTTACAAGACAATTTGTTCATTTGCCTTGTAATGATAGCCTATGTTGACTTAAAATTCAAAAGATGACTTTAGCCAGAAACAAAGAAATTTCCACAGTACATACTCAACTTTGCAAGTGAATGCAATAGTTGGGGTGGAATATTTTGATAATGATGCACCTGCTTATTGCAGTTAGTTCATGGATCACAGATTTGTATCCAGAAGGTATCTCAAAAACCAGTTCCCTCAATTTTTAGAAGATGAAAATGAATCCAAAGGAGGTGAAGAGATTTGCCTGAGGACTGAGAGGTAGTAAAGAATTTAAACCTTCAGCCTTTTGACTTCAGAGCCAGTGTTCTTTCCCCTCTACTATGTTTGAAAGTACTTCTTAAGAAATCCAGATAAATTTATTTACCTGAAATCAGATGTCTGAGGAAAGGGATTGACTCATTTCTATTTAAAATATAATTACTCTTTTATGTATATAAAAGGGATAGAACACAAGGATCTGTGACTTCACAGATATGAATACTGATTTCAGGCCACTTAAAGAGGTTGATGAAATGAATTAGAGCTTCCTGAGGCTCAGAAAAGTTCAATAACTTGCCCATGTTCTCCCCACTCAACCATCCTCCATTCAGCTGCTAAAGTCTTTTTTTCTAAAGCTCAAGTTTAACCAAGTCATTCTCCCTACTTAATAAATCCCTATAGCTCTTTATTACCTCCTGGATCAAATGCAAAATCCTGTTTGGCATTCAAAGCCTTTCATAACTTACCCTCGTACACATAACCATACACCTTCCATGCTTCTCATACCTTACTCCTGACTAGGTACTTCTATGCAATGATACTGCTCTTCTGGCTATTCCATAAATAAGACGCTTATCTCTCACTCTGTACTTTTTTATTGGTAATTCCCATGCTCAGCATGCTCTCCCTCTTCATCTCCATCTTCTAGCTTTCCCAGCTTTCAAGTTGTAGTTAAATCCATCTGGAAACTTTTCTGCATTTCTCTTAACTCTACTTTCAACTCTGTTGACTATTTCTTAGCTAACCTGGATATAGTTTGCTTTTATGCATGTGCATGCATGTTATTTCCCTTATTAGATTATAAGCTTCTCATCTTTCACTTTTCCTTGTATCCCCAGCCCTTACCACAGGTCTTGCCACATGGAAGGTGCTTAATAAATACTTGTCAACAGATTGACTAATTGGTCATACAGCCAGTAAATATCAAGAGGTGAAATGTGAATAGAGATCTTCTTGACTTGAAATCTAGTACTCTATCTACTGCACTGTACCACCCTAACTAAAAGGCAATTATTCTCACAGCAATATTATAGTGATTTTAGAGTATTCTGTTGTTTATGTTCTCATGAGTGTTATGATTAAATTTATTTTGAGAAACTGGTTTCAGGTCTAAAAATAAACTTATTGAGTAGGGTAGCATTATAACCTATAAAGTGATAGGTCAGTAGCTTTTTCAAATGATTATATCAGTTGTATATTGACTACTGATGCTCAGATATACTTGTTTCTTATGAGGGAAATACTCATATGTGTTCAGTAGCTAGGAGTTGTCCATGATTGAAGGTTATTCCAATGAATAAGGAGAATAGGGATAACATTACAATTTTGCAACTGAAAATAAAAAAAAAAATTACACTTACCTCACTGAGCAGGATAAATTGTATATGAACTTTGTGTTCAAGCTCAGACTTCCTTAGAACTCTTTGCCTTACCTTGGAGTCTGTTTTCTACTTCTCTTTTAGATTTCATTTGATCTTCCCTGGATAACCAAGTGCTCCAGCACTGAGACACTTCTCCTACTTTTTTGCTTTGTTTTTCATTCTATTATTCTAGCAATTGACTCTCCTCCTTCATACCTCTTGCTTCTCATAATCCAACATGAAGGTGTAGTAGTGGCACAGGGAGCTCTCTAGTTGATGGAATTTGGGCAAACGCATGACTGGTTGGACTTAAAATGCTCAGGTGTTCTTCCATCTGGTCCTTCTTTTTCTAGTGTAGATCCTTACTTAATGACTGATTGCCAACCTTTGCAGTGTAAAACCCAGACATTGCATCTTGCCAGTTCCACTCTTGATTTGTTGTAAATCTCTGCCTTTGATACTCCTCTCTGTCCTTTCTTTCTAACAATTCAACTCACTGATTTTCCTGCTTGCCTTTTTATACTGACTTGGCCCAAATTCCTGATTTTATTTGTATTTAAACTTCACTCTTTCTTGCTCCCCAAGAACAGATAGTTCATCCAAAGCCATGCCCTTGAGCATTCTGTAGGGCCATAGTCCACACGGGACCCCAATACAATGTGTTTACATTCTCAGTAAGTCCACCAAGCTAGAGGGCAACCGACAGCCCTGTGAACACTTTCCATCAGTTGCTATCAAGGTTGAAAATATCCATAGCAGTTTGGAGAAAACAGTGTTCACACAGCTATGTGTAGTGGTTAATTATCGCCCAGGTCCTAAGTGATTGTCAAGATATTGTCTTTACATGGGTAATTAAGGGTTTAGGTATGGTTGGAAACCAGCATCAACTTGGGTGGTTAGGATAATGTGGAGTATGAAGTATGCAGAGAACAGACTGTGGATGGAATCCCATTAGGCTTGGGATGATTTGTATTTTGAGTTAGGGAGAGAGTAATTCATTAATGAAGCATATGCAAATTAAGGGAATGTGAATGAATGTACGGAATGGTGGCAAGTATCTTATATCTTTATCGCTTCTTTGGCTATTTTAAGAAGTGTTTTAGGTCTTCTGGTGCAGATTCTCCAGAGGTTCAAGGTATCCCATAGAGTTGGAATTCACCTTTTTTTTTGTGTCATGGAACCTTTTGACAGTCTGGTGAAACCCATTTACTCCTCAGAATAATATTTTTAAAAGCATGAGATACATAACATTGCAAAATAAATAGATTCTATTAACTATAAGTATCATATTATTAAAAATCAAGTTAAGAGATCCTAGGTTTAAAATCCTTGTTCTGGAGTAAACTCCCATGAGGGGATTTTTATCAATATATTTTCTTACAGCCTAGAGAAATTAATCATTGTAGCCAGCTTTGCAAATGTTTTCTCTTCCCTATTAGGCTGTCTAGTTCCTCCAGGGTTCTCACTTTTAAAAGCAGCTATCAGTATGTCAAACCCAGAACTCTAATCTATAACACCACTGAGAATGCAACACTTGGGATCACAAGCTGCAGAAAGAAAATACTTGACTGAAGCCATGGAGATGTCTCCCATCCAAGTAAGAGAGCAACTTGGTAAGTGTTCCAAGGAATGATCAAGACCCGGGTCATCTGAAGCTTGTTGCCCAAATGAAAGTGTTCTCTAGCTTTCCTAAGCCTTGGATTTCTGCTCTGAGGATGATCTCATGCCTTTTTAAAATATCCTAATACTAATAGGGCCAGTGATCCACTGGGTCACATTCTAACCTGACAGATGACTGTTCTCTGACAACAAAGCTAGGAGTGATTTTTCCAGGAGGTTTCTTATGGCCAGTTTCATGCATAAGCCAAAAACCAATGAATCTGCTAGCAAAGGAGGGGATCTAATTGAACGAACCACCTCTAATAAGTTAATAGAAGATATTGAAGATCTAGTCTAAAATAAACTATTGACACTCATATTTCTTGGTCCCCACTGCCCTTGGCTTGTAGACAGTATACCCAAATCAAGACCTACCTCAACACCTAGCCAAGGCAGCAAAATCACTGGTGGTGTGTACCCTCTACAACTAACTGCTTCCCCTTCACCATAAGGCACTCTCAAAGAACCAATGTATCCCTTGACAGCCAGCCAAAATTGACACCACCTAGAAGTAGCTTTCATATTTTAATTGATCATGCCAAGTACCCAAAGGGTCAGAGAAATATTAGCATATTGTGAGGATTAAGTCATTTAGAAACAAATCCTCTACACACAGAAAATACTTCCACATGCACAAAAAAACCAGCCCACTTGTTGAGTACCTCTTACAACCTCTTATACATAAAATTGGCCCAGAGGAAGATGGAGGCACTAAAACCCTAAATGAATCAGGTAGTAAGAACCACTGAAAGTTAGCTTTTGTGACCTGGATCAATGACTGTAGAAATTATGGCTTCATGGGTGACATTGGGGGAATGCAAGGGGTATCTTATCCTAGATGCCATGTGATTTCTCCCATGTTTCAGGGATACTTGGCGTTTGAGTGGATGGCTTGGAAGTAAGTGTGTACTTCTTGGGAGCACAGTGACAATTAAGTTCTGCTTTCTATTGCCAAAAGAAGTACATGGAAATTAGGTGAGGGTATGTATGCCAGGCTGTCTCTCTAGAAGCAGAAAACACACTGTCTCCCCACAATTGACCATAGTATTATATCTTCTGAGACTGTAGTGCAGAGATACTACCTTTTCAATTACTAACCAAAGAATCCTGTGGCTAATTTTGCCCAAGGTGATGCCATCCATCACCCTCATTACCTGATTAGGTCCAAGGGCAGAGACCATGCCCTACAAATATGTAACCCTTTAATGATCACATTTTAACATATGCTATCTCATTTGTCCATATCATTTTGTATGTTTTATCTTATTTGATAATGAGTTTTGGAACATCTTGGTGTCCCATTGGTTTAATGTGAATTCCTCATGTAACCCAGCATGCCAACCAGTTGTCCTGTGTAAGTGGGACTTTGCATAGAGATGAGATGGAATGCTGAGGAGAGGCATGAGTGACAATTAAGGATAGTTGGAAAGTTAATAAGCAGTCTTCTGGGAAAAAGCCCTCAGGAGACTAAAAGTTCAGTGAGTCAACTTAATACTTTACTGTCCATGCACAATAGATACAATCCACAAGCCTTGTGATCAAAGGAAAAGGTTGGGAAATCCCTAGGGATTGATAGGATTCAATCCTGAGGTAACAATAGGAGCTCTGCTCAGTTCAGGGTCCAGGAACAAACACCTGGACAGTTTTTTTTTTTCCCAGAAGTCTCTGCTCTTCAACCTTCCAACTGTCCTTAGTTGTCACTCATGCCTCTCCTCAACATTCCATCTCATCTCTGTGCAAAATTCCACTTACACCTGGGAAGCTTCCTCTCTCCACCCCTCAATTTTCAGTTCTGTAACTATAATCAAATTGGAAAGGATGTGCCAGTCATGTAGCCCATGGATCCAATCATCATCTCAGTGACTTTGAGTTCGAAGTATAAGTTCCTTGATAGCAATGCCTGCCTTTGCATCCTTAGGGCTTAGTTCAGTGATTTGTATATACTAAGTGCTTAATAAATGTTTTTTTTAATGATATTTTCATTCAAGAAGGAAGTGAGCCAGGAATACTTGTAGAATTCTAGTAGAAAAACAAAAGGAGTTTATCCCTCTAGTTCTCTAATTATATTGTTATGTATCAAAAGAACTTATGGTTCTTCCATAGCTATCTGGTCTCAATAATTTCATGACCTGTCACTATCCTTTCTTGATGATTCTCCTGTGCATTAAATGATTCTATTGACTAAATTACTCCTTCAGTGGGCATACTAACACAGCCTCATTCAGATTCCAGATGGGGATAAATGAAAAACAACTTTTTACTTCATTTGGAATGTGAAATTTCCTTTTTTGTTTTTCAACTCTTTCAGGACAGGACCTTTTAATTGGAAATGAGGGAGATAAGTAGTTCTTTACTTCATGGCTTGCCCCCAAACCAAAAGGTCATCTGTACAATAATAATGACAACTAATTTTCACATAAAACCCTAAACCAATGTGTCTCATTTCAATCTCACTATAATCACAGAGGTCTCCCTCTGTACAATAGGTAGTTACAAAGAGAGGTGTAATGACTTTCTCAAAGTCAGTCTCACATGGTTATCTGATATTACAGATAGGATGTGACTGAACTGCTTCTCAGAATGGTCTACTTGTAAAGCTTCAGACATATAAGTTTGAGTGAGAAATCTAGAATTTTTGGGCTGGACATTAAGGCTTTTAGAGAGTAGGAATCCCCAAAGGTAGAAACTTTGCTACGCTGGGTGTAACCAGGACAACAAAGAACTTTCAATGCTTATTGCTACACATTTGTTTCTAACTTCACTGCAGTCCTCACAAATCTTTTCAAGCACCCAAAACTTTGTTGGACCTCTGCCTCTGAACAGGCATTTTAGGAAATTAAAAAGATTGTTCTCCAGGTCCTGATGGTAACATAACCAGACCTGTGAAATCCTTTTGTTGTGGAAAAAGATGCCTCTCACTCGGCAGTGGGGTCTGAGCTGGCCCTTTCCCAAGGAGCTGTGCATATTTCATGGAAGCTTTCAATAGCAAAAAAAAAAAAGACAACCCCCCTCCAATTTATCAAGAAAGTACCTTATCCTTAAGCTGATATTATTTGGGAGAAAAGGAGCTTTTAAACACAAAGACCACATCTGAGGCTAGCCGTGAGATGGGGATCCAATCTCTAATGGCAATGACTGCAAAAATCTGGAATATCTCCAGTAGACCTGAAAACTCAACCAATCACAGGTCAAGTGAATCTTTTTTTCACCTGGTTTAATTTCTCCATCATGTCCATGTGATGGGCAGCTAGGTGGTACAGTGGTCAGTGTCAAACTTGGAATCGAGAAAACCTGTGTTTGAGTCCTTATCTCAAAAACTTACCAGCTAGGTGATTCAAGACAAGTCACTTAACCTCGGTCTGCCTCAGTTTCTTTGTATGTGAAATGGAGATAATGATTGCATTTACCTTCCAGGGCTGTTGTTAAGATAAAGTGAATTAGTATTAATAAAGTCAAAACCTTGCATAAATGCTTAACTGCTACCTCTATAGCACTATCACCAACATCAAGAATAGCAACATTTCAGGCCACTACAATCAGCCAAGCTGGTGCAATAGAAGTCAGAATGTTCCATATTTATTTATCTGAATGCCATCATATAATCAGGAAAATTTTGTAGCCTTGTAACCTTGCCTAGATCTTATTGAATTGATCCAACAATGACAGGAATGAGATTCCTACTCTAAAGTCTAGTTGCTTACCATCTCATGAGGGGACTCCCTGTCCCACCTTATAGCATACACATACACACACACACACACACACACAGATCAGTTCTATCTATGATCAAAAATAGATGACCTCAGTTCAAATCTGACCTCAGACACTTCCCAGCTGTGTGATCTTGGGCAAGTCACTTAATCCTCATTGCCCAGCCCTTATCACTCTTCTGCCTTGGAACCAATACACAGTTTTGATTCCAAGACCTAGGTGGAGGTTTTAAAAAAAAAAGAAGAGATGACCTCTTGGAAATACTTGAAGGGTGGAACTGAATTTTACAACATTATGATGTCTAGGCATAGAGGGGAAGAGGGAGGACCCTCCTACCCCCACTGATAGAGAAGGATAGTTCTATCTGTGGTTAAGGATTGATGGCCTCCTGAGAATACTTGACCAGTGGAACTGAGGTTACAACAGTATGGTAACAGGGCACAGAAAGACTATTTATAGGAAGAGCTAGAAAGAAACTCTGAATGAATAAATTAATGGAAAAACATTTCTTAAGTACTTACAAAGTTCAAAGCACTTGTAATACATAAGTAAAAGTAGTCTGTCCCCTTAAGGAGTCTATGTCCTGTTTGTGAGAGACAACCCCTAAAGGAACAGTGGCTAGGGAGGGGCATTTTTGCTTTGGAAAGTTGTAGAGATGGTGAGTTAAGCCATAAGGGCTCTGTTGTTCACTGGAGCAATGGCAGTCATCTTGGTTATTGATTCACAGAAATGGGAAGGGGAAAGAGGATGGAGAACACAGCACACAGACACACAGACCTTATTGGCAAGAAGATAGCCAAGAAGTATAGTGAAACCTGACTAGAATTGGGTAAAAGGATTAGAAGCTTTTAAGTTTTAATCCCTCCTTTTACAGATGAAGAAACAGCCTTGGTGAGATTGTGTCCAAGCTCCCATGGCTGGAACGAGCTTCCAAGTGAAAGTGCTAGTGTCCTTATTTTAACTATGATGCTAACCACCTTGTTCTCTCAGGTGGAGTGTGTCATGAGAAGGAACCCGCACACTTGGGCATTAGAAACAAGGGACTTGTCCCTGAGCTGCCACACTTTCTAAGGTGTGATGCTATACTACTGATAGGGGCTTTAATCACCTTCATAAGAACAGCCTGCTTTATCTCCTGTACAAGCTCCCCTCATAGTATCCAAGATAACTCATCCATTCTTTGAGGAAAATTGTCTGTTTGAATGGCCTACCTTCAAATTCACATGAGAGAGGACAGTTAGATGACACAGTGGATAAGAAGCCTGGACTTAGCATCAAGAAAACCTGGCTCTGCTCTGTGATCCTTGACATGTTAACCTTTCTGAGCCTGTTTTCTCATCTTTAAAACGTTGTACTTAATAGGCTTCTAAAAGCCATCTCTAAATCAGTGATGTTATAAAAACTTCTATATGCAGCATAGTTTTGGTCTGTCTTTTCCATCGGCCTCCAGATTAAATTTAATTTCTACATTTCTAATTATCTTTAATCTGAAAACCAGTCAAAGGTAGTCATTAGCATACTAGAGCTATAATCCCATAGTTAGAACATCTATCATCTTTGCTTGAAATTAAAAAAAAAAAACTCTTCTATTCCATCTCAAGCTGTTCCTTCCAATGGAATATCCCATCTTATCAAACTATGGTTGTTCCCTTTTTACTCATTTCTATGCTTACCCCTTGCACTGAAGTTCCAGGGATAGATGATTTACATGGTTAGCTGAGGAAAGCACAAAATTACTTAGAGAAATGCTTTTCGTGGTCAAAGAAGTTAGTGGATACAACCTTAGGGGAGTCTTTTGCAAATCAGGGAAAAAATATGACTATAAACCTGGAATTTCTGCAAATGAGGAGAAACCCTCAAAGTATCTGGTAGATTGAGTGATGAGCCTTCCCTCACTATTCAAAATGTAACTCAGCCATAGCTTGTCATAGGTCTCTCTAAATGTCCATGAGCATTCATCCTGAATTCTGTTGGTCTCTGCTTCCTCATATATGTTGACCTAAAGCTACCTCCAGGAGGGAGGGAATCTAGATACAATTAATCACAAAGAGCTGCCTTTGGGGCAGCTGAGTAGTTCAGTGAATTGAGAGCCAGGCCTAAAGATGAGAGGTCCTGGATTCAAATCTGACCTCAGATACATCCTAGCTGTGGGACCCTGGGAAAGTCACTTAACCCCCAATGCCTAGCCCTTACCACTGTTCTGCCTTGGAACCAACACACAGTTTTGATTCCAAGACAGAAGGTCTGGAAGAGGATTGGTTGAATCTACTGCCTTGTGGATTACATGAAGGCCCATGAAAATAATGGTGGCATAAGGAATTATCTACTTGTTGGCAGTCTGAGGATGGAATTTCTAGAACTGGCTAGAAGCCATGATTAGCCAGTATACAGCTAAGGTTTAAACTTGTATAGTTTGCCAAAAATGGCTCTCAAAAGTGATAAATTGAAATAACTTTTTGTCTATTATTTGGTATCTAACCTTTGTACTCTGCCTCCCACTAGCCTTTCTTTTGAAACATGTTGAAGATTTTTGGCCTTTAACATTGCTTCCGTTTCTGAAATTGCTTCCTGCTTCTGGCCCATTCAAGTTCACTGACATTTTTTTTGTCTAGCTCCCTGAAATCTGTTTGCAATATTATGCTTCTGGCCTTCATCAACCCTGAGACTTCTTTCCTATCCTTCAGCACTGTATAGGAAGAGATGGACAATAATCTCACAGGTTAACAAAATAAGAACATATTAACATGCAAAATTGGAGGGATTATCCATAAAACAAAGTCCTAGATCACTCAAAGTAAATATTCACTTCTTTTGTTATTTGAATAGACTCTTCCAAGTGCCCTTCCTTTTTCATAACTCAGATGAACTAGAACATGTACAGAATGCAATGGTGTCAATTTATATTTTCACATCTACCGTAAACAGGAAACTCATTCCTTTTTTAAAAATTTTCTCCTTTTTTCCCAATAAAGTTAAGGAAAAACTCAATTTCTGACATTTATCTCTAATAAGATTCTTTCCAACACTTCTTCCAATTCCCCAACAAAGGCAGTAGATTAATCAGCACTATGGACCAGACACAGCTTTGGCTCTTTCCTGACTTCAGCTAAGACCTCACCCAGTCATCGGAGCAAATGGAAGAATCCATTCAAAAATATATTTTATTTGTGAATTTTCCTGCACTGACTGTTTTTGGAACTTTAAGTATCAAAGAGAGCCCTTGGTCATAAACCCTGGTCATCAATAAACCTGCTTTGTTCTCCAAGATGTCCAAATTTCAGGAATTAAGGTATTTCCAACTTTACAGTAGATATGTATCTTTAAGGATATACTGTGCCTTTACCCAGAGAGATCTTCATTCAGAAATTATACAGGGTCTAGTAAGGAATCTAAAATTGACTTTGCTAAGAAAGAATGCAGTAAAAGTGTAAAGAAAAAATATACCACAGAAGCTCATGACATAAGTGAAATTTCTCTACCAGTCTTCCTCTAGAGAAAATAGAACTTTTAGTCCTATGGATAACCAGCTATTTCTATTAATTGCATGTTGGCCTTTAACATCAACATTCTTCTAGTGATGTTATGAATCATGAGATACCGTCATCTTTGAAAAATCAAAATTTCACATTCTCCAGTAGTCGGTGGAGTTGTATGATAAGTAAAAGACTCCACAATATAGCAAAAATCATTGGATTGGGATCAAAAGGACCTGGGCTTAAATTCGGACTACCACTTCTCATCTGTGTGTCCTGTTTCCTTATCTGCAAAATGCTCGTCATATTTATATAATTTTGTATTTCTCTGAATGTCAAATGAGATAATGTATATGAAGCAATTTATAAACCATGAACCTATACATATACACATATACATATGTTTGTGAGCTACTATTGACTCACCTCTTTCTACTTAATCATACTTCCTGTCTCTATTCTTCTCCAGGGACCATTATTTATTCATCTTTCTGTCTAGCCCAGCACATTATCCAAAGTAGGCATTTTATGAGTGTTGATTGAATGAACATTGAATATTGAACAAATGAATAATGACTCTAAGCAACAAATAAGCACACTGGAGTGTCTACAATATGTAGGACATTCATTCTCATGGCTCTGGATGATCCATGACTGATTTCTCCAAGAAACTTAAAGGAACAAATTATAAAGAAAACTATAAAATTATATTTTTTAATTTTTATAGATAACAACAGAGGATAAAGCAAATCATGATGAATTTACAAGCCTTACACTTTGGAAGACTTGTGTTGCTAGTGTTTGGCTGTGTGTCAAAAATGACCAATTAGTGCATTAAAAAAACAGAAGTTCAAATGCATATATAGGGGCAGTTAGGTGGCTTAGTGGATAGTCTTCAAGATGAGAAATCCTGAGTTAAATATGGGCTTAGATATTCTTTAACTGTTTTACCCTGGTCAAGTTACTTAGCTCTCACTACTTAGCCCTTGCTGCTTTCTGCCTTGGAACCAATACTTCACATTGATTCTAAGACTGAAGAGGTTTTTTTTTAACATTATTTTATTTGGTCATTTCCAAACATTATTCACTGGAAACAAAGATCATTTTCTTTTCCTCCCCGCCCCCCCCCCCACCTTTCCCTCTCCCATAGCCGACGCACGATTCCACTGTTTTTCACATGTGTTCCTATTTCTTGAAGTAAATCTTAGTATTATCGATGGTTCCCCCCTTCCCTTTTCCTTTCTTTGCCCCCACTTTCACCAAATCTTCTTGATGCCCCAATCTTTCCCTATGCAAGTTTCGTCTAACGACTCTTATGATGCATAAAATTTTTGAGAGTTACACAAAATATTTTCCCCACATATTAATATATATAATTTGATGTAAATGTGGTCCTTATAGAAGAGAGTTTGACTTAAAGAAAAAGATAAGATTTATCTCCTTTTCCCTTTCTTTCATATTTACCTTTTCATGTTTCTCTTGCTTTCTGTGCTTGGATATCAAATTTTCCACTAAGTTCTGGTCTTTTCTTAGCAAATGCTTGGAAATCTTCTATTTTGTTGAATGCCCATACTTTCCCCTGGAAGTATATAGTCAGTTTTGCTGGGTAGTTGATTCTTGGTTGGAGACCCAGCTCTCTTGCCTTTCTAAATGTCGTGTTCCATGCTTTGCGGTCTCTTAGTGTGTTAGCCGCTAAGTCATGTTTGATCCTTATGGGAGCCCCCCTATATATGAAGCTCCTCTTCTTGGCTTCTTATAGGATTTTCTCCTATTCTTGGAAGCTCTTGAATTTGGCAATTACATTCCTGGGGATTGTCTTTTGGGGATTTAGTATAGAGGGTGTTCTATGAACCCTTTCTATTTCTATTTTCCCCCTTGCTCCAGAACATGTGGGCAATTTTCTTCTATAATCTCCTGTAGAATAACACCGAGGTTATTGTTTCTCTCTGGTTTTTTGGTAAGACCGATAATTTGGAGGTTGTCTCTTCTTCCTCCGTTTTCCAAGTCTGTGACCTTTTCAGTGAGATATTTTATGTTTTCTTCTAATTCATTAATTTTTTGGCTTCGCTTTATTGATTCTTGCTGTTTTATGATCTCACTTTCTTCAAGTTGCTTAATTCTGGTCTTTAGGGACTGGTTTTGCTTTTTAGCTTTCTCTGCCCTTCTATTGGATGCTTCAAGCTCTTTCTCCAATTGTGCAGTCTTATCTATCAGACTGCTGATCTCTTTGGCTTCTTAAGATTGAGAGAGAGCAACTCCTCCTCAAGAATCCAATCTCTTGGGGCCCTTCCCCCATGAAGTGATCAGTTTCACACACTCTTCAGCCTGGCACTTTTTCTTTAGTACCAGCCTGTCACAGAATAGAAATTCCTAAAAATAATGAACAGTATATATCTAAAACCATCAGCAAGTATCATCTGTAATGGAGATAAACTGAAAGCCTTCCCAATAAGATAAATAGTAAAACAAGGATGCCCGTTATCCTCTAATATGCTCTATTATTTAATGTTGTACTAGAAACACTAGCAGTAGCAATTAGAGGAGAAAAAGAAATTGAAGTTATTAAAATAGGCAGTGAGGAGACCAAGCTATCACTCTTTATAGATGATATGATGGTCTACTTAAAGAATCCTAGAGAATCAACTAAAAAGCTAATAGAAACAATCAACAACTTTAGCAAAGTTGCAGGATACAAAATAAACCCACATAAGTCATCAGCATTTCTATATATTTCCAACACATTTTCAGCAGCAAGAACTAGAAAGAGAAATTCCATTTAAAATCACCATAGACAATATAAAATATTTAGGAATTAGGAATCTATCTGCCGAGAAAAACACAGGAACTATATGAACAAAACTACAAAAGCTCTCCACATAATTAAAACTAGATCTAAATAATTGGAAAAACATTAATTAGTCATGGGTAGGATGAGCTAACAATAAAAATGACAATACTAACCAAACTAATTTACTTACTTAGTGTCATACCCATCGAACTGCCAAAAAAACTTTTTTTAATGAATTAGAGAAAACCATAACAAAGTTCATTTGCAAGAACAAAAGATCAAGGAAATCCAGGGAAATAATGAAAAAAATGGGAAGGAAGGTGGTCTTTCAGTACCAGATCTCAAACTATACTACAAAGCAGTGATCATCAGGACAATATGGTACTGACTAAGATACAGAAAGGAGGATCAGTGGAATAGACTTGGGGTAAGTGACCTCAGCATGACAGTCTATGATAAACTCAAATATCCCAGCTTTTGGGACCAAAATCCACTATGTGATAAAACTGCTGGTAAAATTAGAAGACAGTATGGGAGAGATTGGGTTTGGATCAACATCTCACACCCTATATCAAGATAAACTCAGAATGGGTGAATAACTTGAATATGAAGAAGGAAAGTATAAGTAAATTAGGTGAACACAAAAGAGTATATATGTCAGATTGTTGGGAAAGGAAAGATTTTACGACCAAGTAGAGTTAGAAAAAATCACAAAATGTAAAATTAACAATTTTGATTACATTAAATTAAAATTTTTTGTGTAAACAAAATCAATGCAACCAAAATTAGAAGGGAAGCAACAAATTGGGAAAAAAATCTTCATAACAAAAACCTCTGACAAAGGCCTAATTACTCAAATTTATAAAGAGCTAAACCAATTGTACAAAAAAAATCAAGCTATTCTCCAATTGATAAATAGGCAAGGGACATAAATGGGTAATTTTCAGATAAAAAAATCAAAACTAGTAATAAGCACATGAAAAAGTGTTCTAAATTTCTTATAATCAGAGAGATGTGACTCAAAACAACTCTGAGTAATCACCTCACACCAAGCAGATTGGCTAACATGACAGCAAAGGAAAGTAATGAATGCTGGAGGGGATGTGGCAAAGTAGGGACATTAATTCATTGCTGGTGGAGTTGTGAACTGATCCAACCATTCTCAAAGGCAATTTGGAACTATGCCCAAAATGTGTTAAAAGACTGCCTGCGATTTGAGATAATAAGGCAAAAGACCTGTATTTGAATATTCATAACAGCACTCTTTATGGTAGCAAAAAATTGGATAATGAGGGGATGCCCTCCAATTGGAGAATAGCTGAACAAATTGTGGTATATGTTGGTGATGGAATACTATTGTGCTCAAAGGAATAATAAAGAACTGGAGGAATTCCATGTGAACTGGAACAACCTCCAGGAATTGATGCAGAGTGAGAGAAGCAGAACTAGGAGAACATTGTACACTGTGGTACAATCGAATGTAATGTACTTCTCCATTAGTGGCAATGCAGTGATCCTGAACAACTCGGAGGTATTTACAAGAAAGAACACTTTCCACATTCAGAGGAAAAACTGCGAGAGCAGCAACACAGAAGAAAAACAACTGTTTGATTACATGGGTCAAAGGAGATATGATTGGGGATGTAGACTCTAAATGATCACCCTATTGCAAACATCAACAACATGGAAATAGGTTCTGATCAAGGGCATATGTAAAACCCAGTGGAATTATGCTTTGGCTATGGGAAGGGGTGGGGCCAGGGGAGGGAGGGAAAGAATATGATTCTTGTAACCAAGGAATAGTGTTATAAATTGACGAATTAAATAAAAATAACATCATTGCTTTAGACTACATCTACATTAGACTACTACTATTATACAATATAAATCAGTTTTTGTCAAGAAATAAATTAAATTGAAACGATGTCTGTATACCCTATTCTAACAATATTGTTACAAGCTTCTTAATGGTTGACATATGAGAACTCTAGAAGGCAATTTGGTAGAAAATAAGTTTTGAATGATCTCTTATACCATATACCACAGTAAATCCCAAACTGATAAATATAGAAGTAAAAATTACAATGTAAAAAAGGTAAATGTGTATAGATTTTTTTTTTACTTTTTCTTTCATAGGTAGGACCAGAATTTATAACTAGTTATAGGATAAATTATATTATGGTCTAAAAAAGGACAAATTTAATTATGCAAAATTTTTAAGGTTTTGGATAAACAAAATAAATACAGCTAGAATCAAAAGAAAAGACACAGAGAAGGAAGACTATGGATCAAATATTGCTGAGAAAAGTATTAAACTTGAAATGCACAGGGAATTGAAACATGTTTTAAAAACTAAGTATCATTCCATAAAAGATGTTAACACATTTCAAAAGAAGATATGTAAACTATCAATAGTCTTATAAAAGAGTATTTTATATAGCTAATAGTAATATAAATAAAAATTAAAATAGCTCTGAGATTTCATTGTATATTTATAAAATTCTTAAATACGATAAAAGATGGGAAAAGTAAATATTCCTGTTGTGGGAAGATAGACACACTAATTCACTGATGGTGGAATTGTGAATTGGTTTAATCATTTTGGGAAATAAATTAGAATAGCAAAAAGAAATTTAATTAATTGATACAATTCCATAACCATAACCATATTGCAGTTAGTGACATAAAGAATTTTATATGGACCAAACTATTCACAGCACTACTGTGTATAATAGCAAGAAGCTTGAGACATATTATGTACCCAATAATTAGGGGATGCCTGAATAAGTTATGCTATTTAAATTTAGTTGGAAATAACACCATAAGGAACAATGAATATCAAGAATTTCAGAGTAAAATGAAGATATTTACATGAACATCATGATATTGGGTAAAGAAATGACATCCAAAAGAACAATATGCACAATGACTAAATTAAGATAACAATTTAAAGGAAGATAACAAAACTCAGGTCAATTATAATGGATAATGTTTCCAAAATCCTATATAAAATGTATCAAAAGGAATTGATAGGATGAATCTGATTCTTGCATAACTAGTGAGTTCTGGAAAATAAAAGAATCTCCTTCTGTTAGAGAAAGGTTAAAGAAATTGTGTTTTATAAATGGAATGGAGTATTATTATATCATATGACAGGGGTGTGCTGGAGCCAGTTTGAACCTGCTCAAGAGAGCCTATTATTAATTTTCAGTGTGAGTATTTATATTTCCAAAATCAGCAAATGCTGCAAGTCTGGCTTCATATTTTTTATTGATTGTCTAGACTTAAGAACATGATGGAGAAAATGGTAATGATGCAGATTAAGCTTAAAAGTATGTTGTGGGTACTTTCTTTTACATAAAACTAGTTATTAAACATATGCCAGCACTTTCCTACTTAAGGAATGATGAAATTAACAGTTTCTAGGAAACTGGGAAGACTTCTATCAGCTGATACAGAGTATTGTGGGTAGAAATTAGAAAAAAAATATACAAAGATGAGATTATAGAGAAACAACTCTGAAAGGCTGTAATTTTGATTAATACATTGGGAAATCGCCATTCAAAGAAAAAAATGGATAGGAAAGGGTGGAGGGGGAGAATAAACACTATAGAACATCTACTATGTGTATACTATGCTAAGTGCTTTATAAATCTCATTTGATCTTCCAAAAAACCCTACAAGGTAGATGCTGTTACTATCTGTATTTTCCATTTTAGAAAATTGAATCTAACAAGTTATGTGATTTTTCCAGGGTCAAACATCTTATAAGTATCTGAGGTTAGATTTGAACTCATTTTCCTAACAGTAAACCTAATGCTTTATCCATTCTGTCACTAACTGCCTTCATGAAACACCACTCACTTTCTGACTGAGAACTGATAAACTTAAAATATAGAAGCTCACCTTTTTGGAAAGGGTTAAGGTTGAAATTAATCTTGCCAGATGATGCAGAGAATGGAGGTACATTTATTTTGGGGGTTTGCTTTTTGAAACTTGTCAGTAGAAGGGAGAATAATAAAAGGGGAAAAGACAAAGATATTGATGATATGATATGCCACATTTACTTTAATTTACAAGTATGTGGTGGGGGTGGTCTGAATTAAAACTCCAGCAAAAAACTACACTGCAACAGGGGAATAGTCAACATATACTCTATCACCTTGCCTACAAAAAATAAGTATTGTAATATTCTGCCTTAATGGAGTTGGAATTGTTATTTAGAATGAAAATTGAGTATTTTGAGGAAAAAAAGCTGTGAAGTTCACAAGGTCTAAATTGGACACCATTTGTATTTTTAAATCTTCACATTGCTAAAACAGATATTTTGTTATTGTTTAGTCATTTTTTCACTTGTATCTGATACATAATGATCCTATTTGGGGTTTTCTTGGTAAAGATTCTGAAATGGTTTGTAATTTCCTTCTGCCCTTTGCAGATGAGGAAACTATGCAAACAGGCTTCAGTAACTTGTCCAGGGTTACACAGCTAGTAAGTGTCTGAGGCCAGATTTGGACTCAAAAAGATGAATCTTCCTGATTCCAGGCCCCACACTGTTTAAAAAAAAATATTAAAGAAGGGAAGGGATGTAGTCTCAAAAGGGAGGCTTGGACCTTGAGGTATAAAGAGGGGGAAAGAGAGGAGAACCCCATCTTCCCATAAAGTGGGGTTCAGGGGAGAACAGCAGAGGTAACAGGTTGGCTCAGAGAGAGGAGAGAGGGTTTGGAGATTTCCCTCCTTCTGCCTTACCTCCTTAGCTAAAGCTGCTCTCCCCAATTCGCTCTTGTCCCTATTGTTCCCCCTCCACTACTCAAGACCAAAGGGTTTCCCCTTGATCTGTTCACTCACACTCAGCTTGGGGAACAGATAACTTTTAATGTTAACTCAATCAGGTAATACAAAAGGAACAACAGGTAGGGAAGAATGGTAAAAGGAAATTGGGAAAAGGGGGTCCCTGTCTCTATTTAAACCCTTTTCCTCCCTCCTGGAGTCTGAACTTGGATCTTGGGAGCCTGACCCCCCCACCCCCATCCTCCCCCAGAGAAAGTCAGGTTGACTCACCCCTGGGCAACAGGAGGTGAGGTAAAGTCTGCTCAGGTTTCTCTTCAGATAGTCCCTTCAATTTGGAAGTGTTGGGGGGAAAGATTTCCAGTCACCAGCAGGAAAAATGGGTAACCCTCAGGAGAAAGTCTTTATTCACCTTCTTTCTTCAACGTCTCAAGACGGAGAGACCCTCACTGCTCTCCTCACCAGGGTCTTCTCTCCTCAGGAAATTCACTCCCGCAGGCCCCCGTTGAGGTGATCAATTTCACAAACTCTTCAGTCTGGCACTTTTTCTCTAGTACCAGCCGCTATCACAACTCCATTTCCTGTTGTTCGCAAGGTGCCACCCTGGCCCATGCCAGTTACTTATTGCCCATGTCTATTCTAATCTATCTATGATACTCATTGTCCCAATCTAACCTCCCCCTCCTAAAACAATAAATCTTATCCTAATCTGTCTATTTGATAATCTAAATTCCTATCTTATGCTAAGACATCTTGTGGGAAGAGGGTTAGTATTATATGCCAACAAAAATTTTTCCAATATAACAATTTCTTAATATAAAAGTCATTCCTATAGCAATCAATATAAAGTTTAACTTAAGTAAAATTGAATCATCCTATGCCTTATATAATGCTAATTCCAATGTAACAATTCACAGCATTTATAGGTGTATATATATATGAATATATATATATATATATAAACTCGTATCTAAATGAAATCTGATTCATTCTGTCCCTATGTTACCTCTCCAAACAATATTCCCCTTTCCACCCTAAACTACTCTGTCCCTGTATTAATATTTTAACTCTTTCCTCTTTATCTATATTCATCGATGAGATCATTATTATGCTATATGTATATATATGCATCTTCTATTTTTACACATTTACATATGTCATATTATTTAAATATATATATATACATATATATCTTCAGGTAGTAAATACAATACTCATCACTGAAATAGAAATGGTTAATCTGTGGAAACTATTACTTGTTGAAATAGAAAGGTAAATCTGTGTGACACTAGTACTCTTTGCAATGACTGAATGCTCTGGCTTATGACTAGAGAGAGCTGCTACTAAGTATGGGGACACACCTGATGATACTTAGTTAAAATGAAGATAGAAGTACTTTGAGAGACACTGCTGATACAGGGGAATGCTCTGGGGTCTGTCTACTGATCCCTACTGATGACTAGTGGATCAATATTTCTCCTAAACTCCTCCTACCCTCTCTCCCTCCCTCCTTTATCTATCCTCCCTGCCTTCCTCACCTCCCAGTTCTTCTTGAAGCCTTTGGCTTCTTCCCTCCCCTCCTGAGTGAACTATATTCCTTTCTTTTTCCTTTTCAAATCAGGGGGTTTATTGGGAAACTGAGGTAAGAGGGATGAGGATGTCCCTAATCTAAAATAAGGGAGAATTTGAGCGTTTGGGAAAGTAGTCCAGTCACAACTGTGACTCTAAGACAGTTAGAGAGATGGAGGACAATGGTTAAAATCTTTTTTCTTCACCAAGAAAAGTCTCTCCTTCAGCTTGGCTTTCTTCCAACTCTTGGTCAGTCAAATCTCAGAGAGAGCAGAGGTTTCTCCCTTGGTCAGAAAGCCCCAAAACCAAGTTAGTCCTACAAGGGTCCTCAGCCAACCTCAACTGCCAACTCCTGGGAACATTCCTTTTGGAACCTTCTTCTTGATTGACAGCCAGGTCCCCAGCCTTGGTTTTTGCATCTTGACTTGTCCTGCAAAACATCTCTTTCTTCAAGTCTTTACCATACCACTGGGCTCCCCAGCTTCTCTAAGACATCTATGATGGGTAATAAAACAAAAGAGAAATTTAAAAGAGATACAAAAAACAAAGGTACATGATTGAATGGTTAAAGAAAATGGAATGGTATTCAGAAAGAGTAACCAACTAGAAATATCTGACTTTGGAGGTGTTTTTTTTTCAAGTTTAATTGCAGTTATAAATATAATTGATTGTTATTGTTTAAAAATATATGTAAATCCTTTCATGGAAAAAAAAGAAATGAGTTCTCCATCACTGTATCTGTTCAAGTAGACAGTGTAAGTTCATTTTTCAGGGATTCCTGCAGTGAGGGGGGAACTTGGAAGAGATGACCTATAAGTAACCTTCCAGCTTTAAGATTCTATAATTCTATTTGAACATAGTTCTCTCTATCCATCATAAATGAACAGTCTGTGTTATCCTATTTCAAATTCTACCAAATTGCCATAAGCCTCATTGTATATTCTTCTAATATGCTTCCCAAAATACCCTCCTATTTGGTTTAGTACCTATAAGAGAGAATCAAAGTAGTTTTAAGGTCAAAGTACAGCCACTGTCTACTGGATAGATTAAGTATTTATTAATCACTTCCTATGCACCAAGCACTAGGGACATAGATACAGCAAGCAAGAATAGCAGGTGCTCTAGCCTTCATCTTACTGAGAGAGACTGGCTATACATCCCCTCTGGGTTCTAAGGGTGCCCCTGAAGGATTGAACCCCATTCCAGTAGTCTCTATCAATCGTTATCCACTAGTGACTAGTATCTAAAATACATTTAAAGAATTATCTTTAACAAAGACATAACAAGAAGAGAAATACAAACATTTCCCTCTATTATCTTGGGAGAACACTTCCCCCAGGATCACCTTAGTCCCTGTAAAGAAGGAGCTCAGACTTAATAAAATTTCTTCAAAGCACTAGTCTGACAAAGTTCACACCCAAATTCATTGTCACTGCCAGATGAATCCCTGTCTCAGTGATTGCTGGGCTAGCTCTCTCTCTTCCCTGGGATTCAGAGATTGATTCACCTGATTGCTGCAAAGCTGATCATGGACTCTACTCTGTCTCTGGATCTGCTGGTGGCTAGCTCACCTCGTTTTTTCCAAGCTCACAGGTTTGTAGTCATCTTCTTATTCTAAAACAAAAGAAACAAAATCAAAGCAAATGACCTGGATTCCAGGGCTATGTTCCTCTGTGTGGGAAATGTCACCAAATTGGAGAAAGTTAAAACAAGAGAGGGAATGGGGCTAATTAATACCTTTGAATGTCTCCATTCACCTAGTTCTTACCACACAATCAAGACTTATCAAAGAGACTTCTATTTGTCCTATAATTGCTAAATTGAAACTATTTATAGAACATCAGTGCATACTACAAATGTCTAAGGGACTTATATATCACCATGAATCTTCCAGAAGTAAGCTTTCTAGCCTGTTCTACATAAAGAAATGTGTTAGTAGCACTCTACACATACTCATAAGGACTGTGCCTCCAGTGGTCAGTCCCTTGTTCCACGTGACATTTCCTGCTTTCAAGGAACTTGCATTCAGATGGCCAGGAGACCATCTATGAAGGGGTGCTGGGCAGTCAGAAAGGAAGGATGTGGAATCTGGAGAAAGTCTGGGCAAGAGCTAGGTGAAGCAAGGCTTCCTTCATGGTTTTCCTGGGGAAGGAGTAACCAAAAGAAGAGAAGGTTGATGTTTCCCAGAAAGGTAATAGGTCAGATGAACAGAAACCCTATTTAGTACAGTGCCTGGCACATAGTAGGCATTTAATAAATGTTTGTTCTTTCCCCTTCCCATTTGATCTTGCCCCATCTTAAACCATAATGTCATTTCCAGGTCATCTCCTTACCAGGCTGCTTGAAGCTCCAAGCCTCCACCTCCATCCAGAAATGAAAACACCACCTATATGATCCTGGGCTCTGTTGAGCATTTGCATTCCCTCCCTGCAATTCCCTCAACTTGCACTCTCTTAGGTGAGCTTTTATTCTGTCTACCAGAGAATCAGGCCTCCCTAGTCTACATCCTGGACATCTCCACATAATACTTTCTCTTTTTTTGCATGCCCTACTACGAAAGCCTTCAGCTCACCTTTGGGTGTTATCTTCCCTAATTAGAATCACTCCTTGTGGGCAGGTACTATATGATTTGCTTTTATTTACATCCTCAAATTTATCATACTCTTTGGCACATGGTAAGTAACTTAGTCAATTTTTTATCAATCCATCGATGCACCATGATGGCAGAATGGATAAAATGTTGACCCCAGAGTCAGGAAGACCTGAGTTTTCATATTGCCTCAGCACTCAAATTATGGGACCTTTCCTAAATCATGTAAGCTCTCACAGACTTAATTTTTTTCTTCTAAAATGAGGATAATGATAGCACTTAACTTGCAAGGTTGTTGTAAAGAAGTTCAAATGAGATAACATATGAGAAGTGCTATTCAAATCTTAAAACAGTATATAAATGCTATTATTACTGTTATCTATATAGTCTACTGATCTATTTTTGGTCAATATATATCTGACTATTTTGATAACTATTGTTTTATAATATAGTTTGAATTTCTGAAGTACTACTTTATATTCATTCTTACTTTTAGATTATTTTCCTTGAGATCCAGGAATTTTTGTTACACTAAATCAGTTTTGTTGTTAATTTTCCTACCTTGATAAAGCAATTCTTTTTTTTTTAAACCCTTACCTTCCCTCTTGGAATCAATAGGCAGAAGAGTGGTAAGGGTTAGGCAATGGGGGAGGGGGATGTTAAGTGACTTGCCTAGGGTCACACAGCTGGGAAGTGTCTGAGGCCAAATTTGAACCTAGGATCTCCCATCTCTAGGCCTGGCTCTCAATTCAATGAGTTACCCAGCTGCCCCCTAGAAAGCAATTCTTAACTAAAAGAATCAACTAAGATAATTACACAGATCCCTTTTCAAGGTTGGCCTTGCTCAACCTCTTTTGGTGGAATAGGGTACTAGAGACTGGGTCACTGCCCCGAGTTAACTGGGAGTGGAGGGGAGAGGACTTGCCTCAGAGAGTTTCCCAGTTTCCTTCCACTCTGGCAGAGAATATTTCCTCTGTTTTGGCTTTGAGCTCCATTCTCCAGCTCCCTTCTTCACCATGTCCACCCAACTTCTGGTTTCTTCCCTTAAAGTTATTGGGCAGTGACAGTCATTGATTCCTGCCTTTTGTGGAATGGAAAGATAAGACCTATAGGCTTAATCACTACCACTACTGGGTTTATATGAATGGAAATAGGAATACCCAAGGACATCCACCTTTGGACCTCATAGCACAAGCTTGAATTCATTTGCACTGATCCCCCATTTTGAGGAGTGGGGAAATAATCAAAGTCTTTAAATTCTCTTATATTCTTTTATAAGGTTTTCATTTTGCATGATGTTTATTTTCTTGTCCAGAATTTTCCATTTTAGTTACTCTATAGCTGGAATGTAATTTCTTGTTATAAAATTTGAGGGCTGAAATTTGAACAAAATAATTCCTCTTTCATCTTACTGATGAGGTGAAAGTAATTATTGAATTCTTAACAGCCAAGATAATATAACGATGCAAGATGGAAGTTAGAAGGAAAATGATTAGTATTTTCTATTTCAAACCTTGAGGCAGAGAAAGCAGTAGAATAAAAATTGTTTAAGGAAATTAAATCACTAGCAAGGAATGGCACTGTTAATGACAACCAACTTAATTATAATAATTTATAATAGATTCACTGTGTGATGATTTCTAAGTATCATTTGATAGATCACAACAAGGCTGACCCAGTATGTCTCATCTAAGCCCTTTCTTAGTGACTAATGTTAATTTTCAGAACCTCCAAGAATAGGATGTATAATCTGTTATTAGCCAATATAAATTTGTAAATAATTTTGAATAAGAGAGCATCTGGCTGTCACCAAGTAGAGCATTATTAGATATTATAGCAAGACTAGGATAAATGGTAGAATTGGGAATAAAAATCCCTAATTAAAATTTTTCATCAAGGTGTAGATTTTTAATTTTCTATACAAACTGATAATTAAAACCTAGCTTTTTTCCATTTTCTTTTTTGCTCTTGAACACTCCCAGGTCTGTGACATTGGCTCCTTCTTTCTACCATGCTCCAGACTACCAGTCTTACTTCCATTCAATCCTTTATAGCTAGAGTCCAGTAAAAAACCTAGTAGAAGTAAACTGTCAAGTGCTTTCTCAGTAGCCTCAGCTACTAAAGATCAAGAAAAAGAAGTCCTCAACCAATGACTTTGGTGCTCTCAAATGGTTCAGCATAAAAATGAATACTTTTCTTAAAAAATAGAAATGACATTAAATAAAATTCATTACAATCTCCTCTGACATTGTACTCTAAGGACCACTGGGCCTTCCCATCTTACTTGTAGGTAAAACCCCATACACATATTTTCTCTTGCTGAAATATGAGTTCCTTGGCACCACATCCTATCTTAAATTTCTATTTGTAACCCCAGCACTAAGCTCAGTGGTTTACACATAGTAAGTACTTTTTAAAAATGTCTTTTTATTCATTTATTCTTTTATTTATTCTGGAGTATTTTTTTTGAAGAAATAGTATTTATTGTATGCACTTTTAATGAAAAATCCTCTGTACTCATAAATTAATGAATTTCTATATAAGGTTTTCTAGTAATTTGAATTAGTAAAAGTGTGTTGTCAATAGAACCAAAATTGTGGTTCAGTCCTGTGTGGGCCAGTTAGTGTTTTGTTTTTGGCCTCCTACTGCACCCTTAATTTCAGCCATCTGCAAATCATGACTTTGAATGTCTATTGTTGATCCTGGATAGATTGGTGGAAATCCATCACCAGTAATGTAAAACTAACTTGAAATTCAAACAGTATTGATGATGACTCAGAAATCCTCTTACATACAAAAGAGAGCTTTATTCTTTTTTCTTTTTTCACAGAAGGGAAAATTTAGACATAAATTGAATGACTTGCTTAAGGCCTATGGAAGAGTAAATGACAGTGTTTGTGACAGCACTTAGTACACTGAATTGACTGTTTTGATTAACTTAGCATTTAAAAGAACAGACTATTTAGGAGTCAAACTTCATTAAAGCCTTCCTATAATGCCTCATCATGGTATGGAGATGATCTTGGCTTCTTGAATGGAATACAAACTTTGGAAGATGTTACCAACTAGAAAGGCTGGAGCATCTTCTTTGTGGAGCAGCAAGGATGCAAGTATCACTGGATCAAAGGGAGTAAGGTGTAAGAAGAATGGAAATATGTGTCTATGGAGGACAGTAGGGGCCATGTGTATATAGTTTATAAAAGGCTTGAAGGACAAACAGAAGGTTTTATATTTGATCATAGAGGCAATAAGAAGCCTCTGGAATTTATTGATTGGGAATGGGGAGGCAGGGTGTATGACTTGATCTGACCTATACTTTAGGGCTTTGTAAAGGAGGATGATTGGAGTGGAGAGAGTCTTAAGGCAGATGGATTAATTCACTTGCAGGCAATTTTAATAATCCATGCTTGAGGTGATAAAGGCCTGAACCAGAGTGGTGGCAATATCAGAGGAGAAAAGGTGGTGTATTCAAGAGGTGTTGCAAAGATAAAATTATCAGTCCAAAATTATCTTTACAGGCAATACATTGGATATTGGGAGGGGAGAAGAGAAATAATGAGGAATCATGAAGGACACTCATATTGCAGCAACCTGAGGGACTGGAAGGATGGTGTTGCCTTCAGTAAAAATAGGATATGTAGGAAAGGAGAAGATTTTAGGAGAAAAGATAAGGCGTTCATTTTAGTTATACTGAGCTTATGACCACTGGATATTCAGTTTGAGATATTTGATAGATATTTGAAGATGCGAAATTAGAGATTAGTAGAAAAATTAGGGTAGGATAGTTAGATCTGAGTTACCAGCTAGAGATGGAAAATAAATCCATGGGTACTGAGGAGATCAACAAATGAAGTATAGAGGAAGAAGAAGAGGATCCAGGACAGAATTCTATCCATGTGCCTGTGCTTAGAGGATACATTTTAGATGAAGTTCCAGCAAAAGAGACTAAGGAGGAATGATCAACTAGCTAGAAAGGAACCAGGTGATAACTGTATTCTGAAACCTAGAGAGAAAAGAATATAAAGGAGGAGAAGATAATGAACAATGTCAGATGCTTCAGAGAGGTAGAAAAGAATGAGGACTGAGAAAATTACAGTGGATTTGGCTATTAAAAGATCATTATTTAACTTGGAGAGAGCAGTTTTAGTGGAATGTTGAGATAGGAAATAGTAGAGTAAATGTTTAAGAAGGAAGAAAGTAGAGGCAACTATTAAAAATGTTCTTTCAATACACTGTGGTACAGTTGAATATAATGGACTTCGCCATAAGTGGCAATGCAGTGATCCTGAACAACTTGGAGGGATCTACGAGAAAGAACACTATCCACATTCAGAGGAAAAACTGTGAGAGAAGAAACATCAAAGAAAATGACTGCTTGATTACATGGGTCGAGGGGAATATGATTGGGGATGTAGACTCTAAATGATCATTCTATTGCAAACATCAACAACATAGAAATAGGTTCTGCTCAAGGTCACATGTAATACCCAATAGAATTGCACTTTGCCTAAGGGAAGGGGTGGGGGCAGGTGAGGGAGGGAAAGAATATGATTCTTGTAACCAAGGAATAAAGTTCTAAATTGACTAAATAAAATTAAAAATGAAATAAAATTAAAAAAATTAAAAAAATGTTCTTTCAAGGAGTTTAGCCACAAAGGACAAGTGACATATAGGTCATAGTGGAAATAGAAGGATTAAATGAGAGTTTTTTGAGGATGAGGTAGTCATGAGAATGTTTGTAGATGGCAGGGAAAGATCCAAGTGATAGAGAAAGAATGAAGATAAAAGAAGGGAGTGGTAATAGAAGGGGCAATCTTTTGGAGGAGACAGACTAGCTTAGTCTTGATAAAAAGTAAAAGCAACCTCTTCATCAGAGACAGGTTGAAGGAGGAGATAGTTGCAGAAGGTATCTAAGTAGTATGAGATGACGAAGAAATGAGAACAAGTGGAGGAGAATGGGCTGGACTCCTTTCAAAAAATTAGAAAACTCCTTTATTTGATCCCAAATTTCTTATGAAAACAACCAGTGTTTTCACGGGGTAGCAGGACATCTTCAAAGAACTACTAAGTATTGCTCAGATGGAAATGGTAAGGCATAGTTTTTAGTATACCATTCTGAATATTTTGTACTTACCTTCTATTTATTTTGTTTTACTAATAAGCATCCTTACTCCTATTAAACCCAAGTCCCTTGAGGGCAAGGATTATTGTATTTTGTCTTTGTATTCTCAGAACCTAGGACAGGGGTATTTAGCAAATAGTAGGTACTCAATAAATACTTGTTGATTGATTGTTTAAATTAGGCTTACAAGGTAAACTTGTTTCTCATATTTTCTTGGAACTTTGCAGGCTGGATAATGTGCTTAGATAAATCCAGGTTTCTTCTATGTTATCACAATTCTGGAAAGCTACAAAAGAGGGAGGATAAGAGAGTAATACTTTGTTGAGATGAATTGAACTGTTATCAAGTATCAACAGATTATTCACAAAAATTAGACTTCTTAAAAATAAAAAGGGTGAATATACCACCAATGAAGATGAAATTAAAGCACTTATTAGGAGTTATTTTGCTCAATTATATGCCAACAAATTTAATAATGTAAGTGAAATGGAAAAATTCCTGCAAAATTATAAACTGCTTAGAAAATCAGAGGAGGAAATAGAACATATTTTAGAAAAAGAAATTGAATAAGCCACAAATAAACTTCCTAAGAAAAAGCATCAGGACCAGATAAGTTTACAAGTAAATTCTAACAAATATTTAATGATCAACTAATTCTAATAAGGAACAAACTATTTGAAATAAAAGGTAGAGAAGGAGACTTACCAAATGATCTTTATGAAACAAATGTGGTACTGAGACTTAAACCAGAAAGAGCAAAAAAAGAGGAAGAAAATTATAGGCCAATTCCATTAATTAATATAGATGAAAAAATCTGAACAAAGTAGGAGACTGTTGTGGGGGTGAAGAAGTGCGCCCCTGGGGTTCAGGAAGGATACCTTTTGAAAGAATGCAAGACTCCAAAACTTAGCTCAAAAATAAAAAGAGAAATTTATTAATTTAGAGAGTAATGTTGAGAATGGCCAGGAGAATGGTACAGGTGGAATAGCAAGATGGAAGGCTGCTCCTTGGGAGGACAACATGGATGGAAAAGCTGTCCCCTAGACGATATCAGTTCTGAAAATCTTATACTCTTTACAACAGATGCTGTGTCATGGTGTGGACATGACTCTAGAGTAGTAAACCCTTACACATTCAGTCAGGGGTTTGGTTATCTGACTGGGGTCTGTCTGGAGACATAGGGAATGACCCTCATAAAAGATTCTTTGGTTTTAGGGAACAGATCGATGTCTGAGATATAGCCTGATAGAATCAAGGTGTGGACTGGAGATGCATCTCTCTGTCCATCTTAAATCTAAAGGAGGATCAAAGGAGCACATTGGATGTTTTAGATTGGGAGTCATGAGGATGTAAGGGAGCAAAGAAATTTCCTTGATAATAGTTTGCCTGAGTTTCTGGGGGTACAGTGCCCATGTCAAAGACTATGGGTGAAATTAACATAAAAATATAACTCATACTTGGCACATATACATTAAGATAGGAGTATGAGGGAAAGTGAAGTTTCTGACTTCTGGAATGGGTTGGTGGAAGGCTCCTTGCTTGGCCCCTGACCTGCAGTGTGGCCTGATTATGTGCCTGGACATCAGAGTACATGACCCAGACTGTCCAATCAAAAGCCGAGTAGGTGTAATGTCATGGGGGAAGATATAAGAGCAGGAATTAGCTCTCTGGCTCCGGGCCCTTCCTGAACTCAAACCTGCTCCTTGATCAGGATTAATTTGTCTGGTCAGACCATGTGGCTAGCTGGGCTCCCTAGAAACTGCTTGTGAAATGGACCAAGGCCATTTGGAAACTAGAATCTGATCAAACAGAAGAGACTTGCCTGGAGACTTTGGATAGTTAGGCTCATAACCTTCTTTCCTTATTTCTTTCTCTTTATTAATAAGTACTTATTAATTGTATTTATTACAATTACAACAATATATCACAAAGATTATATATTGTGACCAAACAGTATTTAGAGGAAGAATTCAGGGATGATTCAATGTAATGAAAACTATCAACATAATTAATTATATTAATAACAAAAATCATATGATTATATCAATAGATGCTACAAAAGCCTTTGAAGTGATCCACTTCACAAATGAGTTCAAACACCTAGAATTTCAATTATTGGAACCATAATTTATTAATAAAAGAGAGAAATAAAGAATCCACCAGCTGGGACAGAATTCCCTAATGGAAAACTGCGCCGGTCTGACATTAAGGAACAGATTACATAGGGTTACGAGATACAAGTTATTACAGGTTCTTATCTGGCAACAAACAAACTTTAACACAGGAATGTGGGGTCCGAGATGAGGAGACAACCCTTAGATTTATGAGGGGGCTGTTATCCAAGGAGTCTTTATCTTCACTTAGTCAAATGTTAGTTCGCTGACCCTTTGATATTCCTGAAATTCCTCTTTGTCTCCTGCTCCCCAAGCTAAGTAGAAACCAGTTTGTTATCTGCATAAACAGCTTGATCTCCTGTGGGAGGGAAGCCAGATCTGTCCCTTAAAAATGCGGACAGGGGTCTATCTGCTTTATTTCTTTTTTAATTTTTCCATCTTTGAACTTTCTGGGGCTACTTCACCTTTTACAAAATAAAATACTCATTCCTATTTAAAAATCTGGGAAGTGTAGACATACATGGATTTTTTCCTAAAATGATATGAAGCATCTACCTTAATCAGCAAGTAGCATTTGTTTATTTGTTTTTAACCCTTTTCTTCTATCTTAAAATCAGTAATATATATTAGTTCTAAAGTAGAAAAGCAGTAAGCACTAGGGACTAGGGGTTAAATGACTTACCCAGGATCACATAGCTAGGAAATGCCCAAGGACAAATTTGAATCCAGGACCTTCTGTCTCTAGGCCTGGCTCTCAATCCCCTGGGCTATCTTGTTGTTCCCCAAAAGAAATTACCTTTTTAAAAATTATTTTTTGTCTTAGTAACAACTCTAAGACAAATGGACAAGGGCTAAGTAGGAGGGTTAAGTGACTTGCCCAGGGATAACATAGCTAAGAAATGTCTGAGGCCATATTTGAACAGTTTTTCTGGACTCTAGGCCTGACCCTCTACCCACTGAATCACCTTGCCGCCCTAGCAAGTATTATTTGCAATGAAAATAAATAAGCTAGAAGCCTTTCCAATAAGATCAGGAATGAAAAAAGGATGCTCATAGTCACCAATATTATTTAATATAGTATTATAAATGCTAGCAATAGCAATAAGAAAAAGAATCCAAAGGAATAAGACTAGGCAAAGAGGTTATAAAACTCTCTTTTTATAGTTAATCTGATGGTAGATGTGGAAAATTCTAGAGATTTAACTAAAAAGTTATTTGGAACCATCACTAATTTTCACAAAGTATCAGAATATAAAATAAACCTATATAAATCATGAGCATTTTTATCCATCATTAACAAATATCTGCAAGAAATGATAGAGATACCCTATTTAAAATATCCCCTAGAATAAAATATTTGGGAATATACCTGCTAAAACAAACCCACAAACTACATGAACATAATTAAAAAACACTTTTTCTATAAAGTCAGATAAAAATAATAGGAGAAATATTAATTGTTCATGAGTGGGCATAGCCAAGATAATTAAAATGATAATCCTATCTAAATTAATTTAATTATTCAATACTGTCGCAATTAAATTACAAAAAATTATATTATTGAACTATAAAAATACAAACAATTCATTTGAAATAACAAAAGATTAAAATATCAAAAGAATTAATTTTTTTAATGTAAAGGAGGACAGTCTAGAAGTACCAGATTTTAAACTGTATTATGAAGCAGTAATTATCAAAACTATCTGGTACTATCTAAGAAAGAGAAAAAGTTCATCAGTGGAACAGAATAGACATACAATAGTAGTAAAAGATTATAGTAACCTCATATTACACAAAAGTATAGATCCAAATTTTGGGGAAAAGAATTAAGCATTTGATATGAATTGACAGGACAATTGGAAATCAGTTTGGCAGAAACAGAAACAGACAATATAGAATACTACCTTACTCTATTTGCCAAGATAAGGTCAAAATGGACACATGGCCTAGATATAGATATAAGGTGAGAAATCATGAACAAATTATAAGAACAGGGACATATTACTTATCAGATTTATGGATAAGAGAGGAATCTTTGAGTAAAGAAGAGATTAAGAGCACTGAGAGAGATATAAAATGGATAATTTTGATTATATTAAAGTAAAAAGGTTTTGTACAAATAAAACTAGTATTGCAACTCTAGAAGGAAAGCAGAAAATTGAAAGGATATTTATAGACAGTTTCTCAGATAGAAGTCTCATATCTAAAATAAATAATTAACTTTGTCATATTTATAAGAATAAAAACTATCCCCCAATTGATAAATAGACAAAAGATATTAATAGACAGTTTTTGGATGAATACATCAAAGCCATATATAGGTATATGAGGAAAAATGGGGACACTAATACTCTTTTGGTGGAGCTGTGAACTGATCCAAGCATTTTGGAGAGCAATTTGGAATTATTCCCAAAGAATTCTAAAACTGTGTTTACCCTTCGATTGGGTCTGTTTCCAAAGGAGATCAGGGAAAAAGGAAAAGAAACTTTTTGTTCATACATACATACATAGAGAGATTATACATACATACAAAGAGAGACTACATATATGTGTGTGTGTGTGTATATATATATATATATATATATATATATATATATATATATATAGTCGTCTCTGTGTGGTGGCAAAGAACTGGAAATGGAGGGGAATCATTTCCTATCAAGTGGGGAATGGCTGAACAGATTGTGGTATATAATTATAATGAAATACTACTGTGCTGTAAGAAACAATGAACAGGTTAATTTTTTTTTAAGTTGAAAGGACTTAAATGAATAATGAAGAGTTAAATGAGTAGAACCAAGAGAGCATTATATATGCAACTACAGAGTCGATATTTGAAGAATGACTTGTGAATGTTCACCTCCAGAAAAAGAACTAATAAATAGAACCTCAAAAGACAATTATATATTTATAGTTGTTCCTATCTATATCACAGTTCACTTATTATGGCATGATATCATGGGTATATATAGTTTTATATATATATGTATATATAGTTATATATAGTTATTTTAATTCTCCCATGAATTCTCCCAACCCATTTTGAATTCGTGTGAATAAATTCCTTTTAACTCCCATAATGCTCATAGTCTGTAATACTAGGGCAATGCAGATTACCCTGAAGCTTCACTAAACCCCAATGAAGGATGAGGTGGAATAGGAACCTTTGCCCTGTTTTCTTGTAAGTATACCCAATTCATTGCCCTATCCTTATTCCTCTTATAATAGCATTTAAGGCTAACTCAGTGTCTTTTTACTTTGAAGAAAGGGCATCTTGGCAGCTAGCACTTTTTAACTTATCCCCACATTTTTCTTTTTGAAAACAGAAGTGTATATTTATTGAGCACACTGGATTAAAATATACATGAATTACTCTGGGGAAATTTTAGCTCAAAGACAAATATGCCAATCTACCAGATATTTACTTTGCATGGAAACTTTAATAAGTTCTAAGAACACCTCATACAGCAAAATCCCATAGAGAAGGCATGAACAAAGAAGGAGATGGATGGGATAATATCTTTTTTAAATTCCTGAAATTCAGGGGGTTTTGAAATTCATAGCTAAGATGAGGAAGGAGAAAGAAGAAAAGAAGAAGAGGGGAAAGAGAGATGAAAGATATAGAAAAATACAGAGAGCCAGAAAGAGACAAAAAGACAGAGATAGAGATATACAGAGACAAAAACAGCAGACAGAGACAGAAAGGGGAGGCAGAAAGAGACAAAGACAGACATACACACACGCAGACTTTAGACCTAGGAACCCAGTGTCTAGACTCAGAGGGAAGAGAATCCCACAAAGAGAGGCATTGGGGATCAGGATGGAGAGGGAAAGGTACAAACCTTCTGGGAAGCAATTTGAGATAATTAAAAGCATAAATTCTTGAGCCCTTCCTGAATTTTTGTTTCCTAAACTTTGGCACATCTCAGTTCTGTAGTGTCTGCTCAATATTCTATGTAATATTTTCTTATCCCTTTGAATATTTGCACCCCACAGTTACTCCTATAACAGAACTTGGTCTGGTTTTCCCATTATGTCTATTCTTTACAATCCTCTTCCCCTTTTTGTCCTATACTTTGTTTTCTCTGCTTTAGGTGAAGATTCTCTCCCTCACCCATGGAATTTCTGGCATAATCCATCCTTAGGGGAAGTCCAACAACCTCTAAGACCTTAAACCTGGGATACCCCTCTTTATCACAATTTTCCCATCTATCCACTTCTCCCACTTCATAAGGCCTCTGAACTCTGCTTTTCATGCTCGTTAGGACCTCTGATCCTGTTTCCTAGTCTATCACTCTGTTTTCACTTTCCTCTCCATAAAGGACAGTCCACTCAGACAATCTGACAATATGTTGTTCATTAAACTTGAATTCCTTGCTCCTTTGCCTTCTTTATTTTCTCCTCTGCTAATTCTGAGTCCTTGGTTACCTTCACCATCTATCTTTTCCACTCCTCAGAAACTTCTGATTTACTATAGAAAGTTTCAAAACCCTATAGACTGAGTCCCTTACAAATTTTTCCTTTATTTCTATTGAGCCCTCATTGCTGCATGATGGCTGTTTACAGTAAATGTTTCATTCATAGTTTCCCTTAACCTACCCAATTCAACCTCATCTCTTGTTCTGAAACAGCATAAGGATCCTTACAAATTTAGTGAGAAGTCAGAGGGCATCCCTGTTGAGTTCCCTCCTCTCTGTTCTTCTACATGTCAAACTCTCAGCCCTTCCTCTACTCTTCTTCATTTTTAGAGAATGAAGTGAGCTCTCCTTGACAAGGCTACTGTTCTTTAGTATCCATAATCTCATCCCCTTCTATTTCCTCCAGTATCTGAGTCAATGAATTATTTCCTGTTTTCCCATCTTAAATGTCTCCCCCCTTGCTAGTTCCCTCTCATCCTAAGAAAATATACTGCTATAATCACCCAATAAAACATTTCATTGACCTTGCCACCCACTCAAGCTCCCATATATCTCCTCCCTGGTCATAGCTAGCTTCTGGAAAGAATAATCTAAATTTATTATCTTTTTTTTTTATCACCACCCACTCATTCACCCTCCAGCAATTTGCCTTCCTTCCCCATCATTATAATAAAAGTTGCTTCCTCCAAGGTCAACTATGACCTCCTTATTGCCATATTCAGTGGCCTTTGACACTATTGAGTACCCTTTTTTCTTGATATTCTTTCTTTTCACAGCTTTTCTGACACTGCTCTCTCTTTTCTCCTGCCTCTTTACTCTTTTTTTCTGTATCCTTTGTATCTGAGAGCATAGATTTGATTCAGCAAAGGTCTGAGTTCATTTTATTTTTATAGTAAAGAAATTTAATTCTCTGAAATTTGCTGCCACATTTTGTGGTTCCACTTTTAGCTATCTGTAATATTTTCAAATTTAGAAGATTCTTAGCATTAGAGTTAAGGATGCCAATTAGGAGGTTATTGAAATAGTCCAGATAAGAGGTAAGTGAAAGCTTAAGTTTAGATGGTGGTTATTAAATGGAAAGGAGAAGGAATGGATCAATCAAAAGAGAAAAGTAAGAAAGACAAAATGATTTTAGGGGAAAGATGATAATGTCAAGATTTCTAACAATCATAGCTAAATGAAAGTGGAAAGAGTCATTTTGGGAATTAATGGATTCTCCTTTGTTGTCATCCTTCAAGCATAAGTATTATGACAAATTGCCAGTTGTAATAGTCATTCCTTTTAGAGGATGAGTGGGACTAAGATTCCTTCCAAATCTAAAATTCTGTGATTTTTTTTTGTATTATGAAAAAATAGCTTTTTGTTTTATCTTAAACTTTATTATTTATTTTAACATTCTTTAAAAAAATTTTGAGTTCCAAATTCTCTTCCTCTCTTTGAGCTCTTCTCCTAGTCATTGAGAAGGCAATCAATATCACATCAATTATAGATAAGAAAACATGTAAAACATTTCCATATTAGCCATGGTGCAAAAAAAAAATCAAGAAAAATAAAGTGAGCAATAATACTTCAATTTGTATTCAGCTCTTCAGTTTTCATCCCGGAGGTAAATAACATTTTTCATCATGAGTCCTATGGAATTGTCTTGGGTCATTGCATTGATCAGAGTAGATAAGTCATTCATAGTTGACCATTAGAGAATGAAAGCCTTTAAAAAATAATAATAGCTCCACCAAAGTACTTTCTGCACGTTATCTCAGTTGATCCTCCCCCAAAATATGGAAGGTCAGGATGCTATTCTTATAAATATTTTACTTACTGAGGAAACTGAGAAAGACTGCCATATTGGCGAACTGATGGCACATGTGCTGGAGGAGGCTGCTCCCTTTCTCCTCTTTATCAAAGCCTGAAGACATTTCTCACTTCACTTGCTTCTCTGCCTACCAGCCCAATGGGAGCACTTCCTCCTTCCCTTGTCTGTGGTAAGGTGGGGGAGTGGAGGGCAGCATTATGTGGCATGAGGATTGCAGTTTGGGCACTCAGTCTCTAAAAGGTTCACCATCAGTATCTTGCTCAGGTTCACACAACTGGTAAATTGGTTGAGGTTAGATTTGAACTCCAGTCTTTCTAAATCCAAATCTAGTATTTGCTTCATTACAATGGGAACTCATTTTACATGAAATTAATACACATCAATTCAGGTATGGCTGATTGGCAATAAAAATGCAGGAAAACACACGAAATAAAACATTTTAATTCTACGTTAAATCTGCATCACTTTTCCAAGTAGCAGAGTCTCACAGCTGTTCATCCATTTACACTCATTCTTCCTCTGAAAAGTGTTACCGTGAGTCATTTTATTTTTTTTATGCCAAACATTAACTCTGAATCAGTCTTTGTCTGGAGCTGTCACTTGTACAAGTCATGTCCTCTGCAAAATGAAGTGAACAGAACTAGAAGAACATTGTACACAGTAATAGCAATAATGTACAATAATCAACTGTGAATGCAACTATCATTGGCAACTTAAGTATTCAAGACAACTTCAAGGGACTCATAATGAAAAAGGTTATCTACCACCCTAGAAGGAACTCATGGAATCTGAATGCATATTGACGTGTACCATTCTTCACTTTATTTCTTTCATGAGTTTTTCTCTAATAAAAATGATAGGTGTCTTTCTATGATGAACATGGAAATATGTATGACATAATAACACACATACAACTTGTTTCATATTATCTGTCATCACAGGGAAAGGGGAAAGGATGGGAGAGAGGGAGAGAATATGGATCAAAAAATGTCAGAAAATAATTATTAATATTTTATCTACATGTAACCTAAAATTTTAAAAAGGGAGTTGTTCATCTGCTTGAGGTCTTTAACATGAATGAATGCAACTCATCGATAGGTAGCATGCCCATGCTACTAAATGTTATCTGGTTCAAATAAAAAATAAAAAAGCAAAACAAATTGTGTCCATGTAGAATGCTTCTCTTTGTTTCATGAACATTATTTAATCATTAATAATGGCCCCAAAGTATAGGAGTAGCGATACTGGTAGTTCTGATAAACTTAACAAAAGTCATAAATGCCTAGATATGTTTGTATGAGAAATATTTATTAAATAATAGGGTTTTCTATTGTGCATGATTTTCAACTTATGGGAAGGTTTTTGGAACACATTGGTTGAATAAAGCAAGATCCTACTCTATATTGCTTAGCTTCTCAATCTCACAAGTGATCTAGTAATCTTCTAAATTACTTCCTTTTTCCTGGTTTCCTGGTCTAAAATATAGTAGAAATCAGCAATTAGGTAACAAAAAAACATTGGATTTGGAATCAGGAAGAATTAAATATTAATCTGATCTCAGATACTTATTAGCTGTTTGGCTGGACAAATCATTTAATCTCTATCTTCCTCAGTTTTTCATCTGTAAAATGGGCATAATAACATCTACCTCAAAGGGTTGTTATGAGACTAAAATAAAAAAGGATATTTAAGAACTATGCAAATCTTACAATGCCATAGATATACTACATACTTATTATTTATTATAATTATTAACCAATCTGTCTATCTCTTCTGTACTTGTATTCTTCTTGGTGTTATTGTTATAAACACTTTATCTTTTTTCCTTTTCAAATAGTAAGCAAAGATTATCTTATTGTTCTTCTTATCTTCCTTCCTTAGCACCCAGTATAATGCTTTGATACATAGTTTGTATTTGGAAAATGCCTATTGAATGTTTGCTGAATGAAGGTAGAGATGATTCATCAGAAAATCTCTGGATTCTGAAGTCAGAGTTGCAGAGTTCAAATCCAGGTGTTATGAATTCTGTCTGAGCATTTCTAGGCCTCCATATCCTTACTTATGAAATGGAAATGTTGGATCTAGCAACTCTATGCTTCCATGAAGGTAAATGAGCTCAATTTTTAACTTGGGATTGAAGTGTCAGTAGGTCATCTGGATAAAGTACCACAGCCAACATTTAGCTCTGTTCTTTTTTTAGAGGCTGTGGTTGAGAGCATCTGCCTTTCCATCCAGCTACTATCATTTAGGTCCAAATGGGTGAGAAGATGATAGATAGATAGATAGATAGATAGATAGATAGATAGATAGATAGATAGATAGATAGATACATACATACATACATACATACATACATACATACATACATAGATACATAGATACATAGATACATAGATACATAGATTTGCTCCTGACTCTTTAAGGCTGTCTGTTAGTAAAAAAACGATGAAGGGCTTTGGGATAGAGACGAGACTATGCATATATATTGCCTCTCCTCAAGTTGCCAAATTATCATTTTATGTCCACAATATCTTTCACATCCATTCCTTTCTCTTGGCTACCTCTCATCCTTCTCAGACCTTAATTATTTCTTACTTGGATTATTCCAACAGACTCTTAATTCTTTTGCCTGCCCCAAGTCCCTCCCCCATTCGGTCTATCTATGCTACAAACACTGCTGCTGGGCACAGGGAACTGGGTTGCTTGCCCTCTCCCTCATCATTAATGGGATCCCCTAAACCTATGCAAATGAAGACTGGGTTCAGTTCTAGGGGAAGCTCACCTGTAAATTGAGAGGTTAACTACTGAACTCTTTTTGGCCCTTTTATAATCCTACCCCAGATATGAAGGGGAAATTACTTAAAACTTAAGTTTGGCTCATTTCTAGCATCTCCTCAAAAGGTAGCTCAATGTACAATATTTATCAAATATGAGAGAGCTATTTATTTCCTCCATACAAGAAAAAAACCTGCCAAATACAAGAGACATTCGTAAGTTGACAAAAACTTAATCAAACCTTAATAATAATACAGAGAACTGTCATACTCCCCCACCACACACAAACACACATACACACACATATTCATGCTCACATTCAATAAATTCATCATTTCTTATTATTTTTAAGATCAAACATAAAATTCTCTGTGTGACTCATAAGTGCTTTCACAACCTGGCCCCTTCTCCCCTTTACCCATGTACTCTGAGATACAGTGTTAACGGCCTCCTTGTAATTTCTTGAACAAGACACACCATCCCTTAACCCCAAGAATTTACACTGGTTGACTCTCATTCCAATACTCTCCCTCTTCGTCTCCTACTTCTGAATTCTCTGGCTTGCAACCTGGGTGCCAACCTAGCTGATAGCTTCAACTCCTTGCTGTCTCTTACCTTCCTTATCCTATCTATCATCAAAGCTTGTTAATTTTACCTTACAATATCTTTCAAATATTCCCCTTCACTCTGACATTGCCAACACTCTGGTGTAGGTTTTTATCACCTCATCTCTTATATTGCTACCTGCCTCAATTATTTCTCCATTCCAATATTTCCTTCCATCCAAAGTAATTTACTGAAGTATAGGTCATACAATGTCTCCCTACATTCAAAACTAATTTCAATTACTACCATCTATAAGATGCCTTTCTTGATCTTCTGAGCTTCTTGTGCCCATAATTAATAATAATAATAATAATAATAATAATAATAGATAATACTTATATAATGTTCACTATATGCCAGGTTCTGTGCCAAGCACTTTAAAGTTACTATTTCATTTGATTTTTACTACAACCTTGAGCGGTAGGTGCCATTATTATCCCCATTTTATAGATAAGAAAACTGAGGCAGATAGAGTATAAGTGACTTGACCAGGATCACAAACATGATAAGTGTTTGAGGCTAGATTTAAACTCTCTTCTTAACATATTTTGGGCTTAGTGTTCTATTCACTGCACCATCAAGCTATTTTACAATTTAAATGACCATATATCTGTTTTGTATTATGATGGAGGAGATGGGCACAGACTGAAGAAATGGCCTGCAAAACAAGAAGAGCTCAAGTAGAAACCAGACCCATGGGGAAGGAGAGAGAGAAAGAATTCCATAGAAGCTTGAGGAAGAAGTCAGTTGGACCCCAGCTGGCTGGACTCACTTCTGCTTGGAGGTGGTTTGAAGACAGACCACTTCATCTTCTCTCTGGCCATTACCTTTCCACCTCTAATTTGAGCTGAAGAAAAAGGAAAGTCTTGCAGAAAAGACCACAGCAGGGTTACTGCTATCTTCCCTCAAAGGAATAAAGATTTCCTTTTGAAGAGTCTTACATCAAAAAAGCCTTCAACAAGTGATAAACTATAATTAGGGAAATCCCTTTCCCTTTCTCCCAGTTTTCCTCCCTTATCTTCTTCCCCCAAAGGAATAAATAGATCTTTTAAACTAAAGAGAACTGTTCTGTTGGTTATTGTATTTTGAGGGAGGAACTGACTTACCATCTGTGAGATCTCCATTAGGCTTCTCGTGAAGGGAGCAGGAAGTAAGGGGTGTACTCTGGAATCAGCTCCTTTCCTTCAAAAAACTGTTTCCTGGTGTAGCATCTTTTTGATTCCCCTTTCTTATTATCTCTCACTAAAATTCCCTCTCTATTACAGTATATAACTATATACATACCTGATATTTCTTCTAGTTAGAATATGTTCTTTGAGAGTACAGACTGTTTTCATCTTTTTCATTATAATCCCAGTGTCTAGCACAGTGCCAAACACATAGCAGGCATTTACGAAATGCTTATGTATTGATATTTAAAGTCCTTTGTAACCTCTTCCTCTCCATCTTCAGTCTTCTACTTATACCCTGTCACATATTACTCTGTAATACAGAATTGTTGTCCTCCTCACTGTTCCTTGAACAAGACACTACATCTCCCTACGCCAGACATTTTCATTGACTTGTCTACCATGGAACCTCTTGGTTTCCTAGGTTTCCTTCACATCCCAACTAAGTTCCCACCTTTCACAGAAAGGCTTTTGGGATCCCTCTTAACTCTAGTGCCTTCTCTTTGTTGATTATTTCCAACTTTTCCTGTCAACAGCTTCTCTGTACATTTTTGGTGGAGTACTGTCTGTCCCATTAGAGTGCAAGCTCCTTGTGGGCAAGGACTAGTTTGTCTTTCTTTGTATTCCCTAGTGCTTCACACAGTTCCTGGTGCAAAGAAAGCACTTAATAAACATTTATTGACTGCCTGATTGGTTGTTTGCTTTTAACTTTGCTGGAATTCTCTGGTCTCTGTTCAGTTTTTAAAATAATTCCACCTAGGCTAGTTTTAATGATTTTCTTTTCTAGATCCAGTATTATGATAAAAGGATTTCTCTGATATTATACCCTAAGCTTATTAAATAATCAATAGACAAAACTATTTTGCAAACTTTAGAGCACTATATATGTGTGCCCACTTATGTATATGTATAAATATTATGTAAATACATATGCATAAATATATATATATACTACTAATAATTTATTAGGTAGAGAATCCCAAACAAAAGCTTACCTCCCTTGAATTCTGTCAAATTGATAATATTTTATCTGCCCTCCATAGTTATCTAATATGGCCATCTTGCTACCTGCCATGAAATGGTCCTTATATCGGCTCCTTTTAACCTCTTACTTTGAACATAGTAATAAAGATAACTATTGTTTCTGGAAAGGATGTGTCAGTTGACTTTAAAGTGAATTAACTCAAATTTCTCAAATCCCATTGTCCAAAATACTCCTTCACTCCCACTGCCCACATGGGCATGAACTATACTGTATTCTCTTTTTCTCATCTGTATTCAGTGCTTGGCACAAAACCCGACATGTAGTAAATGCTTAATAAGTGCTTTTTTCATTTATTAACTCACTGATTAATTCTTATAACAAGGCTGTAGCAGATGACACTTGTAATAAAATTAATTTGGGGTCTTTGTTTTATCAATTAATGCCAAATTGGAGGTGGGGTATAGATGAGGGAGAAGTTAATAGGGTAGACAAGTAACAAAGCCCAAACCTTCCTGGGTTTTTCTTTATCGATAGTAAAATAGTCAAGAGCCTGAGATAGCGTCATCTGCCAATGTCAAGTAATTTAGCTCTGTACTATATCTGCTGTGTAGATAGGGGATGTAATTTCACCTGCAGTATAACCCAAGTCCTGGAATAATGAAACATTGTTCCCCTTTTCTCCCCCAATAGAATATAAACTCCTTAAGGCAAAGATTGTGTCAACCTTGTATTTGTATCAATAAAAACTGAACACAGAACAGAGAATTCCAGCAAAAGTGTCTATTATTTAGCCAGCACTCAACATTGTTAATTGCTTTGTGACAACATTGTGTTCTGTCTATTTTTTAACCCTTGTGAAGGAATCCAGGCACAACCTACAGCCTCCTCTTCCACCAAAAGTTTCTTTATCATACAATCAACAGAAAAATCAGCATTAATAGGGCTGATTTGATGAGCAAATCTCAAACAGAAACTAGAAAGAAAAATGGTCAAAGAGATCACATGTTCTCTCAGACCTGCATGGAAAGGACCTTTTCTTTTTCCTTCTCACCACTATGATTACAATAAATCATGTGTATGCACAAATTTTTCCATACCATCCTCATCAACCTGTCTAAAATAAATGTTACCTTCATCCTGCCAAGAACCTTTCTACCTCTTCACCCTTCACCCAAAGGAAAAGATTTATTTTTGATCTAGCCTGCTGCACGGGCTGGACCTAGACATGATTGAAAAGTATCACAGCTGGGGCTCAGGATATGGGGAGATGATCTGATTGCATCAGGCAAAGGCTAAATATCTAAATTTGGGAATAAGGCCAATGATCTGCTTTCTACTGACCCATGTGAGAATTTGAGTACAAAGGAAGGTTTAACACCAGAAGCTGAAGGGGGAAAGGATAAGTAATATATGACCATCATTAGCAAAAGATCCAAACTGAGTTCAAGATTCAAGATACACAGTTTTCAAAGCAGCATGATACAGAGAAAAGAATGCTGTATTTGGAGAGAATATAGGTTTAAATCCTACCTATGCACACATGGGTAGACCATAATCTCTCAGCCTCTGTTCCATTAACTATAAACTGAGAAGGTTTTCTTTCATCTCCAAACCTATGATTCTGTGGAGACATGTTTCTTGAAACAGCTAGGTGGCATTTACTCTGTGTCAGGAAGGGTGCTAGGTCTGAAGTTGAGAAGACTAGAGTTCAAATTCAGCCCCAGTCATCCACCAGTTACATGACTCTAGACAAGCTACCCAGTTGCTAATTGCCTTGGTTTCATCATCTGTAAAATGAGGACAATAATAGTAACTACTTGTAAGGTTGTTGTGAGTATCAAATGAGATAATTTATAAAGTGCTTGGTATGGTGTCTGGAACACAACAAATAAAATATAAATATTTACTTCCTTCCATCCCCTTTTCTGATATAGTAGGACAGGAACTCAAGAGAGATCCAAACAGTAGGTAACAAGCAAGAGACCTAGGGAGCCAAGAAGCACAAGGAAGATCAAATAACATTTCCTACTACTCATAGGGAGCCTGGAGCTCAGGGCAAAATATTAAAATCTGAGAATTAATGCCAAAAGCTGAGAGTTACTGAGGCACCAGGCAGTGATTCACTATTCTATAGAAAAGACTTCTATGGAAAATAAACCCTCATAGAATGTTAGAAGTTGGAAAACACCTTGAGGATCCTCTAAATTAGCTCTTGATTTTATAGATGAAGTAACTGAGGTCCAAAGAAGTTAACCTCCTCCCTCAACCCAAGATTTATATAGCTAAAAAGGGGCAAAATCAAGTTCAAAACTTCTGTCTGCTAAACCCAGAGACCCCTTCACTACCTTCTAGGAAAGAGACTTGGTTAAAATGAGAAAAGGTAGGAAGGAGACAAGCTATTGGGTTATTGATGTTGGATCAAGAGGAAAGTCAAAGCAGAAAATAATAAGCCATTGATTCCCTAACCTAGGATTCCTCAAGTAGATTCCCAGGGCAGAATTTGACCCCAAATAATATATTAAGTGGCCACCATTGGAAGGATTAGAAGATCTCAGCCACAGGGATCCAGGCATAACTTATTTCTATATAACTTTGCTGGGTTGTGTTCTCCATTCAATTTTGAGCACCTTGAGAACTGGAATTGTCTTTTGTCTTTATTTCTATTCCAAGTTATTAACATAGTATCTGGCACATAGTAGACACTTGGATATTCAGTCACTTATTTCAGTTGTGTCTGATTTCATAATCCCATTGGGTGTTTTTTTAAATTACTTACTTATTGATATTCTTTTCTTTTAAAATATTGAGTTCCAAATTTGCTTCCTTCTTCCTACCTCTCTCCTATTGTGAATCTTAAAAATTCTCAGACCCTACTTCAGAACACTTGGTTAAGACCATTCCCCATTTTAAACAATGAAGGGACTTAGTCAGGAATGTGAGAACTCTACTCTACCCATACTTAAGCATACTTTAGGGGCAGATAAAATTGTAAACTCTTTACTGAACAATGAAAAAGTACTTAACTCATAGTGAAGCAAAAGCCTTAAGCTAAGTCTATTTTTAGGAAGGTGCTAAATACCTATGAAGGTCAGGCAACTTGCAAACTTGCAAGGGGCAAAGAGGTCTGAACTTACCCACAAGTTTGGTCTACTCAGGTGTGAATTAAGAATGGTCTGTCCTTTGGAAAACGTCTACTATGATTGGTAGATATGAAAACTTAGGGGAGGTGACATAGGAGAAAATTCTCTTTAAAAGGAGCTGTCTGAACCAGTTCAGGGGAGTTCAGGGAATTCAGCCTTGGAAGCTTAAGTGGAGCTCAGGAGCTGAACTGGTGGGTCTCTCTGAATCTTGCTTGGGACAAATCTTGTGGTGAGTGGATTAAAGACTGACTGATCTCTCTCTTAGGGCTTGGGCCTAGGCTGGCCTAGGTTGGCCTGGGTTGGCCTAGCCCTTTTCTCATTGTTTCCTCTTACTCTCTCTCTTTCATTAATTCCTTATTTGTATTAATTAAAATCTCCATAAAAACCCAGCTGACTTGGGTATATTTCATATTTGGGGATTTTTCCCTGGCTACCACTTTATATTTGATTTAACTCAAGAAAATGTCTTGAAACCATATTTCCGCGGTCACAAGTTTAAGGCAACCACTCTTTTATCTGTAACAGTTTATGCAAACCACTCAGTTAATTATACATGCAAATTCATATCTAATATTTCCATATTAACCATATCATTTAAAAAAAAGCAAAAAAAGAAAGAAAGAGAGAAAACAATAATTCAATTTGTACTCAGAGTCCATTAGTTCTATCTCTGTAGGTGGATAGCATTTTTTCATCATTTCACTTGGAATATCTCAGATTACTGTATTGATCAAAGTGGTCAATTCTTTCACAGTTGCTGTTACTATGCACGATGAAGATCTCCTAGTTCTTTCTTCACTTTGGATCAATTCAGGTTTTTGTCATGTTTTTTTTTTCCTTGTCATTTCTCATAGCAAAATATTACTCCATCACAATTATGTGCCACAAACTGTTCAGCTATTCTCTAAATAATGAGTATCCCCTCAATTTCCAATTCTTTGCTACAAGAATAATAGTTGCTATATATATTTTTGTAATGCATATCCTTTTATTTTTTCTTTGATCTCTTTGGTATACAAACTTAGTAGTGGTATTTCCGGTCCCTTCAACATTTTTCCAAATTGGTCTTTAGAATGGCTAGACCAGTTTACAACTCCATTTACAGTTTGTTAGTGTATGTATTTTTCCTAATCCCTTCAATATTTTTCATTTCTGATGGGTATGAGGCAATATCTAAGAGTTGTTTTAATTTGCATTTTTCTAATCAATGTGACTTAGAACAATTTTCATATGACAATAAGTAGTGTAGGATTTAAATTAATGTCCAATGCTTCAAGCATTATTTTTATAAAGTTTATTATCTGACAAAATTGAACCACGTGATTAAATTTTTCTACCTGCTCAAAAATGCTTGTTCCACCAAAGCCTGACAGGAAGGAAAGAGGCTGAGAAATAGAACTCCACTGAATTTATCTCCTGTCTATATCAACACGTAATGACATGAAGAGAGTAGGGTGCTGGGAATCTTAATTTTGCTGGGGATTGTAATTTTGTTGGGGATCATAGTTTTTAGGGTAACAGATTCAAATTACACAATCACTCCTGAGATCCTTTGGAAGACTCGTATCCCCAATAGACCTTGTAAACATAACCAACTTATAAATTACAAAAATTTAGAGATAAAAGGGAAAGAGAACAAAACTAATTAATGATTGCTAGGCATATTGACAAACAAGCCAATTGGGGGCAGTCCCCTTTGGCATAAACGTTTACATTCAAAATAAATGTGTTCAACCACCTTCAGTTCAATCAACTGCAGCCCAAAGTTCATTCTGAATCTTCTTGATGCAGTGTAGGTTTTTGCAGGCATCTTTCTCCAAATATTTCATTTTCTGGATTAAAGGAGTTAGCAAACTTCTTTCCCTGAAATTTTTCTCAAACTAAATTTAAATCTTGAAAATACAACCCCCCTCTGAAGAAGGTGTTGACCAACACCCAGGTCAGCTCACTGTATATGTTTCCATATTCCCCACTTCCTGACTGAAGACTCATATCATATATACAGTAAAAAATTCATGAAGGAAATAAAATGAAGGATAGCATATTTTGATTTATAATCAGATTCTAAAAATTCCTTCTTTGGCTGTAGATAGTGTTTTCTTGTTTGTTTTATCATGAGTCCTTGGGGGTTGTCTTGGAAACTTGCTTTGCTGATAGCATTTTAGTCCTTCAAAAACATATTTCTGTTACCATATACATTGTTCTCTTGATCTGCCTACTTTTCTTTGCATCATATCATGCAAGTCTTCCCAAGTTTTTTTTTTAACTGATCTTGTTCATCATTTTTTATGATCAAGAGTTTTCCATTATGAACATATTACAGCTTGTTCAGCCATTCCCCAACTGATGGACACTCTCCTCAATTTCTAATTCTTTGCCACTACAAAAAATATTAAAAATATTTTTGTACAAATAAATCCTTTTCCTCTGTCTCTGATCTTTTTGGGATATAGAAGTAGTAGTGGTACCAGCCCTTTATTTTAGCCATGTGTGTCATTTTGTTTCAAGAGTGTATCTTATAAATGCCTTATTGGTGGAGTCTGGATTTTAAACCATTTTGCTACTCTCTGCTTCCATTTAATATGTGAGTTCATCTGTTTCACATTCATAGTTATGATTACTATGTATTTTCCTCTACCCTATTTTCTTCTTTTTATCACATTCCTCCTCAAAAGTCTGTTTTGCTTCTGACCATTGCCTCCTTTAATCTACCCAAACCTTTTATCATCTCCCCTTCCCCTGGATCTCTTATCCCTTTTTCTTTTGTTTCCTTCTAGATTAAGAGAGATTTCTATACTGGAATGAAGTATATACATATATTCTTCCCTCTTTAAATTGATCCTTATGAGAATGAGGTTCAAGCATTGCCTGCCCTCACCTATTCCTCATTCCACCATAAAAAAACTCTTAATTGCAATGTTCTTTTCTGTGAGAAATTTTTTCTCATTCTACATTTTCTTTTCTCCTTCTCCCAGTGCATTCCTCTTTTTTGCCACGGTCAGGGTCCAGCCTCACTAGTAACTCCAGGGTTCCTGACAGGTGGCAAATGATCAGTCAAAATAAATGAAATAAAATAAATAATAAACAGAAGACAGTTTAATAATAATGGCCATGGGATTGCTTTGCATCTCTGAGCTGCTCCGCTTTCCTGATGTCTGATCTTTATTTTTATACCCTTTCTCTTGGCATGCATATACACAAAATCAAAGAGAGCTAATTGGAAAAGTGATACATTAACTTTTAACAAATCACTTGATTAACATTCTATATTTTTGTATTGTGATTTCAGACAGAATACAAGATAAATGATTTTGTCACAGGTGGTTTACTAGGGAGTTTGAGTTACTGATTTGTGTAATTGAGTCACTGAGGCATATTGAAGCTTAGTGTACCTGTACTGTACCTGTACCTATTATATGGGCCTCTATGATTGATTTGTGTGCTGGCTTCATGAGAAAGTTTTGGGCTTGGCCTGTAGCTGCAGTTTTGCTGGGAATTATGTACCTAAGTAAAAGTTAACCCATGTCTGTACCCCAAAGAGACAATGGACAAAAAGACTTGTACAAAAATATTCATAGCTGCGCTCTTTGTGGTGGCCCAAAACTGGAAAACGAGGGGATGCCCATCAATTGGGGAATGGCTGAACAAACTGTGGTATATGTTGGTGATGGAGTACTATTGTGCTAAAAGGAATAATAAAGTGGAGAAGTTCCATGGAGACTGGAACAACCTCCAGGAAGTGATGCAGAGCGAGAGGAGCAGAACCAGGAGAACATTGTACACAGAGACTAATACACTGTGGTATAATCGAACGTAATGGACGTCTCCATTAATGGCGGTGTAATGTCCCTGAACAACTTGCAGGGATCCAGGAGAAAAAAACACCATTCATAAGCAAAGGATAAACTATGGGAGTGGAAACACCGAGGAAAAGCAACTGCCTGAATACAGAGGTTGAGGGGACATGACAGAGGATAGACTCTAAATGAACACTCTAATGCAAATACTATCAACATAGCAATGGGTTCAAATCAAGAAAACATCTAATGCCCAGTGGACTTACGCGTCGGCTATGGGGGGTGGGGGGAAGGAAAATAAAATGATCTTTAACGGAAAAAAAAAAAAGTTAACCCATGATAGTCTTTTGGGATTGGGTTTGAGGGCCTGATATTTTGGTGATATTTTTGGGAATAAGGGCGTTTTGCTCTTACATTACTTCTTTTGAGACTAGGAGGAATAATAATCATGTCAATTCATGGGTAAGGGGCATTGATGAAAGAGGTCATGCAAGGGGGATAGAGTGGGCAGTCACATCTTGCCAAGGACCACTCTGTGGTCTCCCCAGCTACCACGCGTGACTCTGTCAAGGCATTGTGGACTGATGGCCCCCAGCACTCTCTCACCCCTTTATTCTTTTTAGAGATAATCCCAACACACTTGACTCACACTCTGTCTATCTAGACTCCTTCTAACTACCCTAATAATGATAAAGTTCTTTTTTTTTTTAAACCCTTACCTTCTGTCTTGGAGTACTCCAAGGCAGAAAAGCGGTAAGGGCTAAGCAATGGGGGTCAAGTGACTTGCCCAGGGTCACACAGCTGGAAAGTGTCTGAGGCCAGATTTGAACCCAGGACCTCCCATTTCTAGGCCTGGCTCTCAATCCACTGAGCTACCCAGCTGCCCCCAATGATAAAGTTCTTAGGAGTTACATGTAGCATCTTCCCATATAGGAATATAAAAAAGTTTAATTTTATTGTCTCTTATGATTACTTTTGCATGTTTACCTTTTTATGCTTCTCTTAAGTCTTGGTTTTGAATGTCAAATTTTCTTTTTTTCTTTCCTTTTCCATTATTATTGGTCAAAAGAACACTCAAGTTTATTTCAGATGTAACAAAAATATCTTATTTTAAAATGCCAATTAAGTTCACCAAGTAAACAGCCATTTACGTATATTTTAAAAGTTAATTCTCTTGAGGGTGAGGTGGATGGCTCAGTAGATTAGAGCCAAGCCCACAGATGGAAGGTCCTGAGTTCAAATGTGACCTAAGACTCCGTGTAACCCTGAGAAAGTCACTTGATCCCCATTGCCTAGCCCTTATTGCTCTTCTGCCTTGGAATCATTACATACTATTGATTCTAAGACAGAAGGTAAGGGATTATTTTTTTAAATTTTTTTTAATTTAGTCAATTTAGAACATTATTCTTTGGTGACAAGAATCATATTCTATCCCACCCTCCCCTACCCCAACTCTTCCCGTAGCCCAAGCACAATTCCACTGGGTATTACATGTGACCTTGATCAGAACCTATTTCCATGTTGTTGATGTTTGCACTAGGAAGTTCATTTAGAGTCTATATCCCCAATCATATCCCCCTTGACCCATGTAGTCAAGCAGTTGTTTTTCTTCAGTGTTTCTACTTCCACAGTTTTTCCTCTGAATGTGGATAGTGTTCTTTCTCATAAGTCCCTCCGGGTTATTCAGGATCACTGCACTACAACTAAAGAAGAAGTCCATTACATTCAATTGTACCACAGTGTGTCAGTCTTTGTATACAATGTTCTCCTGGTTCTGCTCCTCTCACTCTGCATCAATTCCTGGAGGTCATTCTAGTTCCCATGGAATTCCTCCAGTTTATTATTCTTTTGAGCACAATAGTATTCCATCACCAACATATACCACAATTTGTTCAGCCATTCCCCAATTAAAGGGCATCCCCTCATTTTCCAATTTTTTGCTACCACAAAGAGCGCAGCTATGAATATTCTTGTACATGTCTTTTTCCTTATTATCTCTTTGGGGCATAAGCCCAGCAGTGCTATAGCTGGGTCAAAGGGAAAACAGTCTTTTAGTGCCCATTGGGCATAGTTCCAAAATGACCTTCAGTATGGTTGATCAATTCACAACTCTACCAGCAATGCATTAATGTCCCAACTTTGCCAAATCCCCTGCAGCATTCATTACTTTCCTTTGCTGTCATGTTAGCCAATCTGCTAGGTATGAGGTGATACCTCAGAGTTGTTTTGATTCGCATCTCCCTGATTATAAGAAATTTAGAACACTTTTTCATGTGCTTATTAATAGTTTTGATTTTTTTAACTGAAAATTATGTATTCATCTCCCTTGCCCATTTATCAATTTGAGAATGGCTTGATTTTTTTGTACAATTGGTTTAGTTCTTTATAAATTTGAGTAATTAGACCTTTGTCAGAGGTTTTTTTATGAAGATTTCCCGCCCCCCCCAATTTGTTGCTTCCCTTCTAATTTTGGTTGCATTGGTTTTGTTTGTACAAAACTTTTTTAATTTGATGTAAAATTATTTATTTTAGGTTTTGTGATTTTTTTCTAACTCTTGCTTGGTTTTAAAACCTTTTCTTTCCCAAAGATCTGACATGTATACTATTCTGTGTTCACATAATTTACTTATGGTTTCCTTCTTTATGTTTAGGTCATTCACCCATTTTGAGTTTATCTTGGTGTAGGGTATGAGGTGTTAATTCAAAACTAATCTCTCCCATACTGTCTTCCAATTTTCTCAACATTTTTTTTATCAAATAGTGGATTTTGGTCCAAAAAGCTAGGATCTTTGGGCTTATCATGGACTGCCTTGCTGAGGTCACTTACCCCAAGTCTATTCCATTGATCCTCCTTTCTGTCTTGTAGCCATCACCATATTGTTTTGATGACCACTGCTCTATAGTATAGTTTGAGATCTGGTACTGCAAGGCCACCTTCCTTCACACTTTTTTTTTCATTATTTCCCTGCATATCTTTGATCTTTTGTTCATCCAAATGAACTTTGTTATGTTTTTTTCTAATTCAGTAAAAAAATATTTTGGCAGTTTTATGGGTATGGCACTAAATAAGTAGATTAGTTTGGTTAGGATAGTCATTTTGATTATGTTAGCTCGTCCGACCCATGAGCAATCAGTGTTTTTTAAATTGTTTAGATCTAGTTTTAATTGTGTGGAGAGTGTTCTGTAGTTGTGTTCATATAGTTCCTGTGTTTGTATAGGTAGATTGATTCCCAAGCATTTTATGTTATCTAGGGTGATTTTAAATGGAATTTCTTTTTCTAATTCTTGCTGCTGAGGTGTGTTGGAAATATAAAGAAATGTTGACAACTTATGTATGTTTATTCTGTATCCTGCTACTTTGATAAAAATGTTGATTATTTCAACTAACTTTTCTTTAAGTAGACCATCATATCATCTGCAAAGAGTGATAGCTTGGTCTCCTCATTGCATATTCTAATACCTTCAATTTCTTTTTCTTCTTTAATTGCTACTGCTAGTGTTTCTAGTACAATTTAAATAATAAAGGTGATAGTGGGCATCCTTGTTTCACTCCTGATCTTATTGGAATGAACCTAGTTTATCCCTATTGCAGATGATGTTTGCTGATGGTTTTGATATATACTGTTTATTATTTTTAGGAAAGGACCTTCTGGTCTTATACTTTCTAGTGTTTTCAATAGGAATGAGTGTTGTATTTTGTCAAAGGCTTTTGTTGTTTCTATTGAGATAATCATGTCATTTTTGTTGGTTTGAGTGTTGATATGGTCAATTATGTGGATGGTTTTCCTAATATTGAACCATTCTTGCATTCCTGGTATAAATCTCAACTGGTCATAATGAATAACCCTTGTGGTCACTTGCTGGAGACTTTTTGCTAGTATTTTATTTAAGATTTTTGCATCTATGTTCACTGAGGAGATTGGACGTGTAGTTTTCTTTCTCTGTTTTTGACCTACCTGGCTTTGGAATCAGTACCATATTTGTGTCATAAAAGGAATTTGGTAGAACTCCCTCTTTGCTTATTATGTCAAATAGTTTGTATAATATTGGAATTAGTTGTTCTTTGAATGTTTGATAGAATTTACTTGGGAATCCATCAGGCCCTGGTGATTTTTTCTTTGATGGCTTGTTCAATTTCTTTTTCTGATAAGGGATTATTTAAGAATTCTATTTCTTCTTCTGTTACTCTAGGAAATTTATATTTTTGTAAATATTTATCCATGTCACCTAGATTGTCATATTTGTTGACATATTATAGGGCAAAATAGTTTTTAATGATTGCCTTAATTTCCTTATCATTGGAGGTGAGGTCTCCCTTTTCATCTATGAGACTGTTAATTTGGTTTTCCTCTTTACCTTTTTAATCAGAGTGACCAGTACTTTTTATAATTTGTTTGTTTTTTTCAAAATACCAGCTTCTAGTCTTATTTATTAGATCAATAGTTCTTTCACTTTTGATTTTATTAATTTCTCCCTTAATTTTTAGGATCTCTAATTAAGTTTTCATTTGGGGATTTTTGATTTGTTCACTTTCAAGTTTTTTTGATTTCCATGTCCAATTCATTGACCTCTGCCCTCCCTAATTTGTTAATATATTAAATCAAGGATATAAATTTCCCCCTGAGTACTGCTTTGGCTGCATCCCATAGATTTTGAAAGGATGTCTCATCATTGTCATTTTCTTCAATGAAATTGTTAATTGTTTCTATGATTTGTTCTCTAACCGATTTTGGAGAATCATATTTAATTTCCAATGAATTTTTGATTTGCCTCTCCATGTACCCTTACTGATTATCATTTTTTAATTGTATTATAATCTGAAAATGTTGTATTTATAATTTCTGCTTTTCTGCATTTGTTTGCCATGTTTTTATGCCCTAGCACATGGTCAATCTTTGTGAATATACCACGTGCTGCTGGAAAGAAGGTGTATTCCTTTTTGTCACTATTCATTTTTCTCCATAAATCTATTAACCCTAATTTTTCTAAGATTTCATTCACATCTCTTACCTCTTTCTTATTTATTTTTTGATTTGATTTATCTAAATTTGATAGTGGTAAGTTTAGGTCTCCCACTTAAATAGTTTTACTATGTATTTCCTCCTTCAATTCCACTAGTTTCTCCTTTAGAAATTTGGATGCTATACCATTTGGTGCATACATGTTGATTACTGATATTTCCTCATTGTCTATACTGCCTTTTATCAGAATGTAGTTACCTTCCCTATGCCTTTTAATCAGATCTATTTGTACTTTGTCTTTGTCAGATATCATGATTGTAACTCCTGCCTTCTTTCTGTCAGTTGAGGCCCAATAGGTCTTACTCTAACCTTTAATTCTGACTTTGTGAGTGTCTACCCACCTCAAGTGTGCTTCTTGCAGACAACATATGGTAGGATTTTGATTTCTAATCCACTCTCCTATTCGTTTTCTTTTTGTGGGTGAGTTCATCCCATTCATATTCAAAGTTATGATTTCCACTTTTGTATTCCTCAGCATTTTGATATCATCTCCTAGTTCTGTCCTTTCTTCTTTTGCTATATCCTTTTAAAGAAGTGGTTTGCTTTTAATCAGTCCCCCAATCACCTCCCTTATGCTTCTCTTTCTGGCTCCTCCCTTTTTGTTCCCTTCTTGTTTTTTTTAGGGTCTGTTAACTTCCCTCCCCCCTCTCTTTCCCTCCCTTTTTGTACTCCCTCCCCCTTAACCCCCTTAGTTTTCCCTTCTGACTTTCCCTGTAGGGTAAGAGAGAATTCAATACCCCCAATGGATCTAGATGCTCTTCCCTCTCAGAATTGATTTCACTGAGAATAAGGTTTAAGTTTAACCTATTAGCACTTTCTTCCTCTCTGTCTTATAAGAGTATTCTTTACCTCCCCTTCCCTTGCGTATCTTTGTGTGATAAAGATTATCTTATTTATTTTATTTCTTCAAGTATCTCTTGGTGCCATCTTCGATTCCCCTTCCATTTTTCTTTTTTTGCATATCATCTTATAGCACTTATTACCCCAATCTCTTCCTGTGAATGATTCCTCTAATTACTATAATAGTGAATATAATTTTGAGAGTTACAAATAACATTTTCTCCATATACTAATATAAATAATTTGATCTTATTGAAGCCCTTAAAGAAGAAAGTTTGAATAAATAACATTCCCCCCTTTCCCTCTCTTTCTTATTTACCTTTTCATCTTTCTCTTAATCTTTGTGTTTGTATATCAAACTTTCCATTTAGTTCTGGTCTATTCTTTAGGAATATTTGAAAATCTTCTATTTTGTTGAATATCCATACTTTCCATGGAAGTATATAGTCAGTTTTGATGGATAGGTGATCCTTGGTTGAAGACCCAATTCTCTTGCCTTTGTGAATAACATATTCTAAGCCTTGTAGTCCTTTAGTGTGGAAGCTGCCAGATCTTGCATAATCCTGATTAGTACTCCTTTGTATGTGAATTGTCTCTTTTTGGCTTCTTATAAAATTTTCTCTCCTTAGCTTGGAAGCTCTTGAATTTGGCAATTATGTTCCTGGGAGTTGTCTTTTGAGGATTTAGTGTAGAGGGTGTTCTATAAACTGTTTCAATGTCTATTTTTGCCCCCTTGCTCAAGAACATCAAGGCAATTTTCTTGGATAATTTCTTGTAGTAAAATGTCAAGATTTCTGTTTATTTCTGGGTTTTCAGGTAGACCAATGATTCTCAAATTGTCTCTGTGCTCTGTTTTCCTGATTTTTCATCTTTTCAGTGAGATATTTTATGTTTTCTTCTATTTTGTCAGACTTTTGACTTTGCTTTATTAATTCTTGCTGTTTTGTAAGATCATTGGATTCCAATTGCCTAATTCTGGTCTTTATGGACTGGTTGTCCTTTTCAATTTGGTCTATCCTGCTTTTTGTGGCTTCAAGCTGTTTCTCCAATTGGGAGTTCTTGTCCTTTAAACTCTTATTTTCTTTTTGAACTATTTCCTACTTTTCTTGACAGAAGGCTTCCATCTTTTTGATAAGCCCCAATTTCAATTCTTCAAGAGGTTGTGGACTATTTCCATTTTTTGGAAGGTTTTGGTGCCTTTATTTGTATTTCCTCTGTAGCTTGGATTTTTCCTCCATAAAAATTATCCAGGTTCAACCCCTTCTTATTGTTTTTCTTGGTGTTGGAAAGTTGTTGTTCCTGGGAACTGTTTGTCATAACTGTGATGGTTTTTACTTCCCTTTCCAGTTAGAAATCTGAGTGAGATTGGCAGGCTTTCTGTTTATGGAGCTAAGGAGGAAGGATTTTGGCTGAGGCTAGTTCTCGAGTCTCTGCAGCTTCTGCTGTTTGCTGCCTCTCTTTGTGTTATCTCCCTGCCAGCGCCCATGGTCTGCCCTCCTCGGTCTGCCCTCCTCAGCCTGCTGGGGCCTCAGGTCTAGTTGCACTCAGAGGTAGGTCACTGGTGGCCTCAGATAGGTGCCAAGAACCCAGAGGTGCCCCTCACTCACTGCAGAGGTGCCTCTCATTCTCTCACTGATTCTAACATGTCCTGGCTCTGGCTCCATAGGTGTGGTGGGGGAGGGTGGATCAGCTCGCAGTTTAGTGGATGCTTTTTCACCCTCTTATGGTGTGGAAATGCCCAAATCCCAGGTACATTCAATGTTGCACCCTACTGTAGAGTCCCTTTGTTCATATGAATTTGGTTTTGTTCTTTTTTTTTTTTGGCTTTTGAGGTAGTCTGTATTGGTAGCTGGTGAGGAGAGGAAGAGTTCTGCATCTAGACTGCCACCATGTTTATCCGGAAGTCCTAAATGTCAAAATTTCAATTCAGCTCTGGTCTTTTCATCAGGAATATTTGAAAGTCCTCTTATTTCATTCAATTTCCATTTTTACTCCCTGAAAGATTGTATGTATTGTGTCTTAGAAGAAATGCTGCTTAATTACTTTTAAACACTTTAAATAAACTGAGGGCTAATAGGTGTGTTCCTAAGCAAAGAAAGCACAGATTCAATTAATAGATGAGAACCATTTATATTTTGTATATGCAAATAGAATTTTGCTAACATCTTTTTTAAAAAATATTGGAAACAGTTGATATTGTTAAGTTAAATAATCCCTTGCTGGATTGTTTATGTTATTAATTTGTTCAGCAGCTACTCTTTTTAGAGATGGTGGAAAACAGATTTACATTAAGTTCCATTTTCTCATATAAACTATGAGAGGCCCAGGTTTTTTGGTACATTTATAAAAATTTCAATGTCTTATTGTTTCCAGAATCTGTGCTCCATACAGTTATTTATCCCAAATGATGATGGACAAAAAAACAGGAATTTAAAAATGCCCCATATCACTCTGAAGAAGAATATGAATTTAATTACAAAGTTTTGCTATTAACAATAAGAATAATACTAGCTATAGATCATAGTAGTATATCTTTTAAATTACACAAGTATGTCAAAGAAATCATTATGTATAATCTCTGGCCTTGAGGCTTTGTCAGAATGAAAAAATTATGGTTGTCAGTTACACATTAAGAATGTGTAGTGTGTAAAAAAATTGTGATAAATGAAAAAAAGCTCATCTTTTGTAGGAAGCCTTTCTCTGCTCCCCTTAATGCTAATGTGTTCCCTCGGAGATTATATCCAATTTATTCTGTATATATCTTGGTCATACATAGAAGCTTGCATGTTGTCTTCCTCAGAGAACTCCTGGAGAACAAGAACAATTTTTGCATTTCTTTGTATTCCAATTCCAGTACAGGTTCTGGCACATAGTAGGTCCTTAATAAATGCTTGTTGACTTGAAAAATGATTACTAGAAATAGAAATGTGTTGAAAGCAATAAATTTATATAACTTCATTTAAAATAATTATAAAGATCTCTAATTCTTTGGGAAATGAATTATGCAGCTCATTGATTGAGTGGCCTTGGGCAAATCACTGTTCCCTCATCTGGAAAATGGGGATAATGTTCTCTGATTTTTAAGGCTGATCATAGGGTCAAATAGGATAATATTTGCAAAATGCTCAGTAATTTTTAAAGAACTATAAAAATGCTTCTGCTGCCAACACTGATGATGATGATGATCTCAAGAAAAGATTTTCTGCATGGCATATTATAGACCCTCTTCACTATTACTTCCCAATTCTATCTGGAACTAAGAGGTAACATCCCTAGAGTTATAGTTATAACTACTTTCCCCCTAAATATTCTAGAAGTGATCCTGAGGCCTAGGGTGGAGGATGAAGGAAGAGTACAGGACTCTAGTATTATTTCTTCCAAGCCCCTGCCTAGTGTTTTTTCCCCTAATATCATTTAACTAATGATACTACCTAAATGTCATTCAATCAGTTAACCTTGATTAGCTTCAAAAAAGGCATATTCACTGAAGAATGATAGCAAGGGTCAAAATACATTTCCCCAAAATTCTAGGACATATTCTCCAAGAAATAAATACAGAGTCTAGAAGAAAGTGGAATGGAAAGAGTCACCCCATAGCTCCTAGTTGGATAGAAATCTTTTCCCCTCTTATGAAGTTCTTAATTAAGTTTCCCTGAAGTTTCTATGCTGTCTATCAGGAAATTTAGTTTTGGCATCACCACTCTTATATTTAAATATTGTAATTTCCATTGTTATATGAAGTTCTAGTTTGGTAAAACAGGCTTTCACTAAAAGTAAGTCCAATAGTTGGGTAAGAAAAATGATTTAAGATGTCTAATATTAATCAAAAGGAATTTTTTTCTAAGGGTAATTATTGGGGGAAGCTAGGTGGCTCAGTCAATTGAGAGCCAAGCTTAAAGATGAGGTACGGGGTTCAAATCTGACTTCAGAAACTTCCTACCTATGTGATCCTGGTCAGGTCTCTTAACCCCTATTGCCTGTCCCTTACCATTCTTCTGCTTTGGAACCACTACCCAGTATTGATTCTAAAACAAAAGGTAAGAGTTTAAAGAAAAAAGTCAGCATTTTTCTAAGAGTATTTTTCTAAGAGATTTATTTATTTAATTCTACTCCTTACTTGAAGTGAGTGATAAGATGTCCAATCAATCTATTTCAAATGTGAGTATTGAACAGTGTGAAAAATCTTTGAAAACTATTTGATCAAGTGGTTGGGAGACTTTATTATACCCTCTGAGGGCTGCATAAAAATCAAGTTAGTTGGATTGGGAAAATTCTAGAAACTGGAGGAGTATGGCATCCTAGCTGAAATCTCTGTGAAAAAAACTTCCTGAGTGAGAGAGAGTAGAGAATTGAAGAACCAAAACTCAAAAGTTCTGTAGGTAGTGAAAGGCAGAGGTAGCATTTGAAACAAGGTCATCTGATTCTGTCTTTCAGTCAAGTTAATAAACATTCAATTATGCACTTACTATAGCAGTGCCAGACACTAGGTTAAGTAGTGGTGATAGAAAGAAAGTCACAGTCTGTCTTTGAAAGATTTCATAGGATAATGAAGAAGACAATACGTAAATAACTATATGGGCAAGATAGGATAAATTGGAAATAATATCAGAGGGAAAGCACTTGGAGTAAGGGTGACAAGGAAAGCTATTTTGTAGAAGGTGAAATTTTACCTGAGACTTGAAAGAATCTAGGGAAGCTAGGAATGGGAGAAGAGAAAGGAGAGAATTTCAGGCATAGTGGACCATATGGGAGTAGTATCTTGTGCTAGGGGGTCAAATGTCACAGGTTATCAAAATATATGGACAGAAGTAACATGTAAGAAGACAGAAAAAAAATAAGAAGTGACCAAATTGTGAAGGACTTTTATTACCAAACAAAGGACTTTACGTTTGCTCCTGGAGGTGATAAGAATCCACTGGAGTAAGGGAATGGAGAGAGTTATAGTCAGTTGTATTTTATGAAGATCACTTTGACAGCAGAGTTTAAGATAGATTGGAGTGGGCAAAGACATGAGATAGGGAGACTAGCCAACGGGCCTTTGCAATAGTCCAGGTCTGAGGTGATGAAGGCTTGTACCAAGGTGGTGGCAATATCAGAGAGAAGATGAATCTTCTGATTCCTATCTGAGTGACTAAATTATCCCTTCTATAGTTTCTCTGGTTTGGTCCATTTCTTGTATTGAGGGACCTCTTGTAAATCTTATATCATTTCATTAGCACTTGGCCATGAAAAAAAAAAAGATGAAAATGCTAGGCAAAGACATGTGTAGGGATGTAGCAATGTACAGTTCATTGAAACTTTTATCCATTGTAATTCGTACTGTACTATACTAGAAAGAGCATTGGCTTGGAAGTCAGAGCTTTTCAGTAACTAAATGATCCTGGGAAAATCACTTAGCTGTGCCAAGTTTCACTTTCCTCATCTACAAAATGAGGATCTTGGACTAGTTGATATGCAAGGTCACCCAGAGTTTGAACATTCTGTGATAATATGTAAATTGTGATTCAGATGAGTTTCTATGAGGTGAAAAAAATCAGAAACTGATTAGCGAGAGATAGACAAGCTATTGAAGCACCAAACATAATCATATAGAAGCAGCAGAGAAAATTGGATCAAATGTATGTGACTAGCTATAGTGTCGTGGAATGTCTTTTGTGTTATAATATTATATTAGTTTTCCCTAGGCCTGGGGGTGCTAATATGACTTTCTATATGTGTTCCCCTCCATTTGTTGAACATTTAAAAATCCCCTGGCCAGATGATACTTAACGGCATGTCATGTGGTTATAACATGAATACCAATAAATATATAATAATCACATGACAACCAGTTTTGAACTGTGTTTGGCCCAGGTTCAAAGAAGCATCATAAAAGACATTCTGAACCTCTATTCCAGATGAATGTTTTATCTATTTGATAGGTCAGAAAAAAGGAGGACTAGTGATTACTCCTATAGTCCATGGCAATAGACCTCTGGCACCAGTGAGCATGAACAAAATGGCATCCTCACCTTGTCTTACTGTAATGAGTTTACATTCTTTCAAGATTATAAGCTTAAGGGGCAGCTGGGTAGGTCAGTTGATTGAGAGACACGCCTAGAGATGGGAAGTACTAGGTTCAAATCTGGCCTCAGATACTTCCTAGCTTGTGACCCTGGGAAAGTCACTTAACCCCCATTGCCATGCCCTTACTGCTCTTCTGCCTTGGAACCAATACACAGTATTGATTGTAAGACAGAAGGTAAGTGTTTAAAAATAATTTTAAAAAGAGTATGAGCTTTGACAACCTTGAGCATAATAGGTAAATTGAAGAAGTCACTGCCAATGTGAAATACTATGCTTCCTGATATGCTAACAATATATATTAAAAATCAATAGGTCCTTGAGACAGTATCTGGGAGGATGGCACCCAAATAACACCATCTTTCTGGGGCCCTCAAAATTAAAGGTTACATTGATCCTTCTATGACTATTCCCAGGAGATAGACAGACAGACAGAGACAGAGACAGATAGAGGAAGAGAGAGAAAAAGAAAGAGAGGGAGAAAGAAAGAATGAGAGAAAAAAAGAGAGGGGGGAGAGACAGAGACAGAGAGACAGAAAGACATAGAGGAAGAGAGAGAAAAAAAGGAAGAGAAAGAGTAAAAAAGAAGAGAGAGAAAGGAAGGAAGGAAGGAAGGAAGGAAGGAAGGAAGGAAGGAAGGAAGGAAGGAAGGAAGGAAGGAAGGAAAGAAGGAAGGAAGGAAGGAAGGAAGGAAGGAAGGAAGGAAGGAAGGAACAAAGGAAAGAAGAGTGTGCAACTCCTGGAGAGTATCTTAAGTTATCTGAACCTAATATGAACTTGTTGGTTTTAGCTAGAATTATGTGTAACTCAAACAGAAATAGGGTTCTCTACCTATATATAAGTATCCTTGAAGCCGCACATTGGCTTAGATCATTAGACATGTTTGTATATTTATTTTTAATTAATACTTCAACACATTAAATGAAACAGAAACTCCATTTTAACTTGGTTCAGACCAGTATGCTGTGGGTCCCATATAGCCAGCCTATGGATGCATGTTTGACACCTCTGTTGTAACACATCATTCTTTTAGATTTCTGACCTCCTTGGTGTAATTCAGGGAAAGAAATTTCTTAGGGGGAATTGGAGAGGCACAGAGAGTATATATGGGCACAGGGTGTCACAGGGGAGGTGTGAGATGCATATGACAACAAACACATTTAACACTGGTTCTTATCAAGCTAGAAAAAAAAAATAATGGTAGCAGGTATGTACATAAATGTTAAAAGGTATTTTTGATGATAACTTCCAAAAGGCAAGTTAGTTACCTGTTATAATTTTTATTCAATTTTTATTTCTTAAAAATTAGTTTCTCTCTTTGCCTGTGGTATAAAAGATTGACAGAAACTGATCTGACCTTCTAATACTTTCATACAGATTGTGTTTTTGCTTTTCAAAAAGTGGGTATGTCTCAGGTTTTAAAAGCTGAGCAGATTCAAATATGCTGCCTCAGCTGATAAAAGGTTTAGAAACAACCCTTTTACTATTAGCACCTTACTAAAGTAAATGCAGCTTTACTATCAGACACCAAATCAGTTTCTACTTGACATTTAAAGGGTTTGGACAACAAGAAGGAAAGGTTGAGGAATTACATACCTGATAGGTATACTTAGCAAGCCACTTTCCAGACCTTTAAAACCTGGTACAGAAGATAGTAATTACTGCTGTCTGATGAAATTGGAAACATCTGTGTAAAGGATACTGTCAAGGACAGAGAAGGAAACAGGGCTTCTTCTACAGAGATTAAACCATTTTTTAAGATGAAAAATATTTGATAATATATATATTTATACATATATATATATATTGCCCCATTGCAATGCTCTCTCCATCAGTTTGATCTCCTACAAGTCAGCTCTTTTATGCCTTATGTTTCTATATGTGAATAGTGTAAGATAACTCAAGTCCTTAGTAATCCACCTATGTATTTTTATTTTTATTGTTTCTATATAAGCATGTCAGAGTTGAATCCAATATGGCACAGTGGAAAGGACCTTGACTCGAGTGTCAGACAACCTGAGTTTGAATCCCAACTCATGTATACACAGTCCTTGTAAACTTTGAGAATCTTCATCCCAACTCACATTCACATTAATGAGTCAGAACCTGGAGAAGGCTAAATCACTCATCTTCATTCCAAAGGTGTCTCTCTAGGGGTCAGGGGATTTTTATTAATTCTCTCAGCTTGAGCCCTTATCCAATGTGTTCTCCCCAACATTAATCATCAGTTATTAATGCCTCAGTTTTATTCAATCAATTTGTTTACATAGGAATATTTAATAAAAAGGCATAGAAAGAATGGAAATAGGATCATCATGTTTATTCAATACTAGCTAACATTTAGTTCTCTGCATTGTATAGCTAATTTGTTCCACTAATCAATCTTTATAGTTTTTAGTCAGTGCTAACCTGCTTTGAGAATTATTGTTTTGTAGTATAGTTTGATATCTGGCACTGCTAGATTCCCTTTGTTCCTATTTTTTTTTAAATTTCACTTTAAATTCTTAACCTGTTTTGTTTCCATATGAATTTTGTTATTTCTAGTTCTATAAAAAATCTTTATGTAATTTGATTGATTAGTTATTGTCACTTATACTTGCTCTACTCATAAGCAATTAATATTTTTGCATTTATTTAGGTCTGTATTTCTATAAACAATGGTAGTTGCATTTTTATAGCCTTTGTAGATATCTTGGAAGATAGACTCAAGTATTTTAAATATTCTGTTGTAATTTTAAATGGAATTTCTCTTTCTATCTCTTCCTGCTGGGTTTCAATGATACTATATAGAAATGGCAATGATTTGTATATATTTGTTTTCTATTCTACAAGTTTTTTGAAGTTATTTTTTCACGAGGTTCACTTCTAACTCCTGGCCTCTGATGTGGAACAGGAGCACATTCTCCTCTTCCTGATCTTCACTGGAAATTTCCTTATTTCATGCAGGTACTCCATATTGATTTCAGATAAGTTTCTTATATTAAGCAATATCTAATGTCTCCTTGTGTGTGATATCTAGGTGTTATTTACTAACCAAATATGGTAATGAAAGGTCTGGCAGAGCTAAGTGTGTCCAGTCTGAATGAAGTCACCCAAAGGGACCAAAGCTGGAAGGATGGAAACCTGCTGTACTTAGGCTGAGGTCCTGGTGTCCACCTTGGTTTTAACCCTTTCATTGTTGCCTTTGTGCTCTCATATACATGTACCAGGATGTTTCATTTTAGACCTTGACCTTCCTTTGTGTGAATTAAAATATACTATAACGAAGCAGTAATTTTATGCATTTTTTTAGCTATTTGGTTCATTTATAACATTTATATAGGGATAGGGATTTAAAGTTTTTCAAAGCAATATATGTGTCTGTTATCTCACTGATCCTCACAGCAACCCTGTGAGTTAAGATGTTATTTTTTCCCCATTTAACAGATAAGGAAACTGAGGCTGAAGGAAGTTAAGTGATTTGACAAAGGTAACATAATAATACCTGAGATGGAATTTGAACTCAGTTCTTCCTGATTCTAAGTCTAGTGTGGAATACACTATACTAAACTGCTCCAATAACATAACATTTTCTCTAGACCCATAATTGCTGTTAAGAACAGGTAGAGGGTCTTTCAAGCTCTAGGCTATTATCCAGTGATTCTAAATCTTAATTCAATGAAATACTTTGTAAGTCTTATGAACAAGATAAATTTACAATAACCTTAAATTTAAAATCATGTCATTTTGGACCTTGAAAGGAAGATGATCTCAAAATCAAGGATCAATGAAAATATTCTATAATTTCCAAAAAGGTAGTTCTCTGAGTTCAAGTATCTCTGATAATGCAATGCATTATTTGTACCTTGGATGATGTCATTGTTAAGAATTACAGACTTGGACAGAATAAGACTAAAGCTCAATACCCAGTTCTAACACTTCCTAGCTGTGTGATTATGAACAAATCTCTTAAACTCTCAGAGCCTCAATCTCCTTGTCTGTAAAATGAAGATAATAATATGCAGAGTACTTAACTCACAGGGTTGTTGTTTTTTTTTAATTCTCAGGAAAGACATCATATATAAAGTATTTTGAAAACTTTATTTTAAAGTGTAATATCAATTAGAATTTCCTATATGTTGTAGAAAGTAACTATTTAGAACTCAATAAGGCTTATGAATTTTTTATTTATCCAATGAACATTTAATTGCCTACTGTTTTATAGAGCATTCTACTAGTGCAGAGGGAAGTACAAAGTTCAAAGAGGTCAAGGTCTCTGCTCTTATAGAGGTTTCAGTCTAATAGAGGGATAAACCAAATATGGATGATCCTAAAGCACAATATTGTATATAAGCTAAGTGTCATGGAGAGTTGTGAGAGAAAGTGATCTCTGAAGAGACAGGGAAACAGGGTAGTATTTTTATTAGCTTCCCACAACTCTACATTAAAGTCTTATGCTAATTTCTTAAAAGTCCTAGATTCTCCAAAGACTGTACCACCAAATTTAAAATTAAATCAGGTTTTTTTTAAGCTGCCAAGCTTCTAGTATAAGGGTCTGCAATCTATATTTCTACTGTTTAAAGACCAGCCTAGCTTAGTTTCCCAAAAAGCTTTGCAACAGAAAGTGAGATATTGGATGATTTTTTTTATTATTATTATTTTGCCATGGTCACTCATGAAATAGGTTAAAAAAAAGTCGTCTTTGGTCCTACATGGTCCTTTGGTTTCTATAGTGACAGGGATGGTACAGCAAGAAGGGGAGCAGAGTTTACTAAGGAGCTGTATGTATTTCCCCAAAGCCTATAAGCACAGTACAGGTATTCCCTATTTTTTATTATCAGATTCCTATGATCTAGTTAAGAAACAGATTAACTAGCTTCTTTGAAAAAAAAATCAAAATTATGTCCAAAAAAAGGTGGGAAAAAATCTATTTTATAATTGCTACATCATAGGCAACCAGAATAACAACTTCTTCCATTCAAATAGTTTTATTCTTTGGAAAAAAAAAACAGAAAAAAGCATGAAAATATCATTTTTTAAAAGCTTGTCAAAGACAAATCATGTGTGCTTAATGAGAACAAAGTTAAGAAATGAAATCTCTTTAAATGTTAACTGTAATGTTAAAATATTAAGGTCTTAAATCAAGTGACTGAGGGCATAAGTCAAAAAAACTCATTTTCAACTTATTCGCATGCAGTTATGTGATGTCCACAAATAGTATCCAGAATTAAGATCTGAAAAATGATTAAGCAGTCAAAGAATATAAGAATGCTGGCAAAATCTAGATGAGAAATAAGATAAAGCTGGGCAGAATGTAGTATAATTAGAGGATGATTATATTCCCCCAGAAGTCTGTGTAAAAAAGAAAAAAGAAAGCTAAAAGCTTAAACTGTTTGCTTTCATGCTATCAAATGAAAGACTTCAGATTAAGAGACTGAGATGGAATTCAGTATATACATCTCAACACACATATGTATACATATATATTCAGAAATGCAGATATGTGCTTAGATGTAGGGGAAGGGAAGAATTGAAAAGGGAATTTGTCATAAGACTTTGTAGAAACTTTCAAAAAGATGCTATAATTGTTTTGTAGCAAATAGAGGCCTAGAGTAGTTCTTGATACCTATTTTATTATTATTGTTCACTCATTTTTCAGTCATTTCTGACTCTTAATGACCCTATTTGGAGCTTTTTTGGGGCAAAGATACTAGAGTAGTTTGCCATTCCCTTTTCTAGTTCATTTTTTAGATGAGGAGACTGAAGGAGATGGGGTTAAATGACTTGGCCAGGGTCACATAGCTAGAAAGTGTCCAAGGTTGGATTTGAGTTCAGGAAGATAAGTCTTCCTGATTTCAAACCTGACACTCTCCAGTCACTGAACCACTTGGTTGCCTGATTTGCAATATATTCTAATGCTTAATTTATTTAAATTTAAATAATGAGGTAAATGATAAGTGCTTGGTATACAAAGACACAAATATATAGTCTCTCCCCACAAAGAGTTTACATTCTATTGAGATGATATAACTTGTCCACAGATTTGACTCAATACAAGGGAATTTCGGGAAGGAAAGGACACTAAGAATTAGATGGTGCAGTCAGTGCCTTGGTGAACTTGGAGCTGACTTTCTGAGAGGTTGGAGATGAGGAGAAAAGGAGTTTCAGGACTTGAGGTCTGGAAGAATGGCTTGTTCAATGCACAATGATAAGAGATGGAATGATAAATCCAGGGAACTGCTAGTTGTCTGGTTTTGCTGAAATACAGACCTTATATCATAGCATGAAATAAGGCAGAAAACATTGGCTGAGGCAAGATTGGGAAAGGGCTATAAATGCCAGGCTGAGGAATCGGTATTTTATTCCAGAAGCCACAGGGAACCCCTGAAGGTTTCTGAGTGGGGAGGGGAGGGCTTAGGTCTAGACACAAGCCTTAGGAAGATTAATTTCATGTGCCTATGGCCTAGGAAGATTAATTTGGCAGCTTTGTGGAAGAAGAATTAGAGAAAGGGGAGACTAGAATCAAGGAGACAAAGTACTTGGCTATTATAATAGCCCAGGTTAGAGGTAATGGGACGACTGGTCCTATGATTTCCTTGATATGGGAGAACTGGAGGAGGACTTTCATCCACTATTGGAGATCAGCACCTTCTCTTTAATTTATTTAAGAGTCACCTAACACATCTAGAGGTTAAGTGATTTGCTCAGTTGAATAGACAATATGTGTGGAAGAGGAGATTTGAACCCAAGGTTTCCTGATTTTGAGGGCAGTTCTTTACTATGCCATAGTGTCTATGGTGAGATAAAGCGGGCATGACCAAAGGTATTTTCACCTTTTGCAATTCTGCATAAAACTCTATTGGATCCAAGTCTGGGTTAAAAATAGGTGCCTGGAGACCCAAGGCCTTTGGAATGTTCTGACATCTAAAGTAAATGTGCCCCCCTGTGTCTGACTGCCTCCAGTAGAAAGATGGCAGTGCATTCATCCTTTTCATAAACTATGGCATACTGGAAAAAAGCACTGAATTGGGAAATAGGAGACCTGAGTTCCAATGGTAGTTTTGGCAGTAACTGGTTATGTGCCTTTAGATAAATCATTTAATTTCTCTGGACCTCAAAACAAGAGCCATCATTTCATCCAGTGCTAGCACAGGGCTCAGGGCTTAGCATGGAGCCTGGGACACAGTAGGTGCTTAATAAATGTTTGACTGATAGATGAATTTGAAATGAGTGATCTCTCTCTCTCTCTCTCTCTCTCTCTCTCTCTCTCTCTCTGCCTCTCTCTTTCTCTCTCTCTCTCTCACTCTCTCTCTCTTTCTCTCTCTCTCTCTCTCTTTCTCTCTCTTAAACTCTTACCTTCTCTCTTAGAATCAATACAATGTATTAGTTTCAAGGCAGAAGACAGGCAGGGGGCAATGGAAGTTAAGGGAGTTGGACAACATCACACAGCTAGGAAGTATCTAAGGTCATATTTGAATTCAGAACTTTCCATCTCCAGACCTGGCTCTCTATCCAATCAGCCACCTTTGCTGCCCCAAAGTCCTGCTATATTAATGATAATGGACTTTAACTATCCATAATACTGATGATAATAATAGCTGGCATTTAATAGCTGCCCCCAATTGAGTGATCTCTTTAGGTCCCTTCCTGCCTTAATATCCTATGATTTAGTTCAATTCAAATCAACAAATATTTTAACATCCTTTTTATATGCCATTTTATTCTAGGTGGTAGGTACTCTGTGATTCATAAACTTGGAGGCATTAAACACAACTTTTCTTTCAGTAAAGCCAATTGGTTAGAATTGAGGGCTGATAAAAAAAGAATTATATGTTTGTATTTTAAAATAGGACTTCAATTAGCTTCCAATAAACTCATTCTCCAGTGCTTCATGTCAATAAGAAAGCATCCTTGGATTCTTGAACTACATGTCATCAGAGAGCCAGTCACTAGATCCCAACTCATGAAGATCATCTAAAAAAATAACTGCAATCCCTCAATAAGGGTATATACCCATTGATTAAAATATGAGCAGAGTCACTTAAAATGGAATTAAAACACAAACTGAAAAAGATTGTTGTTATGATTTTGTAAGAGGAGATTCTTCCCCAATACCAAAGGGGAAGGAGGAGAAGGTTGGATTTTTATTATTATTATTGTTGTTATTATTAGAATAAGCTAAAATGACTGATGATTCTGTATTTAAGCCCTAACCCCACAGGAATCCCCCATGGTGATCCTAATTAAACTTTTTCGTGACTTATGGAGTCAAAATTGCTTAGGATATAATTATTCTATATTGATGTATTTTTAAATGCTTGAGATGCCTTGCATGAGTATAACCCTACCAGCTCTGGATCACTTAGAAACAACCTGAAAATGTGTAAGTGGAGAAGTTGCCTTAGATTATCTGGTGTGCTGTAGTTTCATCTTTCAAAACCAGAGCCAATATTGAGACACAGGAGCCAATGAGGCATCAAATACACAAGCATCTCCAGCATCCTTTGTCTGCTATTAAGTTGGATATGTAATCTGACTTCCAAAAAAGTCTGACTGCATTAAGGCATTTGAGACATTTTGTTTACATGCACAAATATACATATATGTACCTGTGATATAAAAAATATGTCTGAGTGTATATGTGTGTACAGATGCACATATTAATTAGGTAAGTGGATATACATAGGCATTAGGTGATAAGTATATAGGTATATATATATATATGTATATGTAGGTATTTTTAAATTCCATTTCAATACTGGGTATATGGTTGATACAGATTAATCACTTAACAAATTTTTATTAATTATGGAAGTTTGTATACTTGTATATGTGTATATATGAATTCTTTTATATTTATATGCTGTTGTTCTATTATTTCAATCATGTCTAATTCTTCAAGACCCCACTTGCAGTTTTCATGGTAAAGATATGAAGTAGTTTTCCATTTCCTTCTCCAGCCCATTTTATAGATGAGAAACTGAGGCAAACAGGGTTCAATGACTTGCCCAGGGTCCCACAGCTAGTAAGTGTCTGAGGCCAGATTTGAACTCAGGAAGAGGTGTCTTCCTGAATCCAGGCCTGACACTATCCCCTGCATCATATAGTTGTCCATATCTATTTTTATACAGTTGTAGTGAAAAGTACTTATTCAGACCCCCATCCTATTCTCCAAACCAAATTGATGTTTCATTTTGTTTAAATACATGCTCTTAATTAATTCTTTATAAACATGTTACCATAAACCACAGATTTTTGAGAACTTATAAGGTAACTTAGAGGTCATCTTGGTTTCCAGAACTCTTTCCCCAACTCCCATTTGACAGTTAATGTAGCCAAGGCACAGATCACTTAAATGTGTTTCCCAACATCCTTGGTGCCTTATCACGTAGGCAACAAGTGGCAGAGTGATGATTTGATGTTCTTTGATGCCCAGTTCAGCACTCTATCCACTACACCATGAACTAGATTTTCTCTTTACCTAATAATCAATGAATAGTGCTAATAGCAGGCTGGAAAAATCTCAATTAGGTGTTCTGCTCAGGACAGAATACACTAAACAAATCAATATATTTAGGGTGTTACAAAGCTAGTTTCTCCTCCCCCAACTTCCAGAGGAGGACAGCAGAAGCCTTATAGAATAAAATGTTGTAGAGAAGCATTGAGAGAATTGTTGTCTTGTTTCTAAGGAAGAAAGAAAGAGCAATGGATTAGAAACTTGCTAATTGCAGTGATTATTATAACTGTTATTATTTTCTTTCTTAAATTGGAAGACCTTTTGAATCACCAACTTCCTTTCTATAGTCTACATTTTTCACTTAAATTTAGGAAGACGCTGATGAAACACACAATAAATAGATCCAAATGAAATCAATAATCCTAAAAGGCCGACCTGTCTTTGCCACAGCTCCAATTAAAGCAGCGCAGTAAAAAGCAAAACTGACATTGATTTTCTTTTCTCTTTTAAAAAAATAGATTTTTCTTCCTTCCTCTGATAAGCAAAGGGAAGAATGTTATCCACAGGACCATTTTTCTTAGTCTGTACAAAGTGCGACCTAATGAACTCTCTCAGCTGTCTATAGGATAATGAGAAAATTTCCATGTCAATGGAATCATTATGATTTTAATGTTTGTGGGGTTTCATTCAACTTTTTATGAGAAAAGTCCTGGAAGAAAGTTAAAGAAAAGACAAAAGGAGGTAGATATTTCCAAGGATCATGAAACTTGAAGGTATATCAGTACAATGAATTTATTAAGCTTTGGGAAATGGGGGTTGGTGGGGTGGGAGATAGAAAAGATACTTAAAACCATAAGCAGGATGGAAGGGAGACCTTGGAAGTACTTCTGCTTATTTGTATGGCACTTTACAATTTTGAAAGCCCTTGTGTTCATTAGTCCAGAGAGTCTCATCAAGACTAGGCAAGGCAAGTACTGTTTTGTAGCCAAGGAAACTGAGGCTATGAGAGAGCTTCACTCTACTTAAATGGTCCATATGATTCAACTCTTGGCAAAGAGATTTCTTCCATCAAAGGAGATTTCAACCTACCTATAGCTTGGCAAATAAGTTCTAGGCAATTGCCATAGGTATACTGAAATTATGTGATTTGCCCAGGGTCTTAGCTAATAAGGGTCAAAGGTGGAAACACTGACTTTCTTCAAAATAAGTCCAGCATTCTTAAATATCTACTCTATTCACTATACCAGCAGTTCTCCAAGTATGATCCTGGGTCTCCAGCCTTTTCAGGATATCCATGAATTCTAAATTATTTTCATATTAATACTGACATTTTGATTTCTATTATAGAAAATATCACAAGACATAGCTCATATATATACATATATAGGAAATGGAGGGTTCATCATATTCAAGAGTACAAAGGGGTCTAAAGACCAAAGTTTGAGAACTGCTGCACATCATGCTACATTTTATATTAACACAGAAACATCAGGATGAACAGTGTTTTTATTCTTCTCCAAACTGCACTCGGTATTCTCTCCTGGGCTTTCCTCAGAAACTTTTTCATCCTGGAAGCTCACTTGAATCCTGGAATTCACACATTGGAAGTATACTCTACCCTGTGTCCTCTCCTGATAGGAGGATTGCTTCCAGAATCTCCATCTTATGGAGTTTGATCCAGGCCAACCATGTCTTCCTTCATTCCTCTCCAGGCTACACTCCTAACTCTTTCTCAAACTTTGACTGCTGTGCATGAATGCCTTCATCTCCTCCTACCCCATCCCATATCCTTTCAGCTTTCTTTCATTTTTATCTTTTTTTTATCATTTTATCTTTCCCCTTAAGAATATAAGTTCCTTGAGAGGAGAAATTATTTCCCTTTCTGTTTTGATGTGTATTTCTAATGCTTAGCATGTGGCTATACATAGCATTTAATGAATATTTATTGACTATTTTACTACACTATTATGTATAAACCTAATTACTTAAACCAGAAATACTGCATGACAATGATAGGAAAGAAATCATCAAAGATGTTTTCTTGCATGAATAAGATTCAGTTAAAAGTATGTCATATACACACACACATACACACACATATATATATATATTGCACATATACATGCTTGCACAAATTGATGCCAGCTGGGACTGGCCTAGTGATTTCATTGACTTAAGGAATTTCCTCTGCCACTTAGAGTCCTAGAGTTACCCAGGATACTGTGATGTAAATGACTTTCTCAAACACCCAGTTTGTCTCAGAGGCTAAACTTAGCATATACATTCCCAGTTGACTCTCACTAGGTTATATAGGAATTGAAAGAATAAAAAGAAATTTAACTAATAACTAAGGGAATCAGGAGCTTAAAAAAGATGAAAGTAAGTTTTTTCAAAGTAGCTAATTCATCAATATCATTGTCATTTTTCTTATAATTATATAGGACTTTACAAGTATAGAATTCTTGCCCTTTACAAAATCACATTCTAAAAAGAAGTGATCTCATTTTTATTTATGGAGGGATCCAGCCAGGGACTTACAGGTTCCCCCCCCCCTCCATCTCTCTCTGTTTCCCTGCTGTCTGGGTGCCCACGCGACTGAGTCAGGTTGTTTCAGGCTCTGAGGTTCCCTCTGCTGCCTTGGACTCAGAGCTCTGGGTTGGGGGGGGATGGGTCCTGGGACCTTCCTTCTGCCTACCCCTTAGGTCCGAGTGATCTTGGGTTCTGGCTTTTGGGGGGGCCGTACCTTTTGATCCAGGTCCAGGAGGAGGGTTCCCGGGGTCTATGCTGTTGATCGTTTTGAATTTCAGTGCCCTAGGAGCATATAGTTTGAGTTCGGTAGGGAAGGGTTTCCGGAGATCTGAACTTTAGCTTTCTCTAAGCCGCCATCTTGACCGGAAGTCTCCCAGTATTATTTTCTTATGCAAACTATTAGACTATCTTCCTAGCACAGCTCTAGTGGGGTTTAAATTTCAATATGGATATCCCATGCGGTTTTCTAAGAACTGGCAAGTTCTTCATATCTAGCATGAAAACTATCTTCCTCCCTTCATTCACAGTTCATTTCAAATATCTTTTTAAATTAAGTAAAAGCAAAAATGTTGAACAGTCCCCCTATACTAGTACATAATTTCCCCTAGGAAGTAAAGGTCACATATACATATATTTAATGCAGAAAGCAAACACATGAAAAGATAGCATCAGTTGTTTGTCTACCTCTTAAAAGAATAGATTTAGAGCTGGAAAGGACCTTCAGCCGACTATTCTGAAGGCTACATCCTGAAAACAACCTGACCAAGTCGTGGGGGCACCCAGACAGCAGGGAAACAGAAAGAGATGGGGGAACCTGCAGCCCCCTGGCTGGATCCTTCCACCCCAGTCTCAAGGTCCCTGCCTCAAAGCATACGCAGTTCAACCCAGAGAAAGTTAATCTTATCAGGAGCCCTCCGAGCTCTGGGAAGCCACGGCCCCTCTCCCCTCAGAGTGCTGGCGCTCCTGGCCAGCTAAGGCACAGAAACAAACACCCTGAGGAAAGGGCCAAGCCAGGCTGAGAGCGTGGAAGTAAGGCAACAGAGAAGCATCGGGAGGGAACTGAGGAGGGCAGTAACAGGGAAACACCAACAATTCCTGGCTTCCCCAGGAAGACAGAACAACAACTGCATAGAGCAGACAATCTGCAAAAGAAATTCATGCATCTACAAAACCAGTTTGACCAAAGTGAAAAGGAAAACCAGGCTTTAAAATTCAGAATCAGGCAACTTGAAGACAACGAGCAAGAATTAATAAAGCAAAGCCAAAAGACCAAGAAATTAGAAGAGAACATAAAATATCTCACTGACAAGGTCATAGACTTGGAAAATAGAGGAAGAAGAGATAATTTAAGAATAATTGGACTTCCAGAAAAGCCAAAAATAAACACCAAACTCGACATCATAATACAAGATATAATCAAAGAAAATTTCCCAGAGATTCTAGAACAAGGGGGCAATACAGCCACTGACAGAGCTCACAGAACACCCTCTACACTAAATCCCCAAAAGACAACTCCCAGGAATGTAATTGCCAAATTCCAAAGCTTTCAAACAAAAGAAAAAATCCTACAGGAAGCCAGAAAAAGACAATTTAGATATAAAGGAATGCCAATCAGGGTCACACAAGACCTTGCAAATTCCACTCTGAATGATCGTAAGGCATGGAACATGATTTTCAGAAAGGCAAGAGAGCTGGGTCTTCAACCAAGAATCAGCTATCCAGCAAAACTGACTATATACTTCCAAGGGAAAGTATAGGCATTCAACAAAATAGAAGATTTCCAAGTTTTTGCAAAGAAAAGACCAGAGCTCTGTGGAAAGTTTGACATCGAAAAACAAAGAGCATGGAATGCCTGAAAAGGTAAATATGAAGGAAAGGGAAAAGGAGAAAAATGTTATCTTTTTCTTTTACTCAAACTCTCTTCTATAAGGACTACATTTATATCAATCTATGTATACTAACATATGGGGGGAAATGTAATGTGTAAATAGGGGGAAAAGAAAGACCAAATAGAATAATCTTTCTCACACAAAGATTCACATGGGAAGGGGAGGGGAAGAAAACTCCTATAAGAAGGAGAGGAAGAGAGTTTTTACTTAAACCTTACTCTCAGGGAAATCAACTCTGAGAGGGAAGAACATCCAGATCCATTGGGATCTTGAATTCTATCTTACCCAACAAGGGAAGGGAGAAGGGAAAACCAAGGGGGTTATAGGGTAGGGAACACAAAAAAAGTGAGGGAAGAAGAGGGGGAAGGGGGAGGGAACAAAAAGGGAGGGACTAGAAAGGGAAACATATCAAGGGAGGGGACAAGGGGGACTGATTTAAAGTAAATCACTGGACTAAAAGGTAGAGCTGAAGAAGAAAGGTTAGAATTAGGGAAGGATATCAAAATGCCAGGGAGCCCACAAGTGACAGTCATAACTTTGAATGTGAATGGGAGGAACTCACCCATAAAACGTAGACGAATAGCAGAATGGATTAGAATCCAAAACCCTACCATATGTTGTCTTCAAGAAACACACATGAGGTGGGTAACACCCACAAGGTCAGAATTAAAGGATGGAGTAAGACCTTCTGGGCCTCAACTGAAAGAAAGAAGGCAGGAGTGGTAATCATGATATCTGATAAAGCCAAAGCAAAAATAGACCTGATCAAAAGGGATAGGGAAGGTAATTATAGTTTCTTAAAAGGGACTTTAGATAATGAGGAAATATCACTAATCAACATGTATGCACCAAATAACATAGCACCCAAATTTCTAATGGAGAAACTAGGGAATTGAAGGAAGAAATAGACAGTAAAACCATATTAGTGGGAGACTTAAACCAACCATTATCAAATTTAGATAAATCAAATCAAAAAATAAATAAGAAAGAGGTAAAAGAAGTGAATGAAATCTTAGAAAAATTAGAATTAATAGACATATGGAGAAAAATAAATAGGGATAAAAAGGAATACACCTTCTTTTCAGCACCACATGGCACATTCACAAAGATTGACCATGCATTAGGTCACAGAAACATGGCACACAAATGCAGAAAAACAGAAATAATAAATGAAGCCTTTTCAGATCATAAGGCAATAAAAATAATGATCAGTAATGGTACATGGAAAACCAAATAAAAAACTAATTGGAAACTAAACAATATGATACTCCAAAATCTTTTAGTTAGAGAAGAAATCATAGAAACAGTTAATAATTTCATCGAGGAAAATGACAATGGCGAGACATCCTTTCAAACCTTTTGGGATGCAACCAAAGCGGTAATCAGAGGTAAATTCATATCCCTGAGTGCATATATTAACAAACTAGGGCGAGCAGAGATTAATCAATTGGAAATGCAAATAAAAAAACTCGAAAGCGATTGAATTAAAACCCCCCAGAAGAAAACCAAACTAGAAATCCTAAAAATTAAGGGAGAAATTAATAAAATCGAAAGTGATAGAACTATTGATTTAATAAATAAGACAAGAAGCTGGTAAACTTTGAAAAAACAAACAAAATAGACAAAGTACTGGTCAATCTAATTTAAAAAAGGAAGGAAGAAAAGCAAATTAACAGCATCAAAGATGAAAAGGAGGACATCACCTTCAATGAAGAGGAAATTAAGGCAATCATTAAAAATTACTTTGCCCAATTATATGGCAATAAATACACCAATTTAGGTGATATGGATGAATATATACAAAAATACAAACTGCCTAGACTAACAGAAGAAGAAATAGAATTCTTAAATAATCCCATATCAGAAATCAGAAAATGAAATCCAACAAGCCATCAAAGAACTTCCTAAGAAAAAATCCCCAGGGCCTGATGGATTCACCAGTGAATTCTATCAAACATTCAGAGAACAGTTAATCCTAATACTATACAAATTATTTGACATAATAAGCAAAGAGGGAGTTCTACCAAACTCCTTTTACGACACAAACATGGTACTGATTCCAAAACCAGGCAGGTCAAAAACAGAGAAAGAAAACTATAGACCAATCTCCCTAATGAATATAGATGCAAAAATCTTAAATAGGATACTAGCAAAAAGACTTCAGCAAGTGATCAGAAGGGTCATCCACCATGATCAATAGGATTTATACCAGGAATGCAAGAATGATTCAATATTAGGAAAACCATCCACATAATTGACCACATCAACAAGCAAACCAACAAGAACCACATGATTATCTCAATAGATGCAGAAAAAGCCTTTGAAAAAATACAACACCCATTCCTATTAAAAATACTAGAAAGCATAGGTATAGAAGGTATAGAAGGGTCGTTCCTAAAAATAATAAACATAAAAATAAAAATAAAAAAAAATCTAAAACCATCAACTAATATCATCTGCAATGGGGATAAACTAGATGCATTCTATAAGATCAGGAGTGAAATTGTACAAAAAAATCAAGCCATTCTCCAATTGATAAATGGGCAAGGGACATGGATAGGCAGTTCTCAGCCAAAGAAATCAAAACTATTAATAAGCAAATCAAAAAGTGCTCTACATCTCTTATAATCAGAGAGATGCAAATCAAAACAACTCTGAGGTATCACCTCACACCAAGCAGATTGGCTAACATGATAGCAAAGGAAAGTAATGAATGCTGGAGGGGATGTGGCGAAGTAGGGACATTAATTCATTGCTGGTGGAGTTGTGAACTGATCCAACCATTCTGGAGGGCAATTTGGAACTATGCCCAAAGGGCGACAAAAGAATGTCTACCCTTTGATCCAGCCATAGCACTGCTGGGTCTGTACCCCAAAGAGATAATGGAGAAAAAGACTTGTACAAGAATATTCAAAACTGCGCTCTTTGTGGTGGCCAAAAATTGGAAAACGAGGGGATGCCCATCAATTGGGGAATGGCTGAACAAACTGTGGTATATGTTGGTGATGGAATACTATTGTGCTAAAAGGAATAATAAAGTGGAGGAATTCCATAGAGACTGGAACAACCTCCAGGAAGTGATGCAGAGCGAGAGGAGCAGAACCAGGAGAACATTGTACACAGAGACAAACACACTGTGGTATAATCGAACGTAATGGACTTCTCCATTAGTGGTGGTGTAATGTCCCTGAACAATCTGCAGGGATCTTGGAGAAAAAACACTGTTCATAAGCAGAGGATAAACTGTGGGAGTAGAAACACCGAGGAAAAGCAACTGACTGACTATAGCGGTTGAGGGGACATGACAGAGGAGAGACTCTAAGCGAACACTCTAATGCAAATATTAACAACATGGCAATGGGTTCGAATCAAGAACACATGTGATACCCAGTGGAATCACGCATCGGCTATGGGGGGGGTGGGGGAGAGGAAAAGAAAATGATCTTTGTCTTTAGTGAATAATGCTTGGAAATGATCAAATAAAATATTATAAAATAAAAAAAAATAATACTGGATGAGAAATATATTGCCAAGATTATGGCATGTACTTGGACATTTAACTCATTGAGTTAGTCCATCAATATAAATATCTTGGACAATGTTTTCTTAGTGAAATTATATGATTGTGAATGATGGAAGAGAAAAATTTAATCTGAAGAGTTTACATTATAATAATTTGGGAGCTCCAAGGACAATGGAAAGATGTATGATAGATATAAGTAGACTTTGGCATGCTACCAACAATGATTTATGTTTAAGTGGGGACATAAAGCACTATTAAAATAACATGCTTAATGTTTAGAAAGAGATGGACTGATGACATAATGAGATGGAGAAAGAAAATATGGGGAGCCCAAATGGTTCAGTCACATATTCAAAACATTAAAAGGATAGGAAAATGTTTTTCCTGTTAGGTAAAGTCTCTAGGTATCTAGGATATTCTGAAAGTTCTAGTGCAATCATAAGCTTAAAGCTTCAAGTTTAAAATTGCTGTAAGACTTCTGGGAAATCTTGGATGTGGTAACATATGGACAAGAATTACACAAGATTTAAAGTTGACATTACCTTTATTGGTAGAAAAAGTACCAACATTAATAAAAATCACTGATTTTTTTTGAAGTGTAATCCAAGTCTTTCCCAGTCACTTTAATTTAGATAAACTAGTACTCATATGTGAATATGTATGTATGTGTATATATATCTATATCTATGATGAGATTCTTGAATTTCCTAGCTATAGCAAAATATAGGCAAGAATTAGATAGGATTTAAAATTGGCATAATCTCTATTAGCAGAAAAACTTACCAATATTAATTAAAATCAATGGTCTTCTGAAGTAAATGCAATCTAAGTCTTTTTTTAGTCACTTTCATTTTGCAAAACCAGTACTATTAAAAAATATATATATATATAATGAGATTTTACTATAATGAATTTTGCTTTAGGGAATATTTGGTTAAATGGCATTATCTGCTTAATTCAATCAAAATGTAAAGGCCAAAACTATTTAAATATCCTCCCCTGTTAAAATTCTATATTAACATTACTACTTTAAGTTTTTAAAATCAAAATTCAATAAAATCTATAATAACCACTAGTTAATCTTCCATAAGTTATTTATTATGATACCTAAGGGCTTTCTTCATCATTTCTCTCCAAACTCAGGAAACCTGCTATGAAGAAATAAAAGTTCAAGGTAATATACAAAGAAAAGAACTACCTAGAGAGGATGTAGTGGCAGCTGGGTACAGCTCATTGGCTTCCTCTCTTTAAAATCATGTTTATAGTTTGAATAAGAAAGATAAAGAAGTGAAGGAAGATAGTAGTCTGGGAAACTTTTGCTTCTGTATATCATAGATAGCTTCTGCCTCCTGCTGCAACCCTTGATAGGACCAATCTTCTGTATTGATATATTTGCTCTAAAGTATAGCTGTAAATAACTAGGTAGTATAATTTGGATTTCATCCAGGGAATTAACATCCAAGGGTGTGTGTGTGTGTGTGTGTGTGTGTGTGTGTGTGTGTGTGTGTGTGTATTACTTCCTACTATCTTTATACTTTGTGCCTCTTGGCTCTCTGCCAACCTGTGCATCCTGACTCCTTAACCAGCTTGGTCTCAAGGTCCCAAGACCCCTTCCCTCTCTGCTGGAAAATAAACCATTCTTTTCTCTTGGCTTTACTGTCCACCTGGCTAGATGACCCTGAGCCTTTCTAATCCCCCATCAGACTGACTATTCTCTCAGTCACTGCCCTTCCCCTTTCTTCCAATTATTTTCATCCTATGTGAAATGATTCCTAATAATGGCTCTGCCCTAAAATATTCCCCTCTCTAGGAAATCATGGTGCTATCTCTTTTATGAATAGTCACAGATACACAGTTTCTCTTTTAAAGGTACCTTAGAAGTTATCAAAGATACACAGGATGTAGATTTTAGAGTTGGAAAGAACCCTAGATTATTTAGTCCTAATCTCCTTTTTCTATAGTTAGACAAAGGAAATGAGGCTCAGAATTGTCTAGGATGATTTAACTTGTTAACCTGAGAGTTGGTAACTAGAACTGGCTCTCTTTACACTCAGTCCATGCTTCTAAAAGAGTCATCTATAGAAGAGAGAAGGGAGTACATGGCAGAGATAATAGCCAGGAAACATGCTACAATACTAAGAGAAGATGTAGATATGGGCGATGACTATCCTAATATAGGCCTGGGCTACACTAGGGCAGCATAATAGGCTAGGGAAGGTCTAAGGAATAGGGGATTTGAATTGGCTACTGGAATGAGTTTATGTATGTGTGAGTCTGTGTCTGTATGTTGCAGAGGAAGGTTGGGAGCTGGTGAGAAAGAGGAGAGTAGGCTAGGCTGTCACCTAAGGGGCACCTGGAGAAAGGAAGAGGCTTTCTACTTACTTCACAACTTTTCTCTCCTTCAATTATGGGTGAATTATCCCAGTGCTTCTTGGTGGCATAATTATTTTTAAAACAAGAATTTCTTTGTAGTCCTAGCCTCCCTTCACTCAATCTCCAAAGGGCTCAGATCCTTCCTTAATAAAAGTCCTTTTTATTGGAACAAAGAGTTGATGATATCAAAGCCACCCCTGCACAGAGTGCTTCCAGTAAATAGAAATCAATATGTTCCACTTCGATGGCTCCTTTCATATCAGCATTTTGAAACTGAAACAATATAGGGTTTTAAAAACAAACAAACACACAAGGAACTACTATAAGACTGGAGATGGCTGGGGTATCACATCCACTGAATTTCAAGAGTCCTTAAAGAAGACGGAATGTTAATTCATTTCATAGTTCTTTTAAACAAATAGGGAACTGTCTGATCTAATGAAACGTGTCAGTAAATTTATTAAGCTCCTTCTCCTAAATTTCTAAGACCATACTATGTTCTGTTGAGTATTATTATCTCATAATATGACATAATTTTTGTTTCCTTTTTATTTATTCAACAAATTTTATTGAGCCTACATTGTGTAAGACCTTGTTGGGACTCATAATGATGCATAGTACTTCCATACTCATGGCTTACAGTCTAGTAAGGGAGAATTTACTTAACAGTTAGGAAATCTTTAGGGATCCATTAAGTGACTGCTTATAAAAACCATAATTCATAAACAAGGGTTAGATGAGAAGAAAGAGTGCATGTTGGATAGAGACAAGAATATGAGGATATAAATGTGAAAATGAGCATTCATATCTGGAGTTCTGTGATGTAGCTATTTTAGTAAGAATAAAGAATTCCTGTTCATTCAAAGTAGGAAATGATATTGGCTAGTCAGGGTTAGACCAGATTACTGAGGGTCTTGTAGATCAAATGGAGAAGCTTAGGCATAATATGTTGGGTAACAGAGAGATAATAAATTAGATGGTTATGGCTAACAAACATCCAATGAATATGGGTAATAAATTTGGGCTGTATAACCTAAATGTTAGGATTGAGAAATGGGAAAGAACCTTAGAGATCATCTAATCCAACCAATACTCCACTTTTACAGATGAGGAAACTGAGGCAAATAGAGATTAAGTGATTTGCCCAGAATTTTAAAACTACTAGGGATCTGAGGTCAGTTTTGAACTCAGTCCTCCTGGCTCCAAGCCTGGCTCTCTGTCCCCTGTACTGCTTAGGTACCCACTGTCAGAAGCAGTGTCTCCTGATGCCATATCAGAAAATTTGATTAATATAATACTGACCCCGAGTTACATTTGGCTAAATGAGGACTCAAAGACTTTTCTTTAGTGTCTTTCAGTTTAGACTAGACTTACTTATGAAATATGAAAGAAACTGGGCTGAGGGCACACACAGCCACAGAGTTCTGCACTGGACAGGACATTTTTACTGATGGTTGGTTATATTACCTTGTCTTTTAAGAAATACATGGGGAATTCTGTTCTGCTGATGCCAAGAACTTGCAGTGGTATCAATTTCTCAGAAGTTATGTCTGCTTCTTAAACCTAGAGTATACACATTACCCAGATAAGCTTGAAATTGAATCTCATTTAGGTAATCAAAACATCTCAGATGATTCACATCCCATCATTGCTGTGAAATATTCAAGATACAAATAGCCATCCTTTATACATAATAGGCTTGGAAAAGCAGCATTTCTCTGATTTAAAAGTCCTTTCTAGAATCTAGCTGAACAGGACTCCCCTAACAGTAACTCTGGTTGTTCAGTTCCTCACTCTCTTAGCCCTAGAATTATTGAGTTTCATATCATGCACCTTTTTTTCTGAGAGAGGAATTAATTATTTCTGAGGTATGAAATGCAACAACTGGAGCAATCAACTTGTCAGAACACAGATTAACTGCTGCTGGCTTAGAATCCTTTTAATCTCCTTTCTTGATGGGGACTCAAACAGGTTAACTGTTTTATGATTCAATATAACATATACATAACCCTTGGATAAGAGACTCTCATGACACAAGAGATCTCTCTAGTACAGGGAAGTTTCTTATTGTTATAGAATATATTACCTTTAGAATCTGAAGGATGAGGGTTTGAAGTCTGCCTCTGACCGTTTGCTGTGCTATGGAGGAAAAAAAAACATTTAATCTCTCTGAATCTTTGTTCATTTGTGAAAAGGACATGTGTATATATGCACATATATATGGTGTGTGTGTAAAATAGATGTTCATGCAGAAAATCATATTATGTATATACATGTGCTTATCTCTCTCTTTTAATCATATATCTTTGCAGAAGTATCTAACCAACTGAAGCTCAAATGAGATAATATATGCAAAGTATTTTTCAAATTTCAATGTTTGTTGCACAAAATGAGTGTTGACTTCAGGTCAAAGGACCAAGGTTCAAATCTTGTCTCTGCCACTTTGTAAGGAAAGGATTCCACTCCCTTCTCCTACCTCAGTGTAATCAGAGAATCAATCAATCAATCAATGGACCCAGAATGTAATCACTATAGAATAGTTGCAAAGGAATTTTCCTATAAGCCCATAACAAATATTTGAATGAGCCCGTGAATTTGAATGAGTAATATGCCCAGGCATATTACATATAAGTAGTATATGTATACTCCACATAAGCATAGTATACACATATGTATATGAATAACATATATAGAATATAGTATACATGCAGTACATATAGGTAAATAATCTATGTGGGGGTTTCTGGGCATGTATAGGTATATGGGTTGCCCAGGAAGGACTACCACCTCTGGTGTAAGGGTGTAAACCCCCTTTCAGGGCTGCTCAGCTGCCTCTGGTGTCCACCTGTCACCCAGCTCTCACCTATAACTCCAAGAAGCTGTAGCATGGGCAGCAACCCGACCATGGTAAACCATCTTGGCAGACAGGCTAAACTAGGCTGAGGGAAACTGACTGCTTAAGCCCATTGGTGAGTGAGAGGGGTGTCTACACCATGCATGTGAAGACTTCCCAAGAGGAAGAGGGGGATGAGGACAATTTGTTTTGACAGCCATGAAGGAAACTGAAGCAAGTGTTGTGTAGAACTTGGAGCTTGGTCAGACATCTATGATACCAAAATCATCCTCTGTACCCTGGGCCATTTCCAGGCATCCTGACTTTTGTCTTGCCACTGGACTTTGATGACCTCTGGAAGAGAGAGTGAGGCTGATAACTTTGTGCAATTCTGCCTCACTGAAATCCAAATCTTAACAAGTGAAGCTGTCACCCCATGATGGATTTGGTCTTCTTTGAAACAAACAAATAAACAAACAAAAATACATAGAATATATATTTATTTATATATTACAAATTTACATATAAATATACTACATATAGATGTCATATGTATACTATACATGAGTATAGTACATACATATGTATATAACATATATTGTGTAGTATACATATTCTACATATGAAGAAGCTAGATTGCACAGTAGATGGAACTCTGGAACTAAGATCATGAAGACCCAAGTTCAAATCCAGCTTCAGAAATTTACTAGTTCTGTGACTGGCCAAGTCACTTCACCTTTTTGCCTTGTTTCCTCAAAGAGTTGTGAGGATCAAATTAGGTAAGGATTATAACTAAATGTAATTAAGGATTAGCACAGTGCCCGGTACATAGTAGGTACAATATAAATGCTTAATTTCTTCTTTTCTCTATGTAGTCTTGAATGAGTCCCAACCCATTTCTCTGGATATTAGCTTCTTGATCTAAAAATGAGTTGTTAGAGGCAATGACTGCTAAAGTCTTTTAAACAAGCTTTAATTCTATATTTCTGTAATCCTAATCAATTGGTAGCTTTACTGGTGGACCAGACACTTTGTTTTAGGCACTGAAGGAAACAACCCCTGTCTTTCTTTAAAGCCCTAAAATCCTGGGGGGGGGGGGGGAGAATAAAAAGTACACATATAAATATACACAAAATTTGTAAAATGAACTTTTCTAGAGGGTGAGGAGTAAAGAAGGCCTCCTGGAAGAGGTGGCAATTTGAGATGGACTTTTGAAAAAATCTGGAGATTCTTAGATGAGGTTATGAGAAGGGTGTTCATTCCAAGACTGTTGTCAGATTATGCGAAAGTATATGTGAGGAAGGAGCAGTGAAGGCAGCCAGTCTGGCGAGACATAAAGGCAAGCAACACAAAATTAAACTACCGTAAACACAACCAGTCCATGAAGGGTTTCTAAATATTAAATAGAAGAATTTGTCTTTAATCCAGAAGGCAATTGGATTTTGTTAAATGGAGAGCAGAACAGTCAGACCTTTATTTTAGGAATGCCACTTTGGCATGAAATATAATTGTAATTATTTTTATCCCCTACCCAGGAAAATTGGGTTTTCTTTTGCATAATGAACTTTTACTTTAAGGGATAGTGGAGGATAGATGGACCTGGTATGCTAAGGTCCAAGGGGTCATGAAGAGTCAGATACAATTGAACAACTGAACAGCACCATACTATCTTGGTCAAATCTCATTACAAAAATATTGTTTAGAATATTATAGAAGAAAATATTATTGAAAGGTCTAGGGAAACAAAAAAGAATCCATGACTGGACAAGATAGACTCCAATCACCCAAAAGTATTTATAAATCTTCAGTCACCTTCCCAAACATGAAACATCCTCTGACTGAGACCTTCCTTTCATGAATGCTCTTGTTCACTTCTTGTAATTTCTGCAGCTGGTAGCTGGCTCCCTGGTGATCTCTCTTTTCCCCCTACCTCTTTTCTCCCCTCAGGTAATTTCAGGTATTATTTTATGCCCTCTGGGCCTATGAGCTCTCAGGATTGATCAATTTTTCTTTTAAAAAAATAAGATGAGAGAAACTGAGAGCTTTGGAGCTATCTCCACTAACAAGTGCTGTCAGGGAATTCTCATGAGCCCTCCTTATCTAGGAACTCTTTACTGCCTCTTTCGCCCCACATATGATTTGACCACCAAAAACAGCTTATTTTCCTACTGAAGTTTACCTTCCCATCCAGTTTCTGAACTTGAAGCACAATCTCCTTTCCTGCTCCAGTTTCATGAGGTAAGTTATACACAAATTCCACATAAAGTACAAATTCCACCTAGAATGGATGTCCTACAGTAAAGGCATCAATTCCCTTTTTCTTTAACTCTCAAGGAATTTGAAAACACTGATTCCCCAATTTGTCCTGTTTTAGTATTTAGGTGGGATTAGTCAAATCTTCTTTGGCTATCAACCAATTCTATTAATTATCTGTCCAGTAACCAAGCTGGGGGCTAAGTCTTTAGCAGGTCCTAAGGCTTCTACCAGTCAAAATATACTGGGAAGAGGGGGGGGAAATCCCATACCTGGTTAATTGTATATGCTTGAATGAAATATAACTAGATAGCTTCACAGATTGAATTAGAACGTTTCCCCTTGGAGCAATGCCTTTTAGTTTTAGGTCAGGTCAAACGAACTGGCAGATGATCTTTATCATTGATTGAACTCAGAGATTTTTGCTCTAATTGGTTATTGTTCACTAGATTTTTCAGCTTGTCTGGAACTGGTTGAAACCATTTTGGCTTTGTTCACATTCTATATTATATATAAAATGGAAATTCTATAAATACAAGGGGATTTTTGGGGGTAGGATTCCTAATGGAGGAGGTGACATTTGAGGTAAGCTTTAAAAGAGCCAGAGATGAGGGAAGGGAAGAATGGATACTAGGCATGGAGTATAGACTGCAAAGCCAGAGATATGGGAACTGGAGTATTGTGATGCAAAAGCAAGTTTAAACCATCACATATATGAAGGGGAATGATATGTAATAAATATATAAAGGTAGGCTGGAGGGAAACTATAAAAGACTTTCCATAACAAATAGAAGTTTGTATTTTTGATCTTATAGACAATGGAGAATCATTAGAGCTTCTTGAGGGGAACAAGGTCATAGTTAGACCCATGCTAGAGGAATGCCATTCTCCTGAGGGGAAAATCCTACTGGAGGGGGAAGACATTGAAGGTAGGTTATTACTGTAGTACATATGAGAGGTGATAAGGACCTAACCCAGGGTAATATCCATGTGTGTGGGGAAAAAGGATGAATTTGAAAGATAGTATGGTAGTAGACCCAAGAAGTATAAGGATGATATTAGAAATCAAATCTTGCTCTATTAGTTTAGAGATAAGAAGTAGAGAAGCTAGACTGAGAAAGAATTGGAGTTTGACACAGAGCTGAGACAGTGTTAGTTTCAAATGTTGTCAGTGTAACAGGATTTCTGTGGCAGTTGCTCGGAGTACTGGGAACAGGTGATAACTTTTCTCTCTCTCTCTTCACTGTCTGAGGCAGAGGAAAGAAGGGCAAAACCTTAAGGAGCTAAGTGATTTTCCTTTTCCAACTTGGGAAACACTAGTGACTGTCTATTGCTGCTTCATAGATTGTTCAATCTCTGAGAAGACCAAAGAAAGACCTGGTATTTGGTTTGGACTCTGAGTCTGCTAAGGCTCAGAGTGCTAATTTGGTTTTTCTTGAGGCTCAGCCAGCTGGTCTTTTTTTTTTGTTTTGTTTTTTTGTTTTTGTTTTTATAACTTGGAGACAAAGTTAAGAATTATATACTTCTTATAAGGATAATAGTATTAGTTTATTGTAGAATAGGAAAAATTTGGGTTAGCCAGATCAGGAAGGATCAGTGTAGCCTGTGGAAACAGGAGAAGTAGTTCCTTGCAGAACCAGGGAAACTTATTTGGGTAGAGTTCCTTTTATATCCTTATTTCTCAATAGTTTATTTTTGTATAATAAGAGTCTCCTTAGCATCCTTCTGTCTAGCCCTGAAGAGAAGTTTACTTATGAACTTCACTTATACAAAGTGAAGATACTTTGTAAGCACAGCAAGCAGAGTACCTGATCAGTTTATATCTGTTATCAATTCATTGGTTACTATTTTTACAGAAGACAAGACAGTTTTAATGATGTGGAGAGAGGGATGAGGAAGAACAAAAATGAAATAGAAGAGAACATTGGTTGGGGACCTGAATGATGAAAAGGACAGAAATAGAGAAGTTAAAAGTGGGATATGGGACAGAGGGAATAATGTCTACTATTTTTAATATGTTGAGTTTGAGATACCAATGGGACATCTATTCAGTTAGAAATGTCCAGTAGTTGGTGATAGAGGACTGGAACTAAGGAGAAAGAGTAAAACTGGATTTATAGATCTGGGAGTTATCTGCAGAGATATAACTGAATCCATAAGAACTGAAAAAGTCATCATGATCTTATAAAGAAAGGCTCTTCAGAACAACTTAGTGAAAATGGGCTATTATACACATTGGATTTTGTTTTATTTTTCACCTCGACATGATTTAACCAATCAATAAACATTTATTAAGTTCTTACTATGTGCCAGGCAACAGAGGGAGACCACATAAACAAATATATATATATATATATATATATATATATATATATATATATATAAAGCAAACTACATACAGAATAAATAGGAAATAATTATTCTGTTTGGGTAATTACCAGTGTAGAAACATACTACTTTGATATATACCATCAATTTGTAATATAGTCTTAGAAAGTTTTGGGGACCAGTAAAAAGTTAAATGGCAAAGGTAGTACTTGAATACAGATCTTTCTTACTCAAAGGCTGACTTCCCTACCCATAATTCTGGGCTGATTTGCTTTGTCAGATTAGGAAAATTAAGTACAAAGATGGAAAATCAATTCACTCTCATCACTTAGCTACTAATTGTCAGAGGAAGGATTCAAATTCAATTCTTTCTCACTCCACATCCAGAACTCTATTTTCTAAGCCATGGTATATCCCTGTACTTAAGCTATTGATTAATTATCTAGCTTTTTAACTACCTTCATTTGATTTTGTCTGGTTTCAGAGTTTTGCCTTAAGCTACTCACTATTTTTAAGCCAAAATATTTTGGAAAAGATTTTAAAGACTTTAATGAATGTGACCAACTATACAGATAAAATTATTAAAACTATGTGGTAGGAGGAAGACTGCATGCAGCAAATATTTAGACTCCATTTAGTCAGTAATTAAGTGAGAAACTAAATAATGCTTTTTTCACCCAGGTTTCAACTAATTATCAAAAGTCATTATCCTGTACAAATTTGATTCAGCCCACATAATTTGCAGAAGTTCCTATCCCATTACCTATTAAGACAAGTGAGTTTTAATTCAAATTTTGGCTCTGATGCCACTAACTGTATGTTTTTTTTCCCTTGCAATTTGCAGAATTATAGAATCTCAGAAGTGAAAGGAATCTCAGATATTATCTAGTTTGATTCTACTTGAAAGTTAATGATCCCTCACCCTCATAACATTACTGAGACAATTGATTATCAAACCTCCACATGAAGACCTCAAGAAAATATATTCTACTTTTAGCCAGCTCTGGTTGCAAGAAACTTATTTCCTTCTTTATACAGAGAGAAGTGTAAAGTGACCATAAATAGATCATACTGTGATTTGTTGTTGGAGGGAAATGGTATAAAGACCACCATTTTTTTTTCAAACTAGCCAAGGTTTTTTGATTTGCAACTAATAGAGGAACACAATAAAGGGTAGAGGCCAAAAATTTCCTCACCAGTTTTACTCTGATCTTTTTCTCTTTTGTGAGAATTTAACACTAGTCCTTGGTACCTTTAGATCAGTTTGGGGGTTTTGAAGAGAAAGTTTCTTTGAGGTTACAATTGAACTCCAGGCTTTGATTGAATTAAGAATAAGATCCATGCATGCTCTGGGAGAACACCAAAAGTATCGTGACTCCCTGGCATTCTGAACATGCTTGCCTTTTTCCCATATGATTTTTGGCATCTGGAAGACAGGCCACTGATCTAGACTGGGATCAAGACTGATAAATCAGAAATACCCAGAAAAATTGACATCATTGAAAGATAGATTTGGTTGTAGAAAGAAAATAAGTCTCTTTTCTGCCCAGAACCAAGGAGAAAGGAGGTGGCTAGGAGAGTGCCATGCAGTTATCTCTTTTGCCCTGGAATTCAGGGGAGAGGAGGCCACTAGATGAGTGTGGCTGGCTAAGGGAGGAAGCTTATGAAGGGAACAGCCAACCACATGTGACTAGTGCCTTTTCTTTCTTTGACTAGCAATTTTAATTTATTTACTAAATAATTATAAATTAAGATACAATCTTCAAAGATTTTTAATTTTAATGCTTTGAAGAAGTAGAGTAAGAATACTTGTCCATTCCAGGAGAATATTGTGAGTACTAGGAACTAAAATGAATTCCTAACCATTAATTATATGGGAATTTATGTTAGAGAGCTAGAGGAAATGGGAGAGAGGACTTAAAAAAGTAAAGATAATCAATGAATAAAATTCAAACATCTATTATTTTCCATGGTACATCTTGACTGAAGGGAAATGGTTATAACCATTGACTGAAAACATTGTGATATCTCTTCATTAAGGAATAGGCTTATTAACAATAGACCTTTGCTCCCACCCCTGGAAGTGTTGGACAGAATAAAAGGTGGTCCTAATGATAGCATCTCAATTGAAGACTAGTTTAGGTACATGGAGAGGCTAAAAAACCTAGTTGACATTTTATGGCTCTTTCCTCAAGTAGACGGTAAATATAATATTAGGTAACCCTGAAGAATTCTTCAAATATTGAAGACATCTCTCATATTAACCCTGTCTTCTCTGTGTTGAACATCTGTAGTACCTTCAACTGAATCTCATATGACTTATACTGAAGAACCTTACTTTCTTTCTTTCTTTATTTTAACCCTTAACCTTTTAAACCTTCCATCTTGGAGTCAGTACTGTGTATTGGCTCCAAGGCAGAAGAGTGGTAAAGGTTAGGCAATGGGGTTCAAGTGACTTGCCCAGGGGCACACAGCTGGGAAGTGTCTGAGGTCAGATTTGAACCTAGGACCTCCAGTCTCTAGGCCTGGCTCTCAATCCACTGAGCCACCCAGCTGCCCCCTGAAGAGCCTTATTTTCACCCGAAAAGGTTGCTGTTTTCTAAATTCCATTCAGCCTCTTAATGTCTTTTCTAAAATGGGGTACCATTAATTGAACACAATAATCCAGATGTGGTCTGTTCAGAGCACTGAATAGGTGGATTATTACCTACTCATTCCTAAAAGTGAATACTCTTAATGCAGACTAAAATTTTGTTTTTCTCAGCTGCCATATTATATTCTTGACTTTTATCAAACTTGCAATGCACTAAGCTGTCAGATCTTTTTGAGAAGATATGCTATCTTATCATGCCTCTCCAGGTTTATACTTGTAGAGTTAATTTCTCAAATGAGGTTGTAAGATTTTACAGTTATTCCTATTAAAATTCCATCATCCATCAAGCATCCATCAATAGGGATACTTGCCTTTCTCCAATTCTGTGATAACACTACCATTCTCTGCATTTTTAAATATCACTGCCAGTGAGTCTGTAGTCACATCTAGTTTTTACATAGGTCATCTTGGCCAGGTTAACTTGAAGTAATCATGGGAAATTAAATGTTCTCTAAGTAGAGTACTTATCTTTTATATTACTTCCTATTAGTCCCATTAGTTGTATCCTTTTGAATCCAAAGGTTCACCTCCTTGGCAGAGAAAAGAAGCAAAGGGAGAATTGAATAATTCTTCCTTATCTTTCTTTTTAGTTATCATAGATTCATACAATTCAAACAGTTGTCCTCTCCTTTCTTTTATTCCCCTCCTTTCCCTAATATAGTTTTAAATATAAAATATATCATTTTGGTTGAACTTAGCTTTCCCTCTAGTCTCTGCTAATTCTTTGCATCAGTACTCCTGACTAACTTTTAAAAGCATAGCATGCTTTTGTAACCAAACTGTTACATTTCTACTTCTTCAGTAAATACAGTGAAGCCCAAGATGTGAGATTATATAGTGGTTCCATTGAGTTAATGACAAAAAAAAATCTTTATACATACACTGACAAATATATTCTATTTTCTTCCTATTGTCCTATTGCCATTTTCATATATGAATAACCTTGAGACCATCTACAACAGCCAGATCTCATGCCAAGCTTTCTATAAACTTGAACTCTATTAATTTATGCTAGTATGAATTGATATAAACTCAAAAAAATTTGAGCTGGAAACTACCTCAAGTGAATTTTTAGTGAAATCCATACTTGAAAAGAAATCCCTATTATAATATTACTAATAAGAACTCATTCAGTATTCATATATCACTTTAATATTTGCAGAACTTTTTGCCATACATTATTTCAATTGATTCTTACAACTCTATTATGGTGAGATACTTATTATTATTCTCCTCTTTTTGCAGAGAAGGAAACTGAGGCTAAGAGGGACTGAGGGACTTCACCAAAGCCACATGGTGTCTGAGGCAGGATTGAACTGAAGTCTTCCTGGCTCCAAATCCAAAACTATAATATATAATATAATACAATAACATGGGAATATGTTTTTCTTGATAATACATGTATAACCCAGTGGAATTGCTTGGCAACAATAGGAGTGGGGAAGGAAATAACATGAATCATATAACTTTGAAAAACTCATGTGGAAATATATTATGGAGGTCATACAGTTTTGAAAATATTGAACAATCATATAAAAAGATAAGCCTGAGAAGAGGAGATACCTACAGAATGTATAAAGGAAGTAAAAAGAAATGTTTAATACTTACATGGGTGATCTGGGGAGAAACACTAACTACTGACCAATTTACCTTTTTTCTCATCTATGTAAAAAAATTTTAGAAGAATGATTAAATAAGTTTTCCCTTTTCTTTATTGCAAGGGATGCATTTCTGGGAAGTGGTTGGGGAATACAGTGGGAAATATTAAGTGAAGTTCAAAACTAAATATATAAAAGACTTTCTCCAAAAATAAAGATCACTTTTACCTCAGGGGTCTATTGAGCAGATATGCCCCATTCACCTTGCGTCAGTGGTATCTAATCAACTCACAGTACTATCATACTATTATGGAGGTCTGGTAAGGTTTAGATCATTTGCTCCCCCATGGTATGGCTTTCTTTTTTCCTTTAGTTTCAGGATGGTAATCTGTGGAACATCCTTTTCTCTTTTACTAAAAAGCATAATTCTGAGGATATCTTTTTCTGTGCTGAACTGACTCAGGAATTCAGGGTCTCTTAGGAATTCTAGAATTTGGGGATTCTCAAATTTAGTATTAGCCAGCTAAACTTCCAAAGTGAGACGTGTCCATTCTCAGGATCTTTGGTCTTTGACTTGAACTCAACAAAGGAAAGAAAGAAAAGGAAGAAAGTCAGAAGCTGGAGGGGCAATATAATTGCCAAATACTATTACTTCAAGTTGCCATTTTCTTTTCCTAGCTGGGGAAAGGGGACCTCTCCCTATCCTTGTTACATGAAGGTCTAGTAGTCCAAGGTAGAGAAGGATAGATAAAGAGAAATAAAGGATGGGGGTTAGTGGAGGAGAGGAAAAGGGAGGATGGCAATCTATTTTCTACTTCTCTTTTACAAATCACAGAGTGGGCTTCTCTTATGAAAAAAGTCAATCATCTTGAACCCAAGTAAACTGTAAGGGTAGTGTGGTCTAATGGATAAGATTCTTGACTTGGAGTCAAGAAGACTATTTGAATTCTAAATCAGAAATTTACTAGTTGAATGACCCTAGGCAAACCACTTAATCTCTTTTCTAAACCTACTTCGGTGGGGTATGCCCTTTATTTGTCTACAGTAAGTTATTCATATCTTGTAATCTCGAGTTGACTGGAAGTAAATATTAAGTACCTCAGGGTTTTTTCCCCTCTTGATCAAACCCTTATGCTACAAAAAAAAAATGTTTGACTTAGAAGAGCAACATGTAGCCTTAAAGGCTTTCCTTCAACAAAGTGTCTTTCATGCATATATTAAAATTATACAAGATTCTTTGGTAAATGCTTCCACCATTCTGTCTAGTAATCCCTTGATTATTATTGGAGGGATAAAATAGGCTTTGTGCTCTGTGGAAATGTTTGATGCTCTCATGGTAGATGCCCAATATAAGAACTGAGATTCCCTAAAAAAAGGTGGGTTTTTGAGGTGCTCTCATTTATTAATTGATTGTATTCAAGATCTATAATATCAAAGGGACTACTTATTGAGATCTATGATTGCTTAATAGGTATTATTAGCCTAACAAACCTTAGGAAAAAAAAAACTGACAGATTAAAAAAAAAACCTAACAACAACAACCCAAAAAACCTATTTTCTAGGATGGGTCATAGAATCAAATGGCCTCAGCACTCATAGAGTCTATTTGTACTCCAGTACATATAATCAAGAAAGATTATAAAGTATAAAGTTAGGCCCATGGTAAGCTGGAACTAAATAGTAGGAAGAAATGAAATCTGGTAGAGTGTTATAGTTCAATGCTATTCAACTCAAATAAAAACAGACTTCTAAATCCTAAATAAGGACCATTACAGGCACATATTAAGAATGCACATGTTAACCTTATATATATTCTATAACATTTTTATTTATTTTCAAATTATTAAATAATAAGCCTCAGACCACATTATCCATAGATTGTTTTTTATTCCTCTGATATAATGTATTTTGAAAAGTGAATTTTTGATTTGTGTCTTAACAACATTTTTTTTTTATAAAACCCTTACCTTCTGTCTTGCAGTCAATACTTTGTATTGGCTCCAAGGCAGAAGAGTGGTAAGGGCTAGGCAATGGGGGTCAAGTGACTTGCCCAGGGTCACACAGCTGGGAAGTGTCTGGGGTCAGATTTGAACCTAGGACCTCCAATCTCTAGGCCTGACTCTCAATCCACTGAGCTACCCAGCTGCCCCCTAGCTAGCTAGAGTTTGCAGAATCAAACTTGAAATATCAGCTCTAGCTTCAGTGTTTGTCATCTGTTCTTTGACATGTAAATCATTATCTTCCCCTATTACTCCTGAAGTTCGATTGAAGCTGTCCCAATTGTGTAACCAAACCTATATAACTAATAGCTAACTGACACTTGGGGCTCACTAGCTGATTGGTACATGTCCAATGCTGCTTACAATCTAAACATTTATTAAAACTGTATTTTTTCTCTCCTATTTATGAGTCATTGATTGGTGATTGGAAATAGTACCTAGTCATTTGACTCCCAAAGAGCAATTATTCTCATAGTATGAAGGATTAGACTTGGGCCAGGAAGACTTGGAGTTCAAATAGTGTCTCAAACATTTAATTTAAAAAAAAATTTGGTGTACTCAGAATGGTCCCAGATTTTCACCTTATCTATTAAAAAATATATATATGTTTTCTTAACCATTCTTCTGGCATTCTGGGCTAGACCTGTCTCATGATAGTCAAGTAATTCAAGTTTAGAATAGAATTTAATGTGGTACCCATGAACCATAAAATATAATAAAGCAACTTTACTCTTAACAAAGAATAAAATGCTAATAAATGAATGTTTCTTCCTTCCTTCCTGCCTTCCTTCCTGCCTTCCTTCCTGTCTTCCTGTCTTCCTTTCTTTCTTTCTTTCTTTCTTTCTTTCTTTCTTTCTTTCTTTCTTTCTTTCTTTCTTTCTTTCTTTCTTTCTTTCTTTCTTTCTTTCTTTCTTTCTTTCTTTCTTTCTTTCTTTCTTTCTTTCTTTCTTTCTTTCTTTCTTTCTTTCTTTCTTTCTTTCTTTCTTTCTTTCTTTCTTTCTTTCTTTCTTTCTTTCTTTCTTTCTTTCTTTCTTTCTTTCTTTCTTCCTTTCTTCTCTGTATTCAACCAGGCAACTGACCCACTTCACTCCTGGGAGGCAGTAAAAATTCAAATAAAACTTTTGAGACCAACTCCTGGACTTGGAATTTTATGTTTCAGATTGCAAGAAAGTCAAACAAGACGCCTGTCCTCTTAAAGGACCAGTCTAGTCTACATAAAACTTGTGTCACTCTTAACACAACTGAACATGCTATATATGGGAGGATTTTTCAATATTACAATCCCTAAAGAAAAAATTTGGGTAACCCAATCAATAGAGAGAATTATGTAAGTAGACTGCAGGATATTTTCAACAATGACCTATGGACATGAATTAGCTTGAAGGCTTGGAAATGTAGTAAGACAAGAAGGTGGAACACTCATGTAGGGAAAACAAAGACAGTCTAAGTGATACACTGGTATCCACAAAATCTAAAAAAGAGTTAGAGCAGAGGTTGACCTTTTTATGTCATGAAGCCCATTGGCAGTCTTCTCAGAATATCCCTTCTTAGAATAATATTTTTAAAATGAATAAAATACATAATATAATGGAAAATACTTATTTTTCAATAAAAACTTTTTCCCATTCAGAAGCCTTAAATTTTTCCATGGATTCTTTGAAGGTCTCTATATCCTGGTAAAGAATTCCTGTATATCTTCCCTTGAGCTATTTAAGGTAATCATCTAAAATGGGAAAGTACAGGTATACCTTCCACATTGAAGGGGTTAGGGGAATGGTGTCCCCATGATTCACAAATTCTACATAAAATATTTTGGCCCTCCCTTCATAATAAATAAGTCTGAATTATTTATTTTTCTTTCATGGGGCATCAATAGTACATTATTGTAAAATTTAGGTTAATTATTTGGTCATAGATCATGTAGTTTCTAAACCTTTTCTCTGCCATCTGTTGGTCTTCACTTGACCTCTATCACTTCAGCAAAACTCCCCCCAACTTCTCTAGTAGTTGCAATGCAATGATCCAGAACAATTTGGAAGAATTTATGAGAAAGAACGTTATCCACATTCAGAGGAAAAACTGTGGGAGCAGAAAAACAGAAGAAAAACAATTGCTTGATCACATGGTTTGATGGGGACATGATTGAAGATATAGACTCTAAAAGATCACCCTAGTGCAATTATCAATAATATGGAAATAGGTCTTTTTTTAATGATTTATCTAAGGTCATACTTTTAATAAGAGCCAAGGATTCAACCAAAACCCTTGCTCTAAATCTAGGGTTCTTATTATATCACATTCTCCTAAGAAGGATCAGAGTTTTTAAATGTAGCTAGCAATAAAGTAAAGTCTATATCCAATCCCAATATCAGTAGATATTTTTTATAGTTTAAACATTATTTTATTTGGTCATTTTATGGAAATAGGTCTTGATCAATGACACATGGAAAACCCAGAGGAATTGCAAGTCAGATATGAGAGGGAGGGGAGGGAAAGAACATGACTCTTGTAACCAAGGAAAAATATTCTAAACTGAATGAATAAAATTTTAAAAAGACAACATGAAAGTAAAACACTCCCCAAAACTGCCCCCAAAATTCCCATTTAATCTCTTAAACCAACTGGTGATATATTGAAACTGTGATGAGGAAAGTTGGGATGGGGAAGGGATACCTGTCTTCACTTAATCTAGAGAACACCATAAAATCATGCAAATCAAAAGGGTTCAAATCTCTTAATATTCTTGCAAAAGCTTCATGCAAATCCAAAAGCTACTCATTACCTGAAAGAGGTCACATTAAAGAAACAATTTGTTCTCTCCCATTTGTTACTCCAAGGGAAAAATGGAAAGAAACAGGAAAATTTAGGGCGTAGGAGTAAATGTGAAATTGAGGGGAAAATAAAATGAGATTATCATATTTGTTAATAGAAAATAAAAAAAAAACAATAACTACCCTGGTCTTAAGGAAGATCTTCAATATGGTGAATATGTCCTTGATGGATGATCTATTAGAGATTTTGGAAAAGAATCACACAGGTTGAGAAGGCATAGTTAAGTTGCAACCTATATTATTGTTGAGAATACCTATATCAGTGAGATTATGGATTCATTGTATATTAGAAGCCATTTTGTTAAATATATTTTTTCTACATTTACTATAATTTATATAAAGGCAGAGACCATGTTTCTTGATGATTTGTATTCCTATAATATCTTATGTTCAGAACCCAGCCAGTTTCTCCTTATCTATGACTTGAATTATACTAAATTGAATTGAATCAAGTTCTTTCTGAAAATCAAAAGATCTCATATTAGTTCCTGACTTTGACAATGACTAAATGTGGAATTTTGAACTTGGGTCTTAATTTTCACATCAGTGAAATAAAAGTGGTGGACTAATTGCTCTCTTTGATTCTTAGTAGCTATAATACTTTTTTGACATGATTCTTGCATGAAAACCAATTAATTAGGCTTCTTCAAAAGCTGCATTCATAAATAAAATAGAGGTATGGCACAATGGATAGAATGCCATTCTTGGATTAAGGAAGACTCATCATCCTGAATTCAAATCTAACCCCAGATATTTGTAAGTTGTATGACACTGGGCAAGTCATAAACATATTTGCCTATGTTTCCTCATCATCTGTAAAATGAGTTGGAAAAATAAATGTCAAACCATTCTAGTATCTTTGCCAAGGAAACTCCAAATGGGTCACAAAGAATCATAGACATGACAGAAAGATTATTGAACAACAACATATGTATTGACTTCAGGCCAATGAATTCTTTTTTCAACCTTTATCATCTGTCTTAGAATCAACACTCAGTATTGGTTTCATAGTAGAAGAGAAGTAAAGGCTAGGTAATTGGGGTTAAATGATTTACTCAAGATTACGCACTTAGGAAGTATTTGAGGCCAGATTTCAATGCAGGATCTTCCATCTCTTGGCCTGGCTTGATTTCCATTGAGTTTTCTACTTGCCCCTCAATGAAAATTTAAAGTCATAACTATTGGGCATAAGATAGTCACCAAAACCAAAATAGTTCTTGACCTCACACAGGTTATATCCATCCACTCTACTTTGATGGGTACCACGGTTTTGCAGAACAAAGAATCTGAGGAGGGAATAGAGCATTAATGACCAGAAGATCAGAGAAGACTTCACAGAGGAGATGACATCTTAGCTGCGTCTTGAAGGAAGATACTTTGTGACTTCATGAGTATCTGAGAAGCAGAATGAGGAGGCTTCTATCTATAGCTGTGTTAAAGTATTGTCTGTACTCACCAAATAAAGCTTTCTTGTTCCCATTGACATAAATTCTGATACTGTGCTTGGGATGGATTATATGCAGAGTAGGTGCTCAATAAAAACTGTTGAATTAAGTAATGAATATACTTGTTCCTGGTGTTGTGTCTATAGAACCAACCTGAAATACAGGAAGGCTTGGGTTCAAATTCAGTCTCTGATATATACTGGTTGTTTGATCCTTTGCAAGTCACTTAACTCCTGAGTGCTTTAGGCCATTCTTTAAAATTATAACTTACTGAGAAGGTGTCAAATGGCATTCATTGGTACAGGGCATTTTCTCCTCTGTGAGTTCCTCTTGCCAACGAAATTACAGGATCCCAATATCTCTGTTATTGTTATTCAGTCATGTCCAACTTCTCCATGCTCGTGTTGTCTGTGGGGTTTTCTTGACAAAAATCCTGGAGTAGTTTGACATTTCATTCTCTAATAGATTAAGACAAACAGAAGCTAAGTGACTCATCCAGGGTCACAAAACTTGTAGGTTTGTGAGACCATTTTTGAATTCATGGATTCCTGACTCCAGATCTAGGACTTTCTTCATTGAACCACCTAGCTGCTTCCAGGGCAAACAGGAGTTAAATGATTTACCCAGGATGACATAGCTAGTAAAGGTCAGTCTGAAACCAGATTTGAATTTAGGTCTTTCTGATTCCAGTAACTATCCTATATAAGAAATGTCTCAAAAATCAGAAGGGAAGCAACAAATTGGGGAACAATCTTCATCAAAACCTCTGACACAGGTTTAATTACTTAAATTTACAAAGAGCTAAATCAATTGTACAAAAAATCAAGCCATTCTCCAATTGATAAATGGGCAAGGGACATGAATAGGCAGTTTTCAGATAAAGAAATCAAAACTATTAATAAGCAATGAAGAAGTGTTCTAAATCTCTTATAATCAGAGAGATGCAAATCAAAACAACTCTGAGGTATCACCTCACACCTATCAGATTGGCTAACATGACAGCAAAGGAAAGCAGTGAATGCTGGAGGGGATGTGGCAAAGTAGGGATATTAATTCATTGCTGGTGGAGTTGTGAATTGATCCAACCATTCTGGAGGGCAATTTGGAACTATGCCCAAAGGGTGATGACAGACACTCTGCCCTTTGATCCAGCCATAGCACTGCTGGGTTTGTACCCCAAAGAGATAATAAGGAAAAAGACTTGTACAAGAATATTCATAGCTGCACTCTTTGTGGTGGCCAAAAATTGGAAAATGGGGGGATGTCCTTCAATTGGGGAATGGCTGAACAAATTGTGGTATATTTTGGTGATGGAATATTATTGTGCTAAAAGGAATAATAAGGTGGAGGAATTCCATGGAGACTGGAACAACCTCCAGGAAGTGATGCAGAGCGAAAGGAGCAGAACCAGGAAAACATTGTACACAGAGACTGATACATTGTGGTACAATCTAAGGTAATGGACTTCTCCATTAGGGTCAATGCAATGTCCCTGAACAACTTGCAGGGATCTAAAAAACACTATCCACAAACAGAGGAGAAACTGTGGGAGTAAAAACACCAATGAAAAGCAACTGCTTGACTACAGGGGCTGAGGGGAAATGAGTGAGGAGAGACTCTAAATGAACACTAATGCAAATACCAACAACATGGAAATGGGTTCGAATCAAGAACACATGTGATACCCAGTGTAATTGTGCATGGGAGAGGTGGTGGGAGGGGGCGGGGGGAGGAAAAGAAAATGATCACTGTTTCCAATGAATAATGTTTGTAAATGACCAAATAAAATAATGTTAAAAAAAAGAAATGTCTCAGAAATAATATTGTATTAAGATTTGGAGACACCATATATATATATTTATATATATATATATAAATATATATATATATATATATACACACACATATAAGCTTTCTTGTTCCCACTGACATAAATTCTGATCCTGTGCTTGGGATGGATTATTTGCAGAGTAGGTGCTCAATAAAAACTATTGAATTAAGTAATGAATACATATATAATATATATATATGTAGTGTTTATACCTAATGTCTTCATATATGGTTTAGACCTCTGAGTTCTTAAGTGTATAGTTACACATTAAAATGACTGAACGAATGCATTCATATATACATACATACATAGATATAAACATATTCAGGTGTCTTAAAGGTATTCCTTCAATTTCAAGCTATTAAAGTTCAAATGCATACCCACATACAATTTTTCATCATCTAGTTCATTTCCATTAATGATCATTAAGTGAGTAGACTGGATCTTTGAGAGAAATTCTATTATCGTTTTTACAGTTTGTTTATTCACTGGAGACTTCTAGCATACCTATATCATGTTTGTTGAGACTTCTGAAATGAGGGATTATGTTTATATTTTCTGTGCCCAGCCTAAGGCCAACTGCTCATTGGTTTGTTGTAGAGTAAGGGGTTCAACAGGTTTGATTTTGTTCAAAGGTTTTAATGAGGACAGTTGAACAAACAAACCATCAGGCTGAGACTGACAGAACCAACACAGACGCATAGTAATATGAGGCCACTAGGGCTGTTGTAATATGTTTGTTTATTTCTATCTCAGTATCTCTATCTCTCTATCTCTACAATGCCTGTGAGTTCCACATAGATATTATTAAATATGAATGAGCTAATTTTATTCCAATTTCACGATGGTAGAAATTACAGCAAAAAAGCCCTCCAGATCTGTGTGGTATGGGGAGAACATCATTAATCCTTGAACTTCTTCTAGACAATGAGGCATAATTGAGAGACCTTGTCAAGCAATGCAGTGACAGAAAAGAATCACCTTCCTAGTCTCCTTTGTTTCAGTTAATGATTGCCAGCTCTAAAAAGGAAACAGGTTTATGATTTAAACCCATTTGAGTTATTAATTGGGAGACGAGACAATTGTATTCTTATTTTGACAGCCCTTTACCTAAATTGCTAACAAATTCTTTACTCCATATGATTAGGTTACATTACCAAATGCAATTTGGTTGCTGGGCATCCTCTCCTAGTCCTTGTAAATCACAGTTCCCTGGGCTCTGTGCCCCAAGACTCATGGGGTTCCTCTGAATATTTGATTCAAACATATACTCTTCTGAAACCTTTCTGAACACAGTTTGAATGCCCCAAACCTTCAATTAATCCCTCCGTGTTTCATGCGTCTGGTAAGCAGGCTGCTGCAAGAGACTAGAGTTTATTTTTTTCTTTTTCTTTTTTCTCCCTCATAAATTTAGAGCAAAATGACACTGGAGAATATGGGGATAGATGTACTTTTTACCCAGTATAAAGGTAAAAGTGAAATTAGATATAGTGCACCTTTTTCTGATCAAAAGAAAATAGAAAATTAGAGGAGGAAAAATCCTAAAACCTTTAATCATATGTTTCAAATATGACCAGTACCCACTGTAAAAAAGGAGATCTAAAATCTAGTTCTTCAGGAACGATTTCATTCCGAACATTATTACCCTTGCTTATCTCCTCCCTCACCTAAGCCTTATCTCATAGGTCCTTGTTTTGTGGCTTGTGTTTAGGGTCACTTCTGCATCCTGTCAAAGGGCCAGCTCCCACAAATGCCAAGATGACATTTCAGTTCTGTGAGAAATGCTTGTTTTCTTCAGATTTAAAGCATCCTGTTTATTATACCCTGGGGCCCCCTTATCCATTATTTCACTTTCTGTAGTTTCAGGTATCTGTGGACAACCCAGTCTGTGGACAAGGGCTAGAGGTCTGCTCAGGAAGTACTGGAATTATGCCCCAAAGGGCTCCCTGTGTCACTGGTCTGCCCCAGATAGATCCCTTTTGCTTCCACATTCATTTTGTAAGGTTTTTTAGTTGGGGGAGGGCATGGAGCACTAAGTCAAGGGGCAAAAGCAGGGAGAAAGAGCACACATATATGAGGGCCAGCAAGTATTTTCTTATATCCAAAGTTTCAGGCATCCATGGAAGGTCGTGGAACATAACCCCTGCAGATCGAGGGGCCCTACTGTATTTCCACATTAGCTAAATTGTTTTGTCTAACTTCCACTGCTATCCCAGAAATCTCCCCTCAAACACTCCAGAACTGAATTTGAAGAAAATGTTGGGAAGTTCAGTGACCATTTTGCTCCCATTTTCTGAGGAAAGATTCTAGACTTGAGTCTCCTTGGATTCTAGAGGCCAGAACAGTACCTACCAGTCAGGCAGCACCAAGTCTCTCAAAGGTGAAAAATACCATCTCTTCTGTTTAAGATGAAGCAAGCTCTAGTTTATCTGGCATGTTCTAGCTATGAGAATAACCTGATTAGAAGAAAGAGACTTTATGCAGATCCTGTGGTTGGATAGAAAAATCACTTCACAAAGAATCTGAAATTGTGTGTTCTGTCCTGGGCTTCCTGACCCCAACTCTACATCCTAAAGTAAATCACTTCTCTTGAAGTTCCAATCTCCTCTTCTACAAAATGAGAGGATTAGACTAGGTGATTTCTGAACTTCATTGATTTCTTTTTGCGGGGAGGGGGTCCCTCACCATTTGAGGTTTTCAAGCAAAGACTGAATAACCACTTGAGTATAATTTAGAGGGAATTCTTTTTTTTTAAACCCTTACCTTCCTCCTTGGAGTCAATACTGTGTATTGGCTCCAAGGTAGAAGAATGGTAAGGGCTAGGCAATGGGGGTCAAGTGACTTGCCCAGGGTCACACAGCTGGGAAGTGTCTGAGGCCAGATTTGAACCCAGGACCTCCCGTCTCTAGGCCTGGCTCTCAATCCACTGAGCCACCCAGTTGCCCCCTTTAGAGGGAATTCTTAATGAAATAAGGGTTAAACTTTGATGGTTTCTATGAACTCTTCCAACTCGGATTCTGTGTTCATATGTATATCCTTTAAAAAAAAAAATTCCCAGTACTAACACCTTAATCTAGACTCTTCATTTTGATTTGTAAAATAGCCTCTTCACTTCTTTCCTTGCCTTTTTTTCTGTCACCCTACAATCTATCCTGCATGCTACTACTGGATTAATTCTACATAATACATGACTAATTCGGTCACTCCTGTGCCCTAAAATTCCAGTTACTCCCACATTGCTTACCTTCTTTGTATGGCATTCAAAGCCTTCCAATAATCTGACTCAAGCCTATCCAGGCAGTCCTTTTTGATATTACTCTTTACATAAATTCTATTTCTGTCAAACTAGTCTGTCCAGTATTCCTAAAACATGGCTCACACTTTGTCTTCTCCATGTGCCTTTGTTCAAATTATTTCCTATACCTGGAATCATCTTCCATCTCTCTCTCCTTGCTGAAATTATACCTTATACTACAAAGCTCAGTTCATGGGTCCCATCTCTTCCCTGAAATCTTCCTTGATTCCTCCAGATAATTCTTGCTTTGATTATTATGTTTCATAACAATAGCTCACATTTACATATAATTTGAAAAAATACTTTCCTCTCAACCACTCTGTGGGATAGATAATGCAAATTTAATTTTCACTGTATAAATGAGGAAATTGAGTCTCAAAGGGTGAATGACATGCCCTTAGCACACAACTATAAGTGAAAGAATCAGGATTTGAATCCAGGTCTTATGCTCTTTTTTTTTTTTTTTTGCAATTCTATTTCCCTGACTGTTACCCTCCATGCACTTTACATAAACACTATTTGTTTTATGATTATTTTTGCACAATGTTTATGTCTCTGTTAGACTCTTAACTCCCCAAAGTCTAGCATAGGGGCTTTCACATACTAAGCATCTGATAAAAGTTTGATGGATTGAATTCCTCGGGCAGGACAGGGTCTGGACCTATGATTTCATTGATAGAAAGAACTCTTGGGTGAAGAAATTCCCTTTCTCAATGTAGGTTGACCCCTCCTCTGCAAATTAGAGTCCTAAAGAGTTACTTACTAAATAAATTATGCTATATGATTGCAATGGAATAATATTGCACCATACAAAATGAAAAGACTTTAGATGTCTTTATATGAGTGACGTAAAGTGAAGTGAGAAGAACCAGAAGAATATTGTACACAGTAACAGTCAATAATGTACCACAATCAGCTGTGAGTGACTTACCTATTATCCACAATGCAAATGTCCAGGACAACTTCAAGGGATTCATGATGGAAAAGACTATCCATCACCCTAGAAGTAACTGATGATGGAGTCTGAATACAGATTGAAGCACACTTTTCTTCATTTTATTTCCTCCATGAATTTTTCTCTAGCATAAGTGAAATGTTTCTTCTTTCACAATATGCTGAATATGGAAATATGTATTATATGATAACACATGTACAATCTATATCTTATTATTTGTTGTATTAGGAGAAGAAGAGAGGTATGAAGGAGGGAGAGAACATGGATTCCAAAATGTCAGAAAATTATCATTAAGAATTATATCTTTATATGTAATTTGGAAATTAAATTTTAAAAAAGATTTCCTAGAGACATGAGCGGTTAAATAACTTGCCAGGGTCACACAATAAATAATGTATCTGAGACAAGACTTGAACCCAGGTCTTCCTGGCTCTGAGGCCAGCTCTATCCACTCACTACCCAGGCTACCTCTTTACTCTATGTTGGTCACCACTTCTCTAAGAATTTCACTTAACAAATAAATGCTCAATAAATGGTTTTTGAATGAATGTACAAAATTGTGCTGAAAATAATTTAATTTTCTTTTGTTGATTCAAAAGGGCCCCGAGGCCATCATTGTCAATATAATAATAATTGCAGTGATGAATGTAGACAAGTTAGTTAATAGACAGGGTTGCTGATGGCACGCTGGATAAACCAGCTCTATATAAATATGTGAGCAGTGACATAAGTAGAAATTATACAAGGTTGGGTTCATGTGGGTGTCAAAGGCTGAAGACAGCAGCTGGTGGTAACATTTATAAAAAATAGGGCTGATGCCTATGAAGCCTGTTTATAGGTTTGTTTGCATTCAGGAACATCCCAAAGGGAGGCATCTGGCCCAGTACCAATTGCATCACTCTTCCTCACTTCCCCACTCCCACATACATACATGCACATTTTTCCTATAGGTAAAAGTCCCTTCAAATAAAAATCAGAAGCAGTTCTAAGGTTAAAAAGGAACCACAAGTAGTTAATTCAAAACTTTGGCAATGAGATATTTATAATTTAGAAGGCTTTAGCCCAGGGTTGACTGATGAGTGGTCCATGGCCATTGTTACCACTAACTGGTAGAGTTACAATTTCATTATGTTCCTCTCTGATTTATTGTACAGTCACATAGGACAAGGGGATATCAATGCATTGGTCCCAGAACAATCCTCCAGTAAGCCATTAGGAATAGTACTGCTTTCTAATGTCCTAAAGCTGAGATCCTTAACGCGTGTGTGTGCGCGCGCCCTGGACCCTTTTTGCACTCTGGTAAAACCTAAGACCCCTTCCCTCCCTCAGAAAAATGTATTCAAATGCACAAAATATAATACATAGTATTACCAAAAAATCTTAATTATATAGAGGCAAAGTTATGGAAATACACATATAAAAACATCATAGACCCCTCTGAAATCAAACCATGGGCTTGGGAAGGTATCTATAGAGCCCAAGTTGAAAAACCCTGGTTTAAGTCAATTTAGAGTTTTAAGGAGTGAGGTATGAAGGTGTGCTAGTTGAGGTTGATAGGGGGAGAGACAGAAACCTAGAGAGAGAAAAGAAACAGAGAGAAGAGAGAGAACAAGATGGAGAGCAACAGAAAGGATAGAGACATAAGAGAAGAGGAAGAGGGAGAAGACAGAGACAGAGACAGAGAAATAGAGAAGAAATACAGAAATAGAAACAGAAAGGAGAAAGAGAAGAGAGGAAGAGGGAGAAGACAGAGAGACAGAGCCAAATAGAAACAGAAAGGAAAGAGACAGATATAGAGAAGAGGGAAAGGGAGAAGACAGAGAGACAGAGAAAAGAGATAGCCAGAGACAGAGAAGAGACCCATAGAGAAAAGTGACAAGCACACAGAGACTGAGACAGACACAGACATAGAGAGACACTAAATTCACATCCAAGAATAACTGGTGATTAGCTCCCTTTGTCCAGCTTCCAGAAAAGCACTGCCCAAGGAAGTATTCTATAATTGCTTTTTGATGATTACTTATCAAGCAGAAAAACCAGCAAGAAGGTATGGGCAGCTTCAACTTAGCCCAAGAACAATGTAACTACACCCCCTTCCAGATGTTACCTGGACAGCTAGGGTCATTCCCGAGGGGAGGTGTCAGTTCCCACAAGTTTCTGGAACCAGGCTCACCAAGTCTCCTGAGAGAGGTAGCATCCTAACCTCTGGCAGTACTACAAGGACTGTTTCTACCATTAATATTAGGGGCTTAGGTTAGGGGAACTAGATGGGCTTACCTGAGGCAAAATCAGAAAGTAGCCAGTCTTCTCTTTGGGTGCATTCAATCCTTCATTCATGCAACATTTATTAAGCATCTACTTCCTGCCTGCTTTAACTGCTCCCTCCACCCATCCTGTTCTGTTACTGCCTCCCCTAATCTCTGGATACCTCATTTGCTAGCCTTTTCTTTCTCCTGACCACTCCAATTCTAGGCAAAATTGTGAAGTCCAGCCCTGCTCCCTCCGACTTTTTTGTTCTTTTTCCCCCCCCTACAAATTCACTTTTGTTCCTTTCCCACTCTATATTTACAGTACTCTCTTTGAAACCACTTTTCAGAATGGATCTGAAATGAAGTCATACATTAAAAACAATTTCAAACTCACCTAATTTAATTTTAATAGAAATCAAGGTTCAAGCTAAAGTAATGAACTTCTAAAATGGCAGCATTTTAGGAAGGAGCAACAGATGATTTTGAATATTCTCTGGAATTTCCCAGAACCACATTGGGGTTTATCTCTGTGCTCAAGATCTTTCTCACAGAGGAGGTGGTGGTACCTAGATTGAACCTTGAAGGAAGGTGACAGTGAAGTGCCTTCTAGGAATAAGGCTTATACTATTGTAAGGAAGTGAGAGATGAAATGAGGATGAGCTAGCAAGCAATCTAATTTGGTTAGAAAATAGATTTAGTGAAGGGTGTGAATCTGAAAAGGAAGGTGAGAAATATGGAGGTCTTCAAATACTAGACTAAAGAATTTTTTTTCATAGACAAGGAAGAGCTATTAAATATTTCAGAGTAACAGTGGTGAGACCTTGTTATTTGTTCATTTGTTTTTGAAGAGGACTGATGACATCAAAGAGTGATAACTTTTTGGTGAATTGGATATTTTGTACAGAACTGGACAAAATCATTGGCCTCACTTTGTCTTCCAGATTCATTAAAATCCAGAGGCAAAACAGAAATCAAGATGACTGGCAATGGACTGAGATACAATGATGACTTTGGTATCTCTGATATCTGACCAAGCTCTAAGTGTTCCACAGCACTTGCTTTAACCAATTTAATGGCCTTTGGAACAAATTGTTTTTATCCATTGATTCCACTGAGAGGAAGTCTTTACATGCTAATTCATTGACAGGTTTGAGGTTGGTTAGCCTCAACGGTTTAGCCTGTCTGCTAAGATGGTTTTACCAGGATGTAGCTACATAGAATACTACAGCTTCTTGAATCCATGAGTGAAGAAGGTGGGTAGCAGGTGGACACGAAAGGAATAAAGAAGCCCTCATAAGGGCTAAGCAAAACTCCATTCAAGAGGTTTAGTCCTTTCTGAACACCCCGTATCCTCTAATGAGACCTATGCCTTAAGAAGATTATTTTATCAACTGTGGGTGGATGAGAGAAGGGAGGACTATTAAGAAGCTATTACACTATTCTCTCTCTTCCTTGTCTCCTTGCTACCACCTCAACCCTCCTTTCCTTATCAGTCCAGTATCCCATCATCTCAGGACCTTATTCTCTTATAGGGAACTGAAAACATAATTCATATGAAGGATAGTGATTAGTTAACTAATATTGCACACTCTCCAAAGAAGATAGAGCTGCATTTTTAATAGGGATCTTCTGGAAACTATATGTTAACTCAAAGGAATTCATCTGATGGTAGGGATTTTAGGGACAGAGGCAAACTAATGAGTGGATGCGATTTCTTTGCCCATGAAGAACTTTAATGTCTTGCCCCTCAAATCACATCACTTATAAGTAGGGTCAGCTACAGGAACCAGAATTTGAAACAGCCTTGATCTGGTCCTCTTTCTTCTCTGTCTTAATATTGATTGGTAAAAGACAGGCTTGAAGGTGGACCTTAGAGTCTCTGTTATCTTCCTATAGCCCTGTCTATCAGCTTAGATACACAGCCAGCTCTTTCTTTAGCTTCTATGTCCAAGTGTCTTAGCTATTTCCTCTGCCTGCAATGTCCTCACACCATCTCTATTTTCCTGTTGAAATACTAGGCACCTTTCAACACTCAGCTCATTAGCCTATCTCTCCAATTAGGCTTTTTAATGTAGTCAGATGGTTCAGTGGATAGAGTGCTGGACCTGGAGTCAGGAAAATTTAAGTTCAGAAAGCACCTTGGATACTTCTAATTAGCTCTGTGACCCTAAGCAAGTCACTTAGCCTCTTTGCCTCAATTTCCTCCTATATAAAATATGGATAATAATAGCATCTACTTCCTAAGGTTGTTGTGAAGAACAAACAAGGTTAACAATTGTAAAGCACTTAGCACAGTGCCTGGTACATAGTATGCAGTATAGAAATAGTATTTATTATAGTTACTATTATTAGTATTAACCTCATTCCAACTAGAAGTGATCATTCTCATTTGAATTCACCCATTTCCTTTATTTTCATCTTATTTCTGCACATAGTAGAAACTCTCTCATTTATAATAATTGACATGTTTGCAAAGTACTTTAAGGATATCTCATTTGAGACTCACAATAAACTTTTCAACAGTACTAAAAATTATTATGCCCTGTTTGCTGAGGTTCAGAGAGGTTTAGAGAATTCTTCATGGATACACAACTTAGTAAGTATAAGAAGTAGGACCCTGTATCCAGATCTTTCTGACTCTAAACACTCCAGTGCTCTCTTCTTCTCTACCATATTTTCTCTGAAAACAAAGAAATAGTTGTTAAATGAATAAATGAGTGAATGAATGAATGAGCTCCATTTGAACTAATTCATCTCAGCTTAAGTAGAAAGAGGAGACAATTAAAAAAAATAAATGTCACAGCTGTGAACATTATTCTGAATAATTTTTTTAATTGAACTGTTTGGTGTTGTCTGCCCTGTCTGGATTGACAGGAGTTTGAGTGAGTCCTGCAGAGAGGAAAAAAAGGGAGGAAAAGGGGCCCATTGGAAAACACAATCATTGCTGCTGGGTAAACTCAAAGGGCATATTTAGCAGACCACATTGATTTTTTTTCTTTCTTTTTTCTTTTCTTTATACCATGGGACCCTGATAATAAAATGGCTGAAATAAGCATTCTTTCCTGTTCACTTCTCATAAAGTTTTATTCAACCCTTGGGAGCAACCGACTGCCTGTTTCCAAGGCTGCTCAAACCCATCTCCCCTGTATATATGTCTGAAAGTGATTATTCACATATAATGTGTGAATGTGTGTGTGTGTGTGTGTGTGTGTGTGTGTGTGTGTGATGTGCAAAGGGGAGAAAGGAAGAGAGAGAAGAAAAGAGAGAGATGAGATAAAAAAGAAAAAGATGGAGAGAGAAGGGGGCAAGAGAGGAGTGAGAGTGGAGAAAAGGAGAGAATTTAGGGTAGGGAGAGAGATGAGAGGGAAGAAGAGAGAAAGGAAGAGGATGGGAAGGGAGAAATGGAGGGGGGGGGAGAAATAGAGGAAGGAGAGAGAGCAGGAAGAGACAACAAAGGCATTTTTACTGCAACCTCTTCCCATATCACCCAGCCTCTATTTTAAAATGGAGTTATAAAGTAGGTCTCAGGAGTGGCTGGGAGACCTCAGATGAAAGATGCTTCCTATGCACAATGTAATTACTTCTCATTGTTCTGATATGCTTGCAGAACTTTCCTATTACCTTGGGTTTTTTTTTTCTTCCCTAAGGGAGGAGGGCTAGGGGAGGTTGTTTCTAAGAAGGAATTTTCACTGTTTTATATTCTTTGGAAGAATATTTTTTAAAAAACATTTTTATGTTTCTTGTGCTAAAAAGAGGAGAAATCTAGGTTTTAAATACAGAATACGAGAAATACAATGGTTCAGAGTGAGTGTCTGGTTGACAAGAAGCTAAGGAGACCCAGTAGGTTTAAGAATTTCCATGGCATAAATGACAGTGCTTGGTACCAAGGCCCTCTTTCCTCAGTAAAAGGCAGAAATTCTATGTCTCTCTTTTGACTGTAAAACTGACACTATTCCATGGGAGAATTTTTGGAAATCCCTATGGAAGAAAACAAAACAAATTAAAACATTCCATTTTTTAAAGTATTGTTTGTTGGCCCCATGTCTATATTATCTCTGTTCATCTACCTAGTGTAAACAGCTTTTTTTAAGATCTGGAAATTAGATAATGAGGGTCTCCCTACAATACAGTCAAAGCAAGCACAATATCCTGGCATGTTACAAAGTCATCATAGAATGAAAAGTGAAATTTGGGCTGCTTTCAGTTAATATAATCAGATTCAGGGCCCAATAAATTGTTTCTTCTTGTATTAATAAGTAATTTGTGTTACTATTTGTTGTTGAACTAACTAACTGGAATGTACTCTGGCTTGACTGTAACTGGAGAACTGCTAGTAGTTATGGAGATAGAAATACTGTCTTCAGAGATAACTGAGAAATACAGAGAGATGCTGAGAGAGATAGAGGGATACTGTCACAAGAATGATACTACAGGGGATACTGCTAAAGGGGAATGCTCTGGGGTTTGCCTACTGATCTCTATTGATGACTAGTAGGTCAATCTATTTCCCAATCTCCTCCTCCCTCACTCCCTCCCTTCTCCAACCCTCTCCCTCCCACTTTCTTCTTGAAGCCTTTGGCTTCCTCCCCCCCACCCCCCTCCATCTGAGTGGACTATGATATTTATGAGAAAAAAACATCTTCCTTTCTTTTCTCAGGTAAGGGGTTTATTGGGATAACAGGACAAGGAAACTGAGGAAAGAGGGATGAGGGTTTCCCTAATCTATAATAAGAATTTGAGGGTTTGAGAAATTAGTCCAGTAACAACTGTTACAGAGATGACAGAGAGATGGATGGAGGATAACTGTTTAAAATCTTCTTTCTTCACCCAAGGTATTCACTTCTTTCGCCACCAAAGTCTCTCAGCCTAATTTCAGAAGCCCCCCCCCCAAGGGTCCTTCAGCCTGGGACCAAAGCTAACAAGATTAGTTCTCAGCTTCTTCTCCCTCAGCCGGCCGCCACCAAGAAAAGTCTCTCCTTCAGCCTGGCTTTCCTCCAACTCTTGGTCAGTAAAATCTCAGAGAGAAAGCAGAGGTTTCTCCCTTGGTCAGAGAGCCCAAAGACCAAGCCCTACTAGGGTCCTTAACCCATGAGCAGAAGCTAACAGGGATCAGTTCTCAGCTTCTTCCCCCTTCAGTCAGGCTCAACTGCCTCTCCTCTTGGGAACATTCCATTTAGAATCTTCTTCTTGATTGACAGACAGGTCCCCAGCCTTGTTTCTTGCATTTTGGCTTGTCCTGCAAAACCTCTTTCTCTTCATGTCTCTACCACATTCGATTCCCTCTCCCTTATATCTTATTTGTACATAGTTGTTTTCCCTATTAGACTCTGAGCTCTTTGAGAGCAGGGCTTATCTTTTGCTTTTCTTTATATCCTTGATGCTTGGCACAGAGCCTTGCCATGTGATAAGTCCCTAATAAAGTCCTTAATAAATACTTATTGATGATTGTTCATCATGACCTTCAATACCCCATCCTGGTCTGGATGTGACTTTGGGTTCTTAAAGTCCCTGATGGTAGAATGCAAGTTTGAAGTTTGGAAAGAGTATTTAATTTTCCCTTGAATTATCCAGTTTATCTGCCAACATTGACCAATCTCCCTGGATTGTAGTTATGCAGTCCTAGCTCATATCATCTTAAGGAGATGTAGTGTTTCATGTAAATAATGTGTTTATGAATGTAGTGAATTCATTTAAAACATATTTTTAAAAGTAATAATCCAGCAAATTTCAACTCTGAAACTCTTAACACAGTCTGTATCAGAGAACAGCAGACTGATTCTTTAAGTCACAGTTTCAAGGAAACCATTATGTTTAAGTTTATCAAAAAACACCCAAAAGTTGATAATGTTTGTTAAGAGAGGGAAAGCTTTCTCTTTGGACAATGCAACCTTATTCCTTTGCCTAGAAAAGTCAGGGATGGAAAAAGCAATATAGTCTATTAAAAAGGGCTTGAACCTAGGTTACAAAGTGGATAGAACACTGGCTCTAGAGACAGGAGGACCTGAGTTCAAATTTAACCTCAGGTACTTACCAGCTGTGTGATTAAGAGCAAATCACTTAACCCTGTTTACCTCAGTTTCCTCTTCTGGAAATGAACTGGAAAAGAAAATGGAAAGCCACTCCAGTATCTTTGCCAAGAAAATCCCAAATGGGGTCACAAAGAGTCAGACATGACTAATTATTAATCTATAGAAAAAAACAGCAAAAACAAAAACTAGAACTTAGTAGACTAATTCCAGCTTTGTTTTTTAATTCAGTTCAATTATGCTATAATCAGTGAATCAGTTTTCACAAGTCACTCATTTTTCCTGCATCCAGGAACTCCTTTCAGGATATCTATAATATATATATATATATATATATATAATGTATAATATAAGTATATAATATAATAATATATAAAAATATCCTTCATACTCACAGAGGATCAAAATAAGATTATTATGTTGAAGTCAATGTACAATCTGTCTAACTGTGACTGATCAGATCAATATGAACTCTGCCACAAAGAATCCATATGAACATTTAGGATAAAGATGTCTCTAAATTTGCATATCTCACATTGATTTTGAGCTACTGCAATTCTGCTTTGCTCATAGAACACAAAGAGTTTTTTGATGAGAGCACACCATGCAGGACCATCCTGTGCCAGTGTCTCCCATGTCTCACAAGCAAGACTAAAGTTCTTCAGAGAAACCTTGAGAGTGTCCTTGTATCATATCTTCTGACCTCTGGGTTAATGCTTGCCTTGTGTGAGTTCTCTAAAGTAGAGAACAACGTGGCCAACCCATCAGAAGTGCTCTCTCTACAGTAGAATTGCAGTTCTTGACACTTTGGCTTGAGAAAGGACTTCATTGTTGGGTACCTTATAGAACCAGGTGATCTTTGGAATTTTACTAAGAGAACTCAAATAGAAATGATTCAATTTCCTGGCATGGTGCTACTATATTACCTGAGTCTCTCCCTCTCCCTCCCACCCACCCCTCTCTCTCTCACTCACACACAAAGTGAGAGAATGTGAGAGAGACACACACACAGAGTCACAGAAAGAGAGGAACAGTGTATTCAGATTGTACCAAAAGTAGTCTTGGAACAGTTTTAAACTGTAAACAAAACAAACATTTATTAAGCACCAGTTACAAGTCAAGTCCTGGAGATAGAAGTAAGAAAAAGATAGTCCCTGCCCTTAGGAGTTTATAGTCTAATGGGTAAAGACAAGATAGAAAGGAAGCTGAAAAACTGGGGGGAAGCTGAGAAGGTATCTGATTTGGGATGGGAAGATGAGGCATGGGAGGTTTGGCTTAATAGTGGTGGTACTAAATCAAGAAGAGCAGGAAATGAAGAGTTGGCTGAGCAATATTTCTTCTTTCCCACATGGAATGTGGGAAATGGAATCTCTGAGATGAGTTTTTGGTCTATCTCTTTCTCTTCAATCAGAGGAGTAGAGGCTACTGAGGATACTGATGACATTTGAATACTAAAACTGATATAAGCTCCATGAATATTAGTTTTCTGATAAGCATACCTTAAAATTCCATTTAGAAACTACAGATATCCTGTATTATTATATTTGCAGCAAACATTGGCATTTAATAGACTATATCATTGTAAGGAGAAGAGACAGACAAGATGTAAGAATGGTGGAGAAAATGTGTGATGGCTATGTTAGGAATCTGAGACACTGGAAGGATGATGATGCAGAAGGTCAGAGGATAGATGAGAATAATAATAAGTTCTGTTTTGGACAGGTTTAATTTGAGATATCTCTGCTCTATTCAGGCAATTGACAAGGTAAGAGCAAATTTTATGTGAAATATTAGGGCTAGAAATGTAGATTTGGGAATCATTTGCATAGGGATGATAATTGATTTTTTTGGAAAGTTAATATTAAATTTTACTCCTTTATTGATGCCCCCCAAAAGCCTTTTGATTTTAAAAACTCAAACAGTATGATTTTAGGGCTTAAGCTCAAATTATCTTTCCTCCAGTATATGTTGGGTCCTCCCTTCTTTTGTCTAGATGTAAAAACTGGCAGAGTAGGGAATTGCTCCTTATTTATTTGTAAAAAAGAATTCTCCTATATGGTGAAGTAATGAATTAACTAGGGAGAAGCGTGTGTTCTCATTTTCCAAAGTAACAAGGCATTCAGAAGGCCTTCCACTTTCAGGGAGGAAGACTCTTGAGTTTATTTCTGGTGTGGCTGTTGACCAGTGAGAAACCTTTTAGGATGTCCTGGGGAGGGACTAGGTGACATCAGAAGGGAGATATATTGCCAGTTGCCAGTGTTATAGACAGTTGACTTTTTCTTTTTTGGCCAATCAGTTCTCCTGCCCAGCTCTGTGACATAGATGCTAATTTTGCTCACCTGGGCCACTGTTCTAGCTCTTTCTCCTAAAAGTATGGATCCAGATGCTTGAGCTTGGCCCAGATCTCAGCTGGCAGCTCAGGCTTCTCACCTGCAAGTTCTATGGCATCTGTTCAGATTGGAATTAGCCCATAGCTAGTTGGATTTTAGTGAGAGTCTGTTTTAATAAATTGGTATATTTTAAACTAAAAACACAGCCTCCAGATAATTTCAATCATCATGAATCTATGGGAACTGATAAGGAAAGAGAAAGATGGAACAGATGAGACAGACAAACAGAGACAGAGACAGAGACAGAGAGGAGATCAAAGAGCCCAGGAAAATGTCTTAATTATAGAGGGCATCCATACTTAGTGGCTGGGAGAATCATGATGATTCAGAAAAATTGAACTGAAGAAGAGTAATCAGACTACTGGTAGATAGGGGCAAGAAAATTTAAAGAAGAAAGATTTGAGGTTGAATATATGGTTGAATTGGTTGGCTAATTGATCAAGATGATGAAAGAAGAAAAATGAGACCTTGGAAGAACAGAGAGGGTTGGAGGGACTCAAAATTATGGTGCATATTAAGAAACAATTGGAAAATGAGGCAGAGTGAGAGATGGAATGGTTAAAGAAATATTTTAGATTTGGGGATGATGGTGAAACCTAAAGTGTGACAAGGTCAGTGAGAAATAGATAGAATGAAGATTTAAGCCCTACAAGCTAAGGAAACTAATGAATTCAAAAACTGTCTTAGTTAAGTAATAGCAAAATTCCCAAATATAAGATTATAGGTAGAGATGCAAAGAAAAACTGTGAGTCAGATACTGATTTCCTCAAGAAAAAAGAGGGAAGGTGACTTGGAAAATGATATATTGATCAACAGTCTGGATATGATGAAAAGCAATGAGTAGACTGACTTGACCTTGCCCCTTATATTGGAAGAAAACAAGAAGAAAACCTTACAATGGAGAAGCTCAGTATCTGGGACATATATGTTTAATAAATGAATGTTGTTTGATTGAATGAGAGGCTAGTCAGGGATATGATGTCTTCTTTTGAGATCTGAGTTTCTGTGAGCCCAGAAGATAGAAAGAATGTGAGATAAAAAGATTTAGGATATGGGGCATGATTATTTTGGGCATTTGTGTCTCTTTCTATGACTTGTCACTCCAAACTACAGTATACTTAGGATCAATGAAGAAGGGATGCTAGTTGGTCAGGAAATATATATTGGGTCTCCTAGATCAGAATCTGACAGAAAAAAAAAGCAGGGGTAAGCTGAAAAATTTTCTGTTGTCCAATAATCTCAATCCAACTCAGGGTCAGGAATCTTCTGTAATGGTTGTTTGGTCAACAATGTCACTTATTCATCCTTATGATCCTAATGCTCTTAGGACCCAAGTGAAAAGATTGATCATGTAATAAATGTACACATATTCTTCATTCTTTAAAGATTTCTGTACTCCAATGTAAAGTATTTAAAGAAAAACAAAGAAAAAAACTTCAAAGATGAGAAGAATAAAAAATAAAAGAAACGTTATATGCATGGTTTCACATCCTACAAAACTTTAATATGAAAGAATATTAAGAAGCTGGAAAAATGGAAAACACTGGTGAAAAAGGTCATAGAAGATTGCAAAAGATTCAAAGAAAATTGACTTTCAAGGCCATTACTGTGATAATACACTGTGGAAGTCACAAAGTAACAACTGCTTCCCATTCATTTACCAAAGCTTGGAAGAAAATTAGTTTAAAAAAAGAGCATTAGGTACTGATAACAGATTAAAGTAGACTCTTCCTTACTGGATCCCATGCAAGGGGTTTTGTTTGGGGGGGGGGAAATCTGTGGATATTTAAATACTTTTCCTAATAATGGTAACTGGAATCAGTTTCAAAAATTAATTCATACATTCTTGTCATATACCATAAGAATAGCAATACTCATAATTAGGGGAACAATGGCAATATGCTTGACTGTTGAGGTGAGTAATTCTGACATGCATCAAGCTTTAAAGATAAGGACAATAAATCCTTTAGTCTATAAAACTTTTGCAAGCCACTATCATAAATGTGATCAAATGACATAATCTAAGAGCTAGAATGAAACATAGAAGTCATTAATCCTTACTCTTAAATATTTGGGAATTCCCTGTGCAATATTAAGTGGTCATCCAGCTTCTGCATGAAGACCACTAATAAGTAAAACAAAACAAAAACAAACAAAAAACTCTAATATCATCCTTTTGAGTGTTCACAAAGTATTCCTTTATTAATGCTTCCTCGAATCCTGCCAACAATAGAAGTCAAGCTCACTGGGCCTTAGTTGGCAGTGGCAAATCATTTCTGTTTTGAAAATTGGGACGATATCAGTTTTTCTCTAGTCCTACAGGGACTTTCTCATTTTCAGGATTTTTTGGAGATCATTATGGGTCTGAAATCACATCTGCCAATTTTCAGCACTCTAGGACATGGTTCATCTGGGTTTCACTAATGGCAGCTAGATGCTGCCTAATCATCATCTCACTTACTTAAGGTGTGCATTTCCCAGTCATCATTTTTTAAAAAATTCTTTCCAGACTAAAGATTTTCCAGGTTTTATAAAACAAATAAAATAAGAATTCAATAATTCAGCCTTATTATTGTCACCCAATATTATCTCATTGACCCCAAGAAAATCCCCATACCTTTCTTTGATTCTTCTCCTGTACTCCCTATTCCCACAATTTAAAAATACCTCTTTGGTTGGTCATGACCAATTCCAAACCATTGTAGACTATAGAACTCCTGATGCAATTATTATAGGACTATTAACCTTTTTGTATACATGATCCAGTGCTATCTCACTTCACTTTTTCCTTACCTTTTTTTTTTAACTAAGGAAGCCACATTGAAGTCACAAACTCCATGTTTCTAAATCTTAGGAATATCAACATTAGATCTGTCCCCTTACAGTAAGATCTCTAGCTTAACCCATTGACTAGAGTTTATACATTTGAATATAGGTATCTGAAGCCATGTTTGTTTTTGTTTTTTTAAACTAATAGCTCTATTGTTCTATATCATTTCTGTTAGGTGAGTTTTTGCCTCACCATCCCTAGTTTCAAGCTTCCATGTCACTTCTCACCTATTTCCAGATGATAATGCCTCGACTCTAGTTACCTTTATCATCTCTATTCCACCGTAACAACCTAGACCTTTTCTGTTGGGTTACTAGGCACTGATAGGTGAATTTTCTCCACATCTTGCCAACATATCTTCCCAGACATTCCCAAACCATTCCATTCTATCACATCTTCTTCTTCTTTTTTTTAAACCCTTACCTTCTGTCTTGGAGTCAGTACTGTGTATTGGCTCCAAGGCAGAAGAGTGGTAAGGGCTAGGCAATGGGGGTCAAGTGATTTGCCCAGGGTCACACAGCTGGGAAGTGTCTGAGGCCAGATTTGAACCTAGGACCTCCCATCTCCAGGCCTGGCTCTTAATCAACTGAGCTACCCAGCTGCCCCCCCACACACACACACCTCCTTCTTTATATATTGTCTCTGCCCACTAAAATGTAAGCTCCTTGGGAAAAGGGCCGAGACAGTCTCTTTCTTGCTTGCATATTTATCTCCAGCACTTAGTACCCTGCCAGGCATATGGTGAGTGCTTAATAAATGCTTTGTTATCATCATCTTAGTCAACTTTTGAATTATTGTACTTCTCTTTTGCTATTTTTCCCCTCCCTAGCAGTCTTAGGGTACTTAGCTTTTTTGACTTTATAGGTGATTTTCTCTCTCTTTTTCCTTTTTTACATTATGGACTTCATGATTAGATTCTAAATACTCCAAGAAAATATGTTTTTACTTATCCTCCTCAAGGGTGCTCCATTCCTTGCCAAAAACTCATCATTCCTATATTTTAAGGCATGATCTAGAAATACAAGTCTTCTTATCCACTGTTTACTTCCCAAATTAGCCTTTCTCTTCTAATTTATTTTCTTTTGGCAGGAGTAATGAAAACATTACCTTTGCTCACAAGGTCACCCTCTATTTTGCCTATTTTTACTAATGAAATCTTTCTAGTTTACTTCTGGCAATATTATTTGAATCCATGGGAATCACAAAGAAGTAATGATTTATCTAATTTGCACCTTCTTTGAGGCTTTCCATAATATCTTAACTACATACCATAGGAAGTCAGCAAATATCTGTTGTTTCTATCAGGAGGAACATTCCTCCTTGGTAACAAGGCTGTACAAGGCATTCAGGGAAGACTAGTACCTCCAGTCTGAGGACTTGCCAAATTCTTTTCAGATAGCTTTCCTCCTTTGGTGTCCACCTGCCATGCAGTTCTCAACGGTACCTTGGTCTTGGTAGCTGAAGTAAATCAGGTTGAGAGTAGTCAATAGTTCTCAAACCTGTCAGTGAGTTAGTGCGGTGGCTACCCCAGGTGTGTAAAAACTTCTTTTGGTAATGAAGGCAGAGGAAGCAATTCTGTGCAAAGCTTAGAGAATAGATAGAGATAGAAGTCAAAGTATTCCACTTCATCCCAAGCCATCACCAGTCATCTTATCTTTTGTTTTGACACTGCATTTCAATGACTCCAGAAGAGGGAGTGAGACTGACAACTCCGAGTAACTGCCTTACTTAAATTTAGTGTATGCATGAATGAAAAGATGTCACCAATGATGCCATTTTGGTCCTCTTCAAGTACAAAAGACAATGACTACTTTAGTAGTCCCTAGCAAAGAGCTACTGACCATAATAAAGTTATTGATATTAGGATCATTGATTTAGAACTGAAATGTACCTTAGAAACCACTGATGCTAAGGCAAGATTAGAATATTTACCATTTCTCTTCTCTTTCATTCTGTCCTTTTTGGATGAACTGACATATGATGGATGTATCAGATGTAACAATGACCATCTGGATTCTGGTAGTACTTAGCATTAATGTTTGGATTACAATTAATTCTTATCAAATTATTTCCATCCTTGGCTTAAGGTCCCTGAACTTCAAATTATTGTTGTGAATTAATGCACAATGTTAAAGCTTTAGGAGAAGGATAATAAAAATAACTAAATGATAACATAATATTAATTCAGTATAAATATTTGTATTTGAATGCTCAAATCTGCTATACATTACAAATTTGAATTTGTTAATATTATTTATCTTTTGAGGTGACAAACAACTTGGTAGGTGATCAGATAAGTATTACTAACTTTTCCTGAAGCATATTATTTGACTGAAATAAGAAATCTGATGGAAATTGTTGCCATTAACAAGGATTTTCTTTCTTTCTCTTTAATTTCACTGCCCTCCCATTCAAATAGATGTATATATAATGTATATTGGTTCTAATCAGCTAATTCTGGCAAGACAAGGTTTACCACTGGGCAGAGACAGCAAAGTGGGGGTCAAAAGTATGAGACTGAGAGTCAAACCCAGAGTGTCAGTGAGAGTTAGTTGCCATGCCAACAGAAACAGCAAAAGTGGGAATCTGAGAAAGCAAACCTAGTAGAATACTTAGCAGTAGTCAGGTTGAAACCTAAGTTTGATGGAGGATGAAACCAAAAGAGGAGCCAAAGGTCAGGAAATAAAAAATCTAACAAGAACAGAGCCATCAACTGAAAGACAATTTGTCCCACTCATCTAGTACTGGATTGTGACCTAAATTTTTTTTGGTTATTTTTAGTTACTATTTTATTATTTAAAATTAATTAAAGTTAATTATATGATTTCAATTATTTTAGTTTAGTAATTTTAGAAATATTATATATGCTATTTTAATTCCTTTAATTCCTTAGTAACAAATGTACTTCTGATTTCATTGATAAAGGGAATTACTGGCAATGAAACTATCTACAAATGCAGATATATACCTATTCTTTACTTATTATTTTAGACAATTGCCTCTGAAGTTATAAGGATAAGTGACTTGCTCTGGATCACATAGCCCATGTGCGTCAGAGGCAGGACTTGAATTCAGCACTTGCTAATTCTAAGAATACTTTTTATTCATTGCATCATATTGCCTCTTTTCACACTAGTAAGGGATGGACCAGTTTTTAGAGAATCCTCAGATCTGCTATTCTGGTGGGTTATACAGAAGAGATATTCCTTGCCTGTTCAGTCCATAGAACTTTTAAAACCCCATTCTCAACTATGATTGTCTGAGGGGTAGTACTATGTGATGATAAAGAGCCTTCTAACTGGTTATTGAACTATAAGGAGTGATGAGAGGAGAAGCTGACTGAACAAAGTTTCAGTCTCTTTTTTGGTGGTTTTTCAAATGAGGAGAATCACTGTGAGTTGGCAGGTAGGAGGTGGTTGTCTTCCACCCCACCTATGTGTACTTCTGACCACAGGATGGTTCCTTTTCTTTAGTCTTTCCTTATCTTATATAAATGAAGATCCTGTGATGGAACGTTGATATAACCAGCGAGTTTGGGAAAACCTAAAAAATATTATTGGTCTCACTAGCATCCAGAGTCAATAACAGAGTTTGCAAGAACAATGGTAGCCAATAACAGAGGAAGTACCTTTAGAGAGAGATGGAAAAAGAATGCTCTGAAGAGGGTAGTAGCTTCAGGGATTGTGTCTCCTAATGAATTAGAAAAATTCTGGCTATTCAGAAAGGTATAGTACACTAAGCTCAGAAAAGAACTATCCCTAAGGGGAAACCTAATGGATACTTCACAAAGAGATAAAAGACCTTCAGGGGCCAGAAAAGAGTAACAAATGGTGTCCACATGGGCATTTCATTAACTTTGTATCTTACTCTCCCCAGAGACCTTCTGTGTACTTCCAGGATAAAGGGTGGGGGCAGAGGGATATTTTGTAACTGCCTTTGATATACCTTCTCAGTAAATACCCTTTTCTAAAAGCAATAGCATTTCTACTGCTTGGTTGATATTGGATGGGGACTTGGAAGCTACAGTGTTGGAAGTTACAACCCTCAAATTTATCCCTATACTCCTGAGGATAAGGACTAGTATTCCCACCTCTGGAGACCCTGACTGCCAGTGAGAATGTGACATGGACAAGTTGTTGAAGAGAGGGTGCTATACACTAGGCTATTTCTCAAATGATTCACTGTCTTCTGTAACATAAAAAAAAAAGTTAATCATTACCAACAGATACAAAGACTTGTTCCCTAGCTTATGCAACATTCTAGCCTTCCATTTCTCTACCAAGTGGACAGAGCTGTGTATATATTTCATCATCTGTTTTCTGGGCTCACTCACTACAATCAATCAGAATTTGGTTTAGTGTTGATTTACTTTACATGGAATGTGACTTTTACAGAAAGTTTTTAGGAGAAATACTTTTTTCTCTTTTTTATTTTTAAAGGAAAGAACTCTCAGAGGATGATGTTTTTCTTTAAGACTGATATTCTTTAATTCTGTCTACTCTACACTGTCTTACCTTCTTCCCCTTTATCCTAATTTAGTCTCAAACTGCTCTACTATTCCATTTTTTTTTTCTTTAGAAAATAAATTTCATTGAATAATTGGTCAGGTCTTAATGATCTTACTGTTGAAAATTCAACAGACTTCATAGAGCCCTTCAAATTTTCCAGGATGATTGGGCTTATTGTGACTGCTATCCCTGAACAGTATCCTTCCTGGGGTAGAATAGGTTCAGAGGAGAGGAAGCAATAGGATATCAACTCAAGGCAAATTACCTTGTATGTTCAGCACTACTATAATATTTACTTTTTGTTCAATAAAAATAGCTAATATTTATATAGCCCTTCTTATGGACCAGGCACTGTGCTAAGCACTTTTCAATTATTTCCTCATTGTAGGTACTGTTATCCCCATTTAACAGATATAAAAACTAAAGGAAATAGAGGTCTAATGACTTGCCCAGTCACAGTATCTGAGACCAAATCTGAATTCAAGTCCTTCTTATTCCAAACCCAGGACTTAATCCATCATGTAACTTAGTTGACTATTTGTTAAGGGAAGTGGATTGAATTTATGGAAAACTGGGGTGGGGAGAGACAGAGACACCGAGAAAGAGAGACAGGGAGGGAGACAGACAGAGAGACAGACAGACAGACAGAGACAGAGAGATAGAGACAGAGACAGAGAGAGATAGAGAGATACAACTATGGGTTTCCTACATAAAAAGAAAACATCAACACTAAATGAATATAATGAAGAGGATTTCAGAGGCCTCACATTTATTTTTCATTTTTTTCAACTTCAAGTTCTTAGATTTAGAGCTGGAAGAAATATCAGAAACCATCCAGCTTAATCCCCTCATTTTACAAATGAGAAAAATTGAGGCTGAGAGTTAAGTTATTTACCCAAGTTCACACAAGTTGTTAATAGAAAGAACAGAGATTTGAACTTAGATATTGTGACTCCAAGCCCAGAAATTTTCCATGATATTATGTTTCTGGCTGGTCTTTTACCTACCGTGTCATACAGTTTATCAGTAATATCTATTCTTCTTCTTTTTTTTTTTTGACCCAGTGTATGATTTCATTGGTTTAGGAAATGCTTGGTGAAAAAAATACATTCTATATCAACAAACTTTTAGCTGCCACCTTAATGAGGATTTGTTTTAGGTTGTACATGTGTTCTGTTGTGTATAGCTTCCTTTGTTGACAGAAAGAAATATTTGGACACTAAATTTGTCAAGAGCACTGTGTATGCCTTTCTCCTCTGACCATTTAGGCTGTAAACTTCTTGAGGGCAGAGATTGTGATGTGTTTTTATTTTTGAATCCTCAGTGTTTAACAAATTGGCAAAAATATAGTAAGTGCTTTATAAACGTTTGTTTAATTGATTAGAATCAAGAGGAAAGGTGGGAGATTAAAAAGGCAAATAGCTATTTTCACAATTTTGCCTGGGGCCAACCCTAGTTGGGTTACTAGATCATAAATTATTTCAGAGCTTTCTATCCCTTTCTACCCTCCTCCATCCCTCCAGCCTTCTCTTCTGATTCTTCTACATGAATAGAGAAAGGAAATGAATACAAGAATATATTCCTGGTTTGGTTAGTAGGGTAAGAAAAGGAGTTTTGGATAATGTCAAGTTTCCAAATATGGGTAACTGGAAGAAGGTTAGTGTCCTTAACAGATTAAGGACTTTTAGGGAGGGATGAGTTTTAGAAAATAGATAATGAATTTTACCTGGACATATAAAATTTGAGATGTTTATGAGCAACAGGAGCATCTAGATTGCTTAGTGGTTAGAGAGCTAAACCAGGAGACCAGAAGTCCTGCTTTCAAATTTGGCCTCAGACACTCAATTGTGTGACCCTGGGTAAGTCACCTGACACCAACTGTTTAGCCCTTACTGCTCTTCTGCTTTGGAACTGATACTTAGTATCAATTCTAAGACAGGAGATAAGGGTTGAAGAAGAAGAAGAAGAAGAAGAAGAAGAAGAAGAAGAAGAAGAAGAAGAAGAAGAAGAAGACGATAAAGATGAGGAGGAGAAGAAAGAAAGAAAGAAAAAGAAAGAAAGAAAGAAAGAAAGAAAGAAAGAAAGAAAGAAAGAAAGAAAGAAAGAAAGAAAGAAAGAAAGAAAGAAAGAAAGAAAGAAAGAAAGAAAGAAAGAAAGAAAGAAAGAAAGAAAGAAAGGAAGAAAGAAAGAAAGGAAGGAAGGAAGAAAGAAAGGAAGGAAGGAAGGAAGGAAGGAAGGAAGGAAGGAAGGAAGGAAGGAAGGAAGGAAGGAAGGAAGGAAGGAAGGAAGGAAGGAAGGAAGGAAGGAAGGAAGAAAGGAAGGAAGAAAGAAAGAAAGAAAGAAAGAAAGAAAGAAAGAAAGAAAGAAAGAAAGAAAGAAAGAAAGAAAGAAAGAAAGAAAGAAAGAAAGAAAGAAAGAAAGAAAGAAAGAAAGAAAGAAAGAAAGAAAGAAAGAAAGAAAGAAAGAAAGAAAGAAAGAAAGAAAGAAAAAGAGTGAGCAATATATGACTAGACCTAAGGAGAGAAGCAAAAATTGCATGTTATGTGAGCCATTTGCATAGACATGATAATCAAACTTATGGGAAGTGAGTCATCATGTGAAGGAGTCTGGAGAGAAAAGATGAGGCCTCTGGACAGAAGCTTGGGGTACAGGTATAGTTAGGGAGTGAGATGTAAATGATGAACTAACAAAGTTAACTAAGAAAAAAATATTCAGATGAGTAGCTAAAGAACTAAGGAAGAAATTAGTATCCTGAAAACCTAGAGAGGCTAGTAGCCAGGAAAAGAAGATGGTTATCATTGTCAAATGCTGCAGAGAGGTCAAAAAGGATGAAGACTGAGAACAGTTAAGACAGGATCATTGTTTAGTAACTTCAGAGGTACTAGTTTCAGTTGAGCAATGGAGCTGGAAGTCAAATTACAGAGTTGCCTTCCTAACCTTCTCAAATTGAATATCTACTCTTATTCATATTAAATGAGATGAATTAATTTTGTGATATTCAATCTGCATTCTTTTAGGTGCACAGTTTGTCTTGCTCTTTGGGCAGAAGTCATGGCAATGCAGAGCAACATTAGATTTGGAGTCAGATGACCTAGGTTCAAGTCCTAGCTTTGCTAGGTGATCAGTGGCTTTGCACAAGTTGCAGTGGGCTCCCATATCCTCATTTGCAAAATGAGGTGATAGACTAGATGATCTCTAATAAGGACCTTTCCAAGACTAACCACTATAAACTTATTCCCAGTCACACCAATATTGGTTAACCTCATTGTAAAAAGTCTGTCTAAACAAAATTCAAACCTTTTGTCTATTAAAGTCTAGATGGAATAGCAATGAATACAAAGCTATTCATATTTTGCTCTGACTGCAAATTGAAGATAAATGCCTATTACTTACTAAGAACTAAATGGTTTTAAGGGGAAAGCTGCGAATAAATTGATGACCACTTATTCATACAAGAGAAAAAAATACGACAATGGACCAATTTGGACAGACAATGGGAAACATGTCATTTCTATTTTGATGAAAGAAAACCTCTTCTTTCTGGCAAGAACAAAATTGCAAATTGCAATTTAAACTGATAGCATTTAAATTATAGGTCTAGGAAATGAAGGGCAAAATCCACACAAAGGTAATTTTTGTAAACTACATGAAGATGGGACTTTTCAATTGGACTTTATATGGCTTCCTGAATTCCAGGAAAGGATATCAGAGCAGAAAGAAGTCCTTTCCTAGAGTAAATAGTCCTTTTAAAAGAGAAAGAAGCATTTCTTAGAATAGTAAACAAAACATATGTAAATTCTTGTAGGTATGCAAACACAACACTTCCACCCCTTCTATTCACCTTATGTGAAAACAAACTTTAAGTATACATATTTTTGATCTTCATAATTTAAGATGTGGCTGAAAAAAGTTTCATATTGATATTCTGATACCATCAGTAAGACTCACTTTTGATTTATTATGAAATACTATGTTTACTGTACCATCCATATCCTTTCATATCAGCTTGATGATCGATCTCCAGTGACTTATGAGCATTCTTGAGTAATGGGGACTAGTAGTTTTAAAGATGCAAACTTGGGCTTTATAGAAAAGATTTCCTAATAATCAGAGTCATCTCAAAGAGGAAGGGTATGCCTTTGGATACACTGTGCTCTCCTTCATTAGAAATTTTTAAGCAAGGGTTCAGAGACCACTTATTAATACATTGTAGAAAGGGCTCCTTTTTTTCAGACATACATAGGACTAGAGGACTTCTTAGGTCCCTTCAACTACTGATGTTCTATGATCATGTGATTTTTATTTTTCTTTTCTAATTTTTGCTATTTAACACCAAATAACTTGCATTGTGCTCCTTCCTGCCCCAATAAATACTTGATTTTGTATGTGGTCATAGTGAAGGATTCATTCTTGTTCCATTTTGGATTCAAGGATGACCAGCCAACACTGATTCAAATTGAGCCATGGATTAATGGACTGAGAGTTAGAAGGGACATTGGACATAAATTAGTCTACTTCCTTATTTTATAGGAATTTGAAGCTCAGAGAACTTGCCCAATGATATACTCACTCAGTTTTGCATCTATGGTTCTGGTGGTCTCAACTTCAAGTAACAAGATGCCCATCTGGGGATAAGCTGATCACTAGAAATTACATCATTATGTTATTTTGCTTAACGTTAGATATTCTCAATACCTTCCCAACTCTCTCAGCCCACTCTCCTTTGGAGGGCTGGAGGGCTGAGTAAAAAGCCTTCCCTTATTGAGAGCAGAACTTTGAATCTGTAGATTACTCCCCTTTCCAGGTAGGTGGTACAGTGGAGGTCTAGAGTCAGGATGACCTGAGTACAAATGTAACCTCGAACACTAGCTATGTGACCTTAAGCAAGTCATTTAACTTCTGTTTGCCTTAATCTGCTTGAGAAGGAAATGGCAAAGCACTTCAGGATCTTTACCAACAAGACCCCAAATGGGGAACAAAGAATTAAACTTGACTAAAGATGTCTAAACAACTCCTTTCTATATTCAGGTTGCTTGGTGTCAGCTCTAGTTAACAAGATATCCCCAGACTGACATTCCCAATTGTCCCACCCCTTTCCAATTTTCTCTTATATATTATGTTTGTCCATTAGATTATAAGCGCCTTGATGGAAAACGTAAATTCTTATAGGTATGCCAGTAAAACATCCTCCCCCTTCTATTCCCCTCATGTGAAAACAAACTTTTAAAGTATACACATTTTTGTTCTTTATAACTTAAAGTGTTGCTGACTTTTTCCTATTTGTACCTCCTAGTGCTTAGCATAATGTTTTGCACATAGTATGTTCTTAATAAATGTTTACTAAATTGAATTGAATTAAAGATAAAATCCAAGGTTTATACCTTCTGAGTCCATATTCTCTGAATCCAAATTAAGCATCTCCAATGTACCATAGCACCTCCTTTTTTTGAAACAATTCTGGTGGATGTAACAGTTGTTGTCTAAGGATTGCATATTCGCAAAACTGTGATTTGTAGTTCTCAGTTTTGAAAAAGAGGAAACTATCTTAAGATCAGCTCTGTAAGGGGAGGTGTAGGGTGGAGTGAAAGTTATTCACATTCTATAAAGGCAGAAGTTGAGGGACTCCAGAGAAGAATAAGGAGAAGAGGCATTTGGTTCACTGTAGTAGCATATCCAGGATTGCTAAATGCCATTGTGTACCAGTCTTACTTCCATTCAGGTTTATCTTAATTTTATTCTGTTAAAGAATATGTTTTCCAGAGTTACTATTATTTTTCATAAACACTTGTGACCAATCTTTTTGTTTCTGAGTGCAAAGTTCCCTTTGTCTGCAGTACAAAATGAGGGCAAAATGGGAGCTAAAAAAAGTAGAGGGCTCAACTCCTAGCTCATCTTTACAAAAGTGCAGAATTACTATGAATAGTGACAGCCCAGGGGGCCAGACAGTTGTTTTCTGATTTGTCACTTGCTAGCACATGCAGGTCACAGACCATCCCTCCCCACAGTTAATCCTTAAGTGGGGGTGTATACATTCCTGGTTGCTAAAATTCTAAAGACTAAGCAGAAAGACTAGAAAGAGATGGATAGTGTTAGACTGCTTTGTGGGAAATAGAATATTAATAGTTATTGTCACGTAGTTTGAGCTGTAGTACAGACTTAATAAATGGTCATTGATTGATTAATAATAGAAACCTCTCTACCTGTGAGTAAAACTACTAGTCCAAGAAGTACATTAAAAAATAATAATGGACATTTATATATAGTACATTAGTTTAAAGAACACTTATATAGCTCATTTGAACCTCATAACAACCACATGAGGTGGGTCTTAGTTGATAAGGGATGTAGAATATCTGTGATTTCAATGGTATAAAGAACTCCAGGGGACTGCTGGTAAATGTTTAACAATTGACTGAAAAATAATATATATATACATCATACTTTTAATTTTAATCTGTATTATTATTTTCTTTATAATTTTCTTAAGTCTAGTCAATCAACAAAACAACAAATCAAATTCTAATTTATATCATTTACCAGTTTCTAAGATATGAATGCTCACATTGAAAATGGTAAAAGCTGGTATGAGCTGACTCCAGTACACTTCTGGCAAACTCCTCTATCAATGTAGGACTGTATCTTCTCTGCAAGTGATACTCTACTATATTTTTTAGAAATCTAATTGATCAGCTGATTTGCCTGGGCTCATGTAGCCATCATGCGTAAGAGTCAGGACTTACACTCAGGCCTACCTCACTCCAAAACTTGCTAGCTACTTTAATCTTCTGCTTTTTAGTTGCACCAAAATCTTATGTTGGGGATAATCCAGTATTGATAGAAACTATGAACCTTAACAAATCAGTTTGTTCCTCATAGAAGCAGAGTGTACTTGTGTAGACAAAACTAAAGATGCAACAATAATGATTGCATTTTAAAAAATTATTAAGGACTAATTTTTTCAGTTTGGGTTAGATTTAACTCCTTGATTTTTAATGTAACCTTTATTAAAACTTGGGTCAGACCTGACTATGTGATTTCAATTAGGTAGATTATAAAGAGAGAGAGAGAGAGAGAGAGAGAGAGAGAGAGAGAGAGAGAGAGAGAGAGAGAGAAAGAGAGAGAGAGACAGAGACAGAGAGAGAAGGGTAGAGAAAACTTGAGGGGGGTTGTTTTCCCTTAATTAAAAAAAGAACAGTGTTATAGCTCAGAAAAAAAAAACAACATATTTTTATATACACAGAAAGTAATTGTTTACTGATGATTATGTTACCATGTTCCATATTCTTGAAATGCTTCCTCATTTCTGGGCTTGCATTTTTTCCAGTGTTATTATCCCACAGTTCATTATATCACAATATTACTATCATTAGAGCTTTAATAATGAATACTGGTGAATAAAGGCGATCAACCCACGCTGGTGACCCTGCTGAGAGCTACTTTAATAAGCTTTCTCTTTTTGAGGTAGGACAACTTAATGCTTTAAATTTTTTTAAAAAGTATCATTATGTTATTCAGAGATATTGCATTTAAAATTTTTGCTTTTAAAAAGTCTTCCTTACTAATTAGATGACCTTTATAAATAAAACATGCATCACACTATTCAACAAGTGCCAAGGTTCACATCAAATGTTTCTACTGCCAGCATTACTAACACAAAGTTAGGTGGTTTTTAAAATTTGCAAAACTCTTTGCATACATTATTTCATTTGAGCTTCAAAACTTTTTGAGGTAGGTACTATTGCCCCCATTTTATAGATAAGGTAATGGAGCCTACAAACGTTTAAATGATAAAGGTCAGGAATATCAGTTTCTCCTGACTCCAACCCCAACGCCATACAAAGCATCTGGGAAAATTCATGCTGAGGAAAAAAGATCGCTCATAGGAAAATTAAATGCAGCTAAGTTTGCTTTTACTAGGATATATTTTAGGCAGTCTCCCAGAGTATCCACTCCAACTCTTAAGAGTATTGCTGATGTCTCCCAAACCCTGCAGATGAGGAAGAAGACAGGGACCATGGTAATGGGGCTACCCTGGAAAAGGGAGAGTGTCCTCGGGAGTGGTGCCACATAGTGGGTAACCAGCAGAAAAATGTCAAGATTGTTTCCCCCAGGTCCATAACATAAATAAATTCCCCTGGAACAGAGCACCTAGAGGCAAATTTTCAATCATTCTGACCCCATTATAGTTCTGCAATCAACTCATATTTTCTTTCCCTCACTGGAGCTCTTGATAGGAATAGAATTGTAATTAAGTTATTGAGGTATTCCTTGAAACTTGTTACATGACCAATGCTGAACCAATCATATTTACACTTTATGTTTCAGTCTCTATAGCTATCTAATATCATTCCTCTATAAGAAGGATCACATGAGAATTAAGATAATTGATCTTTTGGAAAATCAAACAAATAAATGTTAAGGTGCTCAGAGAATTATCCTTCCTCAATATAGCTTTAATCATACCATAAAAGCAAAGAATTCTCCCCTCATGAATCACAAAGTACTCTTGGCTCTTGAATAATATTGTAATAAGAATTTACGGCCCATGACCTATGGTACTAATTTGGCTTTGGTCAGTGCTGTCTTTAATGATGATTAAGGATTTTAAATTATGTAGTATCTAACCATCTTTACTTTAAATCTAGATTGTATAAGGTCCTAATGTTTATAATTGAAAATATGTTACTCTAAAAAAGAACTACATTTCCCAGGAGCCTACTGACTTCCTGTAATTACATACTTCCTGTAGATAGAGGATATTAGGTGGGGATGTGGACTTTACTTCCTGTCCCGAACTTGGTGGTGGTAAGGTGGATGTTTGAACTGGCTGATCAGCCATGGGCACATAGTCTTTATTTTGTATCTTCTTTATTCCTTTATTTCTAATGATCTTTAATAAATATCTTAAAATATAATATTTTTATTATTGAGATGTAATTTTAACTTTTACATTGATGGCAACCACTAGCCAGAAAAGAACCTCTCAATTTTTTAAGATAACCTAAATCAATTATTTTTAAAGCCACATTTCTGCTGCCAAAGCTTTTTGCTCATTCCACCCACCCACCCTTGCAAACTCCAAGTCTCTTTGCAGCTGCTGCATTTTTCTTTTTGCCCAGTTGTTTGCTCTACCTACTGGCCAGGCTATTTTTAGCCAGAAGACTCTAGGCAAAGAAGAGATAAACCACTTCTCTCACCCAACTGCTTGAGTCCTTCATTCTTTGTTCCTCCTTTGTTCCTAGGTCCTTGCTGCTGACTCTGGCGTGGCTGATACTGCTTCCTCCTGACCTTCTAGACCTCAACCCAGATCTTTCACCAGCCCTCGGCCCCCAGAAATCCTCCTCCTGATTTCCAGCCTATGACCCAGATGGCTCATCCTGTCCCAGGTCCCAGGTTGCTGGTAGCTACCACTGTGTCTTCAGAATCACAAACCAACTGGTAAAAACTGGGGTGTTCTTTCCTTAGGCAACAATTAGCCTCCATGTGGCGGGGACCTGGGTGGGGAGAGAGAGGGGAAGAAGGAAGTTAGTCTGCCAAACAGGAAGTTGATTAAAAGAGTGGCATATTCTCTGAAAGAGCAATACCTTGCCTATTTCAAACAGCTTCTATCATTCATGAGTGCACTGATCCTTTCACTTATCTTACCTGAGATTCAAGGGAAAAATTCATCTCCCTACAACCCTTTGCCATTTGGGCCTACCCAGGCTCTAAGATTTATCCTGTTTGAGATTCCTCAAACCCATGTTCCCCCTCACTATGAGAAATATCACAGTTCTGACAAAAGGAATCTGGATGGATAGAGAAAAGAACTTTAAAGAAACTGGAGGTGAAAATTTTAAGCCTTCTCTGACTCCATTGTTTTATAAAAGTCTATGTGTTTTATTGCATTTTGCTGATTGTCTGCTTAAAGACTTAATTTTGTTGTTTTAATTTCATATATTAATTTAATACTATTCTGTTACACTGAATTGATTTAATCTACTGTGTTTTAACTATTAGATATATCTTGTTACTTTTCCCCTAGAACTACTAAATAAAATATTGTAAAACATTGTAAAAGCCCATAACCAGCCTTTTCTTTCATTTTGGTTTTGTTAAATTGTCACATGGGTGATGATGGACTCGGTCAACTTGGTTAACAATATTTAGAGAATTTAATGAGCTAAATATCTCAAGTTGATTTTAAGTGGTCTTTAGACATGAATTTTAGATGTGTGTGTGTGTTTTTTTTTAACAACTCTGAGTGATCATTTTTGCCCGACTCTGAGTTATTTGTAACAAGAGGTAAAGGGTCCATTTTAGTAGCTGAAGTGAAGTAAAATTATAATCCCCATCTCCCACATTTGTAAAAATGTGAATGGATGGGATATAACAGTCTTATACCAAAGGAGCTGGGAAGTTGATCCCAGAGCATGGTATCCCAGATTGCTCCCAAGAGGGAGCATCTTTCATTTGTAACTCTTCAGTTTAATTTACTTCCACCAGAACAATCTAGATTTCTTGGTGATGTTCTAGATCCAAATAAGTTTTACTTTGTTTAAAAATATATTTGCCAAAGTTGAAAGAATTGCTACATCTATAAAAATTGTGACAAATGTCCATCAGTTCATAGGGGTTTTTTTTGTCATACAGAAACTTATATGAAATATGAGAGTGGGTTTGTTTGTTATTGTAATTAATTGGGCTATTGTTAATTTTGGGGGACTTTGGTACTTCTTCGAATGTGCATTATCTACTGTATTATTGTTTTATTCTGAAAATTGCTTGTACTCACACAGTGGTTAAGTTAAAAAGGAAATGGATTTCATTTTTTGGGGGGGTTGAGAATCCTTTGTACTCTACATTTCCTTGGCTGACACAGTGTGTCAATGATTATAAGATATATATTTTTAATTTTTAAAACTTTTTTATTATTGTTCTTGCTTGCATGTGAAATATACTATTTCAGTTTTATTTTTTCTTTCCTTTTTGTATTTGAAGCACATGTCACTAGTATTGAGCTTTTCTTTAACTTTTTTGATTTTACAATAATATAAGTTTAAAATATATTTGCTATAATGTCAGTGCATACCCCAAAAGCTTGAGACTACAAAAATGATGCCACTGATTGTTTAAAAAAAAGTTATAGGACTTTGCTTAATGATTCTGTCTGATTCCAGGACAAGAAAATACAAAAAGAGCCACTGCACAGTGCCAAAAAAGCACAAAGCTAAACTGCACAGTGCCAATCAAACACAAGGTCAAAGAGACCACCAATCCCAATGGGACTGCTGAAAATTTAGAGCCAAGACCAGAGGCCTTGAACTTGTTTGGGGTTTGAGGTTGTAGCTGTTTAGCATGTGTTAAAGGCAGGTCTTCCTTGTCCCACTTTCTACCAAGTAGCTCAAATTTGGCTCCTACCTGGCTCCTATAATCTAGTCCCTATTCTGTCTTTCATAATGTGGAAACTTCCTGTAGTCTTGGCTGCAAATGGGTATGTAAAATAGTACTGCATTTTGTTCTACAGATTTGTGGGATAGAAATTACTTTAATTGGACCCTAATATAAGAGCCTGTTATAAATTTATTCTTGTTTACTCAAAATTTTATGTACATAAATTTTGGTACTTTTAGTCTGATTTTGAACTTTTTCTTTCTCCCCTCAAAAGTTTACTTTTTCTTCCATTTGTTTTTCTTTCCTGTTTTTGTTTTGTTTCTTTTGATAATTGATTCACATACCTCATAACTCAGCCATGCATTCCTAAGTGATCCCTGTGTTTTTCAACATCCTCTTCAGGGGGGATGCATTATTATTTTAAATTGCAAAGTTTAAATTCTTTTTGAGAGTAATTTTAAGTTAAGAAACATGATACCTCTCCAAATCCAGAAAATGAACTCTTTGGAGAAAGCACCATGAAGATGCCTCCACAGACCACAAGCTACTCTAGGAGATTCAGAATGAATTTTGGGATGTGGTGGTGTAAACTGTGTGGAGTTGAATGCATTTGTTTTGTATGTATATTTTTATGCTGAAGAGGACTGCCCTCTAACTGACTTTTTGTCAATGTGCCTAGCAATCATTGGTTTTATTCTCTTTTCTTTTTATCCCCAAATTATTGTAATTTCAAAGTTGGTTATGTTTACAAGATCCATTGAATAGACCAGTCTTCCATGGATCTCGGGGTGGGGGGGATGTATAATTGAAAATCTATTGCCCTAAAAAAAAGAACTACTTTTCCTGGGAGCCCACTGACTTTCTGTTATTACCTACTTCTTGTAGATAGGGGATATTAGGTGGGGACGTGGAAGGTCCCACCTCTTTACTTCCTGTCCTGAGCTTGGTGGTGGTAAGGTGGGTATTTGAACTGGCTGATCAGCCATGGGCACATAGTCTTTATTTTGTATCTTCTTTATTCCTTTATTTCTAATGATCTTTAATAAATCTCTTAAAATATGATATTTTTATTATTATGATTTAATTTTAACATCTACAAATGTAAGTAAGCATTCTATTCTTTTTCACAAGCCTAGAAACATGGATCCTTAGCAAAACTCCTTCGATGATTAAGAAGATAACATGTAGCAGATGTTCAGTTTTCTCCAAAGACCTCTGTGGAAGAGAATCTGCTTCTGATGTTCATGTGAAATTAGCAGTGAATAGCAACACAATCAAGGCATTTTTTGGCTACTGAAAATTTCATAAACTGGATTATGTTCTGAGTCTGTTGTATGTTACACCAGAATTACATATTATAATTAAAGACAGAGTAACAATTCTAGAGTTGTAATGGACCCCAGAGGCCATAATGCATTATAACTATTAGAAGAGATCCTCAAAATCATCTGAATCTAACCAATACTTTCTACCCTTGTTTTACTCTTCTCTGTTTCATCCAACCTACATTTTAGCCTAACTGAACTACTAGATTTTCCCTGGTTTCCTATTGTCCTTTCTTGTCTTTGTGCCGAAGGTACCAGGACAGGGTACTGGGATTTTGCTTAGGTGCTTACATATACAGAAGCATGGTTATCCCAATTTCTCCCAGATGAGTTCTAGCTACCTAATTGCCTACATCCTTCTTACACCCCAACTCTCTGGACATACAACACTTCATTCTCCATCCTACTTTTAGCTATTTCCTCTGACACCATCATATTGCAACCACTGCTCCTTTAAAACTCACTCTATCTTGTTAGGGTCATTTATGTTGTCCTCTATGGATATGCAGATCTTTTTCCTCCCTCTCAATGAGTTTAATGACAGGTTTTTTCCCCACTTAAAATATTATTTTGGTTTATTTCTTTAAATATCTCTCAATCACATGTAAAAAATTAATAATCATTTTTCTTGAAGTTTGAGTTCCAAATTCTCTCCCTTATACTGTTCCTCCTCCCTCCTTGAGAAGACAAGCAATTTGATGTTGATGATACATGTGAAGTCATGCCAAGCATATTTCTATATTAGCCCTGCTGTAAAGGAAAACAAAAACAAAATAAAACAAAAAAATTAAGAAAAGTAAAAGCAAACTTCAATTTGCACTCAGAGTTCATGAGTTCTTTCTCTAGAGGTAACTAGTATTTTTCATCATGAGTATTTTGGAATTTTCTTCAATCATTGTCTTGATCAAAGTAGCATTTCTTCCGTCAGACCATCATGGAGACAAAACTTGAAAATCAAGCCAAGGAGTTCTGTGATTAGCAGAATCTTTCCCCCTTCCCCTGCTAACCACTCACCCTGCTTTTAGTTTGACTACTATAACTATCATCTAAAGAAACTAACTTTATGGATATTAGACCTGGCAACTTCATCTGACAGTACCTTAGCCCTCACCTCCTCAGTAGTCCCAGTTACTGAAGACCTGGAAAAGAAAGGTCTTGCTATTACGATTCTTGCATTATCACATAATTCATTATAAGAAATAGTTATGGTTTTTAATCAATGGAAATGGTGTTAAAGAAGAGGTAAGACCATCTACTTTATTGCTGTTCCTTCAGGACTACTGGGTCTTTCTATCTGACTTGAAGATAGTCTATTGTGTGTTGTCTCCCTCCTTAGAATGTGAGCTCCTCCAGAGTGGAGCCTAACTTGTTTTTTCTATTATATCTCCAATTCTCAGTACCATACTTTATATACATATATTAAAAAGTTAATTTTTTAGTCATTTATTTGTCATTCTTTCATCATTTCCAACTCAATCCCTACTACTTTTCTATCCCCAATCTTTGATCAGCTTGCTCCTCCCAGATTCCAGTTTTTCAACCTCTTATGACAAGACTCTTATCCTCTTTCTACTTTAAACTCAAAGAAGCAATCATATTTTAGCCATTGAAACTACCCTGCCCTTTGCCTTCTTCCATTTCCTTGCCATCTTAAACTTCATAGATCAATTGAATTTGTCCCAGATGCCAGAATCTCTAGTTATGGGTGTCCTGTTGTATATTTGTATGAATCATCTTTCATATCTATACTCTAAATTCATACCTCTACCTCTTGAAGAAATTCTTTTATCCTTCGAAAGCTCAGTCCTGGATCCATTTCCTCTATGAAGACTTTTCTGATCATTTTACCATGACCTCTCCTATGCCCTTATTTCATTCTACCTTGCATTAAATTTACTTGTATAAATTGCCAATAAGAGGCCTTTCCTGATTCCTTCAGTCACTATTGTACCCTTTCCCCCAACTTTTAAAATGACTTTGTATTTATTTTTTATTATTGTTGTTGTTCAGTTATTTCAGTCATGTTGGTCTTTTAGTGACTCCATTCAGAGTTTTCTCGGCAAAGATACTGGAATGCTTTGCCATATCTCTTGCCAGCTCATTTCACAGAAGAGGAACTGATGCAAATAGGGTTAAATTATTTTCCCAGGGTCACAAAGCTAGTAAAGTAAGATCTGAACTCAGGAAGATGAGCTCCCTAAGGGTAAGAACTCTCCTTGTTTTTGTATCCTTTGTACTTAGTAGATGCTTAATAAATTCTTATTGAATTGAATGTCTCATTTTCCTAATTAGAGTATAAACGCCTTAAGGGTAAAGACTATGTAATTTTTTTCAATTTTTTAAATTTCCTCTGGCTCAGAACATTCTTTGCATATAGTAGGAACTTTAATATGTGCTTGTGAATTAGGATCAAATATAATTTCAATTTTTTTCCAACCCTTACCAAAGGCAATATTCTCTAAAATATCCCTAATGAGTGATAATCCAGCCTCTCACTAAACATCTCTAGTGTCAGAGAACTATCTCATTAGAAAGCCATTATAAATTGCTTTAATTCTTAGAACCAGAATCTACTTCATTTGAACTTCTACCTATTAGCACTGGTTCTGCTCTCTGGAGCCACACAAGTAATTGCTTTTCCACATGACAACCCTTTAAAAACTTGAAGACAGCTATCATTTATTCCTTGTCTTTTTGCTCCAAGCTAAAATTCCATGATAATCCAGAAACCAACATTTAGCTATTGAAGACCACTCCTAGGCTGCTTTCTGCCTGATCTCTTTTCACTTACTTCAGACCTCTAGTAGATTTTTCCCCTTCAGTAACCTTCAAAAGATACTCATGCAATTTTTAAGGAATTAGATATACTTTGGGTGAACTCCCTGTCCATAAATCAGAAGTCTTTCTGACACCACACTTTTCTCAGGGTTTCTGCTGATGGCAGTCCTGGTATTTAATCTACATATCTTCCTTGCTATAATTTCTCCTATCATTTCTATGAAAAGGAAAGTTCATCTTTTTAATACTAACATTTCACTGGTATTTCTCTACGTTGTGAAACATGGAAGACTACTTCCTTCAAAGAATTACAAATGAATGTCATTCAGAAGGGAATGAAAAATTGCATGGTGAGCACAAATAAGATACACAAATAAGATAAGAACACAAATAAGATAAGCAAATAGGAAACTCTAAGGACAGGAGCAAAGAACATTATCTAGGAATTGTATGATAGGAAGAGAAGATGGACTGGTCACATATCAAGAGGGAAGGAAGGTACACATGTTGAGAAAAATCTCATTTTGGGTGGGACTTCTATGGTCACATTTTTTGGAGAACATGGAGAAGAATAACCTAGATTATTTAATCATTGAAGAGATTCAATCTCCATCACCAAAGGGAATTCTCAAATTGGTGACAAAATGCATCCATTTCAGTAGCCAAGTATCATTTTTACTAATGTAACCTCTATAGATGTTTTCCTTGAGGCTTTAAATTCCATTTGATATACCCTTGCATGGGCCTTTCACTACTGAGGAAGTTATTCTAACATATTCTTCCTCTCTATCCTAAACAGACTCCATGCCTTTATGAACCTACTAAATTGGACTTTAGTCCAACTGATGTAGCCATTTTTTCCTATTTTGACTAAAAACAAAGTAAATTCACAAAATATATGCAAATAATAATGTGCTTGGCTTTTTCTGATATACAAAAGAAAATAAGACCTGGCCTCATCCCTCAAAAAGTTTATAATCTAAAAGTTCATATTGGGGCAAGGGTGGATGATAGCTCCACAAATAATGTCAGAGTCAAGTCAAGAACCAACATCTTTAGAATTCCCATCCAGTGCTCTTTCACTCTTTCATGTTTCATCCAACTAATTTAACTAACCAAAACCTCCATTCTCCTACTGTTGACATGGAAAGTGATTATGTTCAAATGTAAACTGACCCTTAGAATTCAAAGCATTTGCTAATTTAATACTGGTTGCTAAATAATTTTGACTTTCAGTATGAATTCATAAGGAGAATCAAATTGATAGAAATATCTCTAAAATGTAAAGTCTTACATTTGGTTTTTAAAATCAAGCTCTTAAATACAACATGAGGGAGGCATGGCTAGAGAGTGATTCATCTTAAAAATAGAATCTTTGGGATTTTAGTGAAATGCATGATCAATCCATAGTATCCAGCAAAACACACTTGATAGTGGAAGTGTACTCTTAGAATGCCACAAAAGTATTATGTTCTGTTGTAGGCATGACATTTTATAAAAGGCATTTATAAGTGGGGAATTTTTCAGAGGAGACCAATCAGAATATTGAAAAGTCTCAAGTTCATTCAATATGAGAAATGCTTGAAGGAGCCAGGAAGACTTAGATAGAGAAAAAATTTTCTTTCTCAGGGGAGAATAACCAGAGACATCCTCAAGTATTTAAAGTGCTAATATGGAGAAAGACCAATTAGACTTGCTCTGCTTGGACTAAGGGTAAAAATAAGAACAAAGTATGGAAATTTCAAAAAAAGGTAAATTTAGGCTTAATATAAGGGAAAATTCTTTTATAATGTAAACTAGGTAGTTTGCTTTGGACATATTTCTCATAAAAGGCCTAACACAGTATAATATATATGTATTTTGATTGACTTTATTTTGGTCAATATAAAAGAAGTAGTTTAATCATAAGTGGAAAGGATTGTTCTGTGTTATGTGTTTTCTCCAAATAGTGTTCTTCAACCAAAGGGTAGATGATCAATTATCACATATTTTGTACATTGAGTTCTGGTTCAGGAATGAATTTTACTAGATCTCTGAGGTTCCTTCCAGGTCTGTGAATGTTTAAAACTGTCATTTGGTCAGTCAATAAACATTAAGCATCTACTATGTAATAGATACTTTGCTAAGAATAGGAGTTAAAAAGAAAGCCAAAAGATAGTCCTTAGTCCTAAGGAACTCAAAAGCTAATGAGGGAGATAACATACAAATGAGAGTTGATCAAATGGTAAAAGAGGTACAATAATATAGAAGAAAATAATTTCTTATAAATAAGAATTGCCTAAATGGTAAAAAAAGATACAAAACCTCAATAAAGAAAATAATTTATTAAAAATTAAAATCAATGAAGTAGAATTTAATGACTTCATTGGATATCAAGAAAAATAAAGCAAAGTCATAAGCCTAAAAAAACTCAAAGAAAATGTGAAATTATAGGAATCTGGAAGATAGATCAAGAAGAGATAATCTAGGAATTATTGGATTTCTTGAAAGCCATGATCAACAACAACAAAAAAGGCTAGATATCATATTTCAAAAAAATATAAAGGAAAATTCCCTTAATATTTTAGAACCAGAGTGCAAAATAGAAATCAAAAGAATCCACAAATCACCTCCTTAAAGAGAACCCAAAGTGAATAGACCGAGGAATAGTATATCCAAATTCCAGAGTTCTGGGGTCAAGGAGAAAATACTGCAAGTAGTCAGAAAGAAATAATTAAAATATCATGAAGCTATAGACAGTATCACACAAACAATGAAGGTGAACCTTTTAGAGAAGGAGTGTCATGTCCCTCCCCCCTTCATTGAGTTCCAGGAATAACCTGTCCCTCCTACCCCCATATCCCCATGCAGGGGAGGTGGAAATTGCTCCCATCGGGCTGCTAGGTGGAGGGGTGGGTGATGTGAGGAGTTTACTTATTGAGTATAGAGAGGTGGAAGGGAGTGGCTCAAGTGCTCTACATTCCTCTAGCTCTGCTGCCTGTGAGCCCCCATTGGGCTGCTGGGCAGAAGGATAAGGGATATGAAAAAAACGTTGTCAAGCATGGTGGAGAGGGAGAGGGGAGCAGCTCTGCCCAAGTCCCTCTGCCTTTCTAGTAATGAACTCTGGAGGTGAGGGGGGAAGAGTAGCCACAGATCCATAGAGAGGGCTCTGTGTGCCATCTTTGGCACCCATGTCATAGTTTTGCAATCATTGACATAAGATTTAACAACTACCATTAGTTAGGCACAAAGGGCTTGGGATATTATATTCTGAGAGGAAAAAGAACTAGGATTAAAATAAAAAATAAACTACATAATAAAACTAAATAAAACCCTGTGAAGAAAAATAATGAATATTCAAAGAGAAGACTTTAAAGATGAAAAGACCAGAACTGAATAAAAATTTTACATTCAAATACAAAACTCAAGAGAAACACAAATGAATGAAAAATCAATAGGTGTTTAATATGATTAAATAGTTTACATTAGTGTATGAGAAGATGATATCTATAACTCCTAAGAACTTTATCATCATTAGGATAATTAGGAATCTACTTGAACAGAGGGTATAAGTATGAATTTATTATGTTGGAATGATCTCAAAAGAAAAATGGAAGACTGAAGGATGCATTGGGGTAAGAGGAAAGGGAGAGGAAGAATAGGGGAAATTATGTTACTTAAAATAGGCATACAAGGAAAAGTTTTTATACTGAAGAGAGAAATTATGGAAAGGAGTAATGGATAATGTCTGAACCCCCTTCTCATCTGAACTGAAAGAAGTAAGAACATGTATATACACATAGTTGAGTATAGAAACTAATCTTACTTATCAGGGAAGCAAGAGGGGAAGGAGCAACTTCTCTATATGGAAGATGAAAGAGGGAGGTGATAAAGGTGGAGGTGATAACTAACAGTGAAGCTAGATTAATAGAAGCACTTAGCAGAAACAAAACAGACTTGTGAAAGAGACAAGATGTTTTTAAAAAAAGAAAGGTAAGACAGAAAGAATAGGATGAAGGGAAAAACAGTTAATAATCATACATATAAATGTGAATGGTGTGAACTCACATATAAAATAGAGTATAGCAGAAAGGATTAGAAACCAGAATCAAACAGAAGATATTTACAAGAAACATGCTTGAAAAAGAAAGATACATGTAGATTAGATAAGGAGGTAGAGTAGACTATTATGCTTCAATTGAAATTTAAAAAAAGGAAAAGGTGGAAATCATAACAGGAAATCAAAAAGCAGAAATAGATATGATTAAAAGAGATAATCAGGGAAAATATATCTTGTTAAAAGGTATCATAAATAGTAAATCCATATCATCATTGAATACCTTTGAACCCAATAGCACACTTTCAAAAATCTTGAAGGAAAAGTTATATTAGTTATAGGAGGATATAGACTGTAAAACTATTCTAGTCAGGGACCTCAATCTATCTCTCTGTATTGATAAATTGAACCATGAAATAAACAAGGAAAAAAGTTAAAGCAAGGAAGTGAATTTTCGATATTGTAGAACAATGGACAATATTAAATGAAAATAGATAAATCAAGTAATCGGAATCTGTTGCTTTGCCTGTTTTGAAGATGATTTTCTCTTCACTTCTAAATCCACCAGCATGCTGCTAACTCAAGCCCTGAATGATATTACCTTCTATTTGGAGGGTTGGAAGACAGAATGCCTCCCTACCCCTTCTTTTTTAGAGGCCAGAGGCTGGACTCTGGACTCACTCCACTTTGCATTAGCTACCCTTCCTACCATTTTCAACTCCATGAAACAGGAGTTGAACAAGTACTGAGAGCCCATTCTGAACCCAAAACTGCTTTTCTGCCTCCTTTTGTATAATGTCTCCTTTTTCATGTTCTGATTTTCTTGAGGACACAGATTGTCTTTCATTTGTTAATTGTATGCCAAGTGCTTACCAAAATACTTGGTACATAGTAGTCACTTAATAAAATAAATGTTTATTGTATTAAATAGGAATAGAAAGGAATGTACCTTTTTTCAGCTGTATATAGCATCTTCACAAAAGAATTATTCATATATTTGTGCATAAAATCTTCACAACCACATTCAGAAAAGCAGAACTATTACATGTATGCTTTTCAAATAATAATGCAATAAAAATTACATTCAATAAATGGCCTTTGAAGCAAAAACTAAAAATTAATTGAAAACTAAATACTCTAATCCTACAAAATGAGTGGGTCAAAGAGCTAATCTTAGAAACTATCAATAATTTCATTAAAAATAATAATGAGACAACACCAAAAATTTTGGGATTTAGCCAAAGCAATATTTAGGAGAAAAATTATCTCTAAACACATATCAATAAAAGATAGAAACAGCAGATCAATGAACTGAGCATAGAACTAAAAAAAAAAAATATACCAAACCACCAATAAACTAGAAATCCCCAATTAAATGCCAAAACAGAAATTCTGAAAATCAAAGGAAAGACTAATAAAATTGAAAGGAAAACCCCATTAAGTTAAAAAATAAATATAGAAGCTGATATTATTGTAATAAATAATTGAATTGTTGGATTTTTTAAAAAAAGAAGTGTAAACTATTAATATCAAAAATGAAAAGCCTGAATGCACAAACAATGAAGATAAAATGACAACAATTATTAGGAGCTATTTTCTCCAACTTTATGACAATAAAGCATCTAAATGAAATAGAGGCATATTTATAAAACAATAAACTGGAGATTAAGAGAAGGGAAACTATAATATTTAAATAACACTCTTAGAAATAGAAATTATAATACAGAGATGAGTTCAATAAGAAACCCCTCTGGGATCTATAAGAAACCAGATGGATTTACAAGTGAATTTTACCAAACTTTTAAAGAATGATTGATTCTAATTATAAATTAACTATTTGAAAAAAGTCCAAAAATGAGTACTACAAAATTCCTTCTATGACATAAATGTGGTTTTGGTATCTAAACAAGAAAAGCCAAAACAGAGAAAGAAAAACTTAGAACAATTTCTCTAACAAATATTGATGCAAAAATTCTAAATAAAATACTAACAAGAAGATTACAGAAATATATCATAAGATCATATGCTATGACCAGGCTGAATTTATACCAGGGATGCAAGTCTGGTTAAATATTAGAAAAAATATAGGCATCCTGGACCACATTAATCAGCAAAAAACCCTATATGATTATATGAATAGATGCAGAAAGAGCTTTTGGTGAAATAAAGACCTGTTTCTAATTTTTTTAAAAAAGTAGATTATATGATAATAAATGGGGGTTTCCTTAAAATAATAGTTATCTCTCTAAAACCAAGAATAATCAATGAGAATAAAATAAAGCATGAAGTAAATATATCCATTATCACCATTATTATCCAATATTGTATTAGGAATGCTTGCAATTGAAACAAAACAAGAAAAAGTAAAGAAATAAGTATAGGCAATGAGGAAACAAAACTAATCCTTTTCAGATATTATGATGGTGTATTTAGAGAATCCTACTCAAACTAGTCAAAACAATCAACAACTTAAGCAAAGTTGTAGGATATAAAATAAACCTGTACAAATCATCAGCATTTCTACATGGTAGCAACAAAACCCATTGGAAGAGATAGAAAGGAAAATTCTTTTTAAAATAATGGCAGAAAATATAAAGTACTGGGGATTCTACCTTCCAAGACAAATCCAAGGGTTATATGAATACAATTACAAAACATTCTTCACACAAATAGAGACAGATTTAAATAGCTGAAGAAATGTTCATTGGTCATGGGTAGGCTATGCCAGATCCAGAATCAAGAAGACATTCTCCTACTGAGTTCAAATCTGGCCTCCAACACTAGCTATGTGATCCTGGGCAAGTCAATTAACACTGCTTGTCTCTGTCACAAAGACCCCAAGTAGGGTCATGAAAAGACAGACATGACTGAAAATGACTGAACAACAAATAATATATATATGTGTGTGTGTGTGTGTGTGTGTGTGTGTGTGTGTGTGTGTGTGTATAGACTAAACCAATAAAATAAAAAAAATAACAATACTATCTCTATGAGTTGTCATATCAAACTACCAAAGAATTACTTTGTTTAGCTAGAAAAAAAATAATAAGAAAATTCATCTGTAGGCACAAATGATCAGATTATCAATGGAATAAATGAAAAAAAAAACACAAAGGAAGAAGGCCAGCTGTACCAGATTTCAAAATATATTAGAAAGTGTAAATTTTCAAAACAATTTGTTATAAGATAAGAAATAGACTGGTCAATTAACGGAATATATTAGGTATACACTATACAGAAGCAAATGAGCACAGTAGCCTGGTATTTAATAAACCACCAAATCCTAGCTATTGGGGCAAGAATTCATTATTTGACAAAAACTACTGGCAATACTAAAAGTTAGTCTGTCAGAAATCAGGAATAGACCAACATCTCATACTTTATACCAAGATAAGCTCAAAATGGGTAACTGTTCTAGAAATAAAGGAAATATCATTAGCAAATTAGGAAAGCATGGAAGAAGTTATTTGTCAGATGTGTGGGTAGGGGAAAAGTTTATGACCAAACAAGAGACAGGTTTATAGGAAATAAAGTGAATAATTTTGATTACATAAAAGTAAAAATGTTTTTCAAAAACAAAGTCAATGCAGATAAAATTAGAAGGAACAAAGGAAACTGAGGAATTTTTTTTTAATTTTATCTCTGGTAAAGGGATTATTTCTCAAATAGATGAAGAACTGAGTCAAATTAATAAAAACAACAGTCAGCTGACAAATTGTAAAAACATATAAACAGGAAATTTTTAGAAGAAATCAAAGCTATCAATATCTATATGCAAAAAATCTAGATCCATAATAATTAAAGAAATGCAAACTAAAATAACTCTGAGGTACTATTTCACACATTTCAGAATGGCTAACATGACAGAAAAAGGAAAATGACAAATGCTGGAGGGCATATAGAAAAATAGGGACACTAATACACTGTTAGCAGCACTGTGAAATAGTTTAGCTTTTCTGGAGAACAATTAGAAACTATGCTCAAAGAATTATAAAACTGCATATGCCCTGTGACCAAGCAATACTCCTAATAGGTCTTGCTAGGAAAATCAAAGGAAATGAAAAAGGACCCATATGTATAAAAAATGTTTACATTATAAATATCTATTGATCCAGCAATTCCTGTACTAATCTTGTATCACAAAGAGATAAAAAAGAAGTGAAGAGGATCAGTTTGTAAAAAGTATATATAGCAACACTTTTTTGGTGTGGTAGCAAAGAACTGGAAATTGAGGGAATGCCTATCAATTAAATAATGGCTGAAAAAGTTGAGATATATGATTGTGATGAAATATTTGCTTTAAGAAATGAAAACTAGGATGCTTTCAGAAAAACCTGAAAATACTTACATGAACTAATGCAAAATGAAGTAAGCAGAACCAGGAGAACATTGTACACACTAACAGTAATATTGTACAATGATTAACTCTGATTTTTTTTGCTTTTCTCAGTGATATAATGATCCAAAATAATTTTAAAGAACTTATAATGAAAAATGCTATTTGTCTCTAAAGAAATAACTGATGGAGTTTAAATACAAATTGAAGGGTTTTTTAAATTTTATTTTTCTTGTTCTTTTCAGTCTGTGTCTTCTTTTGAAATGAGGCTAATATGGAAATGTTTTGTATGACTGGACATGTATAATTGATTGCCATCGCAGGGAGGAGGACAAGGAAAGGAAGGGAGAAAACTTGTACTCAACATTTTAAAAAATGAAAGTTAAAAATTGTTTTTATATGTAATTTGAAAAAAATTTAAAAATTAAAATTGTTACATAAAACAGGACATTTAAAAATAGAGCATTTAGGACAGATCTTTTTGTAGTAGCAAAAAAAAAAATAGAAACTGAGAGATTTCATTCATTGGGGAATGACAGCAAGTAGATGAATATAATGGAGTAATATTGTGCTGTAAGAAATGAAGGGGATGATTTAAGAACTTGTTCAGAAAGGAAGTTAACTAGACAAGAAGAAAAATCAACACAGTAACAACAATATTTTAAGATTAATCAACTGTCTAATTCTGGTCAATATAATGATCCACCACAACTCCAAAGGGCTTATGCTGTAAAATGCTACCTACTTCCAGACAAAGGAAAGATGGACTCCAAGTGTAGATTGAAGCATATTTTTCCTCTTTCTTTTCTTTCTTTTCTTTTCTTTTTTGAATAAGACAATATTTTGCATGATTATGTATATATTTATATGATACATATATATACTATATATATAATAAGTATTTTTTTTCTTTCCTTTTCAATGGATGGAGGAAAGGCTGGGAGAAAATTTGGAACTGAAAATAAAATAAAATTTTATAAGCAAATATTAAAAGAGAACTGTATTATCTAAATTCTTCTTCCACTTATAATTCTTTTAATCATTTTAGTTCTTTGCTCCTCAGATTCTTTTGCCCATACATATTTTCTGGTAGAACACTCTCTTTAGGGATTTTCAAAACTATTTCCTTTACTCCATCACAGACCATCCAGACCATCTCCCTATCTCTTGCTATCTTCCTTGCACACTCTCATAACTTCCACATATCTCGCTTTCCACTTCTTTCTCTGAACACTACCAATTGCTCCTCGAAAAAATCTAGGGTGCCATTCATCCTCCCAGTGACTCTCCATATCCAAACTCCCTTCTCTAGCCATTCTTTTTTTTTTTTAATATGTGTGTTTTCTCTTCCTGTTAGAATGAAAGCTTCTTGAAGAGAGATGTGGTTTTAAACTTTGCAAGACTTAAACTAAAGCTGTTTGTTTGAACCATATTTATCTTTCAGTTGATGGAATTAAGGAAGCACTCATGAAATATTTGTTTGAGGTCCTACATTAATTTGAAATTAAATTGTTATCTACAAACTTCAAAACTCTTACTAATTACTGTTTTCCTTTCAAAGATAAAAGGAAGGACCAGCTTGGGCAAAAGCTATTTGGAAGAAGACATCGTAACTTCACCTATCTCTTTTTAACTACTTGTTTTTATTTAAGTTCTGTTTTTCTCATGGTTCCCAAAGGCCTCATTTCTCCAAGTAACATAGTTGTTCTCTTTGATTGCACAGTGTCCAATTGCAGTTAGTAAATTACTTTGAAGGCTTTAAGTACTTGCTACTTTTCTTTACGAGAAAGCCCACGTACTCCCACCAGTGACCAATAACTAAGGTGTTTTTCCCCCCAAGGAAGGTGAAAAATCCACAATGTCAGCCACCAAATACAGAAAACAGTGCATCCATCACTTAATAGATTCTGACTCCTCCGGCAATCAACATTTACCCCAAAAATAGGTTTGTGGAAAGCAGGGGATCATTGACAGTTAGAGGTCAAGCCCCATAAATATTAAGAGCAAAAGTTATACCCCCTAGGCATCTTTCACATTAGAGGAATGGAGTTCTTCATTTATTGTTAACATCTTTCAAACTGGCAAGAGAAAGCATTCAAACTAAACAGGATTAAGGACAAAGGAAATTGCTTCTTTTTTAGATGGAGACTTTGCAGATACAGCATTTTGCAGATTCAAAGCATCCCTCTCTATCTCTGTCTTTCATATGATATAGTTATATATAAACATACACACAAACATATATGTATGTATATATATATTTATTTATTTATTTAGACACACATATCGCAGAGGCAGAATTGCAATTGTGACCTTGACCAAAAAGCTGCTGAAAATGCCATTTACTCAGGCAAAGGAGACATTTTCTTTTCCTCCAAAGTAAGTAATGGCTTTGACAACAAATTATGTTAACTAGGCAGGGTGGTGATGTGAGGGGAAGAAAACATTGAGCCATCTCTATTGATAATGAAACTTTGAAGAGTATGACTGTACAAATATTCTGTGGAGCTGGCAGCTGTGCACACAACAAGAGCAAACACAGATTTTTAGGCTCTGTTGTTAGGAAAAGCCAGCTCTCATGAACCCAATTCAGCTGCATTTGGAAACAATCAAGTTGAAAAGCGAAGGTTGATTCATTGTATGTGGCCTAGAATCCTTTTCTGGAAACAGGTGCAGAGAGCGACATCCAAGATGTGGAAAGATGATAATCCTCTTGAGGGCACCTTTCTTCCTGCCCTGAGACTTGTCCTTAATGGAAATCTGTATGTTGTCAATTAATAGGCTAATTTCAATTCTTTTCTTCACTGCAAGGAAGTGCCTTTTCATTAATTGAATAAACTCACAGCTGCCCAAGTTGTCAAATGGGAAATTTTCTGTTTTGCACATTATCTTCCTAAAATAACCTCTGAAATGAGCAAAGAGAAAGCAAGGCAAATTTGGAGGTATATGGAGACAATTTCTTAGCAAGGCTGCTTTGTGCATGGGGGAAAAGAGGGCTGATAACAGACAAAAATGGATTATGAGTCATATTTCCTTTGTGTTTAAGTTATTCCTTGGTTAAAAGTTAGTCACCTGGGGAAGCTATAGAAACTCTTTGAGGTCCTTCAGGTACTATTCAGTAAGTCACTACTTTACCTACCTAAATGATACTCTAGTGACTCCTCCCTTTCTATCCTAACTACTGTGTAGGATGGAATTTATGCCCTGGAAGTATCTATTTTTAAATGTATTTGCTTTAAGTTTCTTCCCCTCACTTTATCAGCATAGCCATCAAAGAGAAGCATTTAAAAACCCTCTTTGAAAAGTTATCTGTTCTTAATATGTATTACAATTCCTTTCTTGCTCTCATCCATTAGACAATATTTCTTGCCTATAAGATGAGAATTGTTAGAATAAAACAATACAAATTAATTCTGCTTCCAATTCATCCTATTGTAAGCTAGAGCACTTAAGAGGAACTATAGTGTCTAAACCAAAACCTATCGGTTGTTTTCATTGTAGAATATGACCAATAACTAGGTATAAACCTTAGCACTTTTTCTATCCAGAAAATGCCATAGTTTGTTTTTGTTATGGGCATCAATAAATATCCAAGCATTTCCTTTTGGCAGGATAAAAGAGAGACAGACAGAGACCAAGGCAGAGACCGAGACTGACAGAAACAGAGACAGACAGAGATACAAAAAGAGACAGTCAGAGAGAGATTCAGATACAGAGATTGACAGACAGAAACAGAGACAGACAGAGAGAGACAGAGACAGAGACAAAAAGAGACAGTGCTGTTCCTTAAACAAGACATTCTATCTCCCATCTCTGGACATTTTCTCTGGTTGTTCCTCATTCCTGTAATTTTCTCCCTTGTCAACTCTGCCACAGTGGTTTCCTATCTTTCTCTAAGTCCCATCAAAAATCCTACCTTCTAGGGGAGGCCTTTCTTAAACCCTCTTAATTCTATTGTCTTCCTTCTGTTTTATTTCCAATATATCCTGTACATAGCTTGTCTATTTGTTATTTGAATATTGTCTCTCCTATTAGATTGAGCTCCGAGAGAGCAGAATTGTCTTTTACCTTTCTTTGTGACCTCAGGGCTTAGTACAGCTCTCAATATTTACTAGACATTTAATACATAGTATTGACTGATTATGTGAATTCAAAAAAAGCAAGATAACTCATGCTTTCAAAAATTCTAATAAAGGAAGACAATAAATACATTGAGAACTGGAAGGGGGGTTAGTTCATTAGAAAAGGCATGGTGGAGAGTGAGACACCCTGGAGACATCCCCTTTTTCCATGAAGAGTGGGAGAAAGCAAGAATAAACCTAAGAAAGTCTGCTAATGGTGGTTGAACAGGAAAAGGGGTGGATGAAAATATAAGCACATACAAGATGGGCTCTTGCACTGATAAGGGCTGATGGCTTTCTTTGGTACTTCTGGGAAAGAAATTGTATAGTGAAAATAGCCCTCATGTAGAAATCAACAGAATATAAACTTGGTTCTATTACTAACTGGTTGTATGACCACGAGCAAGTACCTTACTCTTTCTAGGTCACAGTTTGCTTATTCTTTATTCTTTTTTAATTGTTATTTTATGGTTTTTTCCATATTATGTTGGTATAATTTTCAATAATTTTTCTGACATTTTCTGACTCATGTTCTCTTTTTTTCCTCCCCCTCCTCCCTCACCAGACAGCTTGTAAGTTGGACATAAGCTATCATGCAGTACATATTTCCATGTCTGTCATGTTGTGACATGATGTGAAAGAAGACACATCCCTTATACAGGAGAAAAATTCATGAAGGAAATAAAATGAAGACTGAATGCTTCAATTTGCATTCAGACTTTATCATTTCCTTCTATGGGAGTGGATAGATTTTTTTTTTAACATGAGTCCCAAGGAGTTGCTTATAGTTTCTTTATTTTTTAAAACAAAGGGATTGCAATAGGCAGATGTGTAAGGTTAATTATGGCCTGGTTATACTTATGATCTTACCTATTCCTGACCTGGAGAGGAATGCATTTTGTTCCTGTTAGGAAATTGTCTCTACCAAGAAGACTAGAAACCTCTTGGGAGAGGCAGACTAGTTAAGGGGAGTCTAATGAATATGAGTTAAAGATAGGAAGTCAAACTCAAAGCCAAAAAATATATTAGTAAGCTAAGGAAACTGCTGATAGCAGTCTCATCTTCCAAGGGTATAGATTTAGTTTTATAACTTTTCAGATCCATTTAGAGTAAATAGCCAGTAGGTAGCATTCTATCTTTTTTTTTTTTGGTTGTCTATTAGGCTTTTGTTGTTGTTGTTGTTGTTTTGTTTTTAGAAAATTAATTTATTTAGTCAATTTACAAGATTATTCCTTGGTTACAAGAATCACATTATTTCCTTCCCTCCCCTCCCCACACCCTTCCCACAGCCGACACACAATTACATTGGATATTACATGTGTCCTTGATCAGAACCTATTTCCATGTTGTTGGTGTTTGCATTAGGATGTTCATTTAGAGTCTACATCCCCACCCATAACCCCTCGACCCATGTATTCAAGCAGTTGATTTTCTTCTGTATTTCTACTCCCACAGTTTTTCCTCTAAATGTGGATAATGTTTTCTTCTCATAGATTCCTCCAAGTTGTTCAGGATCACTGCATTGCCACTAATGGAGAAGTACATTACATTAGATTATACTACAGTATATCAGTCTCTGTGTACAATGTTCTCCTGGTTCTTCTTTCACTCTGCATCAATTCCTGGAGGTCATTCCAATTCCCATGGAATTCCTCCACTTTATTATTCCTTTGAGCACAATAGTATTCCATCACCAACATATACCACAATTTGTTCAGCCATTCCCCAATTGAAAGGCATCCTCTCATGTTCCAATTTTTTGCCACCACAAAGAGTGCAGTTATGCATATTTTTGTACAAGTCTTTTTCCTTATTATTTCTTTGGGGTACAAACCCAGCAGTGCTATGGCTAGATCAAAGAGCAGACAGTTTTTTGGCACCATTTGGGCATAGCTCCAAATTGCCCTCCAGAATGGTTGGATCGATTCAACAACTCCACCAGCAATGAATTAATGTTCTGACTTTGCCACATCCCCTCCAGCATTCATTACTTTCCCTTGCTGTCATGTTGGCCAATCTGCTAGGTGTGAGGTGATACCTCAGAGTTGTTTTAATTTGCATTTCTCTGATTATAAGAGATTTAGAACACTTTTTCATGTGCATATTAAGAGTTTTTATTTCTTTAACTGAAAATTGCCTATTCATGCCCCTTGCCCATTTATCAATTGGAGAATGGCTTGAATTTTTGTACAACTAGTTTAGCTCTTTATAAATTTGAGTAATTAGACCTTTGTCAGAGGTTTTTGTAATTAAGATTGAATCCTAATTTGTTACTCCCCTTCTAATTTTGGTTGCATTAGTTTTGTTTGTACAAAAACTTTTTAATTTGATGTAATCAAAATTATTGATTTTATATTTTGTGATTTTTTCTAAGTCTTACTTGGTTTTAAAGTCTTTCCTTTCCCAAAGATCTGACATATATACTATTCTGTGTTCACCTTATTTAGTTTTAGTTTCCTTCTTTATATTCAAGTCCTTCACCCATTTTGAGTTTATCTTGGTATAGGGTCTGAGATGCTGATCCAAATCTAATCTCTCCCATACTGTCTTCCAATTTACCCAGCAGTTGTTTTTTTTTTTTTTATCAAAGAGTGGGTTTTGGTTCCAAAAGCTGGGATCTTTGGGCTTGTCATAGACTGTCTTGCTGAGGTCACTTACTCCAAGTTTGTTCCACTGATCCTTCTTTCTGTCTCTTAGCCAGGACCATATTGTTTTGATGACTTCAGCTTTAGTTTGAGATGGGACACTGCAAGTCCTCCTTCTTTTGCATATTTTTTTCATGATTTCCTTGGATATCTTTGATCTTTTGCTCTTCCAAATGAACTCTGTTATGGTTTTTTCTAATTCAGTAAAAAAAAAGTTTTTTGGTAGTTCAATGGGTATGACATTAAATAAGTAAATTAATTTGGGTAGGATTGTCATTTTTGTTATGTTAGTTTGTCCTACCCATGAGGAGTAGATGGTTTTCCAATTGTTTAGTCCAGTTTTAATTGTGTGGATAGTGTTTTGTAATTGTGTTCATATAGTTCCTGTGTTTGTCTCAGAAGATATATTCCCAAGTATTTTATATTGTCTAGGGTGATTTTAAATGGAATTTCACTTTCTAATTCTTGCTGCTGAGATGTATTGGAGATATATAGAAATTCTGATGACTTATGTGGGTTTATTTTGTGTCCTGCAACTTTGTTAAAGTTGTTGATTATTTCCACTAGCTTTTTAGTTGATTCTCTGGGGTTCTTTAAGTAGACAATCATATCATCTGCAAAGAGTGATAGCTTGGTCTCCTCATTGCTTATTTTAATACCTTCCATTTCTTTTTCTTCTCTAATTGCTACTCCTAGTGTTTCTAGTACAATATTAAATAATAATGATGATAATGGGCATCCTTGTTTCACTCCTGATCTTATTGGCAATGCATCTAGTTTATGCCCATTGCAGATGATATTGGCAGATGGTTTTAGATATATACTGTTTATTATTTTTAGGAAAGATCCTGCTATTCCTATACTTTCTAGTGGTTTCAATAGGAATGAGTGTTGTATTTTGTCAAAGGCTTTTTCTGCATCTATTGAGATAATGATGTTTTTTTTTTTGTTGGTTTGCTTGTTAATATGATCAATTATGTGGATGGTTTTCCTAATATTGAACTATCCTTACATTCCTGGTATTAATCCTCCCTGGTCATAGTGAATAATCATCGTAATCACTTGCTGAAGACTTTTTGCTAATCTATTTAAGATTTTTGCAACTATATTAATTAAGGAGATTGGTCTATAGTTTTCTTTCTCTGTTTTTGACCTGTCTGGCTTTGGAATCAATACCATATTTGTGTCATGCAAGGAATTTGGTAGAACTCCTTCTTTGCTTATTCTGTCAAATAGTTTGTATAATTTTGGGATTAGTTGTTTTTTTGAATGTTTGATAGAATTCATTTGTGAATCCATGTGGACCTGGGGATTTTTTAAAGGAGTTCTTTGATGGCTTGCTCAATTTCTTTTTTCTGATATAGGGTTGTTTAGATAGTCTATTTCTTCCTCTGTTAATTTAGGCAAGTAATATTTTTGTAAATATTTATCCATATCACCTAGATTGCCACATTTATTGCCATATAATTGGGCATAAAATTTTTTAATGATTGCCTTAATTTCCTCTTCACTAGAGGTGAAGTCTCCCTTTCCATCTTGGATGCTATCAATTTGGTTTTCTTCTTTCCTTTTTTTAATTAGATTGACTAGTACTTTGTTTATTTTATTTGTTTTTTCAAAGTACTAACTTCTAGTTTTATTTATTAAATCAATCGTTCTTTGACTTTCAATTTTATTAATTTCTCCTTTGGTTTTTATGATCATTTAGTCTTCATCTGAGGATTTTTAATTTGTTGTCTTTCTAATTTTTTAATTTGCATGCCCAATTCATTGACCTCTGTCCTCTCTAATTTGTTAATATATGATTTATCTCTGTCTGCTTCCCCACTGCCTATGTTGGACACTCTGAACCTGGAATAGCTTTGCCTACAAAGTACTCCCTCCAGACCAGTGCCTTTGCCTGCCCAGAGGTTCCAGCTGCCACTGGGGCTTAGCAATCTAGGTGGGGGAGGGGTCCCAGGACCTTCCTTCTTCCTTCCCTTTAAATTGGAGTCTTCTTGAATTCTGGCTTTTTGGGGTGTACCTTTTAAGTTGAGTCTAGCAAGAGGGTTCCTTGGCTCTGTCTTGTTGTTAGGTTTGATTTTTTGTTCCCTAGGACCATTTAGTTTGCAACTGGTAAGGAAGGGTTTTCAGAGTTCTGAACATTTGCTGCTTCTATGTTGCCATCTTGACTCCGCCCTCAATAGCCTTCTGAATTACCTTAAGATGGATAAGTGATACCTTTTACAGGAGGGAAAATGATAGGGAAGGAGAGATAGTTCAAGAGAGAAAGTAGTGGGGATCTGGGAAAATATTTACCATGCAGCTGGCAGAATTTGTTATTGGAATGAGAAGACATTTCCTTTTCAAGGGCAAGAGACAAGGTGAGATGACCAATATTTCTTCAAGTGTGAAAAAGGTCCCTTTAGACAAAGTTATTGGGTTGAGATAACTATTTAGATAATATTTCAGGTTTCTTTTGCCCAAAGGGAAGAAGTAGTTGTTATAAGTTAGTGTTTGATAAATCCAAATATCCCAGATTTTGGGATAAGAACTCACTATTTGACAAAAACTGCTGTAAAAATTGGAAAATAGTATGGGAAAAATAGGTTTAGATGAACATCTCACATCCTATACCAAGATAAATTCAAAATGAGTAAATGACTTAAATATAAAAAAGGGAAATTATAAGTAAATTAGGTGAACATAGAATAGTATACATGTCATATCTGTGTGTAAGGAAAGAATTTAAGACCAAGCAAGAGAACATTACAACATGTAAAATGAATAATTTCAATTATATTAAATTTAAAAGGTTTTATACAAACAAAACGAATGCAACCAAAATTAGAAGAGAAGCAACAATCTGGGAGAAATTTTTTATAACAAAAATCTCTGACAAAGCTCTAATTTCTCAAATTTATAAGGAACTGAGTCAAATGTACAAGAAGCCAAACCATTCCCCATTCACAAATGGTCAAGGCACATGAATAGGAAGTTTTCAGATGAAAAAATCAAAACTATTAATAATCACATGAAAAAGTGTGCTAAGTCCCTTCTGATTAGAGAAATGTACATCAAAACAACTCTGAGGTACCACCTTATACATAGCAGAAAGGAATATAATTAATGTTGGAGGAGATGTGTCAAAATTGGGACACTAATGCATTGCTGGTGGAGTTGTGAATTGATCTAACCATTCTGGAAGGCAATTTGGAATTATGTCCAAAGGGCTTTATTATGTCCAAAGGGCTTTAAAAGAATGGATACACTTTGATTCAGCAATATGATTACTAGGTTTATATCCCAAAGAGATAATAAATAATGGTTGTACAAAAATATTTATAGTTGTGCTTTTCGTGGTAGTAAAAAATTGGAAAATGAGGATATGTCCCTTGATAGGGAAATGACTGAACAAATTGTGGTATATGATGGTGATGGAAAACTTTTGTGTTATAAGAAATGATGAACTCCTTGGTTTCTATATGAACTGGAAAGACCTCCATGAACTGATGCAGGGCAAAAAGAGCAGAACCAAGAGAACATTATATACATAAACTGAAACATGGGACAATCAATATGTAATAGACTTTGCTACTAGTAGCAATGCAATGATCCAAGGCAATTCCAAGGGACTTGTGAGAAGGAATATTATTCATATTGAGAGAAAGAACTGTGGGAGTAGAAACACAGAAGTAAAACATTTTATTCATCACTAATTAATATGGATATTAGATGTGGGGTTTTGGTTTTTCAAAGATTACTCTTTTACAAGAACAAATAATATCAAAATAGATATTGAGTGATAATACAAATATAACCCAGTAGAATTGCTTGTCAGCTCTGGGGGAGAAACATACATCATATAACCATGAAGAAAATATGAAAATTAATAAATTTTATCCTCCCCCCACAAAAACCCAAAATATCATGAAAGAGGAAGCATTTTGTTCCATTTTGCAGATAAACAAATGAGATAAATAAACTAAGTCGGTGAGATAGTAATTATCAAAGATGAGATGTGAAGTCCAGGACTCTCTTTGCTACCAGACCCAACATTCTTTCCACTACCACATTATGTCTGGCATACCATTTTCTTAACTTGCAAAGAATTGAGGAGGAGAGCAATACATAAAAAAAAAAAATTCAGTTTCAGAAATTGTCATTTTAACATTTTAGCTTTAGAGTGGAAAGGGAATCTTAGAGGCTATCACAGATAGCTCTCTCATTTTATAGAAGAAAGAATTGGAACCCAGAGTTGAAATGACTAACTCAAACTCACCTGGGTGGTTAACTGTGACAAATTGGGATGCTAGCTCTGGTTCTCTGTTTTCAAACCGGGACACTTTTCACTGTGCCCTATTTCTTCCTTTGTGTCTAAGCTCATGGCTGAATGTTTTCATCAATGACTAATAATAACTTAATAATTACTCAACACCTGATAATTTGGGTGAGAAAAAATCTAGACAAGTGAAATTCATCATATTCCTCAGAAAGGTATCCAAAGAGTCTGACAGAAATCACCAGAAGGGAATTATTTCTTATATTTCCACTTCACTATGTAATTTAGTTCCATTTCTTCATATTTAGAATGACTACCCTTTGCTATTTAGTCATTTTTATATAGGTTTTGCTGAATTTATTAATAAAAATGCACTGATAGGTACCCTGGGCATATTTATGTATGTTGATAGACCAGAGAAAAGGGATAATTTAGAACAGCTCTCAAGGCCCTTGCCTTCTCTCTGAGGCTGTGCTTAAAAATGTAATATATTCAAATATATTCTCAAAGCACAGCATTTTCTCAGGGAAAGAATATTTGTGAAAATTTTGGTGACTAATGGAAGATGTGCATAAGAAACACAAAGAAAGCTAGAAACTCCTCCTAACTTTGTAAACATCAATGATTTTTTGTTTGTTTGTTTGAAATTTCCGATCTTATATTCACCAACAAAGTCATAGAGCTAAGCATCCTTCAGTGATATTTTAATGTCAGGAAGCAGCACAACAGGCTCACTTCCCAGTAAATATGAAAATGAATTCTAATCTTGCTCAGAAACCTTGATATTCCTGGTTTGTTTTTTTAAATGAATAATATCTGACCTTGAAAGTCAAGGTCTATAGTTTGTTCTGGAATTTCTTAGAAAAAGAAAAAAGAAAATAGATCTCCATCATTATTTTAATATATTGTGTCATTAATATAATTATATGAAATAGCATATTTATATGTATAATTAATATACTGTCAACTTTGTAATAATGTTGTGTTGCAGATTTCTAGAGATGAAGTTATTTTAATTTGTTGCAAAAATGAGAGCAATGTGGCAGGAATTTTTGCATTTATTTTGTAGAAGATACTCTTCAAAATCTCATCTTAAACTGCTATGCACAACAAGAAGTCTTGTCCTGGCTCAATGCAGAGAGCTTCCATTCAGCTGCTAAAGTTTCTGCTTAGTTTAGGTATCCTTGCTGCCTTGTGGCACAGATTCCATGGAAGCAAGGTTGGATGATTTTCAGATCATATCATCACTGGGTTTTTGCTGTCACCTAAGGCCTGTCATTAAAATTAATCCAAGCTCAAGAGCATGGAGTGACCCTGAACATGTACTATCAGAACCAGAAGGTACTAAGGACCTAGGAGCAGCTGTGGGCTGCTGAACAAAAGATTGGTTGGTGGACAGAGGTGAGGAGAAGATAATTGGAAGACTGATTTGGTAATATTAGATAATTCTAATTAAACTAGACAGTGATTTCTTCTTTCCTCTTCCCTTCCTGAAAAGTTGCTCTGGCACTGGTGAAGAGAGGAGGCAGGGGCAACCCTAGGCAATATTGGGAAGGAGGCAAAGTTTATCTTCCTTGACTCCAGCCTCTTCTTTCTGCATCTTTCCCACTAAAAGAAAGGCCAGCCCCCCACTTTAGTCTCTATGCCCCACAAAGACCTTATGCTTTTTCCTCAATCCCCTTAGTAGGGTCACAGAAGCAGATCTGGAAGGGAGCCCTGAAGCCATCTAATCTAAACTCTTCATTTGACAAATGAGGAAACTGAGGTCACCGGGTGTTTAGGAGTAAGTTTTAGCTTACACATGCAGTAAACATCAGAGGTGGGCTTATGAGCCAACCCATCCGATTCTCAGATTTGAGAATCAATCTTCTATTTTACCACACTACTCCATAAAAACCTACCCTCAAACAAATATTTATTAGCAGACATGTATCCTTTAATGGCATTGGTTCCATGAATGCCTCATCTCTCTCAAGCATATTTACTTTGGAAACTGTATCTCTATGAAATGATATATTCTGCCTTGCTTTATTTTCACTGAAACAAGAATTGTACTATTTGAAGTGCATAAGGCTGGGATTACTGAGTCAAAAATGAATTAGACCTTGTGCTCAAGGAACTTATATTCTAGAGGGTAGGTGGGGGGGGGGCTACAATATGCAAAAAGATAAGCAAATTATGTGTGTGAAATAATTTGAATCACTTTTCATCAGTTGATGAATATTTATTAAAAGCATACTATATACTGTGCCCTGGGGAAATAGAGGGAAAAGTAAGATAGTTTCTTCCTCCAAATGGCTGATAATCTAGTGATGGGAGGTAACATTGTGTGTGCTTGTGTAAAAATAGGAAAATATATAAAATAGATCATAAAATAATTTAGAGGGAAAGCTCTAGCAACTGGGAGAGATTGAGAAAGGCTTTATCTATAGGATGGAACTTGAGCTGAGCCTTGAAGAAAGCAAGGAATTCAGAAGTAGGGGTGAGGAAGAAGTGCATTCCAGGCATGGGAGCCAGTACAAGATCCAGAGACAGAGCATGGAGTGCCAAGAGTGAGAAACCATAGAAAGGTCAGCTTTTCTCTATCCTAGTGTGTGTGAAAGGGAGTAATGTGAAATTTACTTGAAAGGAAGAATGGGATCTAGTTATAGGTTTTAATTGTCAGACAGGAGGGTTTCTGTTTGACTCTAGAGATAATAGGAAGCCACTGGAGTTTATTATATGGAGTGACATGGTCTTACCCATCAAACCTTTCCTTAAGGTAAATTGCTTTGGTAGCTGCAGAGGAAGGATGAGAACGGAGAGAAACTTGAGGCAGGAAGGATAATTAGGATGGTATCAAATTTGTCAAGGTAAAAAGGAATGTTGGCCTGAACCTGGGTGAAGGCTTTTTAAGTACAAAGAGAAAGAGACACACTTGGGAGACATGGTGGAGGTAGATAGAAATGATAAGTTGGGCAACTGATTGGATATATGAGATGAGAGTTTGAGGATGACACTAAAGTTGAAAATGTGGGTAAATAGAAGGATGGAGATGCCCATGCCAGAAATAATTTAGAGGAGTGAAGGATTTTTGGAGAAATATAACGAGCTCTGTTTTGGACTTGTCAAGATTGAGATTCCCAGGTAAGAATTTAGATATAGATGTTAATCAGGAGTTGGTAATATAGGAATAGAGTTCAGACCATTAAGCAGCAGGTCAGGGATGATTTTTAAGAAGGGTGGAATTTTGGGGTCCTCTGATATCATTCTAGACAAGCAGATGTCAATTGTACTTATGCATGAGCAATCCTCTGCTTCCCTACTCTTCCCCCAGACGTTCACACTAGGTTCCACATTTTTGTGTGACTGTAGTTATCTTGTATAGATCACTTAATGAGTGTTTTGGAATCTTTGTAGAGGAAAGGTCATGAATGATGCAAACAAAACCTTTACATTTTTATTCGATGGATTCATGATTTCCTTTTACCCAGGTGGATCACAAGTCCTCTGGGACATCTGTGTCCTATGTCATTGCTGTCATAATTTATTTGAAAAGGAAAGGGAATGATGGAAATAGCCAGTTGTCCCTTTCCATCTTATCTCCTCCATCTCCTGTTTTGTTTTTGCCACTTGTATTCAGCACCCTTTCTCAGGGGTTCCACTTATCATCCTGTGTGGTGTTTGCTGAGGTGGTCTTGGCAGTTCAGAAAAGTGCAGCGATCACTTTCATGAATTTCATTAGAAATCATAATGAAATCTTCACAATTGACGCCCTCCAGAATCCTGGGCATTCGAGAGATGAAAGTTGTGTGTGTTATTCAGACTGTCACTTGAAAAGCCTTCTCAATTTCTTTCTCCGAGGTTTTATAGCTGCCTGGCTACATGGTGACATCCTTCAGGGGGTATTCACTGATTTGAGCTGACATCAGGGCTGAGCAAAAGAGTACAGAAGCCAACCACTGCTAGCAGGAGTCTCTGATGTTTGCAAGCCCACACAGGTAGTTAGAAACGGAAAGCCTGGATTAAATGGAAAAGATTTAAATGACAAGGCTGGGTGGTCTGATAGCTAGACCACAGACACTAGAGTTGGCAAGTTTGGGAGAGCTAGGAAGGATGATAGATACAGTGCTGGGTCTGGAGTCAAGAGGACTTGGATTCAAATTTGGCCTCACTTTCCAACTGTGTGTGACCCTGGGCAAGTCACTTAATGCCAACATTCTAACCCTTACCATTTTTTTTGCTTTGGAACTGGTACTTAGTATTAATTCTAAAACAGAAGTTAAGTTTGTTGTTGTTGTTTTTAAAGTCATAAAGTAAGGCAGAAAGATCTGTGTTCTAATCCTTGATTAGTCAATTACCAGCTTTCCCCTCATAGCGCTGGCAGGTAATTTGATGTATTATTATGCAAAGCATATTTCCATATTTTTCATTTTGTAAGTAATATTATAAAATATTAAAAAACCAAAACCCCCAAACATAACCCCCTCAATTGAAAAAAGCATATGCTTTCATTTGTATTCTGATTCTAACTATTTTTGCTCTGGAGGTGGATAGCATTCTTTGCTATAAAATCCTCAGAACTGTCCTGGATCATTGTGTTTCTGAGAGTAGCTAAGTCTATCACAATTGATCATTCTCCAATATTACTGTTACTGTGTACAATATTCTGGTTCTGCTTATTTCACTGTATCACTCCATGAAGGTCTTTCCAGCCCTTTCTCAAATCATCCTGTTCATCATTCCTTATAGAATAAGAGTATTCCATCACCATCATATACCACAATTTGTTCAGCCATTCCCTAATTGAGGGACACCTCTTTAATTTTCAATACTTCACCACCACAAAAAGTGTAGGTATAAATATTTTCATATGAGCAGGTCCTTCCCCCATTTTTTTTTCATATCTCCAGGATATAGACAGTAGTGGAATTACTGGATCAAAGGTTATGCATGGTTTTATAGCCCTTTGGGCATAAATTCCCCAGAATGGTTGCATCACTTCACAACTCCACCAGCAATGCATTAGCATCCCAGTTTTGCCACATCCATTTATCGTTTTTTCCTTCATTAGCATATTGGCCCATACAAAGGTGTGAAGAGGTTCCTGAGAGTTGTTTGATTTGCATTTCTCTAATCAAGAGTGATTTGGAACATTTATTTCATATGATTATAGATAACTTTGATTTCTTCATCCATAAACTGCTTATTCATATTCTTTGATCATTTGCATTATAGCTATTTTTAAAAACAAATTAAGGATCAAGTGTGTAGAAGAAAGATGAGATTTGTTCTGCTTTGCCTCAGAGGGTGAATTTCTTGGAGTATTAGGAAGGAAGTTGCAGAGATCTAGGTTTGACATCAGGAAAATCTTCTTAACAACTAGGGCCCTAAAGCCAGAGAGATTGTCTAGGTAGGTAGAGGGTTTCCCTTCACTGGAATAGCCTCCAGAAAAGGCTGGATAACAATGTTTTGGGTATGTTTCATAAGGAATTCTTTTGGGGAGCACAGATTGAATAAGATGGCCTAGAGGTCCCTACCTTACAATTTTAACTAGCCAGCCCTGTTAATGATTTAGAACAGTTGTCAAATCTTTTCTTTTTGCCATCAGTCACAAAAAGTCCACACTGTAAAACAAAATAAGATCTGACAAAGCCACATACAGTAAGTCAGCCTTTAAAGAAACAGTTACACTGAAAACTCAGGAAGAATAGAGCCCTGTTTTCTTGCCTTTTTTATGTTTGTCTTATCTGTACACGTTTAGCAGTTGGCTCACTAGAGAGTAATAGATAGGGCCAGAGAGTTTATGGATGACACACAAAAATATCCCCAAAGGGGAAACCATCATTTTAAAGATGAGTCTCTTGCAAAGAGGATGAAAAAAGGAAATTGAACAGAAGGCTAGATTCATTCTGTCATTTTTACTTTTATGCTAAGAACATGAATTGGTAAAAAATGTAATCTCTCCTCCCCACCCCACCCTCACCTTTTTTTCCCCCTGAATGCCATGCCTTGAGGTATTTCACAAAGGCAAGCAAGTAGTGGAACTAATAAGGTTATGAGCCTCTAATTCCTGGAGAATTAAGTGTTTTGTTAGGTGGTTTCCAGGTCCTCGGTTTGCTGCTTCATAGTAAGCATAATAATACTGCAATGGGAAAGAAAGACCAGCGGTAGAAGGAGGCAAAAGCACCATCATGTAATCAGGTTTTTCCCCCATTCGATAGCAATCAGCATTTATGCTGGACCTATCATCCTAGTGCCTATTTTGTGGCAGATTTCTCTCATTAAGCATTATTGGGGCTATTCAATTTCTTTTCCAGGTGCTCTCATGTCATTGACTTATATTCCAGGAATGTGATGAGAAGTGCAAGTGGGTGGTGGAAATGATTTTCTGGTTCCTACCCTTTTGACATGCATTTATAGCTAAAGGTAGCAGCCTGAATGGAAATATTTGGATGTTTTTGTTTTCGAATTCAAGAAATTCAGTCTGACCAAAAGTCTCCTGGCATATGCCACTTCTAGGGCTAGTATCTGGGTCCAAAAGAGCCATGTCGTGCCAGGAAGGTCTTTAAGGATTGGCTAGACCTTTAACTTCAGACTCTGACAATGTAATGAGGGTAGGATTGAATTCATATCTGTTAGACAATGTAGGGAAAGGTCAACCCTCTAGGCACCCTGAATTGAGCTATGAGATCAGATTTTATAGGAAGTTGTGATGATAGTCAATAAAAGTCAAGGCTCAAGGCAGCTTCTTGCTGTTACTGTTTTCTTGGGGAACTTCAATGTTGTGGATAGACCCCCCCCCATATTTGGGGTTCTGAAAGAACTCTTGCTAGAGTTCTTTCCATTAGACTATTTTTCCTGGGTAGAGTCTAGATAAACAATAGGGCAGACACAAGTTAAGCATGTTTACGACCAGCTTATTTCTGTGCAAAACCCCTTCAAATTCTAGTATGAGAGTTTAACAAGTATTCTAAATTGTTAGACATTTATTAAGCTTTTCTTTTGTGCCAGACACCATGCTAAGCACTGGGGATGCAATGAAAGGCAAAACTAATCCTTGTCCCCCAGGATCTCAGATTTTATTGGAGGAGACAACAACTATGTACATATAAGATATGGAGACATTAGTATTGGAAGGCTTGGGAAAGTCTCTTGGAGAAGATAGGTTTTGAGCTGAATCTTTAAAGGAAGAAGGGGAAGCTAGCAGAAAGAAGAGAGGAGAGAGAGCATTTTAGGAATGGAGGAAAACCAGTCAAAAGGCATGAAGTCTGGAGATGGGGAGTTATGTGTGAGGAAGCAAGAAAGCCAGTGTCTCTGTTTTGTAAAGCATATAGAAGGGATTCATATGTAAGAAAACTGGAAAGATGGGAAAGAACCTAGTTACAAAGAACTATTTTTATTAGTATTTTAAATTATAAATATATTTTATTTTACTAATTGCATATAGTAACATTTCCACATAAGTGTTCTGAAATCATATGTTCCAAATTGTCTCCTTCCTCCCCTCCTCTCCTCCTCCATCCCCTCCCAGATCTGGCAAACCATTTTATCTGGGCTATACATGTATTTTCATGCAAACCATGTTTCCATATTGATCATTTTTGTAAGGGAATAATCTTATAAAACCAAAACCCTACAATAGAAGGATCTTTCCTAAAAATAACAAACAGTATATATCTAAAACCATCAACTAATATCATCTGCAATGGGGATAAACTAGATGCATTCCCAATAAGATCAGGAGTGAAACAAGAATGCCCATTATCACCTCTATTATTTGACATTGTACTAGAAACACTAACAGTAGCAATTAGAGAAGAAAAAGAAATTGAAGGCATTAAAATAGGCAGGGAGGAGACCAAGTTATCACTCTTTGTGGATGACATGATGGTCTACTTAAAGATTCCTAGATATTCAACCAAAAAGCTAATCAAAATAGTCAACAACTTTAGCAAAGTCTCAGGATACAAAATAAACACACATAAGTCATCAGCATTTCTATATATTTCCAACACAGCTCAGCAGCAAGAACTAGAAAGAGAAATCCCATTCAAAATCACCTTAGACAAAATAAAATACTTAGGAATCTATCTTCCGAGACAAACACAGGAACTATGTGAACACAACTACAAAACACTCTCCACACAACTAAAACTAGACTTGAACAATTGGAAAAACATTAACTACTCATGGGTAGGACGAGCCAATATAATAAAAATGACCATCCTACCCAAACTCATTTATCTATTTAGTGCCATACCCATTGAACTTCCAAAATTTTTTTACTGATTTAGAAAAAACCATAACAAAGTTCATTTGGAAGAACAAAAGATCAAGGATATCCAGGGAAATAATGAAAAAAAATACAAAGAAAGGGGGCCTTGCAGTCCCAGATCTCAGACTATATTATAAAGCAGCGGTCATCAAAACAATTTGGTACTGGCTAAGAGACAGAAAGGAGGACCAGTGAAATAGACTCGGTGTAAGTGACCTCAGCAGGACAGTATACGAGAAACCCAGAGAACCCAGGTTTTGGGACAAAAATCCACTATTTGATAAAAATTGCTGGGAAAATTGGAGGACAGTGTGGGAAAGATTAGGTTTAGGTCAATACCTCACACCCTACACCAAGATAAATTCAAAATGGGTGAATGACTTGAACATTGTGAATTTCAAAACTACTCAACCCTGTTCAAACCATTCTTTAGAGGATGGGATTTAGCTATTTCCTGATTAATAACAATAGAGATACTTGGAATAACAGAATCAGGTCTTGGAAACTACAATCTCCACCCTACTCAGGGTAACAAGATTAGGAAGGGCTGCAGCAAAACTCAAGATTTAATTATTTGAGAATATATCCTTCACCAGACATGTGCAAAAAGGACAGACCTCTGGGCAGTCCTAGGTTAAGCTAGAGCCACCATTGGTACAGGTGAGACACAGGAAGTGAGGTAGAGGACAGCTCAGGAGTTCTGGGGACTTCCTGTGTGGAGGGAGATAGGTGGTTGGAGCCTGGTGCCTGGAGTGGAGGAGCCCTCAGACTGTTTCTCCATTTTTGGCCACCTGAGTGATAGGGACTGATCTCTTTTCTTTGCTTCTGCTATCCAGGGCCTTGGGCCTTTGGCTCAGCTCAAGCAGAGTGAGTATTTAAGCCCTATTTCCTTCTCTCCCTTTTTCCTCGCTCTCTCTCTCCCTCTAATACTTTTCTTCCTCCTGTTTGTAATTAAAACACCATAAAAAAGGTTGACAGCTGACTTGAGTTTTCATTTAGGAATTACATAGCTGAATTCCTTGGTGACCTTAAATTAATATATATCAGTCTTTTTAAAGTGATTTCCATATCACAACATAAAGAAGGAAACTATAAGAAAATTAGGTGAACACAGAATAGTATACATGTCAGATCTTTGGGAAGGGAAATATTTTAAAACCAAGCAAGACATAGAAAGAATCACAAAATGCAAAATAAATAATTTGGAATACATCAAATTAAAAAGGTTTTGTACAAACAGAACCAATGTAACTAAAATCAGAAGGAAAGGAACAAATTGGGAAGAAATCTTCATAAAAACCTCTGACAAAGGTTTAATTACTCAAATTTACAATGAGCTAAATCAATTGTACAAAAAATCAAGCCATTCTCCAATTGATAAATGGGCAAGGGACATGAACAGGCAGTTCTCAGCCAAAGAAATCAAAACTATTAATAAGCACATGAAAAAGTGCTCTATATCTCTTATAATCAGAGACATGCAAATCAAAACAACTCTGAGGTATCACCTCTCACCTAGCAGATTGGCTAACATGACAGCTATGGAAAGTAGTGAATGCTGGAGGGGATGTGGCAAAGTAGGGACACTAATTCATTGCTGGTGGAGTTGTGAATTGATCCAGCCATTCTGGAGGGCAATTTGGAACTATGCCCAAAGGGTGATAAAAGACTGTCTGCCCTTTGATCCAGCTATAGCACTGCTGGGTTTGTACCCCAAAGAGATAATAAGGAAAAATACTTGTACAAGAATATTCATAGCTGTACTCTTTGTGGTGGCCAAAAATTGGAATATAAGGGGATGCCCTTCAATTGGGGAATGGCTGAACAAATTGTGGTATATGTTGGTGATGGAATACTATTGTGCTCAAAGGAATAATAAAGTGGAGGAATTCCCATGGAGTCTGGAACAACCTCCAGGAAGTGATGCAGAGCGAAAGGAGCAGAACCAGGAAATCATTATACACAGAGACTGATACACTGTGGTACAATCAAAAGTAATGGACTTCTCCATTAGGGTCAATGCAATGTCCCTGAACAATCTGCAGGTATCTAAAAAACACTATCCACAAGCAGAGGATAAACTGTGGGAGTAAAAACACTGAGGAAAAGCAACTGCTTGACTACAGGGGTGGAGGGGATATGACTGAGGAGAGACTCTAAATGAACACTCTAATGCAAATACCAACAACATGGAAATGGGTTCGAATCAAGAACACATGTGATACCCAGTGGAATTGTGTGTCGGCTATGGGAGAGGTGGTGGGAGGGGGTGGGGGAGGAAAAGAAAATGATCTTTGTTTCTAATGAATAATGTTTGGAAATGACCAAATAAAATAATGTTTTTAAAAAAATACCAAAAGTTAAAAAAAAAAACCCTAAAACCAAAACCTAAATAAACTGAAGTGAAAAATTGCATGCTTTGATCTGCATTCTGAGTCCAACAATTCTTTCTCTGGAGGTGCTTAGGATTCTTTATAAGTCCCTCAGAACTGTCCTGGATTTTTGTTTTCCCCAAGAGTAGGTAAGTCTATCACTGTTGATAATTCCAGTGTTGCTTTTACTGTGTACAGTGTTCTCCTGGTTTCTTCTTATTTCATTCTGCTTCTGTTTTGAAGAACTTTAAAAGCCATAGGATTTTACATTTGATCATAGAGGAAATAGGGGAGTAACATGGTCAGATACTTAAGAGGATCATTTTGTGAAACATTGTGGAACAATACAATGTAATGAACTTTGCTATTATAAGATGATCCCAAGGGACTTACCAGAAAGAACACTACCCCCATCTAGGGAAATAACTGTGGGAGTAGAAACACAGAAGAAAAACAAATGACTTATTTGGATATATGATTTGGGGGGTTGGGTTTTAAAAGTTTGCTCTATTGTAAAAATGAATAATATGGAAATAAGTGTAAGTGATAACATTTATATAACACAATGGAAATTCTCATTGGATCTGGGAGGGAGAAGAGGAGGGAAAGAAAATGAAATATGTAAACATGGAAAATATTTTAAAAATTAAAATAAAAAAAAAGATCACTTTGGTAGGTTCATGGAAGATGGATCTGAGTAGAGAGAAATTTGAGTTTGGAAGACACCTAAAAAGCAATTGTTCAGTCATAAGAATAGTGTGTCCATGTGTGTATTCATATATGTGTGCAAGCATGTATTTATAATGTCCTTTTGTATGCTTATTTTTTTTGGAGATTGGATCTGGGATTTTATTAATGAGGGAACACCTGGTATGGAAGCTTCCTCTATTATACAGGTTAGCACTTTGTATGTAACATCTAGGTGAGATACCTGAGGGACTGGAAGGTTCAATGACTTGCCACAGTTAGTCATCTAGAGCACACCAGAGGCAGGGCTTGAATCCTCTCAGCTCAAAAACTGACATGCTGCTGCACCAGAATAGACCACAACCTTTCAGTTAAGCCAGTGTTGCTATTGATAAAAACTATCATTAACCTAGGGCCAGTTGAGGTAGGCCACTGGGAACCTTTCCAGTTTGATGGATCCAGTGGAAACTTCTACTCTAATGGCAAAGCCTCTGGGAACCCAGGGTCATCTTCATGAATAATAGGGCTTTGAAAGATGATTCTATCAGAGGACAAAAATATCAGATGATCATGCTCCCAATTTTTCTTTCTTTCTCCTGTTGGTTCCCTAACTTGAAAGAATAACATTTAATATGTCTACTTCAAAAGGAAATAAGAACGTTATTCAAGTTTGTTTATTTGTTCCAGTTTTGCAGTAGATAATATTCTGGCCTTGGCATGAAATTTCCTCTTCCTTTTCAGTATTTCCTTTTTGGCAATATTCCATGTAGAGAAGTAGATTAACATAGTTTTTTACAGATTACTTTTATTTTTATGGAATAGAATCCCTGAAAAAGATTATATTGAATCACAAGCTATTCTTGGCTGTCTTAGATGGCTTTATACATTTACAGTGTTGGCTGCTGTCCAGTCCAGCTAGCCTGGTCTATACTGTTCTATCCCTTCTCAAATTTCCTAAAGTACTCATTATCTATACCTTGGCCCTTGTTCTAGCATAGCTCTTTAACTATTCCCTGTCTATCCTTCTAAGTAGAGAGTTTCTCAAAAACAGGACCATATCTTATTAAATAAGACATATGAAATAAAATATTTTAAAAATAAGATGGTTGCTTGGGAAGGGATTGTGAATCTGATTTTATTCTGTTTTTTAGCTTTTTTTCTGTTTCTTTTATTCTGTTTACTAGCTTTGTGACCCTGGGCAAGTCATTTAACCTGTTTGCCTCAGTCTTTAATCCATTGGATAAGAAAATGGGAAATCACCTCATTATCTTTGACAAGAAAATATTAGAGAGTATCTGGTGAGCTATGATCCATGGGGACATGAAGAATCCGATACAACTAAACAATCTAAAAACAACCTCTTCAATGAGAGGGAGGCTGTGGAGCAGGAAAAGTCCTGGATTAAATGTTGGGAAATGTTGCTTTCAACCTGTCTCCAGCTCAGCTCACTCTCTGGATTTCTCTAGTTTTTCCTCAACAGCCTTGATTCCTTCAAGATGTCTCTGGGTCTTGCTTTCCTGACTGTTGAGTCCCAACAAGGACCATTATTTCTTGGAGCCCCTCATGAATGTGATTAGATGTCATAATCATATCACTCCAATCACTCTGGACTTTTCTGTCTCCTCCCCCAGAAGCCTTGCCCCAATAGGGGTACCCTTATCCTCCTCTTCCAGTATACTTTCTGCTTCCCTTTTTTGTTCTCTTTTCCTCTCAGCAGTTAAATTTCCAGGTTACGAACTCTTATTTGCTTACATCTTCATCACTTAGTGTCTGGCACCTTATAAGAGCTTAAACACTTTATTTGCTTGTGTCACTTGTAGGAACTTGGACAAATCACTTGGGTTAGTTCTCTTGGCGTTCTTTGTTCATTGACTCATTGAGGAAGTTTGATTAGAACAAGGCTTGGTGGGCAGTAGACCCTTAATCTATGTTTACTGACTGACTGACTGACTGAACTCTAATGTCCCTTTAAGTTCTAAAATTCTAGGATTCTAGGATGAATTCATTCTATGAATGAAAATTTCATAAAGGTAAAAATCACAGAAGCATTTCAAGATATGAATTTTTCTTTATAATACTTTTGTGAGTATTCTTGACAGCTTGAACTGAACTTTCTTGACACTAGGAGTTTTCCTTTCTATTTCAGAATTTTCTAGCTTAGTAGAAAGTCTAGAAAGTCAGAGGACCTGATTTCAAATACTAAATCTGTCATATGATACCTATTGTGATTTTGGTCTTTCTAATCCTCAATTCCTTCATCTTTAAAATGAGGAGAGAACACTGGCTAATCCCTAAGATCCTATAATCATCTGTCCACCATCTTGAAGGCCTAAATATATACAGCCATGGACTAGGCAACATTTTAAATACTTCTAAATGGGGAACCTTGGGAATTTGGGGAGCATTGACCCTACTCCCTCCAGGGACAAGCAACAAGAGGTCATATATTTAAATTAATCAACAACTTCCCTTTTTTAGTTATTACTACCTCTGACTCAGTAGTAAAGAGGCCAAATAATTTTTCTTTTTTATTATATTTTCTCCCTATTACATATAGTTACAATTTTTAATAATCACTTTTGATCTCTTGTGATTCATATTCTATTTCCTTCCTTTCCCCTTCCCCATCTCTGAGATGTCTGATAACATAATCTAGGTTATAGAGACCAGAATTCCTTCTTAATTTCTTCTTATTCTAGGACAATAGCCAGGTAGCACTGTGGATTAAACTCTGGACCTGAAGTAAAGAAAATTAAAATACTATTTCAGATACTTGCCAGCTGTGTGACCTTGGGAAAGTCATTTCACTTTTTTATGACTTAGTTTCCTCAACTATGAAAGGGGGATAAAAATAATACCTAGATCACAGGTGTATTAGGAAGAAAAATGAGATAATATTCATATAGTATTTTTGCTAGAAATGATAGTCATCATCATGGATTGGAATTTCATTTCTAGAGGATTTGATATTTTGCATATTACTGTATTTAGAATTATGGTCTTGTAGGGATCTGCTTGAATTCTTTGCTACATGCACAGGATTTTTTGGTCTACTGAGGGATCTTACTGCTATCCATCCATAGTATCCTTCAACTATTTTTCCACACTCCCTGTCTATGTAGCCCTTCATATTGACTCTTTTCTGGATGATTCTTAGGCTACTTCTAGGCAGCCCACCTCCCCACCTCACATCCCCACATCAATAGTCAAAAAACCCAGTGATGAGTATCATGTTGGAATGGGTCTGAATGTTCAGGCTTCCAGTGTTGAATAGGTGACCACAAGTTCATGCAAATAATGGTTCAAAACACACCAAGAATATAAGCCAAAGCAAGACTGGAAAAGGAATACATGACTCTCCAACAGGTGGGTATATTTTATCCCCTAAAAGCTTCAAATAAGAGATCTGAAATTTCTATAATGTCTTTTCTCTTCCTTTAGTCCTTCCTATTCACCCATTCTTCTTGTTTGAAAAGTAATGAATGGGACAATTGAAATTGAGTAATGGATTTCAATTACTGTGATGATTGCTAGATGAGTTATCTGGGCAAGTTACTTTACCTCTCTTTGCTTTAGTTTCCTAAATTATAAAATGGGGAGAGGATGGCTAAGTGGCTCAATGGATGAGAGCCAACTCTAGAGATGAGAGGTCCTGGGTTCAAATCTTAGCTCAGACATTTCCTTTCTGTACAATCTTTGGCAAGTCACTCAACCTCCCATTGCCTAACCCTTAGTCCTTTTCTGCCTTGGAACCAGTACACAATATTGATTCAAAGATGAAATTAAGGGTTTAAAAATAATATGATGTGGAAAATAATAGTGCTTACTTCCCAGGATTGTGAGGATCAAATGAAATATTTGTAAAGTGTTTAGCACAGTGCCTGGCACATAGTAGTGTTATATATAAATGACTGTTTCTTCCCTTCCATCTTTACTTCTTATTTTAAGGCTTCAAGCCTATGAATTTAGAGCACTGACACCTGGAAGCACTCACTATGTGAAGCATATTCTCCATAATTTTATATATATTAGAGTTTAGCAAAGGTGCCATTATGATTTTTGGCATTTTTTACGGATTGCATCTCAAGAATAATTGTTGTTGTCATTTAGTTGTTTTCAGTTGCATCTAATTCTTCACGAATTCTTATTGGGGTTTTCTTGGAAAAGATCCTGGAGTAGTTTGCCATTTCCTTTCCCAGCTCATTTCATAGATGGGGAAACTTTGGCAAACAGGGTTATATGACTTGCCCAGAGTCACACAGCTAGTATCTGAAACCAGATTTGAAGTCAGGAAGGCAAGACTTCTTGATTCCAAGACCAGTGCTTTATCCACTGTACAATCTAGTGGCTGAGTTGCTACTGTACCATGCTAAATATCAGAAAATACAAAACATGTTCTAATAATAATAATTCATATATTGGTAGATAGAGCCTTTTGTTTTCCAAAGCACTTTCATTATGACAACCTGGAAACAGACCAAGTATTATTATCCTTACTCCTTGGACAAGGAAACAAGAGGCCCAAAGGAGTCAACTGAATTCACCACAATAGACACATGAGTAGTATATGTCAGAACTGATTCAACCTTAAGTCTTCCAGCTCCAATTCTAGGACTTTTTCTGTTATGCTAGTCTGTCTCTTGCTATTTAATATAACACAAATTAAAATTACTAGGGAATATGATTTTGGGGGAAAGCATTGCCTTCCTAAGTAGGTCTGACACAGGAGAAATAATAGCAACAATGGTAATAATAATTAGTATTTGTATCACTCCATATACTTGCAAAGTATTTTATAAATGTTAACTCATTTTATCTTTCCATTAACCATAGGAGATAGGGGTTACTATTATCTCTATTTTATAAAGAAACTCTGGATGACAGAGCTCAAATGACTCTTCTAAGGCATCACAATTAGTATGGCCCTGAGGTTAGGTCCATTTAGGTGTGCCTGAATCCAGGTACAGTAATCTCTCCATTTCTCCCTCTAGCTGCCCTAGGTACTTTATGGTGTTATTGTTTACTCAGTTAGTTGTATCTAACTCTTTGGGATCCCATTTGTTTTTATAAAGATAATGGGATGGTTAGTCATTCCTTCCTCTAGTTTATTTTACAGATGAGGTAAATGAGGCAAACAGGATCAAGAGATTTGTTTAAGGTCACACAGATACTAAGTGACTTGGGTGAGATTTGAAATCTAACTCCAGGGTTAACATTTTATCCATTTTGCCACCTAGCTACATCTTACATTTGTGTGTAAATAGTAAAAGTAAGTTCCCTGAGAGTAAAGACTGTCTTTGTATCCTGGGTGCATAAGGTTGTATGTACCTTGTTTAGTTGTTTTTATTTTATTTTATTTTATTTTTTTAATTTTCAGTGCTAGAGGTTTTTTTTTTTTTATGGTATGGAAACAATGGTTATAAATACTTCTGAATGGCAGTTGGTTCTTTTTAAAACTTTTAAAATCTAAATTTATTCAATTATTTATTTGTTATATTAAAATGTCCAGGTAACTCCTTCTTTTAAGGAATTATTGATAAAAGTTTGTTAAATTGAATGGAATTCAGTGACCCTAGAAGGCAGAATATGTGTCAATAGATGGGAATTAAAGGGAAACAGCATTCAATTCAATATATGGAAGAACATGCAAACAATTAGAGATGTCCTACAGTGGAACAGGTGAAACTTTGAGGAAGTGATCTTTCCATTGTTGGAAGTGTTCAAATAGAGGCTAGAGGACCAAGTTTCAGAATTGTTTAGAAAGGAATTCACATTCCAAAAGGAAGCATTAGATAAATATAAATATAAACAATAAAGGCAGCTTAAAAAAAACATTTTCCCAAATATATTCATTTTCCCTCTCCTATCCAGCAAACCGCCCTTTTTAATAAAGAATTTAAAAAGAAGAAAAAGATTTAACTAAATCAAACTAAACTATCCACAATGCCTGACTATATATAAAATATTTGCCCAGAAAACTTCCTGACTTCCACCAAGAAGGAAGAGAGTTGCATCTGAAGTGGTGCACTTCACAAGTGAGTTCAAACACCTAGAATTTCAATTATTGGAACTGTGATTTATTAATAAAAGAACAAATAAAGAATCTACTAGCTGGGCAGCCTTTCCTAGTGGAAGACTGCTCCCATCTAACATTTTGGATAGCTTATGTACTTTCTAAGATACAAAGTTATTTCCTTTAACATACAGTTTCTTATCTGACAATAAAACAGACTTTAACTTTGGAATGTGAGGCTGAAGATGAGGAGACAATCCTGAGATTCCTGTGGGGGTTGTTATTTAGGGGTGTTTATTTTCACATCCATTAAGTCACTTAGCCCTAGTCAGCCATATGTTATCTTGCTTCTATGCTGACCTCTTTGATATTTCTGAAATTCCTTTGTCTTCCTGCCCTTTCTAATTCTCACCCCCAAGCTAAGTAGAGACTGGTCTGCTGTCTGCATAAACAGCTAAACTCCCTGGGGGTGGGAAGCCAGGTCTGTTCCTTAAAAATGCTGGCAGGAGTCTATCTGCTTTATCTACTTTTAATTTTTCCATCTTTGGCCTTTTTAGGGCTACTTCACATCTAACATTTGGTCAAACAATACAGTTTTCATTTTTGTTATTTTCTTCCTAATTGAGTCACCACTGTTATAAACTTTGATTTCCTGGTACCTCCCCATAGCCTTCTTTTCCTACACCATGAGAATATCCTATTACATTTATTTACCATCATTTGTTTAGTCATTTCCTAATCAAAAGATATCTACCTTGTTTCCTACTCTTTGTTACTGGATAAGTCATGTTTTGAAAACTTGGTCATCTTGATTCCTTTCTGTCTGACCTTCTTGGGATATATGCCTAGCCTCGGAATCTCTAGGTGGAAGTGTATAGATATTTTGGTTGTATTTTAAAAATCAATCAGTCTACAAACATATTAAGAAACAACTATGTACTAGGCACTATGCTAAGTGCTGAGACATATAAAGAAAGACAAATAACAGTCCTCGGATGTCAAGGAATCCTAGATCGAATTCAGAAGACAACATGCAAACAAGATAATTCGGAGAAAATCAACTAAAGAAAGGAATTATCATTATGGAGGATCAGGAAATGACATCTTGAGAAAGTGAGATTTGAATTGAGCCTTAAAGGAAGCCAAGGAAAAGATGAAGAGGGAAAATTCCAGGCACAGGGGAGAGCAAGTAGAAATGCTTGGAGTTAGGAAAGAGTGTCTTTAATGAGGAACATCAAGGAGGCCAGTGTCACTGGCTTGTAGATTATGTGGGAGCAAAGGTTATGGAGACAGGAAAGGTAAGAAGGGGTCTGGTTATGAAGGGCTTTAAAAGCCAACTTGTTCTCTACTGTAGTTTGACCAATTCTTATCTCCAAAATTGTGTAGAAGTATTCAGTGTTTCAATAGAAAATTCCTAAGTGAAAAATTAAGGTCTCTTTCTATTCTGGATTTGTTTCTTAGATTGTGTCATTCTACCTATGATGTTTTTATTTTTTTATACTCCTAGAAAGCTCTTCCTTGTTGCCGCTTAGTAGCATGATCAACACAGAAATACTTGCATTTTGGATAGAAAACAATGTGAGTCAGTGACTAAATAGGGTCAAAAAAGTAAAAACTTCCAGAAATCAAACCTAGTACTTCATTCTATTTTATTTTATTTTTTGCCTTGAATGGCAGGTTAGGTTTATATTTTTAGCTCCTTTGGTCTACAATTTTACTCTGATGGTCTGAGGCTTATAATTATTTTTTTGAATCTCAAATTACAGGAGGTATTTGCAGACAACTTGGCAATATTTTTAGGAGAAGTAAAGGAAGGAAGAATAATAATATCTGAAGTTTATATAGCCCTTTTTAGTTTACAAAACACCGTCCTAAAAAAGTCTGTGATAAGTAGTATATTATTATCCCCATTTTACATATGAGGCTCAGAGAGGTTAATGGAGGACAGAAACTGTGTCTTATCTAAAGTTTGTACCAACTCTGGTCCTTAGTTTGGAGAGTCCTTTCATCCTTTGAAGTATCATTAATTGAGAAGGGGAAAATGTTTTGGAGAAGGGTCCCATCACTCTGCCACCAGAATTACCAACTATGATAACCTCTAAAACTCTGGGAACAGAAATGTCTCTTATACCAATGACCTTGCTTACAGCTTGGTTTCTAAGTCATATATTCCAGGGAAACAACACCTCTCAAGATGCAACCTGTCAGCTTCCTGACTCTGCAGCCAACTGCCTCCTCAGTAGCCATAGTTTCTAAAGATCTTAAAAAAGAAATCTCTTGCCATCCAAGACCTTGATACTATAAAATAGCTTCAAATCAGAAACTGAAATGGTCTTATTAATGGAAACGACATTAAAGAAAATGCCAGTAAAATTGGACACTAATACATTGATGGTGGAGTTGTGAATTAATCCAAACATTCTGGAGGGCAATTTGGAATTATGTCCAAAGGGCTTTGAAATATTGCTTGCCCTTTGATCCAGCTATACCAATACTGGGTTTGTACCCCAAAGAGATAATAAGGAAAAAAAAAACTTGTACCAAAATATTTATAGCTGTGCTCTTTGTGATGGCAAAAAATTGGAAAATAATGGTGTGTCCATCAATTGGGGAATGTAGAATGACAAATTGTAGTATCTGATGATCATGGAATACTCTTGTGCTGGAAGGAATGATGAACTGGAAGATTTCTCTGTGAACTGGAAAGATCTCCAGGAATTGATGCAGAGTGAAAGGAGCTGAACCAGGAGAACATTGTACAGAGACAGATACTCTGTGGCACAATTGAATGTAGTAAACTTTTTTAGTAGTGGCAATGCAATGATTCAGAACAATCCAGAGGCATTTAGGAGAAAAAAATGCTATTCACATCCACAGAAAGAATTGTGGGAGTAGAAATGCAGAAGAAAAACAAATGATGGATCATGTGGTTTTATGGAGATATGATTGGGTTACTGGTATTAAAAGATCACTCTATTATTGCAAGTATGAATAACATGTAAATAGGTTTTGAACAATGACACAAGCTTAACCCATTGGAATTGCTCATCACCTCTGGGAGGTGGGAAGGGAACAGGGGAGTAAAAAATCACAAATCATGTATCCATGGAAAAATATTCTAAATAAATAAATAAATTGTTAAAGAAGATGCCATTACCATTTGATTTTTCCTGTATTCTGAAGACCATGGGCTTTTTCCTTATGACTTGGAGCTGAAATCTGTGTGTTTCCAACGTCCCCTCTGCCATTAGAGTATGAGTTCCTTGGAGCAATGATCACCTTGCTTTTCTATTTGTGTCTCCAGTGCTTAGCTTCTTCTTGTAATTGTTCATTCATTTCAGTCATGTCTGCCTTGGAGACCCCATTTGGAGTTTTCTCAGTGAAAACATTAGAATGGTTTGCCATTTCCTTCTCTAGCTCATTTGACAGCTAACAAAACTGAGGCAAACAGGGTTAAGTGACTCCCTCAGGGTCCTATACCTAGTAAATATCTGAGCCCAGATTTGAATTTAGAAAGATGAGTTTTCCTTAACCCAAGCTTAGCATTCTAGGCACTGCACTTCTGCCCAAGCTGCTTTGCCTATAAAAGGTGAATATAATAGGTGAAATACTCTGGGTTTTAGGTGTAGCCTTTCTCAAGACAGTTGCTTCTACTCAATATATGTCCTTTGCTCTAGTCTGTCATTCCTATATTACTACCTTTCTGGAATGTCTCAAATCTGGAAGGGATGCTAGAAGTTTCTATGTCTCACACTTACTGACCATTTCCATCCCTGTGATCTCACATATGAGTAACCAATTAAAGGTGTCCTAGTGAACTCTGTCTTTCCTTTTATGTTAGGCTATAAAACCTCTGACCCTTTTCTACATTGTGAAATAACCCTGATACATGGAGGGAAGAATCCACTTGTGCCTGGATGTGCTCAGGATAGAGGACAGCATTTCATAGGGTAATACATCTGTTCCTCTTTTTACCTCCCTGAACAATCTATCCTGAGTAACTCTGTATTAATGAAAAACAGAATTAAGGCAAGGACTCAAACCTAGACTGTAGATAGAAGCACTGTTACCTTTTGACTTTTCAGAAGGAATATTATTGATTCAATATATTTCTTAGGAGCTAGCTATATAGCTAATCAGTCAAGGAATTCAATTCCAAACTTGTCCTCTCCTCAGCCTGAGCCATTAGAACAATATGATGAGGGGAGTCAACAAATGTTGAGTCCAGGATGGGTTGACCATGTGAACTTTTGTATTCTTCAGTTAGCTGGTTCAAGTCTCAAAGTAGAAACATTATTAAACATAGGTTCTTGTTAAGATAACAATAACAATGATTTCCTAGAATATTATAGCAGAGTGCAATAAGAAACTGCTTTCTGTCAACAAATTTGGAGCTGTGGAGATTATTGACTTCATTTAAAATACAGAGATTCTCTACACACTATATGAGTGTAATTATAAAATAACTAAGTAATTTAGCAATTTTCAGATTTTTAATTTTGATTACATTTATATGTAATGCAATTTCAAAAATGCTTTGAAATGAAAAGATATTGCATTACTAAAAATTACAAAAACCTAAAATTCAATTTCTTATGCCTTGTTCCATATGAGGATCTGTGAAAGACTAGTCTAACTACATGTATTGAAAAATAATATAGTATGAATATAACATATAATATCTAGATATAATATTCATAATATAATATTAAGATTAATGATATTTTATATTTCTATAGCACTTAATGGTTATAGATTATTTTAAATGAATAACATTATTTGATCCTCACAATAATCCCATTAGGTAGCCAATATAGGTACTGATGGTGAAATTAAGGCTAGAAGAGATTAAAAATAGCCAATAGTCACAAAATTATTAACTGATAGAGATGAGACATGAATCCAGGGCTTCTGCTCTCAAGTCCAGTAACCTATTCAATTCACCATATTGCTTCTCATTCTGAATCCATCCTAGAAATATTAGGTGATCAGATTTTTAGAATGAAAATGGAGCATGCTAACTCCAATTATAAATATGTCAAAGGAGTACAATCGAAAGAACCTTGGAGTTATAGTCAAGTAAACTGTGTTTGAGTCCTAGTTCTTTTACCTATTACTTATATAGCATTAGGTAAAGCACTTTACCTCACTGATCCTTGACTTTTTCATCTATTAAATAGGGGTTAGGGTAGGCTATATGGCTTTTGAGGTTCCTTATGCTCCTCTGATTCTTGGAAAAATAAGTTTGCTAAATATATATTTTCTAAGAAATGGTAGTTCCCTGAAAAAAACCTACTACTTAATTCAGAGTACCTATGTCATTAGTAATTCTATTTTCAATGTTATTTTTTTATTAAATTCATTGCCCAAATCAAGTATTGAGTCTTAAAATTTATAGGTTCAGTCTTCTATTTGTAGAAATATAGGATTAGCATCTTTTCTATTATTATGTCAAGAGAATGTAAATCCAAAGATAGGTAAGGAAAGATATTATCACAGCAGGCTTTATACACAATATTTCCCATAATTTTCTTGGCAATAAGTCACCCTGATGTTTCTTCACACTTCAGTAGGAAAGTCATTACAGTTGTCTAGTGAATTCCATCAGAATATTTGTATTAATATGTGATCATCTTTTATGGAACATGCTTTTAGTTTCATGTTGAAATGAGAATAACTAATTGAATCATTTTTTGGCCACTAAAGTGAAAGTCTTAATATGTAACAGAACAGCTGAATTGTTTGATTTAGTCATCTGATGGTTAAATATATAAATCTGTACCAGGTAATGATGGGCATCATTCTAAATCCATCATCTTTATACCTTCCAAAAAAGTACTTGACTAATAAAACTTTTAAGACATTCTCTCTTTTAATCTATTAAATTAAATGGGGAGTAGTTCCTGGAGTCAAATTTATTGGTGCCTTGAGAATCCTTATTTGATCAGTTGGTTTCGAATATAAAGGTCTCTAAGATCACTGCTTTTACTATTATCATAATTATTATTTTGTATGTGTGTGTATCAAAGATAATAATGGTTAGTAATTATATAATACTTTAAGTTTTTCAATACACTGTATCAACATTATCTCATTTGATCCTCTCAATCATCTTGTGAAGTAGGAGCTATTATCTTGATTTTAAGAATAAAGAAACAGGGATGGAGAGAGGTTAAGTGGTTGCCCAGGTTAAAATATCTCCCTTTTAGTACCATCTAAAATCTCACCTTCTATAGGAAGCCTTCTCCAACCCCTCATAGTTCTAGTGTTTTCTTTCCTTTAACTATTTCATCTGTATAGCTTGCTTTGTATATATTTGCTTGTATGAAGTCTCCTCTACATAAGTTTGTAAGCTCCTTTAAGACAGGGACTATCTTTTGATTCTTTTTGTATTCCCAGTGCTCATAACAGTGACTGGTACTTAGTTTGTATTTAATACATGTTTGTTGAATGAATGAAAATAAATGTATCGGGTAGAATTTGAACTAATGGCTTCCTGAATCCAAATTCAACACTTCAATCAACAAAATAAAGAAATTCTTCTTTTTTCTATTTCCTTTTTTCTTTTCTTTTCTTTTTTTTTTTGTGACTTTGAGGAATCTGCTTTCATTACTGGTGTTTTATAATCTGGTCTATTCCAGGTTGGTCCCTTTTGGCTTTGGGCTTTATAACTCTTCTGAATTGGGGCTGCCTTCTTAGCCTGGTCCTTCTTGGTGAGGATTTTCTTGACAGGATCTTCTGGGGTTTAGCAGCTCCTTTTTTTAGAGCATGACTTCAGTACAGATATCCTTTGCAACCTATTCTCAGATATATTATTTTGGCCTTTGACTTTATGCTGGTCAAAATCTGTTATCTTAGCTTTTATTTTCCTCTAGGTTCAATCTTCTTGGCATGTCTTATTGCTGTCCATTTTTAATTTGATAATTTATTTTCTCAAGCATTCTGATCATACTTTCAAAAGCAATTTCTGGGAACTAAAGAAAGAACTCAATCTTTCAGCTGAGTCTACATCTGAATGGCATATCCTACCTCTTTAACATCACTAAAGTGGTCATTAACTAAAACTCTGTTCTGATCAGTAACATCCATGATACCTACCAGCTTGTCCAAATATGGCTTAAAAGAAAATTATGATTTAATGACCAATTTTCATACAGAGATGAATAACAAATTGGCAGCATTCAAGTGAGAAGTAAAGAAAATCTCTACTTTCCAAAATCTCTACCCAAATACATCTTTCTACCCTTAGAGAAATACTAAAATTATAATTTCTTTTGAGTTCTAACTTGAATTAGGGTAAATTCATTTTGTTCATTTTTAAGTCACAGATATCATTCAAAGAAAAAAGAAAGGATAAGGTTAGGAGGGGCAGAAGTTCATAATGGAGCAAATGTCATATGCTTGTGCTTAAAATAGTTACTTTACATATTCAGGAAGATCTTGAATCCATGGTGTCTCGTTTCAACTGTAAAGAAAGGAGATGAGAAATGAACAACCTCTTTATCCTCTTCACCCAGTCAAAGCTCATTAAAGCTTGTCTTTACATCGTGTGAAGTCTTCAAGTCCTTGTCCAATGTTCCCTAATTACATTATTAAATTATTTGAAAGTGTTAAGTGTTAAAGGCACATTTAAAATTTTATTTAAGCCTTTGTCAGCATCTCTGATCTATCTTCAGATCAAAGAGGAATGTCTAATAAGGCATCTTATGTAATAAAGGAATGCTATGTCTATCTATAAAGCAGGCTATGAGGCTTGGGAAAGAAAATCCAAATTAATAAGTCTTATACTTACTCTCCCTTGTCATATATAGTGATGAGCTTTGAATGTAAACCCAGGGAGAAGGCAAATCTCTAGTGTAGGAGAAAGATTTCTATAAAACTGACAATCTCCATAGGGACCACTGAAATTCACATGGAATGAAATCTCATTTTAACAGCTTTTTTTCAATTCCTCTGGAAATCTCATATTATAAGAGGAATTCACATATACACTTGTACATTTCAAAATATGTATAGCTATATTCATGACTAGCTAGGCACCTACTGTATAATTGTAGGGTTTAGATAAAATCACTATGCTTGAAACACTAAGGTTTAATTATATTTCTTTCTGGTTACCTCTAATTCAGTCCTCTTTGAGAAAGCACCAGAATATTACACCCACTAAAGTAGAATTGGTTGGCATGTTCTAAAAGAAGGAAATCTAAAAATAAATTGGTTTATTTTGCCTTTACAGGCAATGGGTCTTGGAATAACCAGTTGGAGTCCATTTAGGATGTGAATTTTTAGCAAGAAGGGAACATTCTTCACCTTTTTTTTAAATTTCTTAGAGATATTAATTTTAAAATAGAGAGAAGAAAACCTTTGTAACACATCAGCACAGACAAGCAAAATGAACATACATGAAGATCAAGCTCAAAAATGCATTCCTTTTTCTTTACCTAAGTCTATTACAAAGATAACTGTAGCACTAAGGCTCTCTATTCAGAGTTCTGATTCATGTAATCAGTTATCTACTTTATTTTTGTAATTTCTCCTCTTCCTTGTTAGGTTAAGAATATATCTCTTACCCATGGCTATAAAAAAGTATGTGATTTAGACTTTTGGAAGTTGAGTCAAAATGTCAGAAAAATTGCTTAGCTAAGTTCTCTTAACATTTCCCTCTGAAGAACTTCAAAATAATGCCTCAGATTGAATTCTGGAGAGGCAGAGACATCAAAATGCTATATGGAGACTTCTATCCTAAGAAAACTTGGAAAGTCAGAAAGAGAATTCTGTGACATAGAGGTGGAGGCTATCCTAGAGCTCATGTGGATGAAACACCAGTGGTGAGACTAGGTGGTATTTACAGAAGCATTAGTAGATTTGGGAGTTCTCACACAAGAAATGGTAAGGAGAGCTTGCATAATGTGATAAAAATTATAATCAATAAAGGTTCATGGAAAGGCAAATTAAAAATAAAAGCAAGCATTATTTGCAATGGGGATAAACTTGAAGTGTTTCCAATAAAATCAGAAGTGAAGCAAGGATGTCCATTATCATCACTATAATTCAATATCATACCCAAAATATTAGGTATAGCAATAAGATGGAAAAGAAATTGAAAGCAAAAAAATAGACAATGAGAAAACAAAATTGTCACTCTTTGCAGAGTACATGACAGTATATTCTGAAAACTCTAGAGAATCAACTAAAAAACAATTAAAAAAGTTAATTTCAGCAAGGTTTTAGGATATAAAATAAACTGTAATAAATCATCAACAATTTTGTATACTACCAACAAAACCAAGCAGGAAGAGATAGAAGGAGAAATTCCATTTAAAATAATGACAGACAATATAAAATACTGGGAGTTTATCTTCCGAGACAAACCCAGGGATTATGTCAACATAATTAAAAAACACTTTTCATAGAAATGCAGATCTAAACAAATGGAGAAATATTAATTATTGTGGGTAGGTTGAGCCAATAGAAAAAAAAAAAGACAATTCTACCTACATTAATTAACTTATTCAGTTCCATGCCAATCAAATTACTAAGAAATTATTTTATATAGCTAGGAAAAATAATTAACAAAATTCATTTGAGAGGATAAAAGATCAAGAATATCAAGAGAATCAATGAAAGAAACATGAAGAAAGATTGTCTAGTAGTTCTGTATTTTAAAGCTGATCATTCAAATCTCTCCAAGCCATGGTGTAGCATGAGATCAGGAAGATGCAAGACCAATGGTGGGAAAAAAAGGCAGAAGAAATCCAGCGCTTTGCTGATATGAAAAACTACAAACAATTTTTCAGTGCCCTCAAGACTGTCTATGGGCCATCAAAACCCACCACCACTCCCTTGCTATCCTCTGACGGTGACACTCTCATAAAAGATAAAAAAGGCATCAGCAACAGGTGGAAAGAAGACTTCAGTCAGCTTCTCAACCGACCCTCTTCAGTAGACCAAAGCGCCCTTGACCAGATCCCCCAAAACCGCACCATTGAACAACTTGATGTCCCTCCTTCAATAGAGGAAGTCCAAAAAGCCATTAAACAAATGAGTGCAGGCAAGGCACCCAGTAAAGACAGGATCCCAACCAAGGTGTACAAGGCCTTAAATGGAAAGGCGCTCCAGGCATTCCACATAGTGCTGACCAGCATATGGGAAGAGGAAGACATGCCCCCAGAACTCAGAGATGCCTCCATCATAGCCCTATACAAGAACAAAGGCTCACGAGCAGCCTGTGACAACTACAGAGGCATCTCACTACTCTCCACTGCTGGAAAGATCCTCGTCCATGGTGTTATACGCAATAGACTCCTGTCATCTGTTTCAGAGCAGAACCTGCCTGAATCACAATGTGGCTTCTGACCAGATCGCAGCACCATCGACATGGTCTTCACAGTGAGGCAAATGCAGGAAAAATGCCCTGAGCAGAACCTGAGTCTCTACATTGTCTTCATAGACCTGACAAAGGCGTTCGACACAGTGAACAGGGAAGCATTGTGGGTGATCCTTAGCAAGCTCGGTTGCCCAGCAAAATTGTCAAACTAATCCATCTCTTTCATGTCGACATGACAGTGGAAGTCCTATCTGGTGGAGAGACTTCCCATCGCTTCAACATCTCCAATGGCGTGAAACAAGGCTGTGTCCTCGCTCCAGTACTATTCAACCTATTTTTCACCCAAGTATTACGACATGCTGTGATGGATCTAGACCTGGGCGTCTACATCAAATACCAACAGGATGGCTCACTATTCGACCTTCACCGCCTGACTGCAAAAACAAAGACAACAGAGAGACTCATCCTGGAAGCTCTCTTCGCAGATGACTGTGCTTTCATGGCCCACCAAGAAAATCATCTCCAAACCATTGTGGACAGGTTCTCCACCGCAACAAAACTGTTTGGCCTGACTATCAGCCTCAGCAAAACAGAGGTGCTGTTCCAACCTGAACCAGGGAGGCCAACGAACCAGCCGTGCATTACAATCGATGGCACGCAGCTTTCTAACGTCAACACTTTCAAGTACCTGGGCAGCACCATCGCCAACGACGGGTCCCTAGACCATGAGATCAATGCCAGGATCCAAAAGGCCAGCCAGGCACTCGGGCGGCTGCACTCCAAAGTCCTCCAACACAGCAGTGTAAGCACTGTGACGAAGCTCAAAGTGTACAACGCAGTGGTCCTCAGCTCACTCCTGTACGGTTGTGAGACATGGACACTGTACCGGAAGCACATGAAACAGCTGGAGCAATTCCACCAACGCTCCCTCAGGTCAATCATGAGGATCCGATGGCAGGACCGAATCACCAACCAGGAAGTCCTCGACAGAGCCAACTCCACCAGCATCGAAGTCCTGGTCCTCAGAACCTAGCTACGATGGTCTGGACACGTCATCCGCATGGACCCACAGTGAATACCAAGACAGGTATTCTATGGTGAACTGTCAGCTGGACTCAGGAAACTAGGCTGATGGAAGAAAAGATTCAAGGATCAGCTAAAGTCCAACTTGAAGTGGGCTGGCATGACACCAAAGCAACTAGAACTCGTTGCCTCTGACAGAAGCAGCTGGCGAACCCACATTAACCATGCCGCCACCACCTTTGAAGATGAGCGACGTCGACATCTTGCCGCTGCGCGTGAACGCCGACACCAGGCCACACCCGCACCTCCTGTAACAACTGGCATCCCATGCCCCATGTGCCACACACTCTGAGCCTCAGCCTTTGGACTCCAAAGCCACATGAGGGTACACCGTAGATGAAACTGCACAAAGACAATAGTCATTCTCGATCACCGAGAGACTACTATATATACAAAGCGATGATCATTAAAATAATCTGACACTGGCAAAGAACCAGAGAGATGGATCAGTTAAATAAATTAGGTATACAATAAATAGTGGTAAATGACCATAGTATTCCAGTTTTTGACAAACCCAAAGATCTAAGCTTTTATGGTAGGAACTCAACATCTGACAAAAATTTCTGGGAAAATTGGAAGGCGGTTTGGCAGAAACTAGTCATACAACATCATCCCACACTGTATACCAAGAGATGGTCAAATGGATAAATGATTTAAATATAAAGGGTGACATTTTAAGTAAATTATGGGAGCATTGAAAAATGGACCTGTCAGATCTATGAAGGGAAGAGTTTAGGACCAAACAAGAGATGGAGAGGAACATGGGATATAAAATAGACAATTTTGATAACATAAAATTTAAAAGATTTTGCATGAAGCAAAACTAATTTAGCCCAAGTTAGAAGGAAAGTAAGAAATTGTGGAAACTTTTTGTAGTAATTTTCTCTGATAAAGTTCTCATTTCTCAAATATTTAAGGAACTGACAAACATAAATATAAGAGCCATTCCCAGGGATATTAACAAGCAGTCATCAGAAGAAGAAATCAAAGCTTTCATTAGTCACACGAAAAATGCTCTAAAGCACTACTTATTAGAGAAATGTACATTAAAACAACTCTGAGATGATACCTATCTAAATGGCTAAAATAATAGAAAAGGAAAAAGACAATGCTGAAGGAGATGTGAAAAAATTGATGCATTAGTGAACTATTGCTGGTATGTTGTCAACTAATCCAATCATTCTGGGAAACAATTAAGAATTATGCAAAAAAAAGGTTGTGAAACTATATAGGCTGTGAACCCACCAATACCATTGATGGTTCTATGTTCCAAAGACATAAAAAAGGACCTATGTGTACAAAAATATTTATAGCAGCTTCTTTTGTGGTGGCAAAAAAAAAAACACTGGAAATTGGAGGGATCCACATCCATTGAGGAATGGCTAACCAAGTTGTGGTATGTGATTGTGATGGAATATTAATATGCTATAAGAAATGATGTGGAAGAACAGTTAGGTAGCTCAGTGGATTGAGAGCTAGCCTAAAGACATGAGGTACTAGGTTCAAATCTGACCTCAGATATTTCCTAGCTGTGTGACTCTAGGAAAGTAATAACCACTGTTGCCTAACCCTTAACATTCTTTTGCTTTGAAACCAATCCACAGTATTGATTCTAAGATGGAAGGTAAGGATTATTGACAAAAGCAATAAATAAAATATTAGAAGTGAATTTTTGTGCCATAAAAATTATGAATAAATGATCATAAAAAACAACCTGGAAAAACCTATATGAACTGATGCAAAGTGTAGTGAGCAGAACCAGGAGAACATTACAGTAAGAGCAAAAAAGTATGACAAATTGGTCGTAAATGATTTACTATTATCAGCAATGGAGAGATTCAAGACAACTCCAAAGGGTTCATGATGAAAAAAGCTATTCATTGCTATAAAAGGAACTGAGAGATTCAGAATTGAGAATAAAATATGCCATTTTTCAATTGATTTCCTCCTTTTCTCTAGTGTAAGTGATATACGTCATCCTTCACAACATGATAAACATGGAAATGTTTGTATAATAACATATGCAATGCATATAATATTATTTGTCATCTAGGGAAGGAAGGAAGGTTGGGAGAAGATAAAGTACATGGATGGCAAAACTCCAGATAAAGGTTATTGTAAATGGAATCATATGTAACCTAGAAAAAGAAAAAAACCTAATGATAAGAAAAAGAAATGATGAGCAACATAGTTTCAGAAAGAAAACCTTGGAAGACTTATATGAACTGATGTAATGTGAAGTGATCAGAACCAGCAGAACGTTGTGTACAATAACAGCAATATTGTGAGGATGATCAGTTGTGAAAGACTTAGCTACTATAAACACAACAATGATTCAAAACAGTTCAAAAGGACCTATGAAGAAAAATACTATCTACTTCTAGAGGAAGAACTGATGAATTCTGAATGCAAACTGGAGTACTATTTTTTACTTTCTTTATCTTTATTGTTTTGTTTGTGTTTTCTTTTGCAACATAGATAATATGGAAATATATTTTGCCAGACTTAAATGTATAATACATATCAAATGTCTTGTTTTCTCAGGGATGGAGTCAAAGTGGATGGAAGGAGAGAATCTGAAAAAAAAACAACATTTTTTTTAAATGACAAAATTTTTTCATATAATTGGGAAACATTTAACAAAATAAAAATTATTTTAAAATATATATATGATATATGACCAATTTATTTTCTGATTTTTAATAGTATGAGATTTAAATTTAAAGACACAATATCCATGTTGAATTGATTGTGAAATATGGCATAAAATGTTGCTCTAAGACCAATTTATTCGAGAAAGCTTTCTAGTTTCCTCCAAATATCTTATCACATAAGAGTTCACTCCTAAATAATTTTGTTTTCTACTTTATTAAATACTGGGTTATTGAATTCCATTGTTTTTTTTTATTCTCCCTGGCTAATCTGTCCTATTGATTGATTTCTCTGTTTTTTTTTTTTACTAATATCTAATGATTTTGATGACTATTATTTTATATAAATTCAGAAAATGCTGTTCCTCATTCATTCCATTTTTGTCATGATTTCTCTTGATAATCTAGACCTTAAATTATTTAATTTAGTTGTAAGAAGTTTTCCTTTGATAGTTTGAGTAATATGGTATTAACATCTACAAAATGACTTTGACATTATTAATATTTTTTATCACATTGCAGTGGCCCAGATATGAGCATTGAATATGGCTCCAATTATTTGTTTGCTTGTTTTTTAATTTTTAAGGAACACTCTTCAGCTGATCTTATTCAAGTATTTTCTGTAAATTGATATATTGTTTCCAAAATATTTTATGTATTTTATAGTTTTTTTTTAATGACCTTTTATTTTATTCTCTTGTCTTTTGGGGTTTGGGTACCTAACCTATGGAAACAGAGGAAAATAGGGTATAATTCTTATTTTGGAGAAGCCTGAGAGGTTATGAGTTTTGAGGAAAATGTCTAGTTCACCATCTTGTTGATCAGATGACCCTAATGTCTCCTTATATTTTTCAATAAATTGTATAATGGTGAAGGTATGTTCTTCTGTGGGATACTGATTACAAAACCCTGCCTCTTCCTGATTAATACCCTCATTGATGATATCCTCAAGGAATGTGTAGATGATTATCATAAAAATGTTTTATAGACCGGACTATAGACTTAAAATTTAGGAGTCAATGATATTTTTCCTAGTCTATTTTTATTTTTGATTCATTTGTTTGTTTATTTACAAGATTTACTCCCAATTCTTTTGGTCGCTTTTCAGATAAACTGCAAGTTGATTGCTTAAACTTTACTCATTTATGTTTTTCCAGAATGCACCACTTTGTATTTTTTTATCTTACTGAGTTTCTTTTTAAGACTTTGCTTTCTTTTTTATCTTTGCTCCATCCTCCATCACCATGTCTGAGACTTTGAAGCCAGAGTCTGAAGGTATTAGCTTTATTGTCTTTTAATAGTGAAGGATTTTTGTAATATATTTGCAGAATTTTTCCATTTTTCCCTTTTTATTACTTTATTACTTGTTCAGAGATAAATGTCTGCATTATAGCTATGATTAATTTGGGATCTTGTCAAGCTTCCTTTAAATTGGGTTTTGGCTCCCATTGTTTCTTTCTGTTTTAATGTATTGATACTTTAGTAATTTTCTGTCCTCCTTTTCTTTCTTTAAGATTTTATCAATTTCTTATACTCTAAAGAAGTATTGACCATGAATGTGAGATTTCTTTTTTTTTTTAATTTTTTGACTGAGATTTCAATGCTTGGCAAATAGGTCAAGTGTTGGCTGACAAAAGCATTATTTAGACTCTTAACCTCTTTATTTTGTCAATTGATTTATATCACTAAACTTCTTTATGAAATAGTTCTGGTTTTTGTGCATGTATTTCTTGCTATCTCATTTTTCATCATTAATAACATGTTTAAGTAGGTCAAGATGGAGTAGTTTTAATTGCAGGACATAACTTTCATTCCATTTTAATCTTTTTCTAACTCCATACTAATTTTGATCTTTGCTCTAAAAAGTTGATGATTTGACTGTAAATAGCTGATTCAGGAATAATTTTCAAATCATCAATGAATCATTTCCTGTCTGTTGTGGCATAATCAATTTCATTTTTCTTGATTTTATTCATTGCTGCTTGTTTACAATGCCTATGAAGTTTTTTTTTTGAGAAATTATTCATGATGTAGAAGGGTGAAGCTTATGTAACCTACACATTTTTGACCTCTCATATATTATTCTTGATCCATGTTTTACAATATATTTCTTACCATTCTCACCTTCTCTCCTACTTGCATTAAAGCCACTGAACACCTAAATATATGTTGACTTAATTTGGAGGGTCATTTCAAGTTCTTTGTGTAATTTCTTATCCTCTGTGATAGGTATTGGCCAATAAACTGAAATTATTCACAGAGATTTTTTCTAAAAAAAATTGACAATGACCATTAGAATATGAGATGAACAAAAGTCTCTTGGAATTATGTTTCTCATTGCCATTGTGTGTATTAAAAAACTCATCATTTATTTCCTTCTAGAAAAAGCTGGGCTATCCTTCCATTTAACTATAATTTCCTTCTTACTCTTTTTGGAGAATAGATGTGCTAAATAAAGTTAGCACAGTACTTTTGAGAGCCATGGACTGATATCTCAAACATAACATGGTGACCTTGTATTCTAATGCTACCACTAATTGTGTGACAATGGGTAAATCATACAATACTTAAAACAAAGGAATAAATTGGTCAACAAGCACTTATTAGGCATTTACTATATTTTAGGTACTGTGCTAAGCCCAGAGAATATAAAGAAGAGCAAAACAGGACCTATCTTCAAGGAGCTCATATTCTAATGGAATGTGATAAATATTGTGAAGGCAGAAACTAGAAGATTTGACAATCTATGAGAATGAGGAGTAGAGGATAACCCTGAATTTGGGGCCTGGATGGACGTATGGATGGTAGTGCCCTCAATATTAATAATATGAGAATAAGGAAGAGGGAAAATTTGGGGTGGGAGATATATTAAGTTCTGTTTTAGAAAAGTTAAATTTGAGATGCTTATGGGACATCCTTCTTGATATGTGTAAAATGCAATTGGAGATTCAAGATAGGAGATAGAGTAAGCATGAGTATATACATAAGTATACATATATATGAATAATTTACATAGAGATCATAATTGAAGCATTGTGAACTAAGGAGATTTCTAAGTGTGATAGTACAAAAGGAGAAGAGAAGAGAGCCCAGAACAGCTTTGGTCACTAGGCCTAATATTGATGAAAATTGACAACATAACCCAAGGACTGAACAGATAAGTAGGAGAGATCAGTGTCAAAAAAGCCTAGAAAGGATAGAATATAAGGAAGAGACAATGATTCACAGTTCAGTCTACACTGATTGAAAAAAAGGCCATTGATTAATCAATTAAGAAAAAAATTTTAGAGAGAGTAATTTCAGCCCAATGAGGTCAGAAGCCATACTTCAGAGGGTTTAGAAGAGAATCAGAGAACATGAAATGGAGGCTCCAAATAAAGTTGGTTTCTCAGGGAGTTTTGTTTAGAAAGTGAGGTGAAACATAGGAAAATACCAAACAGACACGGTCCTATCAAGTATTTTTGCTTGTTTGTTTGTTTTAAAAATGAGGGAGACATGAGTGTGTTGCCATTAGGGAAATAGCCAGAAAACAGGAAAAGATTGGAGGAAGTGTTCTTAAGAAGTAGGATGTGATGGATAGGATCAGTGGTTTATATGGAAGGGCTTGCCAAGGCATGAAGAAAGGCCATGTACTTATGAAAGTCATAAAAGAGGAAGTAAATATGAAAGATGTCTTAGTGATGTGAAATGTGGAGGAGGGACAAAGGGGAGATCTAAACAAATGACCTGACTTTTGTTTGGTGAAATATAAGGTAAGGTTCTCAGCTGAGACAGTAGGAAGACAGGACACCAGGAGAGAATTGGTGAGGAATGAAAAACTATGGAATAGCCTTTCTTGCTGAGGGGTGGAGTGAGTGGATTAGAGATATTATAGAAGCATTGTCTTGCTACAATGATGGTCAAGTTGAGATTATGTAATATAAATATATGCTGGACCTAGTTAGGAGTTTTGTGATTTTTTTTCCCTAGCATAGCAGTTCATAGATAGGAGCAAAGGTGGCAGATAAGAAGATAAAATGGTAATGGGACAAGTCACAAGGAATTTGAGAGTTAAGCTAATTCACCACAGTCAAGATAGGGGAAGGAGAGAGGAATGTAGCCAACCACAGAGGTGATGGCCTGAGATAAGGACTTAAGTTGGAAGGATTGGAGGTAGCAGTGAAAACAAACAGGGTTAGGTTTTAAGGAATAAGAAAATATGAAATCTTAAAGGCCCTTTTTCCCAAATCATTAGTTTTTCAGATAAAGAAACTGAAATTTAACTAAGTGACTCATGGAAGATCATACTCCTAGATAGTGGCAATCACTTCAGATTCAAGACCTTTGTTTTCTCCTTTATAAAATGGACCCTGAAGTCTTTTCTAACTTGAATATTTTTTTAATGTAACTCCTTTATCTGTAATTCCTGTATCCTTTCTTAAGAACAGAGAATTGATCAGAAGAAGTGCATCAATATTATAAGGTTACAAGGAAGATAAACTTTCTTTTAGGATTTTGATTCCCTCTTTGAAAGGTGTGTTATAGGTGTTTTTCTCATTTAGATAAGTAAAGACATTTAGATATGGCTACTTTTAAACTCATTCATAGGACAATTCAGATGAATTATTAAATCACATTTTAGATATGTTATGATTGGCTCAGGCTATTTTGGATTTGACCTATCTTTTTTTTTTTTTGTAATAGGCCTATAAAAGAGAATATTTTAGATTAGAGTTGGATTGTTGGAGAGATGCTAAGAGAACTCAGGATAGGTCTTCCAAGTTGAACTTGCTCCATATAAAGAAAGATAATGGGATCCTAATTCACAGATTAAATCTATGGGATCTCATTTGGAACTATACAACTTTCTTTTAAGCTACACTACTTGCCATAGCAAGGAATGAATCAAGAGAGAACCCTCAAAATTGTACCACGTTAGTATATTATTGGAAACAGTATTTTTCTTGCTTTTTCTTTATTTTTTTTTCTGTTATTTTAACACTTCTTTTCAACTAGTCATTCCTGTTTAATTTTTTTCCATTTTGGTAGATGGAGAGTAGAGTACAGATCTTTAAAATATATGCATCAAGATGGCAGTGAGCCAATCGAATGTAATGGACTTCTCTACTGGAAGCAATGCAATAATCCAAGACAATTCTGAGGGACTTATGAGAAAGGACGCAATTCATATCCAGAGAAAGAACTGTGGAGTAGAAACACAGACGAAAAACAACTACTTGGTCACATGGGTTGATGAGGATATGATTGGGGATGTAGACTCTAAATGATCACTCTAGCACAAATATTAATAATATGGAAATATGTCTTGATCAATGACAAATGTAAAACCCAGTGGAACTGCTTGTTGACAATGGAAGGGGGATGAGAGGAGGGAAGGGAAAGAACATTAATCATGTAACAATGGAAAAAATATTCTAAATCAATTAATTAAATAAAAATTTTCAAATCTAAAAAGAAAACATTAACTAAGATAAAAAAAATAAAACATAGCAGTGAGCCTAGAGGAAACTAACTTGATTTCCTGTTATATGCTAGGGATGCATGTAAGAGCCAAGGTAGCTTATGTGTATGGAGAGCCTTAGACAGTCACAAAGGATTATCAGTTGGAATATTTATTTTTTAAGTTTTTTTCTTTTTATTTAATGTTTTTCTCAATAACACATAAACAAAGATTCTTAACATTTGCTTATCAAGATTTTGATTTCCAAATTCTCTCTCTCCTCCCACCCCCCTCTTTGAGAAGACAAATGATTTGATACAGATTATGCATGTGCAGTTATGCTATTTTTAAAAGAAATGAATTGGTGTTTATTCTTCCAGGTGATTACTTTCTCAAAACAAACAGGAGAAGACTATTCTTCCACTCATTCCCATGGGAACACCTCTACGATTATAACAACAAAAAAATTACTTTCCAAATTACCTCAATATAATTTTCAAAATCATATTTCTGATGTTTTAAGATCTCTGTTCTCTCTTTCCCTTGTACCAACCCTCCTCCTCAAAACAGAAGGTATTATGCTATAGGTTGTACATGTGTACATGTACATCACATATTTCCATTCATCATGATGTGAAAGTAGATGCATATCACTTGCACTAGAGAAATATTAATGGAGGAATTAAAGTGAAGAATGGTAGGCTTCAATTTGCATTCATACTATGTCAATTCCTTTTATGGGAGTGGATAGCCTTTTTTATCATGAGTTCTTTGGAGCTATCCCCAGTCTTTGCATTGTTGATCACAATTAATTCATTCACAGTTGATCATCATATGCTATTGTTGTTATTGAATACAACAATCTCCTCATTCTGTTCCTTCACTTTGCATCATGTCATAAAAGTCTTTCCAGGTTTTCTTTTATTGTATTGTTTGTCATTTCTTATGGTACAACAGTATTCCATTATATACCATATATTGGTATATATACCACATACTTGTTCAGTCATTCCCAGATTGATGGACATACCTTCAATTTCCAGGTCTTTGCTACCAGAAAAAGAAGTCATAAATATTTTTGTACAAGTAGATCCTTTCCCCCTATCTTTCATCTCTTAGGAATACAGTTCTATTAGTGGTATTGCTGAATTGAAAGACATGTTCAAAAGCATCCTTTGTTTAAACCCTTACCTTCCATTTTAGAATCAATAGCAAGGATTAGTCCCAAGGCAGAAGAGTGGTAAGGGCTAGACAAGCAGATTGAGTGTCTGAAATCACATTTTAACGCAAGACCTCTCATCTCTAGACCTGTCTCTCTATCCACTGAGTCCCTTTAGCACATCTTTTAAAAATCTTATTCCGAAACTCCTGTGGCTCCTTAGAGGTTCTGGGAAAAATATTCTCTCTCAGGACAGAAGATAAGTAAAAGAACCACCAACACTGTGAAATCTTGCCAAACCAAAGACATATCCAGAACTTGGAATATATGATGATATGATCAAAGGCACCACCAATATGATATTTCATGACATTACAAAAAGAAAAATGAGTTCCAAGGGACCCTCAAGGCAATTTTTCCAAACCATACCTGAAGGAAATTCCCACTATGATACACCCAACAAATAGTCAACCAATTTCTGATTAAAGATCTCCAATGATGAGGAAATTATCACTTCCTAAGTATCACATTCCACTTTTGGAGATAGCATGACTGAAGCAGAATGATGTTGTCAATAGAGAATCAGTTGGCTTTGGAGCCAGGAAGACTTGAGGATGTGAAGATTGGATTTGACTCTCCCCTGATTGTAACAATGAAGCTACTTAGCTCTTTTTTTTTTGTGAAGATTAAATTGCAATCCCCTGTCTATTTTTAGATTCTAACCCCAAAGTGTAAATTCAGTATTTAAAGTAGATCTAGGGGGAACCTGGGTATCTCAGTGGATTGAGAGCCAGGTCTAGAGATGGGAGGTCCTAGGTTCAAATTTGACCCCAGACACTTCCCAGCTGTGTGACCCTGGGCAAGTCACTTGACTCCCATTGTTTATCCCTTACCACTCTTCTGCCTTGGAACCAATACACAGTATTGACTCCAAGATGGAAGGTAAGAGTTTAAAAAAAAAAAATTAAAAATAAAGTAGATCTACACATTTTAACCACAAAAAGGTATGAACTACCTACAAAAAGGTGTGAACTAACCACAAAAAGGTATGAACACCCATTTCATACATTAAGTGGCAGGTATGTGACCCACTTGTGAAAGAATGAGCAGTCCTGGTGTGGAGCATTGGCTGTGATTGGTAGATATAAAATTTAGGGGAGGTGACACAAGAGAAAAAGGTCTTTAAATAGTGGAAACAGAGACACACTGGATTTGATCCATCACTTGGGCTTGGACTGGAATGATTCAATCTTTCAGAGTTGAAGTGGAGGGGAGTTACTTACTTGGGATTGGAGTGAAGAACAGTCACCTGGAGCTGGAGGGAAGACAGACACTTGAGAAGAGACTGGAAGACAGACACTCAGACTTGAAGTGAAGACACTTGGCTGTGGAACTGGACCCCTGGAGGAGCTCGTGCAGTGGACCTCACACTGCTTTAATTTTAGATGGTCACCATTGTGAATGTAAAAGTTGACTTAGTTCCTTGCCATTTCTGGAGGTGTGAACCTCTGAGAAAGGCCCATCATCTTGAGACTCCTTTTCCCTTAACTGATCAGAGGAAGCCGGAGCCTGCCTCTCTCTCTCTCTCTCTCTATCTCTCTCTCTCTCTCTCTCTCTCTCTCTCTGCCTCTCTCTCTTTCTCTCTCTGTTTGTCTCTGTCTGTCTGTCTGTCTGTCTCTTCCTTAATATCTTCCCTCTATTGTAAAATAAACTACCATTAATTCCATTTACTTGAGTAATTCATTTTGGGATTTAGTAATTAAATCCCTGGTGACCACCAATTAAATATTTAGGTCCAGCCATAATAAATCTAACAAGTTCAGTTCTTAACTTCAGATACATGCTAACCTCTTAGTCCTTTTTCACTTGTGAGAATTCTGCATAGTCAAGCAAAGAAATTCCTTCAATGATTACATCCAAAAATGTATTTCTTGTTTTGCATCTTAAGTTCTAAACAATTCTCTTGACTATAAGGTATAGGGCTCACATTATTAGAAGGAATTTCCACATTAGAAGTTACCTATATCAATAAAATTAACTGTTGAGAAATTTCTTCCTGACATGAACCTTAAATTTGCTTTTGTTTTTCTTTTGCAACTTCTTCACATCACTTGTTCTATCCTCTGGGGCCAACTAGAAAAAGTCTAATTCCCCTTCTACATGACAACACTTTATAAAATTAAAGATAGATACCAATTTTCACCTCCCCTGTTTTCCCAGTCTTTTCTTCAGTCTAAACATTCCCAGTTCCTTATGCCTATCCTCATAGGTAACAGCCTTGAGGCCTTTCATCATTTTGGTTGCCATCTGCTGCTCACTCTCTACTTAATCAATGTCCTCTTTAAACTCTGGTTCAAAGAACTGAATACAATTTTTCAAATGATGAGGGACCAGAGAAGAATGTAGTGAAACTAACATCTCTTTAACTATACTTCTTTTATTTTGATCTAAAGTTGCATGAGTTTTTCTTTTTTTGGCTGGCACATCACCCTGCTTTGGTCTATTAAATTTATAAGCCATTAAAACTTATTAGTCTTTTTTCAGATAGGCTGCTGAGTAACCATGCCTTTCCCTTCCTTTATCTTTAAAGTGGATTTTTTCAACCTTAATGTAAGACTTTACATTTATCCCTATTGAACTTCATCTTAGAAGGTTCAACCCAATGTTCCAGTTTGTTAAGATTTTGAAGGATTCTGACCTCATCATTGAGAGAGTTAAATATCCTTTTTTTGGTTTTGTGCTGTCAATCTCTTCATTCTTTAGCATGATATTTTTAAACATCCTTTTATGTGTCAGCCATTGTGCTAGGCACTAGGGATGAAAAGACAAAGTTGAAATAATTCCTACCTTAAAGGAACTTACATTCTAATGGTGGAGATTTCCATATAGGTATTCACAACATGTATACAGAGTAGATACAGAGATAATCCATGCAGTGAAAAGGTAATATCAGGTGAAGACAAGAAAAAGATTCATGAATGAGTTGGAGTTTGAATTTATTCTTGGGGGAAAGGGGATAAAGATAGGAAAAAGGGGAAACAAGAGATAAAGATGAAGAGGGAATTGATTCCATACATTAGAGACACATAGATGAAATATTATATAGCCTTACTTCTTACCAAGAAACCTCTACTTGTTCCAGTGATCCCATACCAGTCTCCTCCAAAAGTTTACCCCCTCTGTCTTTCTCACTCTATCTACATATTTTCATTCTCTCCAGCTCCCTGGTTCATTCTCTACTGCTACAAACATGCCCATATCTCATTTATTCTGAAAAAAATAAAAACCTTCATTTGATCCTTCCATTTTTGAAAACTGCCATTCTATATCTTATCTGCCTTTTATATAGCTCAGTTTCTCAAAAAAGGCTAAAATAGATACTGCCATTTTCATTTCTCCCAATTTCTTCTTAACCCCTTACAATCTGTCTGACCTTAACATTTCACTGAAATAGTTCTCCACAAAGTTAGCAGTGATCCCTTAGTTGCTAAATCCAATGATCTTTTCTCAATCCTTATTATCTTTGACCTCCTTGCAGCCTTTGACACTATCAATTACTCTCTTCTTGATGTTCTCTTCTCTCTGGTTTTCAGGAAACAATTCACTAAAACTACTGAATAAACTGAGTATATCTTTTTCAAATTAAAAACTTAATCCTATTCTCCTATACTCCTCATCTCACATTATACATAGATAGTTTCTGACACTAACTTCTCCCTCAACTCTCCATGAGGATATTTCCCATCTACTTGCCAAAGCAACCCCTTCTAAAACATTTTAAAATCAATTTTATTTTATATTCAATTCAAAATTTTCTCCTATCCTCACTGTGACAAGAAAATCACTTTAAAAGACTGATATATATTAATTTAAGGTCGTCAAGGAATTCAGCTATGTAATTCCGAAATGAAAACTCAAGTCAGCCGTCAGCCTTTTATAGAGTTTAATTACAAACAGGAGGAAGAAAGGAATTAGAGATAGAGATAGAGAGAGAGAGAGAGAAAGGGGAGAGAAGGGAATAGGGCTTAAATACCCCTCTGTTTAGGCTGGGCCAAAAGGCCTAAGCCCTTAGATAGCTGGGGCAAAGAAAGGAGATCAGTCCCTATTACTCACGTGACCAAAATGGAGAAACAGTCTCTGGGGCCTCCATCTCCAGCTTCCTTCAGAGCAAGCTTCTCAGAGCACCTCTCCAACCACTCCAAGCCAAAACTCTCCAACCAACCTTCAGTCCTCAGACCCCCCTATCTTTAAGGAAACCATCCAAGTTCCCTCCCCTCAGTTCTCACATCTACCAATCACTGTCCATCATTTGCCCTGTGCCAATGGTGGCTCTAGCTTAACCCAGGACCGCCCAGAGGTCTGTGGCTTTGCACATGTCTGTTGGAGGTCATATTCTCAAATAATTAAATCTTGATCTTTTGCTACAGCCCTTCCTAAATCCTGTTACCCTGAGTAGGGTAGAGATTGGAATAATTAAATTTTGATCTATGCTGCAGCCCTTCCTAAATCCTGTTAGGACTGAGTAGGGTGGAGATTGCAATTTCCAAGACTTGGTTCTGTCATTCCAAGTATCTCCTTTGTATCAATTCTAAAATCAATCATGATTCAAAGAAATTCCTGTTCTATGCTTAAGCATAGGTCAAAGTCCTTTCCATTGTTCAGCAAAAGGTTTCTGTCCTAAAGTAATCTTAAGAAGGGAGGAGGAGGAACCTCCCATGCCAATGGGGTTCACATTCCAATAGCCAAGACCCACTATCAATAGGAAATTTTTCAAGTATGAAATTTCCCAATGGTGAAATTTCCAACATTTATAAGTCTAAGAAATTTTAAGGTTTACATAACTCACTGGAAAGGAAGCCCATTACAAATATGTCATCATAAAAAAAAAAATTCCCACATTAGCCATGTCCAAAAAATACCAAAAAGAAAGAAAAAAGAAGAAAGCCAAATTATGTTTCAGTCTGCACTGAGTTCATTAGTTGCTAGATTCATCACAAGTCTGGACTTGTAATTGGTCATTGACTACAAATACTCTTGGTCCCATTCCATCCCCTTTTCTCCAGCAAATTTCCCCTTCTGCCATTCCTCACTCTCACTTATTTTCAGACTTTCTCTATCAACTGGCTGCCTCCTTATTGCCTACAAACAAGTGCATATTTCCTCCATCCTCAAAACTTGAAAGAGGTCTAAAATGTAGAATATGTTAATCATGGAATAAGAGTTTCAGAGGCACAGGTGGAGGATAGGCAAATCTAGAGTAGGACACTAGAGGGGTAGCATTGGAAAGAATGGAAAGGATATGACACAAAGGAGTGGGGATTCAGAATCACTGGGATAAGGGGAATAAAAAGGAGTGAAAGTTAACCTAATCATTAAAGAATTGTCTATGCAGAGAATCTGTAGATGAGAGATGCTGCACAGATGATGGTAGTTGAGTAGAAGCTTTCAGATCCTGACTTTGTTTCATGTCATTGCCAAGAGTGAAGAATGGTTACAATCTTGGTGTGATCTGTCCCATAGCCCTGCCTCAATCTGTTTTGCAGTTGTAGTGATTTAGGCCATCTGCAAATTTGATATGCATGCCAATTATACCTTTTCCCAAATCACTGATTTTCTCTAAAATGGCTGAATGATTTCAGCAATTTGGATGTTTTCTTCCATTGAGTCAGATTTCAACCCATCAATGCTTGCCCATCATGCATGGTTCTTGTTACCATATTCTAGACCTTCACTACATGGGTTCACTCAATGTTTTGTAAACCTTTTATACTTTTTTCCTAGCATCTAAAGAACACTACTGGAATACTCTTGTTGTCTACCTGTTATCCTCACTTTTGTAAAACGAACAGCCAATCTTTTCTTGTCACAAAATTATTTAATTTTTTTTTCTTTTTAGGACTTCCTTGTTCATTTTTTCTTACAGTCTTCTCAAATCTACTGTACACCTTTCCATCACCTTAAAAAAAAAACAACCTTACCTTGACTTTCAGAATACAATACTGTGTATTGGTTCCAAGGCATAAGAGTGGTATCGGCTAGGCAATGAAGGTTAAGTGACTTGCCCAAGTTCACACACCTCAGAAGTGTCTGAGGCAAAACTTGAATCAAGGACTTTCAATCTGTAATTCTGGCACTTCCACTGAGGCACCTTGATATCTCCCTTCTATTGCCTTTTACATGATACTCCTCAGTTTTTTAGAGGCAGTAGTATTTCATATCTCTATGCCATATGACCATACTAGACATGGTGTTGAAAGGATGGGGTCTATTTTCATGAGAAATTGCAGGTCAGAAAAGGAGTTTTGCAATTTTCTGAAAACCTGCCCTCCTTTTCAGCTCTGGAATTTGGGTATTAGACAATGTTTTATACATTTGTTCTTTCCTACACGGATGAACAAGTCAAACTCCTTTAAGTGATTTTAGATCTCTTCCAAGATGATCTGTACTCCTGGGGTATAATGCAATCAACATAATGTCATCCAAAAATAGGAGCACCTGGAAGACCTCAGAACTTTAGGGAATTCTTCTTCAAACTGAATTCTATGCAAGACCTCCTCTATCATAGTGATGGATACTTTCGCCAAATATGCATCCTCTCTGTTTTATGCCTCATCTGATGTTTATTATCAGAGGAACATTAAACAATGTTATTTCTTTTGTTATACCTCTCAAAGAGTCCTCAACCATCTTGTTTTATGGATGGGAGATATTTTGCCATAAAAGAGACTGTAAGGCAGCATTTTATTTTACCTTAGCAAATACTTTTCCAAGAGTACAAAGGGATTTTTATTCTGCATTTTTCACTTAATTGTAAGCAAAGATGTAGCCCATTGTTAAATATTGCTTACAAAATCCTATTTGATCCCTATTAATGTCCTCATGGTCAATACCCTTAGTTCATGTAGAGCTAACCCTGATGAAGATTTTGTATAAATGAGAGATTAATTTAGGATTTGTTGATGTTCTGTCACAAGTGTTTTTTCTTATGTCTGAAATTTCTTCTGAATTTTTTACATCTCTTCCAATTTTAGATACCTTGAAAATCAGTCCCTCAATGTTAATAAATGTATTGCCTTTAGTAGTTTCTTTTCTTTATCTTCTCTACTCTTTGACCTTCTCCTTCACAGTTTTGCTAACCACCTTAACATTCATACCAGTGACCATATCCAGAGGGAACTTCTACTGAAGGCCCCCACTGTGCTGATTTGTGATTCTGCACTGATTAGTAACTTCCTTTACTAACGTTACTTACTCCAGGAAAGCCTCAGGTATGCTTCATTTCACTCTCTTTTATTTAACCAGCTTTTCCATATCTTTATCCACTGTGGAGAGCCATCATACCCTCCATGCCTGACAGAGTTGCAGTTTGGGAAATAAAGGCTGCAGAGAAGCCTTCAGAAAATGAGGCACCCACTAAGCCCCCCTCTGTGTGACTTCTCCCACTAACTTCCCTTACTAATGGAATTGTTATGACTTGTTCTCTCCCTAATACAGGAGAAATAATATGAAAGCAAATACTTACAGGGTCAACACACATTTGTCCCACTTTAATTCCCCCCCCCCAGATTATTACCCCAAAAATTATATTCACAGAACAAAAACCTAAAGATCATTACTCACTACCCCCTCCTTTCTCTCTTAGCAGAGGTACATTCAGAGTCCCCACACCCATTTGTTAGCCAAACACACAAGTACCACATCAATCACTCCTCTAAAGCACAAGCTACTGACACATTCCACTGAATTCCTTTGTGGACAATAACCAGTCAACATCGTTAAGATGCTTTGATGTAACACAAGAAAAATGTAACTTGGAAATTGAGGAAAATTCCTGATTCTGGTCTGTATTAAATTACCCTTTAATCCCATACCTACCTGCAAGATGTTTTTTTTTTACCCATCTCCTAAGTAATTCTGATTGATTGTGAAAGCTGATCAAAAGCAACAATAATTTTCTTGGCTGTTCATCCCACAGGTCAGGGGGAACTAATCTCCAGATCACCCTGTCTATCTCATTTATCTCCATTATTCTCTATTGTAGCAACATGATAAATGATCACAGAGTGTTGATTAAGCAATTTGTTAATGTGTGACACATCCAATTACCTGCTAGAAACCATGCATGTTGAAAAATGATTGTGTGCCAGAAAAGCATGTACTCATTGAAGCTATATAATAAACATGAGCTCTATGCCTGGTGGAACAGCTTGGTGATGCCTGAGCACAAGGGTCTGAGCACCAAGTTATTTCCTACTCTTTATTTGTCTAAACCACCACACCTAGCCAGAAGTACCCTCGGTTTTGAGAGACTGCTGAATGGGCTTTCAATAATCCACCATCTTGCTTTTGAATAAAGACCCTTTGATCCTCATTTTCTTCTAGTTCTAGAACAATAAGCCATGATCCAATCATCTCTACCATTGTTACTGAATGGGATGTGCAAACAGATTTATTATTACCCTCGTCTTCCTAGGAATTTTCTGGACCAAAACTCCCCTTTGTTAAATACTATTTCCTCTTGTTCTTTAGATTTCCTCTTGAGGGAGAGGACTATCTTTTCTATATGAATCTTAGCACCTAACAGAATGTTCAACTCATTCTTCATTCATATTTTTAGGCCAATCCAGCTGCTTTCCCTATATTTATTCTCTGGATGACCATTTCTACTTTCTGTTAAGCATCTTAGGGGTTATGATGTTAGTGTCTAGGTATAGTTGTTCTATTATCTTTGATGGTAAAAATGGTTTGTTGAAATTCTTCTTGTATATATTTTTTAATTTTTCTTTACAGTCCTTCTATTTTTATCTTTGAATGCCCTTGGGATGACTTTACTTAGTTTCCTGTCTTGCCAAGTTTTCTTTAAACTGGTTTTACTTTCAATTCTATTTCATGAAACAATATTGCTTATTACTTATAAAAAACTAATTAATACAAGGTATTCCATGGGAGACTTTCTGCTGAGTTGATACTGAATGATGTAATATTTAAAATAGGTCCTTGCCATAAATAGTTGTCTGCCATAAACTGTGGCAGTTAAAAGAGTTGAAGTCATAAACTGTAATAATTAAAATAGTGGAAGATATAGATTGTAGTAGATATAAGAGTGGGTGAGTAAATTGTGACCACAGAAAATATGTTTTCACTACAGTGTTTTGTTTTAAATCAAATATAAGGTGGTTGCCAGGGAATTATTCCCAATTATGAATATACCCAAGTCAACTGGGTTTTATAGAGAATTTAATTAATAATACAATGAGGAATTAAAGAAAGAGAGAAAGAGTAAGAAAGGAATAAGTATGAAGGGCTTTAAGCCAACATAGCCTAGACCTGAGTCTTAATAGAGAGATCAGTCAGTCTTTAATCACTCACCACAAGATCTGCGAAGCAAGGATTCTAGTGACACCAGGCCAACTTCATCTCAGCTGATTCCACCAGCTCAATGCCTGAATCTGAATGTGTCCAATGTCCCCGAGAGAGTCCCGGGAGACGGACCCTTCAAGGCAGCCTTGGCCAGCTGCCTCCTTTAATTCAGCCTTTCCCAGTTGACTGTTTTCTACTCAGATTTCTCATCTCCTTATATAGGGCATTTTCTCCTTTGTCACCTCCCCTAAATTCTTACATCCACTAATCACAGTAGATGTTTTTCAAAGGACAGAGCATTCTTAATTCACATTTTGCCATCACCTTCTTAATTCACATCTTGTTCTCACATTTTCTGGGTAGACTAAAACTTCTGAGTAATTCACATCAGGAAAGCTGAGTAAGTTTTCACCTCTTTGCTCCTTGTAAGTTCACAAGTTGCCTGACCTTTATAGGTACTTAGCACCCTATTGTATTAATTCTAAAAATAGGCATGGCTTAAAGAACTTTTTGCCTCATTATAAGTATGGGTTTAAGTACTTTCATTGTTTAGCAAGGAGTTCTCTCCCCTAAAGCAGTCTTAAGTATGGGTGGAGTAGAGATCTTCCCATTTCTGATCTAATAGAGTTCTCACTGTCCAAATGGGGAATGTTCCCAGTAGGGAATTGTTCCAATGGAGAATTCCCCAATGGGGAAATTTTTAACATTCACAAGTCTGAGAAATTTCAAGATTTACAATGATCAATGACTAATCTTAGTGTCTCACAGTTCAACAAGCTGTGAATCTATCTAATCATCTCATTGTCTTAAATTTTTTCATTTTTTCCACAAGAATATTATGAGGTACTTTATCAAAGGCTTTGCCAAAATGTAGGTAGACTATAGTTATAGCATTACCCAGATCTATAGGATCATTTCAGTACTAATTTGTTAATAAGTGGTTCAGTAATTATTATTCAGTATATCCAGTAATTTTGTTACCAATTGATTAATTTGTTACAATGAAGTTATACTGAAAACTTTGATTGGAGCAAACATAACCAAAGAGTGCTGATTTTTGGAGAAATCCTCCAAATTGAACCTAGTCTGTATAAACTTAGAGCTTACAGTCCTGGGCCAGAGGATTTTTTTTTCCATTTAAAAATAATTCTTATTAGAGTTTTTTTTAAGTTCAATTGAATTTTTCCCAAATGCACATAAAAACAATATCCAACATTTTTCAAAGAATGTTGAGTCTCAAATTCTTTCCCTTCCTCCCTCTCTTCCAAAACCTTAATCCCCTTAATATGATAAATAAGTTCATATAGGTTTTACATGTACAATCATGTAAAACATTCCTATATTAATCTTTTTGTTGAAGGAAATGGAAATAGAAAAAATAATAAAGTGAAAAAAAGTTTGCTTTGGGATAGATTCAAACACAGTACTTTTTCTTTGGAAGCAGATGGAATTTTTTATCAAGAGTCTTTTAGTATAGTTTTGGATTATTGTATTGCTGAGAATAGCTGTTATTCACAGTAGTTCTTTGTGAAGTATTCCTGTCACTGTACAATGTTCTACTGGTTCTCCTTATTTCACTCTGCTTCAGTTCATGTAAATCTTTCCAGGTTTTTCTGAGCTTCTCCTGCTTGCCATTTCTTACAGCGTAACAGTATTCTATTAGAATCATATGCAATAACTTACTCAGTCATTCCCCAGTTAATGGGCATCCCTTTACTTTCCAAATTTTGTCCCCCCCAAAAGAAATGCTATAAATATTTTTGTATATATGGGTACTTCCTTTTTTTTTTATCTCTTTGGGATACAAGTCTAGTAATGGTATTGCTGGGTCAAAGAGAATATCTGTTTTACAGTCCTTTGGGCATAGGTGTTAAGTTGCTCTCTTGAATGATTAAATCAGTTCACAAGTCCACCAACAATACATTCATGTCCTAGCTTTCCTATATCCCCTCCAAGTTTTGTCATTTTCCTTTTTTGTCATAATAGCCAATCATATATATTGGATGGTACCTCAGAGCTGTTTTAATTTTCATTTCCTCAATTAAAAGTGTTTTAGAACATTTTTTTGCATGACTATAGAGAGCTTTAATTAATTTGAGAACTCCTTTTTCACATCTTTTGGTCATTTATCAATTGGGGAATGGCTTGTATTCTGACATAGTAAACTGATTTCTCTATGTATTTAAGAAATGAGGCTTTTATTTAAGAGACATAAAAATTATTTGCACCATTCTGGTATACGTATTACTCTTCATCCTATTTTTCCCTGTTTAGTTTCTGACCTCCACCTCTCCCAATTTGTCCACTTTTCTATCAGCCCCATCTCTTTTCTTATCTCCTTCCTCTCCTACTGTAGGTTAAGATAATTTTCTATACCCACATAACTGTGTATATTCTTCCCTCATTGAGCCAATTCTGATAAGAGTAAGATTGATATGCTCTCCTTTCTACCTCCCCCATCCACCATGAATGCTTTTTCATGCCACTTTTATGTGCAATAATTTATCCCAATCTATTTTCCCCTTTCCCCTTTATTTTTTTATACCATCCCATCATATTCAATTCATATATTCACTTTATGTCTGGTCTATATATATTTTCAACTCTCTTAATAATGAGAAAGTTCTTTAGTTTTATAAGGATCATCTAATGTAATAATATACACACCTTAACTTTATGGAATGTCTTTTTTTTTTTTGTTTAAACCCTTGCCTTCTTTCTTAGAATCAATACTGTGTATTGGTTCTAAGGCAGAAGAGTGGTAAGGGGAAGGCACTGGGGATTAAGTGACTTGCCCAGGGTCACACAGCTAGGAAGTTTCTGAGGCTAGATTTGAACCCAGAACCTCCCATCTCTGGGCCTGGCTCTCAATTCACTGAGCCACCGAGCTGCCCCCCTTGGAATGTACTTTGAGTTCTCTTTCTTGTTTACCTTTTTATAATTCTTTTGAATCTTGTATTTGAGGGTCAAGTTTTCCATTCAGCTCTGGTCTTTTTTATCAGGAATGTTTGAAAGTTCTCTATTTCATTGAATAACCATTCTCCCCCTAAAGGACTATGATCAGTTTTGCTAGGTAAGTACTTCTTGGTTGAAGTTCTAGTTCCTCAAACCTCCAGAATATCATATTACAAGCCGTGCTATTCTTTATGGTAGAAGTTGCTAAGTCTGGTGTTATCCTCCCTGTGGCTCTACAATATTTGAATTATTTCTTTTTGTCTGCTTACAATATTTTCTCTTCTATTTGGGAGTTTCATAATTTGGCTATAATATTTCTGGGAGTTCTCCTTTTGGGAATTCTTTCAGGAGGTGATCCATGGGTTCTTTCAATTTCTATTTTGACCTCTGATTCTAGAATATCGAGACATTTTTTCTTGATGATTTCTTGAAAGATAACTTCCAAACTCTTTTTTTTATTATCATGATTTTCATTTAGTCAAATAATTCTGAAATTATCTTTTCTGGATTTATTTTCCATGTTAGTTGTTTTTCTGATAAGATAGTTCACATTTTCTTCCATTTTAAAAATTCTTTTGACTTTGATTGTTTGTTGATTTCTCAAGGTGTTATTAGCTTCCACTTGCCCAATTCTGATTTTTAAGTCATGATTTTCTTTTGTACCCCCTTTTCCATTTTGTCATTTCTGTTTTTTTTTAAGTTCTTCTCTTCTTTGAATTTTTGTGCCTCTTTTACCAATTGGCCTATTCTGTTTTTTAAGGTTTTGTTTCAGTAATTTTGTACCTCCTTTAACAAGTTATTGATTTGGTTTTTATGACTTTCCTCTATCACTCTCATTTGTTTTCCTGATTTTTCTTCTACCTCTCTTATTTGATTTTTTTAAAATCCTTTTTGGGCTCCTCCAGAAATTCTTTTTGGGCTTGAAAGCATTTCATATTTTTATTGGAGGCTTTGGATACAGAATTATTAACTACTTTCTTCTTCTAAATTTGAGTCTACTCTGTCACTAAAATAACTTTCTATGTTGAGTTTCTTTTGTGTTTACTCATTTTCCTGCCTTTTTCTTTTTTGTAATATAAAAAACTGTTAAAAATTGGGCTCTTTAACTATGGTGAAGGGAGCAATGTTCCAAGCTTCAGCTTATTTGTGCAGCTGCCTTCATAGCTGGCCCTAGGGATCTATCTGCTTTTAGTTCTTCCATGGTGGTATAATGTAAGGAGAGGTATGTTTCATATTCTCCTAGTCTGTGCTCTGGTATGAGAGTCACCATGAATACTTGTTTCCCCTTGGAATTGTGACCAGAATCCCCTTTCCCTCAGAGACTACTAGTGCTGGTGTATGCTGGTGTTCCTCCTCACCCTGTGACTGCATTGTGGGGCTGCTACTTGGTTCTGCCAGTGGGCAATAAGACAAGAGTTTTGCATTCAGAGCCAGCAAAGGTATCCCTGTAATCTTCTGAGCTGGGGTCCATTCTCTTCCACACACCCCCATCTATGGCTGCAAATTATGGAAGCCTTGGCTACTGCTTCAGCTATGTCAAAAGCCTGCTGCCTTGGTGCTGCCTGCTCAGGCATGCTGTGCTCTACCTCCACCCTGGTGCACTAGATCCCTTGTGCCAGCCTGCTAAGTTCCTTTGACCTGAAAAATTACTTTACCTTATCTTTTTTTTTTGGGTTATGCTGCTCCAGAATTCAATTTGAGGCATTATATTGTAGCTTTTGGGAAGTAATTTGGTAGAAATCACATAGGTCCCTGTACCTTCTCAGTCATCTTGGCTCAACTCACCTGGGTCATATATTTCTAAGAAAAAAATATTTTTACTATTATTAGCAGATGACAGGAATCAGTGAGTTATTTTAAACGAAAATGGTATTTTTGGTGAAGAAGTATCATGGAACTTGTATTCAGGGGTAAAACTTGGATCATTACTTTTCAGATTCTCCATCAGACAGAAAATTGGGTTTCATCTCTGTTTCATACTGTTTCATACTGAACTGTAGTTAGGTTTCTAAGGAGCCTTACATATGCTGTTTGTTAAAGTCTGGAGTTCTGCCAACTAGAAACCTAGATAGTGTTGCCCTGACTGTGACCTGAAGATGCTGTTCTTTTGAAGCACCAGGCTAATACCAGGGGGGTTTTGCTATCTCAGCCTGAAGCCTCTCAGCAGTCTAGAGTTCAAAACAACCAAATTTACATCATAGCCACTCTGGCCTGAAAAATGAATAATGTTTGTTAACTCTTCATAGATGCAGTCAGTCACTGAGCAATATGCTTCAAGGTGGATTCAAAGGGAAACCCCAGAGGTCAAAGGTCCTTTGCTCCATCAGCTCTCACATATAGGTTGTTTTCATTAAGCTTTGGTGCAGATGAATTTTTGTGATAAAAATAAAAATAAAAAGCTTAAGAATTGATTTATCTTAGCTAAACTGTTAACCCAATAGGCAGTAAGTAGTCTTCTAGTTATCAGGGCATTATTCTTTTTCTTTTTGAAAAGTGTCATCAGATATATAATTTTTCTTTTGATTAAATACAGAAAGCTTTGTTTTCTTTTTCTACATTAGGAAATAACCATTCATACATACCACACATACACACAATGCAAGACATGATTTATATCATTTTTGGATGTCTTGTCCCTTCTTATAGATTATAAATTCCTTGAGGTCAGGGATGATAGTATAAGATAATGATTTATTCCTGTAAGACCTTAGAAGTAATTTAATCCAACATCTTCATTTAATACATGAATGAACAAAGGCCCACATAGTTTAAATAGTTTCACCAGAAATACACAGATATTAAATGGCATGTTTGGGATTCAAACACAAGTCCTCTGATGGTTGATATAGTCCTTTATGTTGTCTCCCCTCATTCATTTGACAACACTTAGCATACTATCTTAGGCATACACAAGGCACTTGATAAGTATTTACTGAATTGAATTGAATTAGTATATTTTGCAATAATCTGTTTATTCAATTTTAATTTATTTCCATATAAAGAGAATGATCTTGTTTCTCTTAAGTCTTCTTGATCATTTATAGTTCTGTGTTCTGTCATTCCAGTTTGGTCTATAACATTTTAGATTCAAGGGGTCATGTAATTTTAACTGAATAACCCTGCTCACCCTTTGGGATCCAGGACAAGTCCAAGGAATAGCTTTGAAAAAAGAATGGTTTCTTCTCAATGTTGCATTCCATATCATCTTGCTTATTCCTTTATTTCTTGTCCCTTTTCTACACTTTCAGAGTACTTCTGCTTGGCTCCTCATATCCCTTTTCCACTCACTTAAGCTTGTATCCTCATCCTGAATCTTTTATCATCCTAGCGCAGAGGTAAGGGATCTGATAAAATAATTCAAAATAAAGTTTTAGTGACAACTATAACATGTTTCCTCTCCTCCACTGTTCCCCGTTCCTCATCTTCAACTAAAAGTATCTTTACTTAAAAGTAAATTTTGGAAAGGGCCTCAACCTTAGAGAATAAATCTCTGGCAGGGGAATTCTACATAGTGATAGGGAAGATTTTACACAGAGTTGAAATGGAATGATGGAGAAGCAAGACTGACAGACAGGGCAGTTGGAATGTTAGAGACAGGGGCTGCTGGGAAAATAATCAATGGACAGAAGTTCAGTTCAGAACCTTGGACTGAAAGCAGCTCCCTTTCCTGTCTCAGGATTTGAAATGGTGGATGAGAGAGTAACAGTCTGCATTGTAAGGACATGGTTTGCTGGAAAACCTCATGCAGAAAGAGAATGGAATTTTTTTGTCAACTGGGGGATGGGGCTAGAAACTGCAGCCAAGAAAAGCAGATCAGCAGTTGGAGAGGGGGTTCTTCTCTTTTGAACTGGAAGAGAGAGGAGCATCTTGCTGAGCTCAACTTGTGGTGATCCCTCATGTATCTGAAGAAATCAGATTAGCCATCCTTTCTCAGTAGTAGTGGATAGAGACTTCTTCCTTTTGGGGAAGATAAGAGACTATCTACCCAAGAAGATTTTCAATTGATCTCTTCAATAACTGTACTTCTCTCTATATCAGGAAAATACAACAGCCTGACTCCACAATCTCAACAGGGACGCGGGTACCCAGACCTGAGTCCTCAACCCCTAAGGGGAATTTAGGACAAAAATAGAAATTAGGGATCTCCTAATTTGCCTCTACCCCAAACCTACTATTCCTAAATACCAAAAAGAATAAAAGATTTTCTTAATCCAGAAGAAACTGAACATCTTATTCATCAAATGTACTAAGGGGATCAGGATAATATATATCAAGGGAAGAAGCCAGAAACTAGAGACTGAAGGAGATGTCCTCCTTACCTTTCAGCTCTGAACCTTGATCAAATCTCTCCCCTTCCCTTGTGTAGCTCTAAGGGAGGAAGTAGTGCTTCTTTTTACCTGTCCCCTCTCTCTCTTAAACCTTTCATTCTTTAGTTCCTGACTCCTCACTAGTACGAAACCCACCATTTTCCTGAGGATTTCCCAAACGTATCCAATGACCACATTGACTGTGAATGGATCCTGTTTCTCTGCCATCTCAAGACCTGTGTGGACTAACTGGACATTCAGCTGCCTGAGAGGGTAGGCTGAGTCAGTCCAGAAGATAGAAACATCTCTCTCTATGTCACTTATCTTTAAAGACATTTGTTGTTTCTTCAACATTAGATTAGGATAGCCAGCATAGATAGAAGAAGACAGAGAAAGCTTCCAAGTTGGTCCTTTTGGACCAATGGGACCCATCATCAATCTGTGTTTTAGCTTAGGGAACCCCTATTTACCTCTTCCCTGATCTCCCCCTTGTTACCCTTTCCCAAATAAAGAGCAGTTCTATATAAATAGCCGTCAGATCTTTAATAGGAAGAATAAAAACAGTTGTTGGGTGGAGGAGTTTGAATCCAGAGGAAGATCTCTGTTAGAACCAGGTAAAGCTAAGTCCTGGTTTAGAAGCCATTGATCTTCCTCCAGCAAAGGGTTTTACCAGCGGGTCTCCCAGGAGGATTAGGTTTTGCAAAACTTTCCTATTCACCCATCATTCTTCACTCCTGTGGTGTGCCCAAATCTGGTTTAGAACTATGCTTTACCTGTGTCTTCATCTTATGAGATCAAGGACAGAGGATAGCCTTCTGCTCTCTGTCCAGACAGGGAGCTAACACCCTTGGGGGTTAGATCATCAAAACATTTAGACCAGTCTTTAAACCATCATTTCAGGGGTTCTCCACCTTTCCTTTTAACAATAGAGTAACATATAACACATGGAAAGAGATTTTTTGAGAAGAATACTATAATAAGGTATAGCATGGTTATTTTCTATAGCAGAAATAACATGTTACTTGGAGTCAGAAGAGCTAGAGTTGACTAGCTATGTAATTCTGGGAAGAGTAACTTGAATCCTTTGAGCCTTAGTTGCCTCATCTGTAAAATGAAGGAAATACTTAGAAGGATTTTCAGTGATACAAAAAGTACCAGAACTAAGACTTGAACCTTGGTCCTGCGTGTCCAAACCCAACACACTTTCCATTATACCAGCTGTCCTCTCTTCTTCTCTAGCTGGAAGGTCTGAGAATTCATGAAACTATATATGATTAATTTACCCTCGGACTTTTTGTCTGAGTCTTTACTTGGATGTCTTAGCCTTGAAGAAACCCACTATCTTTCTCTGGAGTAGTAATTCAAGGGCCCAGAAAACCTGCCCCTCACTGAGTAAAGCTGGAATGGAAATGGAATTTTACTGCTGGCATTTCCAGACCAGTTTGGCAGCTCAAACCTTTGTGCACCTGTTCAAACAGAAACCTAGTGACTATTACTCTTGCAGCCCCTGGACCACTGGACTGAAAAAGAGTTCATGAGCAATTCAGCATTTATTTTTCAGTTCAGCAAACAGCAAATTAAGTTTAATAATAGAACTGAAAAAAAGCCACACTGTGAAAAAGGTTTAGGACATCTTGGTTAATGCAAGAAATCCTTGATTAGAGTTGTTTGCATGCTATTTTAAATTTCATTCTTTAAATGGTATTAAAAATTGAATTAAAAAAAGTTTTATTTTGATGTTTCAATGTGGTACAGAGGTTCCCAGGGTTCTTGATGGCTATGCCAATGGAGTTCAAATTTTCAGGATCTTCTAAGCTGGAAAGGGTTTGCATATGGTTTCAGGAATGGGTCAAGTCTATTTTCTGAGAACCAGTCTGGCTAATTAATGAGAGCCAACTGACTAGTTGACCAGTCACCTGGTGGTGAAATATTTTGGACCACGGCAATCTATAAAACAAAGGCAAATTTTAAAATGGCCCTCTTTCCTATGTAGCCCTATTCTTTTTTTCTATAATGATGATGGCCAAGTGGTGAGGAAAGGAGCAGAAACCGCTAAGAATCACAGTTTTTAGCTCTTTAATAAACTTGGCTATTGGTATTTTAAATGTGAAATCCTTGTCTGATGATGGACAAATGAGTACTCTTACTGGAGAACCTGAATTGTATCAATTTTGACACTCTTGCTATTAAAAACAACAACAGGAAGCCAACAACTAGAAGTAGAAGGAATAAACAGGAAGATGTCTCACTTCACTATTGTAGAGACAAAGAAATGAGTTGACAAATTGGGTTTTTATCATATATTCAAAAGTCAGAGAATTATTATTTCATGATATGATTATAGACACATATGATGATGATAAATATTTGCAAAAACATCACCATGAAAATAATTTGAGATTACCTATAATGTTAAAGTGGTAGAGAAATTTTAAGAAGAGGAGCTAGATAAATGGTTCAGTGGATAGAGAGCCAGGTCTGGAGATGGGAAATTCTGGGTTCAAAAATCTGACCTTCGAGACTTTCTAGTTGGGTGACCCTTATCACTTAAGGGTCAAATCACTTAAGATTGCTTATCCTTTATTGCTCTTCTGCCTTAGAACCAATACATGGTATTCATTTTCAGATGGAAGGTAGGAGATTAAAAAAAAAAAGAAGTTCTAAGAATTCAATAAGACTTCAATGCAAAAGCAACAAAAAATGGAGAATGGGAAAAATATATGGAAAGGTGTGGTTCAAAAGAAAGAAGTCAGAGAACCTTATATATTATTCTTAAGTCTCATACTTCTATATTATGAACACTTTGTTCAAGGAAAAAATAGATAGGAAATAGGAATGGTGAGCACTAAACAATAACACAAAGAATGAAAATGACTTGATTTTAACAGGTAGGAAAGTGTTATTATGAGTAGGGATCCATAGACTTCATCTGACTGCCAAAAAGATTCATGACCAGGTCAAGGCTCCTTGTTCAAAAGATTGACAGGGTCCAGGGAATGTCTCCCAATTCACCTCCCACTTACCAGGAATGACAGTTAGGTAATGGAGGCAGCTGGGCAGCTCAGTAGATGGACCAATGAGCCTAGAGTCAAGAAGACTTGAGTTCAAATGCTGCCTCGGATGTTACCTGGGAAAGTCTCTTAACCTCTTTTTGCCCTATCCCAGTGAAAAAAATAAATGACAAACCACTTCTTTGTCAAGAAAACTCCTTGGACAGTACAGTCCACAGGGTCCATGAAGAGTCAGATTGAACAGCAATCAGGATTTATTTAATTGCCTAGAGCTTCCCTCCTCCAATCCCAGGCTGGTTGGAATTGTGTTCTTAGCAGCAACCGAAGAAGGTGAGCTCTGGGCATCTACCTTCAGATTTCCTCCATCAATTTGGAAAGCAGGGAAATCTGCACTCAGAACACCAGTTTTCACTTATCAAGATTATCTGGGTATCTGATAAATTTAGGTCTACATATGTATTTGATCAAAAGCAGACAAAAGGACAATTAGGATCAGTGAATCATTTTGTACTGCAGAATTGGCTTTTGAACTTAGGCATGGGGAGCCAGTGCCTTCTGGAGTCCAGAAGCAGTTTTGACTGGTCACTCTGCTGGATGCTTAGAAGGAATCAGAGGATGCAAAAAGGCAAGCCAAGAAAGTGACAGCAATGTCCAATGAAAAAGCCACAGAGAGCCCAGAGAATTCCCAATAATTCCTAAGCCAACCCCCTTCCCTACTCCTTCCTGAAAAGACTATTTAGAATGGGTCCAAGCACCCTGGCAGTGGACAAGGAAAATCTGCTTCCTGAACATCCTTTGAAAACAGAGAGACTGTTCATTTCATTGGTAGTTTAGCACTGCTCCAATTACAAGGCAAAAGAGGAAGCAGTGTTCAGCAGCATTCCAAGATAATTTGGTTCAGGGCATTTTGCTAATTAAAAAGGTATTTCAAAAATTCAGGGCAGTTCTACAGGGCAGACTGATTACTCTTGTGGGGAATTCTATCCCCACAGCCAGCCAATCCTGGCTGTGGAACACACTACATTGAATGATCTCATTCATTTGCTAATCAGAGCCAAACCATGAATTTACTGGTCAGGTCATTTGCCTACTTGCAAAATAAAACTAGCTGACGTGGCAGAGTAACAGGAAAAGAGGCTTAGGGTCTCTGTTGCTGTCACTGCTCCTTAAAATCTCCCTGCTGTCTCCATATTTCCAGTGATCATTCTCTTTTCCAGTTACCACCACAGCCTGATTAACTGCCCTCCATGGTTGATGATTGCTCCCTTAAAGATGGTGGTAGGTACACTGGATTATGGCAATTTTGAAGCAACAGAGCAAAGATGGAACATGACTGGTACCTGACCCTCAGAAAGGAGAATCATATGGACACAACCATCATCTTGCAGTTGTTCCGCTTCTTGGCACATTCTCTGATTCTTTATTTCAGTCTCCCAGCTTTTATCAATCCTTACCTCCTGATTGGATTCTGTGGCACTGTGAATTTGGCTTGACTTGACATCTTGTTGACTCTCTTGGATCCTGACTTGGACCACATCTTTTGGTGTGGGCTGGAAGGATTCATCTTTTCCCCTGCTTAAGAGAAGGAAAAGGAATGTTGCAGAAATAGTAATCAAATACTTCTTATGAATTCATGTAGCACAGCCACCTCACACAAAAACTTGTATTAGTTATATGACTCTGGGCAAGTCACTGAATCTCTTTGCCTCAGTTACTTCACCTGCAGCATGGGCGTACCAACTATCTCAAAGAGTTGTTTTCAGGTTCTAAAGAGAACACCTCATAAACATATAAATCTCAGTAGTTCATGAATGTTAGCTGTCATTGTCACCCTCCTGAAGAGGGCATTTAAAATATTAGTTGAATACAATTGCCATGTTTATACCAACATGGGAATTTTTCCAAGGATAATAAGATCAAAGATTTAGAGCTGCAAAGGACATTATAGGTCATCACAAGCCTCCTCATTTTTTAAAAAAGAGGAAACGTAGGCCTCAAGAAGTTATGACTTTCCTAAGGATCACTATTACTCTTAAGACCCTGATCAAAACATCCTGGGATACTGAACCCAGGAGCCTTTAGAATAGCAATGCTTCCAACTCAGCATCTACAGCCATCATCCTGGGATACAAATCTTGTGGAAATGCAGCCTGGCAACCACTTCTGCAGATGCTATAGCCAGATATTTCAAAGATCAAGCAAAGAAAGCTCTCACCACTGAAATCCTTGGCTCTATCAAGTAGTTCAACAATAGAATCTGATATGATTCCATCAGTGGAGATGACATTAAAGAAGAGGTATTGCTTTCTGCTTTATTATTATGACCTAAAGACTCTGGACTGAAACCTTTTATGTGTCTCACTTTTCTACTTGTAACCTTAGCACTTGGCACAGTGCTTTGAGTCTTGTAAGCATTTAATAAGTCTATTATTGATTCATTCATAAGAAGAACATTATGCTCCCTCTTCTTTGAAATCTCAGACTAGATAAGAGGTCCTTTTTCTCCCAAGAGGGTTATTTCTCTTTGGCTCTGTTAAGTAGCCCTTATTCATTAATACACATGGATTCCATTCCCCTCCTAGACATTGGTATTTTTCACAGAAAAGCCAGATCCAGTTTGAAACATCACAGTAACATTATTTATTGATTGGTCTTGTTTACATGACATTGTGGGGATGTCAGGAGATATGGTGTAATCCTAATTGCATGACTTTATCATGCCTCCATGCTAGGTAACCTTTCTCTCTCCATGTCTCCTAATTTCTGGCTTCTTTATGTGTTGTCTCTCCTTTAGATTGTAAACTCCTTGAGGGCAGGACTATCTTATTCATGTCTTTCTTTGTATTCCCAAAGCTTTGTACAGTATCTGGTACATAGTAGGCACTCAATAAGTGTTTATTAACCTATTTATTCTGACTTATGGTCCGTATCTCCCAGAGAGTTTACAATCTAATTGAGGAAATAGCATGTACACATGGAAAAGTAATTACTCTGTGGAGCAGGAATCAGGGAGACACCTGGGGCTTGAAGTTAAAATCTTGATTCTGATAGTCAAGAATCAAGCTTCTTTTAATCAGAATTTAAGCTTCTGATTAAAATATTATGCTAGTTGACATTAATAACCAGAACAAAAGCAACTATAGTAGAATGTCAGTCAAATTTCCAAAATATTTTGACTTAAAAGTTTGTAGGTTGTTTCTTTTCTTGTTCGTCCTGTTATAAATGTTTTTTTTTTGATGCTTTAAAACAATGCTACAGTCCCTTCTGAAGATGTAATCACTACTGAACAACACAGTAATCTGATGTAATAGCATATACAATAACCTATCCCCATAGTCTACTATCAATGTACAGAGGAGAGAAGTGTGGTCTCTCACTGTCCTTTGGAATCAGGATTGGTCAGTGCTTTAAACTAATTTCTGATGGATTTAATTAGTGTTTTTATTTTTATTATTGGAGTCAACCTTTAGAGTGTTCCCTTGCTCCTGCTTTTTTTACTTTTTCTCACTTCCTACAAGTCTTCACATGTTTCTTTGAATTCATCTTTTTTTTCTAGTAGCATCATAATTTTCCATTATATTAACACACCAAAACTTGTTTGGTTACTCTATAATTAATGGACACACATTTTGTTTCCTATAGATGATCCCTAAGGTGCCTTTTAGATGAGTCTAGTACATATTTCCTGGCATGCAAATCCTTGTTATTAACTCAGCAATTAGTCCAATGAGCTATCTAGACAGCCACATGATTAAAAGCACCGGTATTAATTATTTACTGGGAAAAACCATCATGAAAAGGGGTTTATAAATATTAAGTGCCTATCTGTGGTACTACAGAAAGAAAACAGAGCCTTGGACTTCTGGTCCAAATTGAAATATTCATTGGGGTAAGGTCAGTCTCTGAGTTCTCTCTCAATTCTGAAATGTTTTGCTTCTGAGTCCCAACCCTATTACTAATTAGCAGTGTGGCCCTGTGCAAATCACCTGAGTTTTCTATGCTTATTTTTCTCATTTGCCAAATAGGGATGATAATATACCTAACTACTACACAGGGTTGGATTAAGCATCTAATAAGCTGCATCTGTGAAGGAATTAGTGCTATAAAACAGCAATAATAATTATAGCTAACTTTTTTATATGTTGTCTGGGTGTGGCACTGACTCCCAAATTCTTTAAAATATCTCTCTGTCTCTGTTTCTGCCTCTGTCTCTGTTTCTCTCCCTTTGCTGAGACCGACTCATCAAACTCCATCGTGCATTCGCTTCAGGAAGTTGGAGTAGTATTTCCAGAAGAGTGAGGGGTGTGTATGTGTGTGTGCATGTGCACGTGTGTGCATATATATGTGCCCCTGATTTTTTGATAATTATGTGTTTCCATTTATATCAAATCAGTGACTCACACTATTGACTTAAATGTGAACCATTTACTCAACTATAATGCAAAAGCAAGATAATCATATTTACTCAGGGTGTAAAACCAGAGATAATCATAACTGTTATTCAACAGAAGGAAAAGGAAAGAGAAATCATAACATTTACTTAATAGCAGGCAAGAAATTCTACCCATAAACCTAGTTCATACTCTCCCACCAAAGCACAAAGTATTTAGTAGGAGAATGAGCATAAACTTGATAGAAATGTAGAAAGGAGTTACAGGAATGGGGAAACTCATCTGCCTGGAATAATTTATGAACCTGATGGCAGACCTTGACTGTGTTGGGCTCTTTAGAGAACACTGAACTACCAAGTTCTCTAATAGCCAAAGCAGCTTTTATTTATTTATTTGTTAACTATCAATTATTCTTCCTAGCTTTCTTGCTAAGCAAAGCTGCTTCTTTGCTATTCTTGGTGACAAACACTTTTAGCACATAGCCACTCTTGGCAGGATTCTGAGAATGTGTTCTGTTCTTCCAGTGACAAAGAAAAGAAGTAACAATCTTCTTAGATCATCCTGGGGTTTGAAGTATTTTTAGTCTTGCAAGCACTTGAAACCTTTTTATCAACTAGCTCTTCTAATAACAGCAGATTCAATTTTATCTGACCAGCTGTCTCCAAAACTGTGTCTTTTTTTTTTCACTACAAAGAACATGAAAAACCTGGATTTTCCCATTTCTTCTCCCTCAAACCAGACTCATTGAAAATCACCCTGAGATGTTTTAGAGAATGATAATCCCAGATTCTTCTCTACACAACATTTGGATTCAGCTCTCTTCCAAAGAGCTTCCAGTAGCCAAAGAGCCTAAGAGGCTTCAGTAAACTTGTAGCTGACTCAGTCCCTATTGGTTTGTTGAGCTCAGTTTTTTATAAGCAATTCTTCCCAAACCATTCTCTGTCTCTGTCTCCGTGTTCTCTTGGGCTCAGCTTTCTCTCTTGCTTCTCCCTTCATCCAGTCATAGCCGGCTCCTCTGATCTTTCTACTCCTGCTATACTAGTGTCTTTAAACATATTCTTCCTCTTAACAGTGAGACATCTCTATGGTGTAAAACTCAAAAGATCTAGGAAGCTTAGTCAATAGAATACTATACCTGGAGTCAAGAAGACATGAGTTGAAATCTAGTCTCAGATAACTTAATATCTGTATGATCTTTGGGAAAGTCATTTCATCTTTTTTGCCTTGGTTTCCTTTTCTGTAAAATGGGGAAAATACATAGAGCTTCCCTTCTAGGGTTATTGTGAGGATGAAATAAGATAATATTTGCAAAGCACTTTGCAAACCTCAAAGTGACATTCAAATGATTATAATTGCTGATATAAAAATAATTTAAAATCTCCTTTTTTTCAAGCATAACCCTTTGTTGTTCAGTCATTTCAGTTTTGTCCCACACTTAATGACTCCATTTGGGGTTTTCTTGATAAAGATACTGCAGATATTTGCCAAGATTAACCCCAGCAGACATTATATAAGCTTTCCATAGTCTTCACAATTTTTTAGTTAGAACCTTCAAAATTTTGAAAATAGTCATATGCAAATGAGTTGGTGGACCATAATACACAATAACCATCATTTCCTGCATCGTGACTCTGCCTTTGGATGGTTACTCTAAGGGTATTATCTGAGACCAAGTTCTTTTTCTAATAGTCATGACAGTGTGTGGCTCTTTTTATCACTATCTGACAAGTCTGTGCTTCTTTTCAAGATGATTTTTATCAATTGTCCTTACACAAGTCTTCTTATTATACCCCCTTCAGCACTCAGAATGTCCACATGGGAAAGGGCAGCCTTTAAAATACAATACTTTAAATCCTAGATCTGGAGCAAAAGATTTGGGATCAGCTCCCACATAAGACTTTTACTTCCTATCTGACCTCTGGCAAGTCATCCACTACTTGCGTCTTAGTATTTTATCTGTAAAATTAGGGGTTTGTACTTAGATGGTCTCTAAATTCCCTGCCTGCTTAAGCCTATGATCTTTTGACTTCTAATGTGCTACACACACATTCTGGGAAGAAACTAGCATAGTTTTGGCATAGAACAGGCAAACCAAAAGACTCAGGAGAAGTTCAGGGGCAAAATGGTGGAAGCACAGGTCCTGCAATATGTAGAGAGGAAGCAAAAATATGGGAGCAGAACTGTGGGAGTTTGGATATGCTGGGCTCAGAGTTTTCTCCACTGGTCAAATCAGGGGCATGGTGAACGCTAGCTGGAAATAGAAGTTTATAAGAAGATAGAAAATAGAGAAAAGTGAAAGAATTGGGTCAGGACAAAGAAAAGGAAGCAAAAAAAAAGAGAAAAGAATTGGGAGGAAGAAGAGGAAAATAATGAGAGCAGAGACTGCTGATATGTCTGTCAAATGGGATCCAGAAGCAGAAGTTATTCATCAGGAAGTTTAGATAGTTAGCAGGTCCCTTCCAGGGAAGATTCCTTACAAGGATGCTCTTCATAAAGGAAAACAAAAAATAGTTAGCTAGCAGAAGTGATGATGTAGAGATTTCCTCCCTCTAGGGTGTCTGGAAGGGGCCTTTAACTTTACAGGGATCAACTTCAGGGAAGTAAGGAGCTTGATGGGAGATGCAGATCATCAAGGAAACTGGACTTCTTTTTGTATGGAAAACATACCAGCAGTACAAGGAGCAAGACTGTTGGTGGCCATGAGTCTTCTTGGCGGGACAAGGAATGAAAACAGCGGATATTGGAGAGATTGTGACCTTGTGAAAAAGAGACTGCAGGGAATTAAGAATTTTAGTAAAAGGAGCAGACAGCTTTGGCATGGTGATTACACAGGAGATGAAACCGCAGGAAGGGAAAGAGAGAGTTAACCACCTGTCAGGGGCTTTTCATTTAGGCACAGGAAAAGGCTTATAGCTAGTAGAGGGGACAGCCAAGGACATGCTATAAATGTGGCTCAAGAAATCATTTGAGTCTAATGTGCAGTCAGGAAAAGTGGTTTAAGCATAGAGAACAAGGACACAGCATGTTCTCCTGTTGAAAAAGAAGAAAAGAAAAGGGAATCATATGTAACCTTCAGAGTAAAAATGGGCCTATCTCTGCAAACTGCCCAAGAGCACGTCATAATAAAAGAGAGGCAGGCACAGCTGGGCCAGCTGTCTCCTCTGCAGTAAATGTTCTCTGTCTCTGTTTCTCTTTAAGAGCTATCTTCTCCCTGCTGGGCTTTTTAGCTGTACCTCTTGTTCATTGTCATAAGGGGACTTTATCTGTTTTGCTTTCCTTCTCCCCCCCCCCCCCCCTTCACTCTAACCCTTCCCTAATCCATCTTTATTTTGCCCATCTCTTCCTGAAAGCCTCCTCTGGTCTCCTCCTTCTTTTACAGTTTCAGACTCCACTGCATTCAGGAGGGCAGCTGTTATTGTCTCTGCTGCTGGGCTTTCTTTAGTTCTGGGCTCCTCTGTGGGCTTCAGACAGAAGAGAGCAGTGCTCTGTCTGGAGACAGCTTCCGTGACCAGGACCCTGACTGTTCATTCCGTTGGGGAAACCCTCACACAGAGGGATGCATTTGCAGGAATTTTCAGAGGGGGAAAGAATTAAAGAGAGAAAGCAAATTCTGCTGAATCATCAACTTTGTTTTCCATCAGGGCTAAAGGAGGAAAGAAAAGATAAGATCATCCCTGCAGTTCTTATATAGGGGAAAAGAGCCTGAGAAGAATCCTTTAAGGAAAAAGATATTTTAAGAGATTGCAAAAAAAATCCCACTTCCTTTATTGTGTCTTAGCTTATATAAATTCTGCATTTTCCTGGGATTGAATTATTATATGAAAAAAAAAAAAGCAGCAGAGGAGTCCTGGGGGAGTGGCAAGAAAGCCAGGCTTAGAGTATGGAAAGCCTGGGTCAGGTTCTGTCTTAGATTTTGACTAGGTATATGATAATGAGCAAGTCACATAATTTTCCATAACTCTAAGAGTAGAAAGTACAGAGGAATTGTTTATCCTCTTTGTTGGAAGGAGTTTTCACAATGAATGTTCCCAATAGGGATAAAAACCAAAGGTCTGAACTACAACAAAGAAGAAAGGAAGGAGAGAGAGGAGAGGACAGGAGAAGAGAGGAGAGGGGAAGAAAGGAAGGAGAGAGAGGAGAGGACAGGAAAAGAGAGGAGAGGGGAAGAAAGGAAGGAGAGAGAGGAGAGGACAGGAGAAGAGAGGAGAGGGGAAGAAAGGAAGGAGAGAGAGGAGAGGACAGGAGAAAAGAGGAGAGGGGAAGAAAGGAGAGGAGAGCAAAAAAGAGGAGAGGAAAGGAGAGGGGAGGAGAGGATTGAGAGGAGAGGAGAGGAGAGAAAAGAGGAGGGGAGGAGAAGATTGGAGAGAAGAAGGGAAGAAAGGAGAGGAGAGCAGAAAAGAGAAGAGGGGAGGAGAGGATTAGAGAGGAGAGGAGAGGAGAGGAGAGGAGAGGAGAGGAGAGGAGAGGAGAGGAGAGGAGAGGAGAGGAGAGGAGAGGATTGGAGAGGAGAAGAGAGGAGAGGTACCTAGAGCAAAGAACAGAGGCTAATGTGAAAGCATCAGATAAACAAAAAAAAATTATTTAACAAAGGTAAAAAGCAAGTGATTCATCAGTTTAAAAACTGAGCAACATAATGGTTGCTGTAGAACAGGAAGAATTTTCAAAGCTAAGTTCTACAAGCTTGGTGCAGAGAGTTTAGAGTGCTAAAGCTGGAATCAGGAAGACTCAAGTTCAGATCCAACCTCTGACTTTCTGGTCATGTGGTCCTGGGTAAATCACTTAATCTATGCCTAAATTTCCTGTATTGTAAAACAGGCATAATAATAGCACTTACCTCCCAGGGTTGTAATGAGGCTCAAATGGAGGAATATTTGTAAAGCACTTAGCACAGTACTTAGCACATAGTCTATTACATGAATACACTCTTTTCCTCCTTCCCCTAAAAGCCTTTGATTATTCTTCTCAATGAGATGTAGGAGAAAGGTTAAAGGACTAGTTAATGAAACTACTGGTTTTCACACTGATATCTTCAAAGGAAAGGTGAAGGCTATTAGAAACCAGAAGTCCTTACCATGATTAGGCCAGAACTCTTAAATGTATTGGAGCATTTTGGAAAAAGTTGGTAGGACCAGGCTGAGAAAGCAGGCTTTGAGATTCTAAACCTGAATAGGAGAAAACCATGGAAGCAAATGGCACCACTTAGATCAACCTTGATGTGTGAGTTTCTGCTTATTAAGTTGCTTGGAAGTAACCAAAAGTAAAGAAAAAGGATGTCTGGTAGAGCCTCTTTAAAAAAGTGGCAGCAGCTAAAATATGGCAATCTTATAGACTTTCTAGTTTAAAATGAAAGATAATTGGTATGTGGCAAGACAGTGTCCATGGAACATGGTGGAGCTCTAGAAAGGCACATTCATGGCTCTGAATTATTATGATTAAGCATGAAAGGCAGGTTTTGGATTTGTCAAATGCTTGCAATCAGTTTCCTTGCTTAGCTCCCCAGCAGCCATGTGTAGCAAGGGGGATTATGCTCCTGGGTGCCCATGGGGAAACTGTGAAAGGAGGTCAAAAAATGACCAAACTGTCCCTCTGAGCCAGGGAATGACCAATTTAAATTCATAACCCTAAGTTTGGGGGTTGTTACTTTACTCAATCATATTATAAAGCTTCCAGGCTTTTTTGCTGAGGAAATGTGGAGAGGATGACAGGACACTCAATAATTGGCCGCACAAATCTGAAAGCATATGACTAAGCAGGAGAAGGAGGAAATGCTTCATCTCACCAGGCTAAGAGAACACCAGCATCTGTTTCCAGCAGATAGACTCAGATTTTTCTCTAGTTATCTTCCCAAATACACATTCCTATGAAAATCAAGCTGAAAAAAGAAAATGAAAAGAGAGAAAATATACTAAACAGTGACAATGAACTGCTCCATTTCAATCTCTGTTTTGGGTTATAAAGTCCACCAAAACTAGGCAACAATCTCTCCATTTTTTTTTTCATGAGTTTCATATAGTTCTCTCACATTCCCTACCTATTGATACTTAAGTTATTGGTTATCCTTTGGTTACTAATTGAAAATTTACCTTGAGAGCTTCATTCCTTTATCTAAAGACTTTGGTCATTATCAATGTGCAAATGATCCTGGGAGGAGAAATATTTTAAACTGTAGACAGTTACTGAATTGGAAAACTTGAATTCCTGGATTGTACCCTTCTGCTACTGCCTGGTTGTGGGACCCTGGAAAAATCATTTGAACTCCTCCCATGACTCAGTTTCCCTGTCTGAAAATGAAGATTAAATGATCTTTACGTTGGATCACATGATCTTTAAGGACCTTTCCATTTCTAAAACCTTCTGACTCTATGATCTTACTATGGTTAAAAGTTGATTTTTCAGATCTCTTCCAACTCTACCATACTGTAATCCCATTTCTCTATCCTTCCAAGAAGAACCTACTCATAACTATTTCTATGGACCAAAGGGTTCCTGTGACACGTTCCTCTTGGCTAGCCTGGGCTCACAGCAGCACAATGAAGTGTAATCATAGGGAGGTAATTGGAGCTGGGCTTTGTTTGGATTCTAGGGCTCTGATCTAGCATATTGGATGTGTCAAATGAATGTGATGCATTCTGCTTTCTAACATTTGAGAACAGATATTTGATATTTCATCCAAAGAAAGCAATTTGCTGAAACCTTTTCAGAGGTGGCTGCAGGAGCAGTAATCTGTGCCATTCCTTTATGTCAACATTTCCTTAGAGCTGCAAAACTTTTCATTTTAATCTCCTTTCTTAGGAGGCTTTTCCAGGACTCTGTAGCGCAGCACCCATGCCTTGGAAATGAAACTCTATATTTAAAAGTCCACCAGGCAATGATTGCGCAAATTCAGCCCAGACTAGTGCTCCTTCTGGATTTTCTATGGCCCCTTTTCACCCTCAGTTTTCCATCTTCATAGCCCTCCCCCATTAGGGTATTTTTAGCTCTTACCAGTTACATCCTCACTAGCTACTAAGAAGATGCTGAGCTTTGTTCTGAATTCAACCTATATAAAGAAATTCTTGTCTTTCCTATTTTGCAAAGTTTTGAGAATACCTTCTCCCAAGGCAGGGTTGCCTTAGGCTTTTCAATGGAGAACTCTAAGCCAGACCTCAAAGATTCTACATTAATTTTTTATTCTTACTTCCTCTCAATGGAATGCTTTGCCACATAATTTAGTTGGCTCTCTTGTCTAAATAATGGAGATGATAAACCTGTTGAGCAATGGTTGCTTTACCCATTGGTGTGATCAATAACTAGAAAAACTCAAAGAATCATTGCCATCATCTTCCATCACCAGGCGATAAAAAACTGAATAAGACATTCTTTCACTCCATAAACCACTGTATAGGATTAAGTATTAGGCTATGGTTGATGAAGCATCAGCGGATATGACTGGAACGTGGTAGTGGTAAACCTGGTTTCATCTCAGTCCTGTTTCTCCTGCTACTGAATTTCAGCCTCCTTAACCGCCAAGTGAAGAGCTCTGAGAATATCACTCCACACTTAAAACGCTGCACTTGCTCCCATTGCTTCTTCTTCTTTTTTTTTTAACCATTTCTTTCTGCTTTAGAATCAATACTAAGTATTGGTTCAAAGCAGAAGAGTGGTAAAGGGCCAGGCAACTGAGGTGAAATGATTTGCTCAGGGATGCACAGCCAGGAAATATCCAAGACCAGGTTTGAACCCAGAACCTCTCATCTCCAGGCTTGGCTCTCTATCCATTGAGTCACCTAGCTGCCCCTCCCATTACCTCTTTGATAAAACAACCCCCCCCCAAAAAAAAAACAACAAGTACCTACTTTTGTTGTGGGGAGCTTGAGGAAACTCCTGGGGTTCGGGAAGGATACCTTTTGCAAGAATGCAAGACTCTAAAACTTAGCTTAAAAATGAATTAATTAATTTAGAAGATAATGTTGAATCTGGCCAGGAGGACAGCATAGATGGAAGCTTGCCTCCTAGGTGGAACAGCATAGATGGAAAGCTGTCCCCTAGAGGACATCAATTCTGGGGTTTTTATCCTGTATCCAATAGTGAAGACTTGACTCTATGCCGAGGTGTAGAAGATGTGACTCTAGGGTGGTGTACAGAGGAGCAAGGTGTGAGGGGAGGTTTGCCTGAAGGCGGAGGGGTGGGGGGGAAACCTCATAGTTTGGAGGATAGATGGATGTCTGAGATAGAATCTGAAGATATCTAGGAGGTGTATCTCTGTCCATGTCAAAGGACAATGCAAGGAGGAAAATCCTCTCAGGGTCTTATAGGAGATATCAGATGTTTTGGGATAGGAGTCACAAGGATAGAAGGGAACAAAAGAATTTCCCTGCTTATAGTTTGCCTGAAACAATTCTATGGTTTGGGGGGTTCAATGCCCATGCCACTTTGCCATTTAAGGCCCTCCGAAATCTGATGCTTACTGTTGACATGGAATCCAGAGACCCTCAAACATGTAGCCTAACCAGACCTGATGACCCCCCACCCCAGTTTAGTTAGCTTGAAGGTGAAAGCCTCAGGTTTGACCTTGTCACCTGAGAGTCTCTCCCTGAGGCAAAGGTCAACTTCAGGGGTCTCAGTCTAACAAAAGACCTTGAAGTAGTTTAAATGGGAGGGTTAATGCCATCAGATGTCAGTACCTCTTTTTGTCCTCATGGTTTCTCCCTTTAGGCCAAAGTCCTTTCAGAGGTAGCCCAACCCTTGTAGAATCTTTCCCTTTTGTGTCCATGGTAGAGCATCAGCTTCTCACTGTTATTCCTATGTAGGACTCCTCATTTTCTTTGTTACCATTGTGAAGCCAATCAACTATCCTCTCTCCTCCTCAGTCCCCAGTTCCTTTTAGGGAATTTAGGGTATTTAAAACTTCCCAACTTTAATGGCTCTTTGGAATTGTCCAATCTAGTGCTCCTTGGCATTCCCAGGGGTCAGTGGCCAGAGCTACCAAAGCATGAAGCTCTGTGTGGAGGCCTTGAGGAAATCACTAAATCCCTTTCCTCAATTAAAGAGTGGTTTTTCTGACTACTTAATAGTTCTATGTGTTTTTTTTTCAAGTTTAATACTATTTATATTTTATGAACTCTAATTGGAATATTGGAAACATAGATCCAGAGCTTAGGACCTAGGGCTGAGGCAGAGTACTTTAAAGGTTGTCTAGTTCAATTCTCTCATTTTACAGATGGAGAAAATGAGGCTGAGAGAGGTTAAGTGACTTGGCCAAGATCTTACAGCATAAGTGGCAGCTCTGGGATTTGAATGCATAAAATTTAAGCCTCCATTTCCTGCCTTCATGCATTCACTCTGTCAGTTCCCTAGTGCTTTAGGGGCATTCCCTCTGAGTCTTCACCTCTCAGAATACTTTATCTTTTAATTTCTTCAACACTTATTTCCAGTTAATTCCTCTGCAAGGACCAATGGTAAGGTCTGGGGCACAACTAAAAGTAAAAAAGGGAAGATATTAAGGCTAGATGGTTGCTTCTCCAGTTTATGAAAAGGAATCACATGGTTAATTTCAAAGAGATCTAAGCCCTGGGAGCAAAGGGGTAAAATAAAGGGATAGAGCATCCCCAGTGGTAACAGGCTTTTCCAACTGCCCAGATCTCCAGGATGGGTTGGGGCAGAGAATCAATAAAAAAGAGGAAGTCAAGAGGTTAATTAGATAAACTAATTTAGTGACTATTAACACTCAACCACTCCTTCTCCTCAAATCTGGGGTCTGTACCTATCTAGCCAGCCAATAAAAAGTGAAAACACCATCTAAGTTATTTTTTTATAGAACATTAGTATTTCACCAAAATGATATACTACCACTTATGTAACCATTCCCCAATGGATGGACAATACCTCAATTTTTAATTCTTTGCTATCACCTGAGGCCTTTAATTAGAGATTAGATGACTACTCATGAGGAATATGGTAGAAATTGAACTAGAAGATACCTGAGGGCCATTGTGGAAATGAGAATCTATGATCATTGAAAGTACATAGTATATTATCATTCCCAGAATAAAAAGTCTTGATCAAGACCTGAAGCTCAGAAATATTGTGACTTATCCAGGATCACACACCTGGACCTTCCAGATCTTCCAAATACAAATTCTATGCCTTTCCCCAAACTGAAAAATACGCTTTTGTGTTTGTCCAGAAGTCATTTGGCACTTGTGTACTAAATTTAGGTTGGTCTTACTGCTGGAATAGAAGGGAAAGGTCTGGGAGCTCCTAGCTTATGTCACATATTACCTTGGATAATTAAGTATTTTTTGAAAGAATATAAAAAGAGAGTTGGCCCTGGATTCAGAAAGATCTTGGTCCAAGTCTCAGCCTCTAACACTTTCTGGTGTAATGATCCTAGATAAGTCACTTAACTTCTCAGTACCCCAGGCAACTCTCTTAAAAGATAAAATGAAGAGCAATGAAGGAAAGGGCAAGTTATCAAGCTCCTACTACTTAGTAGGCCCTCCAGGCCAGTGCTAAGTGTTTTATAAATACTTCATTTGATCCTTTCTACAAACTTGAGAAGTAGGTGCCATTATTATTCCAATTTTATAGTTAAAGAAGTTGAGGCAGGCAGAGATTAAGTGACTTGCCCAATGTCATCTTGCTAGTTCCCTATCCTAAAGAAATCATATTTTCTTTAGTCCAGCAAAGAAAGGGATGATTCAAGATGAAAAAAAAAAAAGAGTCTGGTGGGATAGAAGGCTGGGCAAATCTACCAGAGGCAGATAGGTAGAGTAATGTGACTAAGGGAGAGAGAGACAAAGAAGGACCATGGAACCCCTAGAGTGATGAAATTGTTTTTGATACTTTTTCAGGAGAGAGTTCTAGACTAGAAATAGTGATGAGCATCCAGAAGTGCATCCAGAACTGAGGCCATTCATATTTGGTAACATTAAAGGAGACACAGCCAAGTGGTTGTCTACTCCCTGCCGAAGGGCGATAAGTTGGCCATATGTTAACCTGACATAAACCATTGGAAGGAATGTTATCTTCCTAGTGAAAGTATTCAGGACATGAGAGAGCTGCTGGATACTTGTCAGATCTCACAGCCACTACCATTTCTGGTGATTCATGTGGAGACAAATTATACCAACAGAAGGCACCTTGAAAGCATCTCTAAGCATTATTAAAAACATGGCCAGGAAATAGAATTCCTTGGGGGGGGGGGGCACAGGTAGTATGTTCATTACTGCTGCCAATTAAGGATAAGGTCTGTAGAAGAAAAAGATGAGACATGAACAGCTGGCTTAGAAGATAAAATAAGAAAACAATATTTGAATTTCTAGACCAGGGCTTCAGATAGAGGAATGATGGGCAATTGACCAAAGATTATTTGACTATTTGCAGAGAAAGTTGTGAATTTGGCCAAAGGAGTTTTAAATTGAAAATATACAGGCAGGGAGAAAATTGTCCACATTGAGTCACTCATCCAGATGCCAAAGAGAAGTAGATGTTATCTAAGAAGAAGGCCTGGGGAAGTGCTCAATGATTCACAGAAGAAAGATAGCAGAAAGGTCATGGTTTCAGATGAATATATATCTAAATGTTCAGAGTATTAGTGAAATAGAATTATTTAAAGAAAGAGGAAAACCTGACTCCATAAATTTTCCCAAGACTAAGAGGGGTCTGGAAGGGTGTGTTTTTATGCATTTTATGCACTATGTGGATCATGACTGGAAAATGATGATGGAAAAATATACCTTATTCAAAAGATGATATAAACATATAACTCTTTGAGGGCAGAGACTATAGTTTGTCTTTCTTTGTATCCACAGCACTTAGCCCAATGCTTACTTACCAACAATAAACAAAGTGATGAAAACATTCCTAATGAAGAAGAGATAAATCTATGTAGAAGTTATAAACTAGAAGAATCAAGCATAGATGGCTTTTAGATAAAAATCATAGAAGAACTAAAATCAATATTATGTATGTATGTGTATATATGACACTTTGCTAGAAGTAGAGAATGAATGATGAATTCTGGAAAACTAAAAAGCTGATATAGACATATAATAGAGTAGTAGATCATGTATTCTATGCCTGTTACTCTGGAAATTATCATTAAATAATATTGCCATGGCTACTTGAAAGTGTATGTCAGTCAACTTCCTTATGGCTCCACCTGCCATCCCAGGACTTGCCAAACTAACATATTCCTCCCTGAACACGAGTACTGCCTTAGAATATAAATTCCTTGAGGGGAGAAGTGCTTCAATTTTGAATTTTTATCTCTAGTGCTTAAAATAATATGCATATTAAGCTCTTAATGAATCTTTCCCACTCTACCCTTCCCTTCCTTCCCTCCCTCCCTTCCTTCCTTCCTTTTTTCCTTCCTTTCTTTTCATACAACTAGATGAATATTTCAAAGATAGACAACTAAAAACCAATTCACACACTGATCATTTGAAGAAATTGTAGTATTTCACCTGGAAAAGAGAGGAATCTAAGAGGGAATCATAGTTATCTTCATATATTTGAAGTGCTATCATGTGGAAGATGGGTAAGCAGGAGCCATGGTATAGTGGAAAGAATCCTAAACATGGAGTTAAGAGTATCTGGGTTGACATCCTGGCTTTGTTGCTTATTAATTTAGGCAAGCTGCTCAATTTCTCCAGTCTTCAGTTTCCTCCTCTTTTAAAATGAAAAGGTTGGACTATATCTTCACTAACATTCTCCACAGCTCTAAATCTATGATCTTGTGATTTGTTGGGACTGTAAGAGTTTAAATTTAAATTTTATGCAAAACATGAGAATTATAAAGTAGTATTGTGGTCACCAAATTTAAAATATTATAGCTTAACTCAAAATGACTTTTAACAGCTTTGTTTACAAAGAATTGGAAAGAGTGAAAGTAGAAAAATGTAGTGAAAAAGAGATTTTCACAAGCTCACCAGTCCTTCTCCAGTGAAGTAAGGCTCAGCCCCAGAGGGGCTTCCTCAAGTCCCTTGTTCTCACATGGATTTCTGGGTAAATCTCAGCCAGATGTCCCAGTGCTGTCTTCAGCCAGAGTTCCACTCACCCAGCAAGCTGATGCAGGATCCAGTGAAAAGGTCTCCTCCATGCCAAGGCAGGGATCTCTAGAACCAATCTCTCCAGAAGCCAGGAAAGGAAACAAGGCTAGACCATGTTCGTCTCTTTTTATACCCTCCTTTTTCCACATCACTTCCTGTCACTCCTCCTTCACAGAAACCAATGTCAGTCTTTCAATTTGCCTAGCATTGCCCAAGAGGGAGGGGGCAGTGGCCTTTGGAGTTGTCATTTACTCTAGTAAGTGACTTGTGAACTCTCATTCTTAATGGTAAGTAGGGGTACTTTTAAGTTCTTGATTTGATTAGCTAAAAGTAGTCTAGGGGAGAGTTAATCCTATCTTCACAGGACCCAAGGATAGAATTAGAAGCAAATGGCTAGAAATTGTATCAAGACAGATTTCATCTAGGAAAATCTTTCTAACATCTAGAAAAGTCTCAAAGTACAATAGACTTCCTTGGCAAAGAGGTTGGTAGACTCTGAGTCTGCCCAATGGGAAGGACAGACAATTTGTGCAAAAAATACAAGAAAAAGTCTCCCAACTGCCCATAAATGGTCATTTTTACTAGAAAATCAAGATGTTGTCTTGATGCTTGTAATTGTGATTTAATTAGGTATTAGGAGAGAGCTGCTCCCTAGGTTTGGGATACCCACTGCCTAGAGAAATGAGTGTGGACAGCATATTAAAGATGTGTTTGGAATGATTTTTTTATGTAAATAAGATGAGGAAAGACATTCACAGTTGTGAATATCAGTTAGCAAGGCTGAGAAAAATGTGTCTGTGTGTTGGAGTTCCAGTGACTTGTGAATGAGTCTTGACTTGTAGAGTTAGGAAGAGAGTAAGCACTAGGGCAAGTTGGAGGCTGGTGGTTCTTCTGGTGCTCTGGCATCTTGTGGCAGAGACTAGAATATGGTATAGGCCAGTACAAATAGAAATGGGCCCATAAATGCTCCCCTTAGATAGAGATCTTAAATCACAGCCTGAATAATCCCAGACCAGTATACAGGGGAAGGGATTACTGCTCAGGTACAGTTTGTACTAAATAATTTCATAGATTCCTTTCAACTTGGGGATTCTACAATTTTTCTGTGTCCATTTCTTTTTTCCAGCACCCCAAATTCTGACCATCCTTTGCCAAGAAAGACATTTCCCCCCAAGAAAAACAAAAAACAAAAAACTGGTAATTTTTAAATTTAAATTTAAAATTTTCATCAGAGTTATCAGCCTGTGGTAGATATATAGCTGATAATCATGACAATGTTTATGAAAATGAAGAGAAACACAGAGGAACTCGACTTTGTTGACTTGTCAAAAAAGAACCCCTTTAGGGGCCAAGTTTGTAATTTTTGCAGCTATTCACTTATCAGGAAAACCAGTATTCTCTTTAGCTCAGTGAAGTGCTGGAAGTTTGAAAAATATGGCCACGGCCCAAGGGTTTTGACAGGATCTGAATATTGCCTCCCTCCATCTTCCACAGGATTATTATGTTAGCCATGAAAAAAAAAAAATAAACACAGCAAACCTGTGATGTGCAAAGAAAAATGTCAAAATGTTCACACTTTAAAACTTATCTCATCAGGGAAAAAGCTTTTTTTAGATGAAAACCCAGCAGCTTTTGGTAAAAAACTCTTTCTACATAAGCTGCATCTGTTCGGCCATTCTCCCTTGTCAGATCTGCTTGAGTTAAAGTTGCAAACGTGCTAAAAACAGACTTAAGTTCTTTCAGGGTCTAAAGGGGTGGAATGAGCATACATTCAGCTACTGTGAATTGAAACTGAAATTAAAGAAAAGCAGGGAAATCCTTTTTTTTTTTGCCTACCCTCCACTCCCCCCCTTTCTTCCCCCCCTCCCCCCCAGTCTTTGATAGGCATATGGCTGAGAAGGAAAGCAGTCCAGCTTCCAGTGCAGTGATAATGAAATTTCTCTCTAGGCTGGAGACATCATTGGGTAATCAATCTATCTAGCTGTTTTTAAATTCTGCCTGCTCTCTCTCTCTCTCTCTCTCTCTCTCTCTCTCTCTCTCTCTCTCTCTCTCTCTCTCTCTCTCTCTCTCTCTCTCTCTCTCTCTCTCTCTCTCTCTCTCTCTCTCTCTCTCTCTCTTTCTCTCTCTCTCTCTCTTTCTCTGTCTCTCTTTATTTCTTTTTTTCTCTCTTTCTCTGTCTCTCTGCCTCTGTCTCTCTGTCTCTCTGTGTCTCTCTGTGTCTCTCTCTCTGCCTCTGTCTCTCTCTTTCTCTCTCTCTCTCTCTCTCTCTCTCTCTCTCTCTCTCTCTCTCTCTCTCTCTTCTTTTCTTCAATCCATTACAATTCAGGATCCTTAGAAGATGGTCTGCACTTGGGAAGAAAGGAGAAGGGGAGAGATGGAGGCTCATAAAGGAGAAAAAGAAGACAAAGGCTGGGGGAGAAAGTATAGTTTTTAGGAGGCTGCTTGCTTAGCTGTCCTTGATAGTATCATGATTATCAATGGATGCCCAATTAACTTCTGCTGTTTTAGAATGAGGAAGCACAAAAATCATCTCTTACTCAATTCTAGCCTGAAGAGAAGGCTTATATATTATATATTCACTGACTATTAAAGCTGAAAAAAATCTCAGGGACCATCTACCACAACCCAGATCCCAAAAAACCAAAAATACAAAAACAGGAGTCTGGTTAACAGTATACCCAAGAAGTAATTTGATGTGCAAAGCCAAGTGGAACAGTAGTTAGAGTACTAGGCCTGAAGTCAAGAAGATCAAATTTGGCCTCAGACATTCACTAGCTGTGTGATCCTGAGAAAGTCACTTTGTTTGCCTTAATTCACTGGAAAACAAACAAACAACAAATCACTCTAGTATCTTTGCTTAAAAAAACAAAACACCTTAAATTGTATGGTCCATGGCATCATGAAGAGTCAAACGCAACTTGGTAACAACAGAAAACTGGAAGGAAGAATAGGGCTTAGAGGGAGTCACATAGAGTTAGATATGACTGAATCATTGAGTAACAAAAATAGGGATAATAATCTACCTCTCAGGGTTATTAAATGAAATATTTGTAGTCATAGCACAGTGCCTGGCACATAGTAGATATTGACTAAATGCTTGTTTTCTTTTTCCTTCTCTTAATGACTATGTACCAACCTTTGCTTAAAGACCCCAAATGGCAGGGAACAGATCCACAACTTAGAATCAGAGAGAGATGCTTGGGGAACTGGGAGTTTGAATGATTTGCAGTCATACAGCCATTAGATGTCAGAAACAAGACCTGAACTGAAGTCTTCTCTGACTTCAGTTCAGTTCATAAAAGACTATCCCCTTTTCACCCTGCCACATTTTCTCATCAAATTGTTTTCATTAATAATTTTTCCATATCTCAAAAAACATTGTTTGAAAATTCAATGAAAATTACATTGACCATTGTTGAAAATATCTTTCACTCTTGAAAAAATTGAGCAGCTTGTTGGAGTCAGGAAAAACTCATCTTCCTGATTTCAAATCTAGTCTCAAAAACTTAATAGCTGTGTCACCCTGGATAAGTCATTTAACACTATTTGCCCCAGTTTTCTCATCTGTAAAGTGAACTGAAGAAGGAAAAAGGCAAACTGCACCAGTATCTTTGCCAAGAAAACCCCAACTAGGGTCATGAAGAGTTGGGCATGACCAAAAAATGACCGAACAATAACTTATTCTTATAAGGAAGGTGTACTATCTTGGTGACACCACAGAATCTTGCTACACCCCACCCCATTATTTCACAATTGTGTGTAACCTAGATTCACAAGAATAATTATAGCATGGGCTATTTGCATGCATGATCTCTTTTGATCCTCATCACAACCTTGTGAGAAATGCTCTGCACCTATTATTATCCCTATTTTATAGGTGAGCAAAGTGAGATTCTGAGAAGCAGAGGGACCTTCCCAAAGTCACACAACTAATGAGGAGCAGAGCTTAGCCTGGAGGACAGCTTTTCTGACCCGTGTGGTGGGGAGGGGATCTAAGAAGGTTAGAAAGGAGAGAGGGGGCAGATCATGAAATGCTTTGAATGCCAAACAGAGGACTTTATAGTTGATCCTAGGGGTCATAGGGATGCACTGGCATTTATTGAGAGTTGGGGGATGTGTGATGTAAACAGAGGGAGGCTTTAGGAAGAGGGCTGTGGAGGCCAAGTGAAGAGGGTTGAAGTAGGAAGAGACTTGTGGCAGGGAGAGACCAGGAGACTAATTGGAATACTCCAGGTGTGAGGTGGTGAGGTCTTGCACCAGGGCGGTGGCAGTGTCAGAGGAGAGAAGGAGGCATATTCAAGAGATATTAAGAGGGTACAATGGACAGACTTTGACAGCAAACTGGATATGAGGACTGGGAGAAAGGGAGGCATTGGGGCTGACACTTAGGAACAACTTGTTCCAGTCTATGATGTTCTTATTGTCTGAGTCTCCTTCCCTATGGCACTCCTTGAAAGAAGGGTCTGCTTTGTACTTTGCACTTCCAGTTCTTGGCATGGTGTCTGGTCCATCACTGAATAGAACCATAGATTTGTAGACTGAGAGCTGGAAGGGACCTTAGAGATCCTCTGGCTCAATCCCCTCCTTTTCAGATGAGGAGTCTGGTGCTCAGAGTGGGGAAAGTGAATGGAATTTAAACTCAGGTTCTCTGATTCCAAATCCAGGGCTATTGACACCACATTATTTATAATGACTAGAATAACATAGTATTATTAGGCCCATTTTACAGATAAGGAAACTCACTTAATTTTATATAGATAAATAAATATAAAGTCCAACATTTGGGGTATGGGAGAGAAAAACACTATAAACGAGGCAGGAACATAGCTATCTAATATTTTGTAGTAAAAAAACCTGAATTGAGTAGGCTATAGTAATATGGTTATACCTATGAAACTGTAGCTATAAGGCTGTGAATTATGTGACAACTGAAAAATGCTGAGAGTTAAGTATTATAGGAGAGCAGAGGACAGCGATTTTGAGCCAGCGTGGTCAGGAAAGACTTTCGTAGAGGAAGGGAGAGTTGAACTGGACCTGGAAGGGCAAGGTAGGATTTGGATTAATGGAGAAAGGCAGGGGAGGGCATTCAGGGAATGACATACGCAAAAGTACATTCTTAATAACGACACACTCAAAGGCTTTTCTTCTAGCTCCTCAGGTATTGTTTCTGTTTTAAATGATATCTTAGACTGTATGGCACCATCTTAGACCTATTTAGGGCTATGCTGAGGGTGTAGAGGATGTTAAAGCGGTCACAGGCAGGCCCTGGGAGATGAGGGCACCGTGCTTTCCTGTTGTGATTGCAGAAGATGCTGGGCTTTGGGGGGTGTACTCTAGTGGTACCCACCGCTGCACACTTCTAGGCAAAAATTCTCCCTTCCCCCTCTGGAGAGTGGGAGAAAATGGGGCCAGAACTGACTGGCAGGGCCTTGACAGAAATCATATGACTTTATCATGACTCTTAGAAGCTGTTTTGCAACCCTATGAATTTGCAAATTAAGAGATGAATAAGGTGGAACTATAATGCCCCACCTGGCCCTGGCTTCATACTCCTGAGCCTGTTCCTCTCCCCTTCCATACTCTTCTGAACTCTTCAAGCCTTCCACTGGGCCTCTGGGTTCCTGTTCCATTGACACAAACAATGTGGGTAGGAACTGGAGGAGGTTGATCCAGAACAAACAATTGTATTTCACATAGAAAAGAAGGTGTTATTCAAAATTAGAACCAGCACCCATATTATCTTTTAAAAATACATTCAAAATAACCCCACTTTATACTGCGGTGGAGGCTGCGGCGGGTGGCGTCAGGGCTTGTCTGGGACAGGATTTCAGATTCAGGTCGTTTCTCATTTTTGTCCAGACTTGTGAGTTCATCAGTGGAGGGAAACTCCCTGATAGGAAAACTTCCTGCAATGCAGACCAGCAGCTTGTCAGAGAATTGCCTGGAGGCCTTGAAAAAATGAAGAAACTTTCCCAGAATTACCCAGTCACTTATGGATCTGAAGCAGGAATCGGGCTTGGGTCTTCCTTCCTTTTTGGTAGGCCATCTTCTCCTCTCCAGGTCATTCTTCCTCTAGTGGTGTCCCAGCTCCTTAATTTCCTTCCTGAAGACTATTTTGTACCCAGAATTGAACATGATGCTCCAAATGTGGTCCAACTAGAGAAATATGTGGCCTTCTGTGGTCATAGACTAGATTATTGATACATATTGGGGTGTATGGGGTGCTCAGGGAGGGGTAGTATCTCTGGTATGGAGGGCTTGTCGTGCCCTCCTAGGGCAGCTCTCCAGCCTCTGACCCCCACCTGACACCCAGCTCTCACTTGTGGCTCCCAGTAGCTGCTAGCATGTGGCAGTGGCCACACCCCGGGCAACGGCTTCGACAGGTGGGCCAAACCTTGTGAGGGTAGCCATCGTGTCGTCGACCCTTGGTGAACCAGGGCTTTGCTCACCCAGCATGTGAAGACTGCTTCGGCTGAACAGATGGAAGAAACCAACAAGAAGGTTCAACGGCTGAGAGGGCGATGCAGCAAAGCACTGTGGAGTGCTCAGGGCGTGTTGGAGCACAAAAGACAACTCGGCCATCCAATGCAGCTGAGGAAGTCTCCAGGTGTAACGACTTTTCGTGCCAATGGACCCAGGCTTCCAATGCTGAGAGAGTGGGACAGTCTCTGTGCATCGACTTTTCCACTTAAATCTCCTTCACGCACAAGTGTCTTTGTGCACACTCATCTATCATAGATGAAAGCACACAAAGACAATCGTCATCCTGGGTTACAGAGAGACTACTTCTAATCTAATCTAATGATATGTATTGAACTTTTAGCTCTATAAAATTCCAAGTTTATTTTTTTACATGAATTATTAAATAGCTTTGCTCCTGCCTTGTTTACAATTATTCCCCCCAGACCCAAAGCATTGGGCTTTATGTTCATGTATCCATATAAAATTCTACCCTCTTATACTAATGTACCCTACCTTCATGTAATATGGCAGTGGCTTTTGGTTATCAAAGGTTTTATCAGGGGAGCTCAAGCTCTGGCAGGGCCTGCCACACTGGAAAGGCTCCAAGTCTAGGCATGGTGATGGACCAGGCATTGGGTTCCCTAAGAGCCAGTTAATGGAGTTTGGAAAAACGCCTCTTAAGGTTGAAAACCTAATGATGAGTTTTAATTCTCAAAGTGATATCTAGGTGGTAGAATAGTTAGAACATTGGACTTATGGTCAGAAATTCAAATATAACCTCAGAAACTTAATTTCTGGGTGATCTTGGGCAAGTCACTTAATCTTTCTCTGCCTCAGTTTCTTCAACTATAAAATGGGGATCATAATAGCACCTACCTCATTAAAATATTTTGAATATTCAATGAGATGATAATTGTAAGGTGCTTAGCATAGTGCCTGACACACAGGTACTTATTTAATAAATGTCTCTGTTTTTTCCATCCTTTAAAGTTTATCCACTAAGCTGTATGTGCATGAAGATAGAAGTAGAAGAAAGAAGATGGGAATAGGTAGGATATGTGTCAGTGAAGGCAAAAGTCAGATGAAGGAAATACACTTTTGAAATCTAAAAGTAAGTGAATTTCATCCCCATTTGACTTGTCATTCTAATCTGTTAAAGTCTTTTTGGATCCTGATTCTGTCATCTATTCTATTAGCTATAGTTTCCAGGTTCTTGTTACTCATCTGAAAATTGAATAGCAATGTTATTTTTTCCTTTATCCAAGTAATTGATAGAACTTTTGAATAGAATAAGACCAAGGAAAAAATTTCTTGGGTAAAGTTAACATTGATTATTAACTTTTGTAATAAATCATTTAACCCTTTCAAACCATCCCTCCATCTTGGTCATAAGAATGAAATGAGAGGTTTTGGTGGACACCTTGTTGAAATGCAGATGTATAATTTCTATGGTGTCTTCAAATCTGATACCCTAGTTAAGGAAAGAAATGTGGCACATCTGGCATTAGCCAAAATCTGATGTTGGAATCCAGATTTTCTGACACCCATTCCAGTATTTTTTCTACAAGATCACATTTTGTATACTTGGGGGCAGAGAGCATTAAGTACTGGTGATTCAATTTCTAATTCTCTGGTTCTTTGGTTTTTTCCTAATTAAGCTATGTGGACCCTGTCCTTTCTAAATGTTCCTGGGGCATCCTTTTAATAATACCTTCTAGGATGTTACCAGAATCTAAAGTCAGGCACTCTAGTTTACAGTTTGGAAAATACATCCCTTTTTTTGTTGTTCTTTTTTTTTTAATCCTAAAACAAGAGAGGTAGGACAAAACAAAAATACAAAATAACTGTTAAAATTAAAATTAATTCAAGACTGGTTTGAGGTATGATTATCAAATTATTGATTAGGCTGGCATTATAACCAAAAAAGTGACAGGTCAGTGGGCCCCTTAAGTGATCAAAGATTTCCAAACTCCATCAGGCGGATTAGTAAGTACACTTTTAGGTGCTCATTATCCAGTTTCTCCTTTGGATAACTCAAGACATCTCTAATTGGTAAATAGCTAATGAGGAGATGGCCCATTCACACCTATGTAATGAAGGTCACACAGGCAGAAAGAGAATCCTTGTCTTACTTTTTTAGTAATCAAAATTTAACAAAATTTAAAAAGGAAGACATTTATTTGGATTTCCAAGGACAGAGAAAATGTAAAAAAAAAGCAGAATCTCTGACCTAGAACCCAGACAAAGGAATACACAAAAATTCTTTCCGGTCTTGAATAGAGATTTATATAATATATAAAAAATTAATTCTCACAAAATATAGTAACAATTTTTAGAATAAGAAATAATATTCAATATTCAGACTAGACTGGGTGCTTGTCTTCAATTTCTACAAAATTCTGTGATGAATATATTTAGAGGTAGAAGGGGCCTCATAGACCATCTAAGCAAACCACTCATTTTTACAAATGAATCAACTGAGGAGGGTGTGATGGTTAAATGATAAGGAAAATCATACAGATATCATTAGAAATGGGATTTGAACCTAGGCTTTCCAGAACTAGAGTTAATCAAGTTAATCCAGAATAGATCATTCTTAGTGATGTTTATAGGCTTGAATTTGTCTTCTAGAGTTATGCTTTTTAGTTCATCTACTTTCTTCTGAACATTTGTCAAAAAAATTGAGGCCATGTATTGCTTCCATACATTATGGATTTCCAGGGTCAGGAATAATAGAGAGGAGACCAAGAGTTATGCTTTATCAGTCCCAGAGTTCTGATTAGCAGATATATGGACATAAAGTACAGCTAAAGTATGTTCCTTCTCTACTTTCCCACCATCCACAAGATAACAGGGAATATTCATCAAGGCACAATCTTTCCTTCTCCCAACCCAATGGCACTTACCTCTCTCCTCTTCCCCCATTATCACTCAAACAAGGGTACAGTATACCACCTGGTGATTTTTATCCTCATTATAATATCATAGACATGTATTGGCATTTTTAGTCCCAAATTTGAGCAACAATCTTAATATACTTACCTTGGATTGTTGGATTGTTTTATGTTGACTTGGAGCATGGTAATTTAGTATTCTGATGGCTTTTGAGAAATTGATTTTGTGTTGAAAACGATAATAATAATACTTATGTAGCTCATTAAATTTTATAAAATTATTTATGAATAGAATCTTATTTTATGCTCACAAGAACCCTGGGAATTAGGTGCTATTATTATCCTCATTTTTCAGAGTAGGAAACAGAGGCGGACAGAGGTTAAATGATTTGTCCAGGATCACACAACTACTAAGTGTCTGAGGCTAGATTTAAATTCAGAACTTCCTGATTCCAGGTCTATGCTCTATTGATAGCACCACCTTATACCTACATATCATGTCTCTTCCCATATTCTTTCAGATAAAATGCTTGAGTCACTATAGTCTTAAATAACATTGTAAATAATAATAGTTTCTAAAACTAAACCCCTTTCCATCCTACTTTCTCTAGTCTTTCCAGTTTTATTCCTTTAATTATGAAGAACCCCACACATTTTATTAATTCTCATATTCCCGGATATTGCTTTCTGTGGATGATTGGGCACTTCTCTACTGCTACTGTAAATCTTTTTATGCCTGTTACTGTCTGTGATACCTAACTTGGCAGATTTCTAAATAATTTGCTCCCCCTCTTTCCATATTCTATTTACAGCCAGATTTGAAACTTTCTAGATAACCATATTTCATTTTCCCTCATTAAACATACTCCATCCTTCACTGATAGACCATCACTCCTATAGCGTGCCATTTTTCAGAACTCTACATCTAATTCTCAAACACTGTCTTCTTAACTGCTCAGTTCACAATCCTACCCTTTTCTTTTGCCCCTCCCTTCCAAGTCCCTACCCTCAAAACCCAGCAATGATAAAAATAATTGCTTTGACCCCAAGTTCTTCACTTTCTTATCTAAGGGTTTGTATTACCTAGAGATGAATTCTAGATTCCTTTTCTTGCTATTGTTTTCCCACATTTTAATCACCAGAATAATGGTCAAGTCTGACAAAACTTGGGAGATTCTTTACTGTATAAAACATGACAAAACCACATACTTCCTGCTCATTCAGAATGTGTATGACCTTGGCTGCCTCAGCATCCCTCAGCAGAGAGTTGCTAATTACAGTGAACCTCATCTCTTCTTCTATGAGCAATCTTGAAGAGTTATTCTACTAGTGGCACTTGTGGGAAATTATCATTTCTTGGGTAAGCATGAGAAACTGTCTTATTCTCAGAGGCTTAAGCTCTTCCTTCTGTAGGAAATTAGCTTAGTTTTTCATCTTCAGGCTTCTTAGTACTCCATCATTCATGACTAGGATACATTTCCATCTCAACTCTACCTCAAGGTACATTCCAGACTCCTCATTTGAGTCAAAGCTTTTCCTTATTCCCTGATTCTCTGGTTCCTTCCCTTCTTAATTCCTTTAGGCTTAAGTACATTGTGTGGATTTTGAATATATTCTGTATGTACTTGTAGATGTATCTCTTCTCATTTCCATTAGAAAGTATAGTCTTTGAGAAGGGGGGTTGTTGTTTCAGTCTTTGTAGTCGTAACCCCAGTCCATCCATAGCTCAGTTCCTCAGAGTAGGAATTTAGTAGACATTTAATTAATTGATGAGAAGAGACTTGAGCCTTTGGGCAGGTGATCCACAAGGCTGCCTAAGAAAGTGAAATATTTATTTTGAAATACTTCAATTTCTCCTTTTTTTCCTCCCAAGGAAATGGGGATTAAGGAAGTATTTCTTCAATCTTTTCACTTTCATCTTCAATAGAGCAATCAATCTATACTTTATATAAACATGATTGTCACTTGCTTGAGAGAAACAACCATTGTGTCTTTTCTGTAGAATATTTCTCTGCCAGAGCCATTGATGGAAACAAGATGCTCATTTCACTGTAGCTCTTACTATAAGCTTTTGGGACTCACTTTCTAGACTGTGTTCCATACTATCTGGTCACTGTTCCTGTTTGATAAACTGGGGCATGTTGAAGAGTCTATTATGAAAGAGCCTTTATCTGAAATAGGTTTTTCCACCTCTTTTTAATCAGATTTTTCTCTGACTTTTAGGGTCAAATGATAAAATTTTGCTTAGATGGTTTTGATTTGCAATTAGTAGATTTTGATCAAATCCTTGTCTAAATAATTGATGCCCTTAGCTAGTGTTTGTGAAAAGGTCTCATATAGGAATCCAACTGATAATGCCTCCCTTCTCACATCATCAGACTTCAAATGCTGTTTACTGTATCTTGTTTCTAGATGTTAGCTCCTTTTGGGTTTGGACTGTTATTATTTTTATCTTAATATCTCCACAGATTGATTCAGCACCTGAAATATAAATTCCTTTTTTCCCATTTGAATTAGTTTATTTAGTCAATTTAGAACATTATTCCTTGGTACAATAATCACATTATTTCCCTCCCTCCCCTCCAACCACCCTTCCTGCAGCCAATGTGCAATTTCATTGGATATTACTTGTGTCCTTGATCAGAACCTACTTCCATGTTGTTGCTTGCACTAAGATGTTCATTTAGAGTCTACATCCCCAACCATATCCCTTCGATCCATGTATTCAAGCAGTTGTTTTTCTTCGGTGTTTTTACTCCCACAGTGTTTCCTTTGGATGTGGATAGCGGTTTTTCTCGTAGGTTCCTCCGAGTTGTTCAGGGTCACCGTATTGTCACTAATGGAGAAGTCCATTACATTCAATTGTACCACCGTGTATCAGTCTTTGTGTACAATGTTTTCCTGGTTCTGCTCCTCTCACTGCATCAATTCTTGGAGGTTGCTCCAGTCCCCATGGAATTCCTCCACTTGATTATTCCTTTGAGCACAATAGTATTCCATCACCAACATATACCACAATTTGTTCAGCCATTCCCCAATTGAAGGACATCCCTTCATTTTCCAATTTTTTTGCCACCACAAATAGCGCAGCTATGAATATTCTTGTACAAGTCTTTTTCCTTATAATCTCTTTGGAGTATAAACCCAGCAGTGCTATGGCTGGATCAAAGGGCAGACAGTCTTTTATCGCCCTTTGGGCATAGTTCCAAATTGCCGTCTAGAATGGTTGGATCAATTCACAACTCCACCAGCAATGCATTAATGTCCCAACTTTGCCACATCTCCTCTAGCATTCATTACTTTCCATAGCTGTCATGTTAAATCTGCTAGGTGTGAGGTGATACCTCAGTTGTTTTGATTAGCATGAAATATAAATTCTCAATAAATACCTCTTAAATTGAATAGAATTCACTTGTTATGGAGTCTTTATTTGTAGTTTTTTTCCACTCTAGGAAAATAGGCTTAATTTTCTCTATTTTGCTAAAAGCATTTCCATTCCCTCTTTTATTCTATGTTTCTTGTATTATTCTACACTCTTGGCTCTCCATACTAGGTTTATGAGTTCTGTCAATATATTTTAATCCCAAATGTGTCTGTTGGCCAAATTAGTCTGGGAAACATTGTACCATACTGTTGGTTAGTTAGTTAGAACAGCTAGTCCCTGCAAATCAGGTGGCAATCTTCATTTACCAAGGCAGATGATATCAGTCATATGCTTTTCAATTATTTGATTCTGCTTCAAAGCTGTTGTCATTGATCCTGATTTTGCAATGCTAAAGGCCAAAGTTTATAGTGGTATATTTGAGCAACCTATTTCTTAAACTAGAACATGGCATGAATTTACATAATCTTAAAACATCTTTGCTTCAAGCAACACCACCTAACCACATGCACATACAGGTACCTTCTGGAAAACTAGAATATCAAGTTCATTATGAATTATTCTAACCTCCTATGTAGCTCCTCATGCAAGACATTGTTTTATCCTGGTAAATAGTAAAGAATGCAATTTTTATTTATTACCTAGGGGCATAAGTGCACCAGGACAAAACTTCCTGGGGTGTTATAATAGTCTATGCTCGTTTGCTAAGCTGACATTCATGGTGATATTTGTACAATGTTGTCACCCTTTCTTTTTTAGTCCATTAACTTAAAATCCTTTAGAAAACCATTCCTCATCTTAGACCTTACTTATTATTTTTTATCAAGGACCAAGAGGAATACTGAAAGAAATATATTGAAATCAATAGTCAAGAAGACTGCAAATATTTGCATCTCTATTAAAACTCAGGCAATATTAAAACCTTGCAGCCTTAGGACACAATATTCATATCAGTAACAATGAACATGAAAATTAGATGGAAGAATAGGAAATTAAATCATTTTTCCATATACGATTCAGCAGCTGAGAGTAACAGCAGAGCACGGAGATCAGATTCTAGCAGACTTTTGCTATAACAGTCCTAATTAACTCTCCCTATTAAAATTTATCCAGCAAAATCTTAAGAACACTACACTATAAATAAGATGGTTAAATTAGAGCACAAGAAAGGAGAGATAATGGATACAAGGAATGTATTTAACCAGCCCACTTAGTGCCTCCCCCTCATCTCCCTTATTATTTCGTTTGCTGCTATACGAAATGGAAAAACAGAGTCAAAGGGAAGATTTTATTTCAGATAAACATTTTGCTCATGCAAATGTTAATTCAAATTGAGATAAAGCTTTTATTTACATGGCACCACTGTTTTCATTTTCACAAACTTTTGAAAACTGGCATTTTCATTCCCATTTCAGAGATGATGATAGAACCATATTTTGTGTGACTATATCACTCTTAGTTAAAATTATAATAGCTTTTATATAGCATTTTAAGATTACAAAAACACTTTACATATATAAACTAACTTGATTTTCACAATAACTATATGGGCTAGGTGCTTTTACTAATTCTATTTTACAGATGAGGAAACTAAGACATAGAAAGAGCTAAAAGACTTGTTCAAGGTCAATATAGCTGGCAAGAGTCTAAGGTAGAATTAAAACTGTAGTCTTCCTGGCTCTGAGTAAATTTACTTTACTACCTAGTTGCTTTGTGAATTCTTTTCAGATTATGAAATCTTTAACTGTTTTCCCCACGTGGTTTTCACAAGGTCTTGACCACTGAGCTAATAGATTAAGGACCCTAGAAAACCTGACCCTCAGTCTAGCAGTGCAATATGAGAACAACCAGTGCTTCCTGGCTATGTGCCATGATATTGTTTATTTTCATTAGTTGATCGAAATAAGAAGATTGGACTGGAAGAGTGAGGGATGAGTGTTATATAGTCCATGTGATGTTATCCTAATAATATCAAGAGGACAACAAGAAGGTCATTTACACACCATGGAGAATTTATGAGAAAACAGGGAAGTGCCTCATGAGTTGCATCTTTCCTTCTGAAGAGAATGCCTGCATCAATGAGATATATTAAAGTACCTGAGTATGAAAGTATCGACAGTAGCTAAGTAACCAGTTGGACGGCACTGTGGTATGTAGTATGAAGGCTACCATAGGCTGTAGCAGAAGTAACCTACAGTCTAGATGGGAAGATATCAACTCCTATGGAACAGTGAATCTCAGACAGTAAAACAAGTGCTAAATGAAGTTGTTATGCAGTCTAAGGGTCATATATATCCAGAGGAGAAGGAAATCATTGACAGTTGAAATGGAGAAGGCTAAATGGGAAAGGAAAAAGATGTCTATAGTTTGAATATAAAGGTACAGCCATCTCTGAGCTGAGGACAATGACACGAATAGTGTGATGTAATAGGTGTTTTGGAGGAACAAGGAGATGACTAAATTAAGCAGAGGATAAGTGTTAAGTACTGAAAATTATGTTTGGATAGGTATGCTGAAGCCAGGTTAGGGTGGTGGTGGCCAAAATTAAGGAAATTGAAACTAGATATGATGGGCAATAAGAAACAGTTTGAAAAATTTTACATGAGAGTAAAGTAATGATAGTTTTTTAAAGGAAAATTCATCTGACAGTGAGGGTTATGAAGGATAGATAAGATCTGGAGACAAAAAAAATAGGTTTTTACTCATACAAAAGTATATTGATAAAGCCCACTTTAGGGTAGAGGCTCTGGAAGTGGAAGGGAAGGGATTCATATGAAAATGTTTTATAGGAAAATTCAATAGTACTTAGGGACTTCCTGCCATATAATAATAGAAATTAAAGTCTGGAAAGGGACTTAGAGATGATCTATAAGTTTTTAGCCTGAAGTCCACTAAAAAAAACTTTTTAAAAATATATTGATAACTATATTAACACAAATGGTTTCCTTTGTGATTCTATAAATTCATTTTATTCCTTTAAAAACATTTTTCTGAGATGGGATTCCATGTTTTTACCAGGATGCCAAATGAGTACATTACCCCAAAGATTTAAGAACCTCTTATTTAGACTGACTGGTCATGGCATATGAAAAAGAGGACATCTATAATACTTCACATTTCTATGCTACTACTTACAAATATTATTAGTCTTGAGTTACAAATAAGGAAATTGAGGTCCAGAAAAGTAAATGTCAGTTAGCATCCCACACTCATTAGAAAAATTTGTCATATCTCATTTGGTCATCAATGATCTCTCACATTTTTTCTGCAAAACATTGATCTTTTCAATGATATATGTAAAACCCAATTGAATTGCTTGATGGCTACAGGAAGGGGGAAGGGAGGAGGAGAGGGTCAGAATATTAATCATGTAACCATGGAAAAATGTTCTAAATAAATAAATAAAAACATTGATCTTTCAATCTACTTTTTCCCAGGAGGGTGACAATTTCTTTCAGATGAAAAGCAAATTGTCATAGTTGAGTAAGTCCCTTTAGGTAGATTTAGGTCTACTGATCCATGAATCAGGGAGTTTTGAATATGACTAAGAAAAAAGGCTTTTTAAAAAAATAAGTAAGAAGAAAAAAAAGAAACATTACTGTTTCAGTGTTGAGAACATCCCTCCTGGACATTGCCTTCCTTCTCTTCACAAAACAGTCCTCATTACCTCAAATGTAGACTATCTCAATAGCCTTCTTGGTAATCATCCTACTTCAGATTTCTCTTTGCTGCAAACCATGATCTCTTCAGCTGCCAAAAGGATCTTCATGCACAGATTTGATCATGGCTCACCTAACTGACTTTCGACCCTCCTCCACTCAATAAACTCCTGTGACTCCCTGATCTAATATAAATCTTTGGTTTGGCTTTTAGACTTTTGAAAGATCATTTCCCATCTTTCCAGTCTTTTTAACTCCCCTCAGCATACTATATGATCATTCTGGATCACTGACCTTTTTGCTGTATTTAACACATGAAACTCCATACTCCTATTCTGAACCTTTTTCACTGGCTCTCCCCCATTCCAGAAATGCTCACCCTTTCCCCTTCTGCCCCTCTGCCTTCTCTGTTTTCCTTCAAACTTCGCCTAGATCCTACTTTCTGAAGAACTTCCCAGGTGCACTCTATTGATGGTGTCCTCCCTCTGAGATCACCTTTTATTAACACTGAATTTTTCTTAAATGTTTCCTCCATGAGAACATGAGCTACTGAGGACAGGCTGTGTTCTTATCCTTTTGGTTGTTGCTGTTGCTTTTGTATTCCCAACATTTAGCTCATTACATACTATATGTAAGTGTTTAATAAATGTTTATTAATTGACTGACAAATACTTCTTGATAAAGGTTTAGATTCTCTTAGGCTTGGGAAGAATAGATGTCTTGAATTACAAATCTAACCCAGAATTCAATCAGATCTCAAACCCCTATTCCTATGCCAAAATGTGTTTCCAGTTTTTTTCTCCTCCACAAACAAGTGATTTTATGACTATTTTGGTATATAAAGGAGATTTCTTTCTGCCTTTGACATCTCTTGAATATATTCTTTAGCTGTGGGCTCTTTTGAATCCAAGGACATGGGCATTTTAGTCAGTTTTTTTTTAGCATAATTTTGAACTGCTTTCCATATTAGGTGGGCCAATTCATAACTCCACCAAAAGTGTATTAGTGTACCTATATTTCTGTAGTTCCTCCAACATCGACTATTTTCATAATTTGCCATCTGCCAGTTTTCTGGGGGTGAAGTGAAACTGCCTATTATTAGTGATTTAGAGATATCTTTCACATGGTGATTGAGTCTGAAATTCTTTTTTTGAGAACTGGTTATTTGTATCCTTTGACTATCCATTGAGGAATGACTCTTGCTTTTATATATATATATATATATATACATATATATATAATCATAATATAATATTATCTGAATTGAGATATGATGCAGTAAAATATAACATAATGATATATTATATATATTTGAATTCTTTATCTCAAGTATCTAATATACTGTATAAGGAAATAGATTTAGCCTTTAAAGTGAAGAAGCATGAAATATACATATACATATATATATACACATATATATAGAGTTTGAATATACATACACAAATATATGTCTATGTAATAAAATATTTTATGTAATAAAATATATTCATATACACAGATATAATTTTTGCTGGAGTTTGCTCAATTTTTCAACACTTCTAGCATATTTCAAAGAAGAGAAGAATTAAAATAACTTGGAAAGGATTATTATTTGCACTTATCTGGCATAATCCTGAAAGTCTTGTGATGCGGAATGCTATCCCCATCCAGAATAAGAACTGTTGGAATCGTCTTTCACATCAGTGTATTTATGGTTTTATTTTGGGGTTTTGTTATGTATGAGTTTGCTCTTCCAATGACCAATATGGAATTGTGTTTTACATGCCAATAAAAAATTTAAAAAAGGATTATTACCCAAAAGGGTGACTATGAAGACATCAAATAGACTCCCCATCCCTACCCATTTTCCTTCACTTTCTTCATTGACATTAGTCCACTCAGACCATATTCAGTACTACTCAACTAGCATGAATAACATGGGGATCACTGACTATTTCTTTTGGTGGTACATCAGCAGGCTTTAACATCTAGACTGCTATTATGTCCTAGGGTCTTCTAGGCTTTGCCATGTATCCTATATCTATCTATATTCTCCATACTCACCCCTTCATCCTCTGCTGGACGCTATCAGATGACTTACTGATACAACCTAAGGTCTAGGTTTTGCAAAAAGCTTTAATTAAACTTTCTATTATGCAGTGTCTCCTCTAATCAAAGTATAAACTTCTTAAAAGTAGGGACTGTCACTATTTTTCTATGATTTTTATCAACATCTAGCAGAGTAATTGGAACATAATAAGCATTTAATAAATAAATAAAAACCATTTATTCAGAACTATTGATCATATGTTTATCTTTCATATGTATAAATCTTTATAAGAATGAACTTTAAATATACTAAGGTTATTCTTGATGATAACATGAGAAGTTAATAGTTTTCATAAATGACTGAATAGAGCAAGCCATAAAGAATCTTCAGGGTCACATAACTGACTGAGAATTGTAAAGAATATATAATCCAGATGTGTTTATAGTTTTAAAAAATATTATCCTTGTTGACTAAAATACAGCCACAAAGCTTTTCCCTTCTACCAGACCCCTGTAACTTGATCTTTTTGATGATCATTTTCTCCCTATGAGAATGTATGTTTTCAATCCATAGAACACCATGACTTTAGAAGAAACTGTTGATCCAAAGTACAATGGAAAATTGTAATTTAAATTTAGAATCAAGATCTGGGTTAAAATCCAAGCTTTACCATTTATTTGCTGTGTGGCCTTGGGAAAGGTTTTTGCTATATAAAAAGTAGAAAGAATGGGAGAAAATGGGGTCCAAGGTATACAAGGTATACAGGCCTTGGCAAGGTGAAGTATCATCTCATTATCAAAGACTGGTGAAAATGAGGAGAGAGAAATATGATGTGAAGGGATTTGAGAAGAAGAGGAAAAAAGTGAGCTTCTGATGAAGTAGGAAGTATGTTCTTTAGTCAAGTGAGCAAGGAGAGGGGAAAACTTAAGGAGAAAAGAAAAATTTGGAATAGGTTCTGTGGAGACTAGAATAAATGATCTGTTAGAAATCGAGAAGAAAAAACTGCTAGACCACATGGTTTTATGGGGATATGATTGAGAATATAGACTCTAAATTATCACCCTAATGCAAATATTAATAATATGGAAATAGGTCGTGATCAATGACACATGTAAAACCCAATGGAATTGTGTGTTAGCTATGGGAGGAGGATGGGAGAAGGGGAGGAAAAGAACATGAATCATATAACCATGGAAAAAATTTCTTAATCAATTAAAATAAAGTATTCCCTTGCTCTAGTGCCTATTTGATATGAGTAATAAATTTGTCATTTACCCAAATCAGTTCTTCCAGAATCATTCAGCAGTACATAAATATATACTTAAAGAGGAAGTAGAACTGAGTTTGGCCAAGGATGAGTCACAATAGGACAAAGGAAATAAGGGTAGAGAATAATGTGGAATTAAATTAATTAATTATAGAGTCAAAATTAGGAATGGAGGAAGATGACATAAAAGCAAGGATAATGGCCTGAGAAAATACTGAGGGATTGAGTAATTTCGATTCATGGTAAAGATGAAGAATTAATTTAGATGAAGTAAGGCATAGAGATGTAATGAGAAGTCACTAAGGTCAAATAGAGGAATTTCAGTGTCATAAGCAACCATGAGAAAAAATTGAAATCAATAACCCAGTGTTCAATAAACCTGGGAACATAAACTAGAGAAGAATACTATTATTGATAAGAATTTCTGGAGTAGTTGAAAAATAATTGGAAAGAATTTAAGTTTTCATTAAAAAAAATGCATCGGGGGCAGCTGGGTAGCTCAGTGAATTAAGAGCCAGGCCTAGAGACGGGAGGTCCTAGGTTCAAATCTGGCCTCAGTCACTTCCTAGATGTGTGACCCTGGGCAAGTCACTTGACCCCCATTGCCTAGCCCTTACCACTCTTCTGCCTCGGAGCCAATACACAGTATTGACTCTAGGACGGAAGGTAAGGGTTTAAAAAAAATGCATCAAGGCTAATAAAAGAAATCATCAAATGGGCAGTCATTGAATAAAATGTCTCTAATTATCATTGATTATCCAAAAATACAAGTGAATCACTGAATTTCTTAGTAGAAGAAATCCCAATGACTGTTTGTCCCAAACCATACTTGGAAAAAAAAAAAATCCTTCCTATAATCTGATCAACAGGTGATTTCCTAGTCTTTCCTTGAAGACCTCCAGTGAGGGAGAACCCATTGCCTCTCAAATCAGTTTCTTCAACTTTTATATAACTAAAATTGTTAGAAATTTTTTTTCTTGTGGGCATCAAGCCTAAATTTGCCTCTGTGACTTTAATGGCCTGAAGTTCTGCTCTCTGGAACTCAGCAGATTAAGAATAGTTCCTTTTCCATTCTGTAGGCATTTACATGTTCACAGACAGCTCTCAAGTTTCCCCATATTCTCTTCTTTGAGAGTTTAAGAAACAAACCAATTATGTGCTCCCCAAGTCTTCTCATTACTAATCTAAATTAATATAACTAATATAATGCAATATAATGTAATAAACATCTTCTAACAAACTTTCTTATTTCTGTCAAAGGCAGCATCATTTTTCCAGATTCCTAAGTGTCAGAGGTTGATATCTCTGGACCTATCTTAGATAAAGATCTGAGAGCCCTCCTCAGAGATCGAATTCTCACAGTCTGTCTGAGAATGGGTCCGAGTGCCCTCACCTTCACCTTGTTTTAGTTTCCCATAACAAGATTGCTGACCATTCCATGAACCCTGGATGATTCCTGGAACCATTACTTACACCAATCATTATTCTACCAGCTATACTATCTACATTCTTGTTACACTTTCTCTTGGACCTTTCTCATGGGTGATTGTCTGTAATTCCTGTGGTTTTTACCTTTAAAAGATCTACCAATTTGCAGTAAACTTGAACCCATTGCCACTAGCATTGACCTTCTGACCTCACACTGCGATTGTGACTGTGATTTTTATTTTTTCCCTTGCCCTTATCTTCAGGTGAGGTCCTTCTTACTTCTACCTTTGCATTCCCTCTTACTATTTTCCCCATTCTTTACCTGGGGAACTCTGGCACCTAAGTTTGTGATCTCCTTTGGTATTAGTTTCAACTCCACTTTCCCCTTCATGTCATATCCATTCATTTGCCAAATCATGCCATTTCTGCTTTCATATCTTTGTTCTTTCACCCTTTATTACCTCTCACACAGCTACTACCTAATTGAAGTTTTTATCATCCTTCAGCTTTATTATTGCAATAGACTACTTACTGATTGGTCTCCTCTCCTCAAGACTCTCTCCTCACTCCAACCCATCTTCCTTTCAGCTATCAAAGTGATTTTCTTTAAGGGTAAGTGTGACCCTGGCATTCCCTTAATTAATCTATTAACTCTCTACTGCCTGTAGGATAAAATATAAACTTTTCTCTTTGGCTTTTAAAGTCTCTCACACAACCTGACCTCACAGAACTTTGCAGGTTCATTATAAATTACTCCCTGTCACAGACACTTCAATCCAGCAAATGAACTTTCTATGTATTCATAAAAATGTTTCTGCCTTTGTATCCATAGTCTCCCATTCCTGGAATGTGCTGTTTCCTCATCTCTACCTTAGTAGAATCCTTCTCTTCTTTTGAGAAACAACTCAAGCACTACCTTCTATATGAAGCATTTCCTGATCTCTCAACTGCTAGTGCCCTTCTTCCCCATTTTTCTTCCCCATTTTTTGGTTGTCTTGTTGTTTAATTGTTTCATTCATATCTGACTATTTGTGATCCCATTTGGAGTGTTTTAGCCTGGAGTGGTTTACCATTTTCTTCCCCAGTTCATTTTTGTAAAGATAATTTTAGGGTTGTGACTTAAAATCTAAATTAATTGGGCGCCAGGGAAAAATCCCAAGTAAAATACCCAAGTCAGTCTGGAAATTTATGGTAATTTTAATTAATATAGAGGGAAGGATTTAAGGAGAAAGAGGGAAGAGAATATAGGATTTCTCTCACCTGGCCTGTGCCAGGGGGAGTTCAAGATCTCTGCCGCTGGGTCTCTGAAGGAGATTAGAGGCTTCTAAGAGGATAAAGTTTGGAAAGTAAAGGAGGAAAAACTCAGTCAGAAACTCACCACCAAACTGGACAAAAGTTTGTAGCCATGCATGCCAAGATGCTGAAAGGCCTAGCATGCTGCCACCAGCCACCTCTCCACCACCAAAAAGGTACCGGAGAGAGGAAGTGAGCCAAATATATAGACCTTTTACTCTTATGTCCCCTCCTCTAAATGCCCATTCTTTAGTTCTCATCTTCTTTGATTAGATTATATCTTTTGAGTTACTTACCACTTCTTTGTTAAATTCACCTTTTGTTAATTACTTGACCTTTTTGTGATTAATTTAACCTTTATAGTTTACTTAACACCTTTTTATATTAAGCTCTAAAAACAGACTTAGCTTAAAGTTCTAGCTTTACTATAAAGTAAGAACTAAATACTTTCATTGTTCAATCAGGTGATTACAATTTCATCTTCACAATAAAGCAAGATCTAAGCAGGGTGAAGTAATTTAAAGTTCAGAGAAACTGAGGCACACAGAGCTAAGTGGCTTGCCCAGGGTCACATAACTGCTAAATGTTTGAGTCCAGATTTGAACTCAGGTTTTCCTGATCCCAGACCTGGACATTCTATCTATTGTACCGTCTGGTTGCCCTCTCTCCCTGATCACCTTATATTTCAATATCTTGTTTTTCTTTTGTATTTATACTGCATGTATTTATTCCATATGTGCTTATATGTATATGCAGCCTACCTCAATAGAATAAAAGCTCCATTAAAAAAGGACTGTTTCATTTTTTTCTATTTGCATTCTCTGAGCCTTGCATAATGTCTAGTTCAAAGTAAATGTTTACAATAAATACTAGTTGATTGATTGATTCTACTTTAGCCTATTCAACTGATTTACTTTTCTGTTTTTAAACAAATATCAAGGGTTTTTTTGTTTGTTTGTTTGTTTTGCTTTCTGCTTATATATAGAGGTCTGGAAGTATGTTCTCCTCTTCATTCCTCCTCCCTTGAATGTCATTATTTCCAAACTTACTTTAAAAATTATTTTGTCTTTTATAATGTCTTCTATGACTCCTTACAATAAATTTGGTATTTAACCAAGGTGGTATTATAATTTTTTATTATATTTGTGTGGCCCAACTATGAGCAATGACTAATTACCATACTTTATTTCATTTAAGAGTGTTTTATAATTATATTCATATATATTTAGAGCATACCATGGTAGATTAATTCCCAGATATCTTATGCACTTATAATTATTTTCATTGAGATTTCCATTAAAAAAAGAAACTTTTCTTCCAGTAATAGTCATAAAACGCTTACAATTTTGTGGATTTATTCTGCATTCTTCTTCTTTCCCAAAGCTATTAAATGTCTCAATTAGCTTCATAACCAGTTTTCCATAGTGTTCTAAATAAACCATCATGTCATTAGCAAATAGGATTGATTTTTATCTCCTCTTTGAGGATATTGTTCCTTTGATTTCTTTCACTTTTTGTTTCTAGCATTCTATGGATAGAATTCTGTGGATAATAGGAGAGAATAGAAAGGGATCCTTGCTTTTCTATCATGTTTATTGCAAAAGCTTCTAGTTGTTTCTTCTTTGCAAATAATACCAGCTATTACTTTCCAACTTTTAAAATCATATTAAGAAATTAACATTATATACTTATTCTAATAAAGATTTTTCTTAAGGCCATAAAGTTAACAATTTACTTTTTCAAAAACATTTTCTGAAAATTTGGGGTAATTTTATTTCCAACATGATTATTGTTATTAAAGTGATATTTTGGGGACAGCTAGGTGGCTCAGTGGATAAAGAACAAGGACTGGAGATGGGAGATCCTGGATTCAAATTTGACTGTAGGTACTTCTAACTTGTATGACTTTGGGGAAGTCATTTAACTCTCATTGCCTAGCTCTTATCACTCTTCTGCTTAAGAACCAATACATAATATTGATTCTAAGACAGAAAATAAGGGTTTTAAAAAAGTGACAATCCCCTAATGCAGAAGCTATACTCGAATTCCTGGTTTAAAACAAATCCTGTTCATATTTAATAATTTTTGGATATATTTCTATAATCCCTTTATTAGTATTTTATTTAAAATGCATTCTTTAATATTTCTCTATTGTTCTTTTTCTTACATCTTTCTTTGGTTTGAGGATTTGGGTTATATTTATCCCATAAAAAAATTTGATGGGTAAAACTTTCTCACTTTCAAAAAATTTATTTGTTATGTGAAAATACCCAGTTAACTCCCTCTCTTTTTGCCCGCCTCTCTTTAAAGAAGGCATCTTTTGACAAAAAAGATATATGTATATCTATGTGCATTTATTAGTTTTTCTCAGAAGATGGACACACACAAGTCATATTTCAAACTATCTCTGTTACCATATATGATGTTCTCTTGGTTGTGCTTGTTTCACTCTCCATAATTTTATGTAGGTCTTTTCATATTTTTTCCCAAAATTAACCCACTTATCATTTCCTTTGGTGGAGTAGTATTCCATTATAATCATATGCCAATAATATAGAGGTATGCTTTGCTTTTTAAATATTTTATTAAAAATTCATTTATACATTTTCCTGATATGGTATTCTCCTTGTTCTATTTCATTTTTTGTGAAAAGATCATTAAAGATCTCAATTTCCTGTTCCGTATTCTAGGATCTCATATTTTATATTTTTTGTAGATAATAATTTATTTTAAATGATCTGTCTTGTTTAGATATAGAATTGGATAATTATTTCTTCTTTGTGGTGATTTCACCCTAAATCATTTTAAACTCACATATTTTGCCAATCTTCAAGATTTCCTCTTTTATGCTTACATTGGATTTGTTCATTTTCCAGCTATTTAAGTTACAAACTGAGTTCATGAATCTTGTCTTATTTTGTTTATATATGATTTGAAAGATGCAATTTTTCTTCTTTACCTTCATCTCCTAAATTTGGGAGTATTATGATATACAGTCTCCTTTATGCTATTATATGTCATTTCCATGATTCATTCATTTATCAGGATATCATTATTTATTCCTTCTCTCCCCACCCCACCCCCGTCTGTTATTTCTCTGACTCTTGTGAAATGGCAAACCACTCTCCTCTCCTCTCCTCTCCTCTCCTCTCCTCTCCTCTCCTCTCCTCTCCTCTCCTCTCCTCTCCTCTCCTCTCCTCTCCTCTCCTCTCCTCTCCTCTCCTCTCCTCTCCTCTCCTCTCCTCTCCTCTCCTCTCCTCTCCTCTCCTCTCCTCTCCTCTCCTCTCCTCTCCTCTCCTCTCCTCTCCTCTCCTCTCCTCTCCTCTCCTCTCCTCTCCTCTCCTCTCCTCTCCTCTCCTCTCCTCTCCTCTCCTCTCCTCTCCTCTCCTCTCCTCTCCTCTCCTCTCCTCTCCTCTCCTCTCCTCTCCTCTCCTCTCCTCTCCTCTCCTCTCCTCTCCTCTCCTCTCCTCTCCTCTCCTCTCCTCTCCTCTCCTCTCCTCTCCTCTCCTCTCCTCTCCTCTCCTCTCCTCTCCTCTCCTCTCCTCTCCTCTCCTCTCCTCTCCTCTCCTCTCCTCTCCTCTCCTCTCCTCTCCTCTCCTCTCCTCTCCTCTCCTCTCCTCTCCTCTCCTCTCCTCTCCTCTCCTCTCCTCTCCTCTCCTCTCCTCTCCTCTCCTCTCCTCTCCTCTCCTCTCCTCTCCTCTCCTCTCCTCTCCTCTCCTCTCCTCTCCTCTCCTCTCCTCTCCTCTCCTCTCCTCTCCTCTCCTCTCCTCTCCTCTCCTCTCCTCTCCTCTCCTCTCCTCTCCTCTCCTCTCCTCTCCTCTCCTCTCCTCTCCTCTCCTCTCCTCTCCTCTCCTCTCCTCTCCTCTCCTCTCCTCTCCTCTCCTCTCCTCTCCTCTCCTCTCCTCTCCTCTCCTCTCCTCTCCTCTCCTCTCCTCTCCTCTCCTCTCCTCTCCTCTCCTCTCCTCTCCTCTCCTCTCCTCTCCTCTCCTCTCCTCTCCTCTCCTCTCCTCTCCTCTCCTCTCCTCTCCTCTCCTCTCCTCTCCTCTCCTCTCCTCTCCTCTCCTCTCCTCTCCTCTCCTCTCCTCTCCTCTCCTCTCCTCTCCTCTCCTCTCCTCTCCTCTCCTCTCCTCTCCTCTCCTCTCCTCTCCTCTCCTCTCCTCTCCTCTCCTCTCCTCTCCTCTCCTCTCCTCTCCTCTCCTCTCCTCTCCTCTCCTCTCCTCTCCTCTCCTCTCCTCTCCTCTCCTCTCCTCTCCTCTCCTCTCCTCTCCTCTCCTCTCCTCTCCTCTCCTCTCCTCTCCTCTCCTCTCCTCTCCTCTCCTCTCCTCTCCTCTCCTCTCCTCTCCTCTCCTCTCCTCTCCTCTCCTCTCCTCTCCTCTCCTCTCCTCTCCTCTCCTCTCCTCTCCTCTCCTCTCCTCTCCTCTCCTCTCCTCTCCTCTCCTCTCCTCTCCTCTCCTCTCCTCTCCTCTCCTCTCCTCTCCTCTCCTCTCCTCTCCTCTCCTCTCCTCTCCTCTCCTCTCCTCTCCTCTCCTCTCCTCTCCTCTCCTCTCCTCTCCTCTCCTCTCCTCTCCTCTCCTCTCCTCTCCTCTCCTCTCCTCTCCTCTCCTCTCCTCTCCTCTCCCCTCACTATTTTGAGTCTCTCTGTCAATACTAACACTTACTAGCAGAGTGACCCTCCTCAAGTCACTTAACCTTGTTTATCTCAGTTCCTTATCTTTAAAATAAGCTGGAGGGGGCAGCTGGGTGGCTCAGTGGATTGAGAGCCAGGCCTGGAAATGGGAGGTCCTGGGTTCAAATGTGGTTTCTGTAATAAGGGACTATTTGAATTGTAATTGATAATTACAGATCAGGCTGTTAATCTTCCTTCCTTCTTCCCTTCTTCCCTCTTCCTCCCTTCACCCTCCCTTCTTGCCTCCCTCCTTCCTGTTGATTCTCTTATTGATCTCTCTAATCAATTCAAGGGCGAGTTTATGATGTCTCAAATGAAATACTCTTTCTCTTCTCTACCTTATGTAAGAGATTTATTGGAGAAGACGGGGAAGGAAAAGAAAATGAAAGGAAAGAGGGCTTGGGGGTTTCCCTAATACTAGGATGAGTCTTAGTTTTGTAAAATGGAGATTTAAACCCTAGACTTCAATCCCCAGAAGTCCTTGGTACTTCCCAGAATTCCCTATAATCTCACCTGAGTCTCCACCTGGGTGAGATCAGATTAGATTAGAAGTAGTCACTCGGTAACCGAGGATGACGAGATTGTCTTTGTGCATTTTCATCTATGACAGATGAGTGTGCACAAAGACACTTGTGCGTGAAGGAGATTTAAGTGGAAAAGTCGGTGCACAGAGACAGTCCCACTCTCTCGGCGTTGGAAGCCTGGCGATGAGTATTTAACTGGCTCTCTGCCTCAGAGGCCTCTCTCTCTGCTCTTCCATTGAAGTGATGTAGTGGGTAAGCTAAGCGCTGGGAGGGGTTTTGAATGGGCTAATCAGCCCTAGGCACGTGGTTTTCTTGTTTGTATTTTCTTTATTCCTTGATTTCTAATAATCCTTAATAAATCTCATAAAATATAATATTTCTATTACTAGAGACTAATTTAATTTTTACAGTTTGAAGGATGGTGAAATATAGTTCAAATTGGAGAAATAGGCTGATGGGTCTGGAAGTTCAGTCACTATCACAACAGAGCAAATCAGAGAGAGCTGGACTTTATCCTTCTTTCTTCTGTCTTCTAAGCCAAAGACAAACTTCAGGCTTCAGGCTCTAAGAGCCAAGTCCTTCCAAGCCAAAAGGTCCAGACTTCAGTTGGTCTCCCTCCAATCGCTTCTCCCCATCACATTCCAAATCAGAACGCTCTCATTTGAATGACAGGTCTTCAGTCTCAGCTACTCCAAGCTCCTACTACAAACCATTCTCAACTTCTCACTTCCACACCTCAGACACTTCCTAGCTTGTGACCCTGGGTAAATCAGTTAACCCCTGGTGCCTTGCCCTTACCACTTGGAACCAATACACAGTATTGACTCTAACACAGAAGGTAAGGTAAAAAAATAAAAAATAAAAGTAAAATAAAATAAGCTGGAGAAGGAAATGAAAACCTGCTCTAGTATATTTGGTAATAAATTCTAAATTCAATGGCAACTGGGTTGCTCAGTGGATTGAGAGTCAGGCCCAGAGATCTGGTTTTAAATCTGACCTCAGATACTTCCTAGCTATGTGACCCTGGGCAAGTCACTTGACCCCTATTTCCTAGCCCTTACCACTCTTCTGCCTTAGAACCAATATCTAGTATTGGTGGAAGGTAAGGGTTTAAAAAAAAAAAAACTCTAAATTTAATCAGGAAGAGTTGGACATGCCTGAAATGACTAAACAACAATAACAAATCAATACTGACCTCAGACTAAGATAACTTGTCTCACTACCCCAAAGAGATGATATCCAAGGAAGAGAGGCAGGACAGTGTAGAAAAGGATACAGAAACAGAAAAAGTATATAAAGGGGGCAGCTGGGTGGCTCAGTGGATTGAGAGCCAGCCTAGAGATGGGAGATTCTGGGTTCAAATTTGTCCTCAGATACGTCCTAGCTGTGTGACCATGGGTAAGTCACTTAACCCCCATTGCCTACCCCTTTTCACTCTTCTGCCTTGTAATTAACATATAATATTGATTCTAAGACATATGGTAAAGGTTTAAAAAAAAGGCAGAAGTAATATAGAAATCATGAGCCAAGAAGACATGAATTCAGGTTCCACTTATAGTACTTAATAGCCGTGTGTCTGTGGTTTGACACCTAACTTCTTCTCTAAGCCTCAATTTCCTCATCTGGGTTTTATTGCCTAATTCATGATATTGGTTAGCCTAAACAGGATAATGTTATTTGAAAATATTTATGTGCTTTTAAAATATTAGTAATTAATTCCCTCACAGAGATGATTGGTAAAGCTCTATGGAGGAGGTAGGATTAGAATTGTGTCCTGAAGAATGAGAGAAGATATTCTGTGTAAGAATAATATGAGCAAAGATTTGGCCATGAAAAAAATATAAGGCATGTTGGGGGGTGGGGGGGCAGGGAGATCATTCTGGCTCTCCTGGAGGTTTAGGCAGCTAGTGTACAGTGAGCACTGGAGACAGGGAGACCTAAGTTCACACCCAGCCTCAGAGACTTAGTAGTAGTCTTGGGAGTCTATCTGTGTCCTTCATTTTCCTTATCTGTGAAATGGGGATAATAATCGCATCTTACTACCCAAGGATGTTGCAACAGTCAAGAGAGATACTCACCCTAGCACACAGTGCCTTCTGGAAGCGTTAGATATTATTATTCATCTAAGGGAATGTGACTGATGAACATGCAGAGATGCGTGAAGCTCTGCTCATAGGAAGTCTCTGAGGAGAGCTGAGGAGTTTTGACTTAATCTTGCTGCCCTAAAGGCAGGTAGGCAACTGATCCTAATTAGCCCTGTCACTCACCAAAGGGAAGATCTTTCCCTTCTCCCGGCATCCTATTAAAATTGAAATCAGAGTTTAAACCGGTCAGTCCCAGCCGGGTCTCTAGCCGGGTCTCTAAATCTCCCCCCTCCCGTGCTGTCAAACTTTGGGCTGGTTGAAGATGTATTTCAACAGTAGTCAACGGTCATGGAGGCTCGTGGGAGCAGAATCAAAGACCATTTGTGGGTGCCTCATGGTCAGCGATTCTGCTCCTATTGGCCAGCGAGCCTCTAGCCCGTCCTCTTGTCACTTTTCCTCAGGTACTCCCCTGGAGAACAACAAAATCCCCTGGAAATCCCCAAGAGGAAAAAGAGGACATTTGAGCTAGTCTAGGACCCTGGCCCATTTCTCGGGTGCCGATCCCAACCCCTTCAGGCTTTATTGTTTCTAAGCAGGACCACATTCACCTCCAAAGAAGAACACTCCCGCCTGGGGTGGAATACTGATGAGGGGAATGAAGTGGGGCCAGGGGACCCCAAACTGTATAATCAAGGAAATGATTGATGGTCTGTTGGTGATCTTGAGACAGCTTAAAACTCCTTCAGTCACAAGAGGAAGTGGGTGTTTGTCACCATGTCAGAGCACCTGCTGGTGACTGATGTTCAGAATGGAGAGAAAGCATTAGGAAGAAATGCTACTGAAATGACAATGTCTGCCCTACACACACACACACACACACACACACACACACACACACACAAGGACTTCCTCTACCTTTGCCCAACACTCCTCCACAAAGGTTGCCACGACAACAGCTACCATCCCATCTTGCAGAGGGTGCCACAAAATGGGATCTGGCACCTGGGAAATCAGCAATGTTGGAGGGTCTGGGGGAGCCCAGTCGTGGGAGGGGGAAAAGCAGGTGCTTCCAAGACATTTGCCACAGATCTCTGGGTCCCGTTGCCCTGCCACACTGGAGAAGCCAATCTCACACAGGCCTGCTGTTAAAAAATTAGAGAACTACCACAGTGCAACATTCTGTCTGCTTAATACCACACTATGGGAAGAGCTTAGAGGAGTCTTTTGATGAATACTAAGCATCACTATTGCCTGGGGACAAGCTGGGGAGAGGAGGAATGAATTTTACACCATATTATAGGAATTTAAAGATGCAAAAACTCCCAAACAAAAACCTAATCGTCATTGAGATTTGACTCCAGTTAATTTTACCTCATTCATTCCCTTCTGTTGACTTATCCATATATTGATATGTGCTAGGTATGGATTTTCTGCATTCTCTTTCTGATCCTCCCAGGGCTAGGCTTCTTTGAGGGGCTGGGGGGGCATTAGCTCCTCCAAAGCCTAGTTTGGGGGAAGAAAAGACAAATGAATCCCCAAGAACCCATGTGGTTCTTAAACTCTATTATTATGTAAATCTATCCTATGTGTCTCTAAATTTATTAACTGCATTAGATTTTTGTTTCAGGAAATAAAAATGTTAGAATTGGCACACAATCCTGCAGAGGGTAGCACAAAATGGGGGTATGTGGGAAATTAGCATGATTAGGGAGCAGGAAAAAATAAACAGAAAATGCTTGCTCTACAACTCTGAATACTTTTAGCCTACTCAAGCAGGGAATTCAATCTCACACACACACACACAGACACACACACACAGACACACACACACACACACACACACACACACCTGCTGGTGGAAAATTTGAGGATGACCATAGTGTCTCAGGGGCATCCAATCACGCCTGCTCCATCTATTTTCATAGGATCATAGACTTAGAGTGAGAAAAGAACTCTGAGGCTGTCTACTCTCATTTTTATAGACAATCAAACTGAGGCTCAGAGAAATTAAGGTCAAGATGGGTGACTTGATTAGGGTCACCCAAAGAATAAATGCCAGAGAAGAGACTTGAACTCAGTTCCTCCTATCTCCAAGTCTACCACTTTGTCCACTATGCCAATAGTCAAGAACCAGATACTTGCTCAGTTTCCCCTAGCCAGTTCTTCAGTGAAACAATACTACCTAAAAAAGGGAATAAAGACAAATTCTCTAAAAGCTGCAATTCCTAGACCTCTCTTTCCCTACTTTCTAACAGTTGTATAGAGTAGAAGAAATAACCCATAATGGGAATTGGGCAAATATGCAGGCACTATCATTTTGCTAAAATGGCATCATCTATGTGAAAAATATTAGGCATCTTCATCTAGGAGAAGTTAGTGATAAATGGAGCAGGTGTGGACATTCTGTGTTGGCGTATCCCCATGTTGTTAGGAGAACAATCCATCTATTAAAAAAAAAATTAGTTGTATTCTAGAACTGTTGGTGTTTTCAAAAGAACCTGAGAGGTCAGTACTGGCTTTGGCTTGGCATTCATGTTTGAGGGAGAGGGTAATTCCTTTTATACCATATGGCAAAGAATAGTGACTTCAGTGTCTCCACTCACCTCACCGCCCTGAGGTCATCTGGCCCCCAAGTCATGGACATGAGTCTTTGGCCTTTTCTTTTATTCATTCATTCATTCATTCATTCAATCATTCATTCATTCAAGGAGTGAGCATACACTCATACTCCAGATAAGCTACAAGTTTCCAGGAACCCAGACTGGTGTTGAATCAAGCCCAGAACTGAGACACTCAGGAAAATCTTGCAACCCCAATGCAAAAGAAGCCAATGGTGATGCTGACTTTGGACAAAACTGTTATCCTAATGACATGGGCATTGTACCCCCAAAAGCTCAGGCAAACTATTATCAGTGAAATTCCTTTGCTCCCTTACATCCTCATGACTGCTAACCTAAAACATCTAGTGACCCCTATAGGACCCTGAGATGATTTTCCTCCTTTGATCCTCCTTTAGATTTAAGATGGGCAGAGAGATGCACCTCCAGGCTACACCTCAATTCTATCAGGCTACATCTCAGACATCTGTCTCTTCCCTAAAACTAAGGAATCTTTTATGAGGGTCATTCCCTATGTCTCCAGGCAGACCCCAGTTAGATGACGACCCCACCCCACCAAATGCCTGAGTGGCTACCACTCTAGAGTCACCTCCACACTATGACATAGCATTTATTTCAAGAGTACAAAATCCCCCGAATTGATGGGTTCTGGGAGCAGCCTTCCATCTTGCTATTCTACCTTGCTATCCTCCTGGTCATTCTCAACATTACTTTTCTAAATAAATAAATTTCTCTTTATTTTTAAGCTAAGTTTTGGAGTCTTGCGTTCTTGCAAAAGGTATCCTTCCCGAACCCCAGGGCTGCACCTCTTCACCCCCACAACACTAATCCTATTCCTAAACCCAGAGACTAAGGTCATATATGGTGAGTTATAATGTCAAAATACTAGAAAAAATATTTATTCATTTACTATAGCTCTGAAGTAAATACACCTATGTAAAAGCAAATCCAACGTTAAATGGTTAAATGGAGCAGGGGAGCTAGTCATAGGGCCCTTTTACCAGGAGAAAGTGAGCCAATAGTAGAGGAAAGACATCCCTTAATGTCTTTCAGGTTACCTGAGACCCCTGAGTGAGGTAAAATGTCATAATCCTGGAATTCAGAGAGTCAGCTCAGAGTCAACCATGTTACATATAGCTTAGTTTCAGCAATTTCTTCCCTGTCATTCACGGATGCCTAACAGGCGGAGGTGGCAAGGGAGTAAATAGAGAACAAATGAAAGGATTGGTTAAATGGCAGAGGAGCCATCTCCCTGGAAGACTGTGCAATCAGCTCTCACCAGCTGAGCCCTCCTGAGGATGGACTTTCATCTTCCCAGTCTTAGAAAGCAAGCATTTTCCTTGTGACCCAGAGCTGAACTATTGGGGAGTCAGTGCTGAGATGAGAAAGGCAGGGACTGTACATCAGAGGACAATTTGCGTCTGGAATCTGCCGGTGAATGTCTTTCCTTTTCCAAAGGAAGATATGAGTCCCAATCTGAGTTCAACATTTCTTCCCAGAAGTCTAGTTTCCTTAACAGCTGTTTATAAATATTTACCTTCACATTTCTAATGAATAAGACTTAGGCTGCACATGAGGCACTTTAAAATATAAATATTCATTTGCTAGGCTCAGTGTCTGGAAGTTGTTTTGCTGGAGGACACAGGATTCTATGCTGTTCCTGGAGGAAGGGAGGGAACAGAGCCCAAAGGGGATGCTCCTCTTTGTTTCTTAGAGTCCCTTACTTGGCCAGAGCAGTGACTTGGGACCCAAGACTCACCTTTTCCCAGAATAACTTGCAGTCTCAGGGAGACTAGAGCCAGAGATGTGAACCTTGGTTGTGGTAGATTTTACGCTGGAAGCCAGGAAGGGTCACTACCAGGGTGAGATAAAGGCAAGTTATAGGTAAAGCAAACTTTCATAAGGTCAAAGGAAAAAATAAAAACCAACATGCAGGTAGGAAGTTATACACAATATGTTATTCTCTAAGCCAGGATTTATCTTCCATTTAGTATGTTTCATCATAATATATATATTTCAGTAACCATTATATTTGTTTGGAATGAAAATTCTTTCTGTAGATTGTGTCACTACATCAAAGACTTGGGATTTTGTTGATGTAAGAACTCTCTCAATGAACAGATAGAAATAAAAAATAATAGCTAATTTTATATAGGAGGGTCAGTGGGACAGTGACTCGAGTCTTGGATTCAGGAAGACATGAGTCCAAATTTAGACTGCCTAGATGTGTAACCTTGGGCAAATCCCTTAACCTCAGGCTGCTTCAATTTTCTCATCTGGAAAATGGGGATAATAGCATCCACCTGGAAGGGCCATTGTAAGGATACAATGAGATAATATTTGTAAAGCACTTATAAACCTTTAAAGCACTTAATAAATGCTAATTGTTAGTCAGTTATATGATACAATGGTTAGGGAATTGGGTCATAAGTCAGGAAGACTCATCTTTGTGAGTTTAAATCTCTGTGACCATGGGCAAGTCACTTCTTTCTGTTCACCTCAATTTTGTCATCTACAAAATGAGAAGGAAATGGGAGACCACTCCAATATCTTTGCCAAGAAAATCCCAGCTAGGATCATGAAAAGTCAGACATAACTGAACAACATTATATATACTATATATGTGTGCATATATATATATATATATATGTACTATGTACGTATAATATCTCATTTTATCCTCATGACAACCCTCTGATAAAGATCAATTGATTATTGCTGTTTTATAGATAAAGTAATTGAAGCTGATGGAGATTAAGTACTTTGCTCAAGGACACATGGCTAGGAAGAATCCAAATCAGAATCTGAATTCAGGTCTTCCTGACTGCTGGCTCCCTCTCTATTTCCAAGCAGGTAAAAGATGTCACCTTTTCTAAAACAGATCATTTTAAAAAATTGTCAGAGAATCAGAGTTGTTAAGAGATTTCTCATGGTCTCATAGCTACCAAGAGTCAGTTGGAAGTAGCTTTTTGTTATTGTCATCCGAGACTTGAATTCATTGGTTTTAGGGAACTCCTGACAGGGAAAGACTCCCTCATCTATAAGGTATATAATCCTGGAGAACAGACTAGGGCAGAGAGCTTTAGTGAGTGATTACCCAGCTTCTAAGTGTCAGAGGCATAACCTGGACTCGTTACCCTTCCCCTGTTCCTCCCCAACAAACCTCCAGCCTTCTCTACATTATGCTGTACCTTCTCCTATCTAAAAGAAACAAATATTCAACTTTAACTTCTTTTTTATTTGGAGATTTTGTTATAGATATTCTTTGGGAATTGACATATTGCCAGTGAAATAGTAAAAGAATTATCCTAAAGTTAATAAGAGAACTGGGAGAGAGCATTGACATAGAAGTCAGAGGAGGAAAGACTTTCCATGTGAGGACAGCCTGGAAATGGATGAATAGATCTTTGTCCCTGGTCCTTCCTTAAATTTGAGGTTGTGAGGGGAGCCAGCCAATCAGAAGGGGAGTTCTCAGGGCAAAGAATATTTCCAATGTGAAAAGTCATCAGGCATGGCATGAGCTTTCAGGGTAAAGAATCTTCCATGGTTATGTGGTGTCCATTATTGAGAGAGTCTTATAGAGATGTCAGCAGGACAACCTCATATATTATTTTACTTCCCTAGGTTTCAATGTCTTTATTGGTAAAGGGAGAGGCACAATAAGATTGCAATAAATTTTCTTTGCTGTCTTACCATCTGATCAGTAACTATTATTGAGCCTGCTATATATCCAAACCATTTGGGTTTTTTTCCCACACAGACCATTGTCTATCCATACCTCCCCTCTCCTGTAACCAAGGTGAGAATTTCCCCCCTAAATTTAAGGGCTTTAAATCTGTCCCCATTCCTTCAAATCACTAATAATTGTTGTTCAGCAACTTTTTGTGACCTCATTTGGGGTTTTCATGTCAAAGAGGCTGGAGTGGTCTTTGTAATTCCCTTCTCCAGTACCTTTTACAAAATAGAAAGCTAAGACAAACAGGGTAAGTGACTTGCCCAGGAACATCCTGCTAGTAAATGTCTGTATAAAATTTGAACTCAGATCTTCCTAACTTCAGACTAGTACTCTATCCACACTACCTAATTTCCACAAGAAAAAATTATTCATGACTAAGAGAATTTAAATGGAAAGAACAACCACTATGAAATTTTTAAGTAAATGTTGTCAATTACAAAGAATAAATTTGGCTTCAAAGAACAGATGTGAGAAAATACCTTCCTCCACTCCTTTGCACTACACAATGATTCATTGTGTTTGAGGGCCATTACATATAATGGTAGGTTTTTTCCCCATTGCATTAATGTTTTCCTGAATTATATTCCCTTTCTTTTTTAAATCCTCTGCTAAAAGGGAAAGCTCTTTGAGACTGTAATGGGAGAGATAAAAGTGAAAATCTAGGCAATGCAAAAACAAAAATATCAATAAAAGTTTATTAGAATTTTTTCCTATTCAATTAAATTTTATTAAATTTGACCTATTATTCGAACACATCGGTGTATTTTTTGGGTTCTGATTCTTCCACCTTGCATTTTAATGATATCTTTCCATGTTTGCTTTAGTCACTAATTTAATGTGTTACATATTTCCTTTCCAAGTAACTGATAAAAATTTGGAAAGAATGGAACCATGGACAGAGCCCCATGGCAGGCCACCAAAGACCTCATTCTATGTTGCAATCAGTCCTTTACTGATCACTCTTTTGGTTTGGTTGTTCTATTATCTTTGAATTCAAAAGAACTATACTATGACACAGCTTTTGCCTTTCTAGTTTATCTTCAAGGATATTTGGGGAGTTCAGCACCACAGAATTAGAGAGTTGGGAGGGATCTCAGTAAACATCTAGTTCAAATCAATCAATAAATGAAAGTAATCTCCACTGTAACGTATTTGGCAAGAAGATACCATTTTGAGCTTAGAAACATGAAAGACCAGATTAAAATCTGGGGTGTGTGTGTGTGTATGTGTGTGTGTGTGTGTGCGTGTGAAAAATGATAGCATAGCAGATGATCTTAGTTCAAATTCAGACTCTACCATTTATTAACTATATGACACTGAATGCCAACTAACCTTTCTTACCTCAATTCCCTTGTCTGAAAAAAATTGAGCAATTTCAGATTAAATGAACTCTGGGATATTTTTAAAATCCTAACCTTTAAAATTTAGTCAACAAGGATTCCAATTCCAGTTTCAGTTCATTTAGATGTTCTCAATACTTTTTTAATTATTAAAAATATTATTTCATGTTTTTAAAAAAATATTTCATATAATCTCCTTGAAGACTTCACAAAGTGTAAATCAGAAGGAAAATAGAAAGGAATGATAAATATGCCAACATAAATCATACAGATGGAACCAAATGGAATTAAAATGTGAAGAATCTTTTGGAATTAAATATAGAAGAATTGAAAAGACACCTATCTATTAAAATAGCTGTGATATAAAGATAATTGTCTCCCACTTTTTTCCCATAAGGCGGACTTTGTAATGGAAATAAAGAGTTGGGGGTTTGGAAAGAACATAAGCCTTCATAAACACAACTTCAAAGAAAGTTCCACGACTTTGATCCAAAAGGGACATTTCTTTTTCTGCCTGTATAGCAGTTTAGAATATAAATCCTTGGGGGAGGGGGAATGTTATTCTCAGAGCAACCTAAAAAATGCAATAGCCACATTGCAGCTACACATTAAAAAGTAAGGAAAATGACAAAAATTAGAATGGAAGAAGAAAAGCCAGAGAGTAAAAGAATTGTATGTGGAGTAGACAATCAATCTCTTAGCTGCCCCAGGGAGAAAAGACAGTAAGTAAAGGGTTCATCAAACATCCTGTTGTTAAGGAAAATGTACCTTTATCACTCAGCTGAGCCTATGAGTCTCAGAAAAAGGAGGGATGCTGAGAAGTGCTGGGTAGCTTGTCAAATAAGAACTTTTCTTGAGAAGCTCTGTCTGTACTAACAGTTTCACACCATAGATGTTGGAGTCTATCTATACTTTCTGAGGGGGTCATAAAATCTTTATTTGTTCATTTCCTTAAAAGAGGGTAGGGAAAGAGTGGTAGTGGATGTCTTCTGGGTATTTATTTATTTGTGATTTGGAGGAATCAGCAAGGCTTGGTTAGGAGATACAAATGTGAATGAAGGATAGTGGGAAGGGATGAGAGCTCCCATACTCAGACCTTCTTCAGCTTAGTGGAAGGGGTAGAGTATCATTCTCCTTTTAATAGCTAACTAGCATTTATATAGGGCTTTAAGATTTGAAAAATATTATTTTCAAATATTATTACAATTAATCCTTACAAAATTTCTGAGGCATAAGTCCCATTATTGCTCCCATTTTAAAGATGAAGAAATTGAAGCTGACAGAGGTTCAGTGACTTGTCCAGTGCCACAGAGATAGTAAATTTCCTATCAAGATCTGAACTCAGGTCTTCTTCGCTATTTAAATAGCTTGCTAGTAGGTCTGCCTTCTCTAAGTCTCTCCCCACTCTAATTCATGCCCCAGTCAGCCACTAAAATGATTTTCTTAAAGTGAGGGTAGAGTCAAGTCATTCCCATGCCCAGTAAACTCCAGTGGCTTTTTATTGCCTCCAGAATCAAATACAAAATGTTCTGTTGGGCATTCAAAGCATTTCCTAACCTATCTCCCTCCTACCTTTCTAGTCTTCTTACACCTTACTCTCTGGCATGTACTTTTCAAGCAAATGACACTGATCTACTGGCTGTTCCAAGAGCAAAGCCATCCCATCTCTGAGCTCCACTTGTCTGGCTTTCTTCCCTGCTAGAACACACTTCCTCCTCTGCTTCTACTATTGATTTCTCTGACTTCCTTTAAGTCCCAACTAAAATTCCACCTTCTATAAAAGCCTTTTACCTAAATCCCTCTTAATTCTGGTTCATTTTCTCTTCTCATTTTTTTCTTATTTATCCTGTTGATAGCTTCCTTTGTATATATTTGTTTTCCTTTTGTTTCCCCTATTAGACTGTAAACTCCTTGAGAGGAGGGATTGTCTTTTGCCTCTTTTTCAATCTCCAGCACTTGGCATAGTGCCTGGCACATAGTAGGCTCTTAATAAATATTAATTTAATGAATTATTGAATAAATGACTCACTGTACTACTTAACTTCAGAAAACTCCACAGTTGTGGTAGGATTGGGATTCTTCATAAGTAACTATTGTCCTAAGCAAGGATTAGCCTCCATGTAAGACATATAAGAGGTCTTTGGGGGAAGGTATGGATATTGGGGGGGTGTGTTGAAGGGAGAAGATTCATGAGAAAAATGGATGGTCACTAAAGGAAAGCAAAGACAATTTCAGATATTTATCCAGTAGCATCCTCTACCATAATAACCTCACACTTAGACAGCTTACTCTGGTCCATGCCTCTTTTGTTCTCTTTGCCTCAAGTTCCTCAACTGTAAAATGGGAATAGTAACAGCACCTACCTCACAGGGTTGTTAGGAAGATCAAATGAGATGATATTTGTAAAGGTGCTTAGCATAAATGTTTATTCTCTGCCCCCTCCCCATCTTGTGTTTATCAGTGTTGCTCCTCTTCCCTTGTACACCAGATGCTGCCCATAGCTCAGTTATTGCTACTCAGTGGGGTATAGTGGGATCCATATATACCATGTGGTATATATGGATGATAATGTTTCAGACTACCAGCTCCAACTACTGTTTAGCTCTCTGACATCTTAGCCATTGTGTACATAGATAATGAATTCTAAAGACTTCGAATATCTACACATTTTTTTTAACACTTGAGTCCAGTTCATGTCAAAGGCAGCTAATTAGCTGACTAGCATTTATATAGCACTTTAAGGTTTGCAAAGCACTTTGCAAAAATCCCATTTGATCCTCATAACAACTCTGGGTGATTGTAATATCCCTATTTTACAGATGAGGAAGCTGAGGTAGACAGAGGTTAATATGCCCAGAGTCACATAGCTAGTACATATCTGAAGCCAGATGGGAACTCGGGTTTTCCTGACTCCAGGGACAATACACTGTCCACTTCACTACCTAAATGCTTATATCCTATCTTACTATCTTTAACTTATCCTGTATTTAATCTCCCCATTGAGAATGTTTTATTATCTTTTCTAGTAAAAAAAAGTTAGTCTTCATTCAGATGCCTGTTCCTAATCTTTCCCCCCTCTTTTTTCAGACTTAAAAAAATCAAAAAATTTAATTTGTTAAATACTAAGCTCCTACTATGTGCAAGGCACTGTGCTAGGCACTGAAGTTAAAAAGACAAAAATGAGAAATAATAGGAGGTGATCCTTATTTTGTAGACAGCTAGGTGACATAGTAGATAGAGTTCCAATCCTGGAGTCAGGAAGATTCAGCTTCCTGAGCTCAGATATGACCTCAGACACTGTCTGGGCAAGTAATTTAATCTTGTTTGCCTCTGTTTTGTCATCTATAAAATAAGTTGGAAAAAGAAATGGCTAGCTATCCAGTCTCATTGCCAAGAAAACCACAAATGGGGTCCAAAAGAGTTAGATACTGTAAATCTTGAAATTTCTCAGACTTGTGAATGTTAAAAATTTCCACATTGAGGAATCCTCCATTGGAACAAATTCCCTACTGGGAAACATTCCCCATTTTTATGTGAGAACTCGCCAGGATCAGAAATGGGAGGACCTCTACTCCACCCGTACTTAAGACTGCTTTAGGGGAGAAAACTCCTTGCTAAACAATGAAGGTACTTGGACCCATGCTTATAATAAGGCAAGGAGTTCTTTGAGCCATGCTTGCTTTTTAGAATTGATACAATGAGATGCTGGGTACCTAAAAGGGTTGGGCAAGTTTTCTCTTAATGAGATTAGTTGACTCAGCTGTGTTTTCACTGGTTCAGACTTACTGAGAAGATTAGTCAACTTAGCAGGAATTCAGATGGGTAGTCCTTTGGAAAGCGTCTACAGTGATTGGTAGATGTAGGGACTTAGGGGAGGTGACATAGGAAAAAAAACCCTATATAAGAAAAAGCAGAATCTCTTGAGAAAAAAATCCTTTTGGAGGATCTCTGATGAGGATTGCTTGGGAAGAATCTCTTGAGAGAGGCTCTGGAGAAGGGAAGCTCTTGGAGGACAATCTCTAAGGAGGTCTCACTGGAGCTCCTCTGAGGGGACTCTGTCCCTCTGGAGGCTCTGGAGAGAGGCCCATTGGAATAGTCTCTGGCTGGAAGGCTCTTTAAGGAGGACTCTGGCTGGAACTCTCTCTGGTGAAGTCAGCTGAGATGGAGCTGGCCTGGTGTCACTAGAATCCTTGCTTAGACAGACCTTGTGGTGAGTGTTAAAAGACTGACTGACTGATCTCTCTCTCTTAAGACTCAGGTCTAGGCCATGTTGGCTTAAGGCCCTTCATACTTATTTCCTTTTTCTCTCTTTCTCTCTTTTCTTTAATTCCACATTTGTATTAATTAAAATCTCTATAAAGCCCAGTTGACTTGGGTATTTGAATAATTGGGAATATTTCCCTGGTGACCACCTTATATTTGATTTAAAAACCAAGACACTGTAGTGAAACATATTTTCTGCAGTCAAATTTACTCACCCTCTCTTATATCTGTCGAAATTTATATCTTCCACCATTTTAACTTACTACAGTTTACAACATCACTTTTTTAACTGTTACAGTTTAAGGCCTTCAACCATTTTAAATCTAACAATATGACTGAAATGACTAAATAACATGGGCAGCACTTATATTGTCATTTAAGGCTTGAAAAGCAAACATTGAATCCCTTATTTCACCAGGCCCTCATGGCTGCTCTATGGGAAAGTGCTATTATCATTCCCATTTTACAGATGAAATTTCTAAAGTTGTGAAGATTTAAGTGATTTGCTTTTATTCCTGAAAAAATTCCAGAATTAATCATTATTGATGAATGAAAGAATGAATTGATGAAACTGTGAGAATTTAGAAAAGGAAGCAACAGCCACTAAAGACTAGTATGAATTTAGTAAGAACTACTTGTTCTAAGCTAAACTCATTTCCTTTTCTGGTTGACAGCAGCTAGACCAGTAGATCAGGGTAATGCTGTAAATATAGTTCACCTAGAATTTAGCAAGACATATGACCTGCTATCTGTGTTTACAAAATGGCAAGATAAGGATCAAATAATAGTACAGTTCACTAGATTTGGAATTTGTTGAATGACCAAAGTCAAAGAGTAGTTATTTATGATGTGATATTAACTTGAAGACAGTCACAAATGGAGTTTCTTGGTGATCTATCCTTCACTCTTTGTCATTTAACATTTTAACTCATCATTTAGAGCAGCAATTCTCAAATGTTTTGGTCTTATGATTCCTTTACATGCTTAAAAATACTTGAGGACCCTGAAAGAAATTTTGCTTTTGTGGGTTATACATATCAATATTTACCATGATAGAAATAAAAACATCTTAGTATTGTTATAAAAATAGTTTTGACCTTGAGGAGCCCCTGAAAAATCCCTCAACCCCCCTTTAAGAACCAGTGCTTGCACTTAAAGTATAGACGGTGTGATCATTAAATTCATAGATGCAAAAAGCCATGATTGATAACTAATATGCAGTAACATGGAGCAGTTAGGTGGCACAGTGAATAGAGCACTGGGCCTGGAGTCAGGAAGACATGAATTCAAATTCAGCCTTAGACCTTTACTAGCTATATGATCCTGGCCAAGTTACTTAATCTTTTTTGCCCCAGCTTTCACATCTGTAAAAAGAGCTGGAGAAGGAAATGGCAAACTATTCTAGTATATTTTCCAAGAAAACCCTAAGTGGCTTCATGAAGAGACTCATGAAGAGACATGTCAGTCATGACTGAAACAACTGAATAACAAATGCAGGAACATAAAATTAGAATACAAAAGGATCTTGACAGGTTGATATGATGGGTCAATTCCAATAAAGCAACTAAGTGATGTAGTGGATAAAACTTGGTCATTAGAGTCAAGGAAGACTTAAGTTTAAAATAAACCTCAAATACTTATTAGCTGCCTGACCCTGAGCAAATTACTTAACCTTTGCCTCAGTTTCCTCAATCTGTAAGATGAAATAATAAAAGCACCTTCCTCCCAAAGTTGTAAGGATTAAATAATACTTTTAAAACACATAGCACAGTGCCTAGCACATAGTAGGTGTTTAATAAATACTATTTCCTTCCCAGTCAGATAAAATTAGATAATTGTAGCATGTTTTACAAATAATTTTATCACAGGTGCCACCTTCCCTCCCTTATCCAATGTCCCCCCAAAGCTATCTCAGGTTTAAAATAATTTATGAGTTTAAAACTCATAAGTTGCATCCCTCCATGAATATATTTACTTTTAACAGTCAGCCAGATGATATGATGAGATAACATATGTAAAGCACTTTACTAACCTTAAAGCATTATGTAAATTCTAGATGTCATTATCATTAATTAGTTCAAATAAAAGACATTGAATGAAATCAGAAAGTAAAAATATAGTAGTATCTGAAATCCTGGAATATTCTCTCTCATATGTATGCAAACCACAAATGTGAAGAATGGACATATCTATGGGAGCACACATATAGGAAACCTACGTGGCCAGAGAACATATGTAGAAGGGTCGCTCACTTGCATATTGTACCGCTACCTGAATCTTCTGGTGACAACATTCTCCTGCTCCTTCTTGACTTGCTGCCTCCTAGATGTGGCATGTAGTCTTTGGAGAATAATGTGCTGTTGCTGGCCTTGTGGCTATTGCTAGTTATCTTTGTTGGTCTGGTAGCTGCTGCCTTGGCTTATCTCCTTTGGGTGTGGGGCTAAAGAATTTTTGCCATTGGATCTTGGATTTCAGCTGGAATCATTAGCTAAGATGTTCTTTCTTCCCTACAAGGGAAACTGAGGGAGTGGGCACTACTGTCCCTCTCAACCCCAAAGCCCCATGATATGTCTTCAAAGTCACTATCCTTTGGTAAAAGCTACGACTTAATTTTAAAAAGGTTTGAATAGAATTAGTCATTGGCAGCTGATGGTTAGGGGAACACAGCTAGTAGGGGCTCAAGAAGATGAAATTACAAAAGAAGAACCCCCCTTACCCAAGGTACCCTTGAACTCTAAGGAGACATTTATTCCAGTCCAATTAAAATCAGTGAAGGTTTGCATTTTTTAAAGTATTTTTAATAGACACAAATACTTGAGTGCGAATTCTTTTAGCAAAGTAGTTTCCTTCCTGTCTGGATGAACCATAGTAAGCATAAGAGCAGCACTGACTGGAGATGAGGGGACAAGAAGAGGATAAAAATAAAGGGAAAGGGGGGTACTTTAAACTTTGTCCACATCCCAATTTAGCCTAGAGCTAGACCTGCAAAAGAAAGCCATTAAATGACACCGAGCTGAAGATAAAATAACCTACTTACACTTCGGCTACCCTAGGCAAAAGCCCTCCAAGTGTCCTTGCTTGACAGTTTTCCATAAGCTTCTTGCAGTCTGTCCATATTTTCTGAGAAAGGAATGCGGCAAATATGTGTTCTTACCGTGCTCACCCAGAGAAGCTAATCTTCCTGGGGAATCTGTCATTTTCTGATGCGCTGTATTAATTGATGGGCTAGTATTTCAGATGAAAGGTGTCAGAGATAATATTTAAAAGATGTTGTTCTGTCTGGCGTGTCATTGGAGTGTGACATGACGAGGGGAACGCCATCCTGAGTAATGAGCCCAAATGAGCTCAAGTAGCATAATTTTGTGGAGCGGAGCAGAAAGACCGAACTAATATTATTACTGACCATAAAGTTGTTAGGGAGATGTGAAGGTGATGTTAACGCCACCGAGCATTACAATCAAATCTCACTAACAGCATGTGAACCAGACTAATAAATTGTAGATTATATGTACCATGCATATTCATTCCGGAGAGAGCCCAGACCATGCATTGGCTGAAAAGGGCTTCGAAGATTCCTGCTGGGGAAAACATCAGGGTGACTGAGCTGAAAAATGCCCAGGAAAATAACAAAACACAACAAAGCCCAGTGCTGGCAGGCCAGAAACTTTCAATGGGAAGATGATTCTTAGAGGAACAGGACAGAAAAAGTCACCTTCTTTCCAATGGCAATGGGGGAAAAATAGCAACAATACATATTTGCTTCCAGCCACAAATGGTCCCAGTGCTAATGTAACACATCCCAGCTGGTTCTCAGTAGTGTGAAAAGCAGCCCTGGCAACTCGGGCTAGCACATGTAATGCAGTTTGTAATGTGAGGTCCTGCATCTTGCTGCCCAAACTTGTAAGCTTACCAACTGCAGTTCTGGGGGTGGGGGGGAACCCACAATGCCCCAGTCAGCAAAAAAGAGGAGTCTAGCTATATGCATGCATACTCATTCTGAAATGAAAACAAGTTGCAAGAGATGAGAGCTCACATGGGCTGCCTGAGGTAGGGAGTACTTTGGAAATAACAAGTCTCCTATTTTGAAAAAAAAGATCTCATTAAAAAAAAAACAAAACAACAACCTCCTAGAAGGAGCTGTTTCTAGTTTAGAAAAAAAATCCACTTATTTCTAGTAATTTCTATTTTCTGAAGGTCCTTTAGGAACCATTTATTAATACCACTTCTGGCCATCTAAAAGTCTCCAAACTGAAACTAAAAGTCCCCAAATTCTAGGATCCTTAGAGATTTGGAACAGGAGTTTAAAACTTTGTGTGTGTGTGTGTGTGTGTGTGTGTGTGTGTGTGTGTGTGTGTGTGTGTGTCCTCCACCCTTATGGCAGTCTGATAAAGCCCATGGACCCTTTCTCAAAATGTTTTTAAATGCTAAAAAATAAAATGCATTAGATTACAAAGGAAAACAATTATATCATAGTTATCTATTTTTTTTTTAAGTTCATAGATCTGGGATTAAGAACCTTTTTCAGAGGAAGCCTCTTCTGACTCTTTGCCTTAGCAATGCAATAAGGAGGTAAGGTGTTTCATAAAAAAAAAAAAAAACAAACAAAAAAAAACTTTCATCCAACTTCACATATTTTTCCAAGAAGATACTGCCCCCTTGAGGGGGATAAAAGAATTGATTACCCACTCCTCCCCAAGAAGACCTTCAGAGAAATTAAAGGGGGTCATCTGTTCCAGAAAGATCTTATTTTTAACTAGAACGCATCCTGTACCCCAAAAGCATTCAGTTTGCTCATTTTCACTCCATCAGAAGCCCTACTGATTCCCTGCACCACCCTTGTCTCCCATCCCATTGGATTCACATGTTGGGGGTAGAGACAGAATTAGCAAAGACTATGTGAGGTACAGGATAGTTTTGACCTTTTTGACTTTAGAGTCTTTGGTGGACATCAGCTATTCCATAAGCATGCTTGGCTGGAGCTTTGCACTAGTAAACAGTTATAATTTCTACTTTAAATTAAGACTGATTCATTGAAACTTTACATTGCTTACTCAGGTCAGAACAGTAATTTTAAACTATGCTTCAAAAGTCTAATAGATCTGGCATTTCAGTGATGAGGATATTCTTCCCAGGAAATCGATTGAAATCCATCCTTATCTGCCAATCCTGTTCAACTTTTGTACTGTATATGCTCCACTATAAATTTTCTTTTGGGGGTCCCACCCAAAATGCTTTCTCTATATCCTGTTGTATATCCTGTTGCCATTACCTGGTCACCATTTGAACATATGGATTAGCCACTGATCATCCCTCTAAGAATGACTAGTTGAGGTCTCTCTTCCTCTCTCCCTCCCTCCCTTTCTCTCTCTCTCTCTCTTTCTCTCTCTCTCTCTCTCTCTCTCTCTCTCTCTCTCTCTCTCTCTCTCTCTCTCTCTCTCTCTCCCCTAATTATATATTCCTCTAATAACTTCTTCTTGTATTATTTCTCCTGTGTTCTTCCTGGGCTGGAGTAAAAAAGATCAGAATTCAAATAAGGTCTCAGACATTTATTAACTGTGTGACCTTGGGCAAGCAATTTAAATTCTGTTTGCCTCATTTTCCTCAAATGTAATAGGAGGATAAAAATAGACCTATCTTCCAGAGCTGTGAGGATCAAATGATATAACATTTATAACAGTACTTAACACAGTGCCTGGTATGTAGTAGGTGTTATATAAATACAACTTCCCTTCTTTTTCCTCATTTATAATGTGTTATATCTTTATGGTATGAGGTAGCTATATGTTAGCTTCTCATACCCTCCATGTAGTTCTCTATTGTTATTTGAGTGACACTTAGCATCAACCTTTTGAAGGCCATATAACACTTGTAAAATGTATATACTAAAAAGATAGGGCTAGGGGCAGCTTGGTGGCTCCATGGTTAGAGGGCTGGGCTTAAAGATGGGAGTTCTTGGGCTCAAATCTAGCCTCAGACACTTTCCTAGCTATGTGACTCTAGGCAAGTCACTTACCTTCAATTGCTTAGTCCTTACTATTCTTCTGCCTTGGAACCAATATTTAGTATTGATTCTAAGATAGAAAGTAAGGATTTAAAAATAGGGCTATATTTCAGGGAGAAGTTAGAATTATTAAAAGAAATGTGCATTTTCCCATAGAGAATCAATATGCTGCTTATTATTGCTCAGTTCTAGATCTAACTCATAATCATTTGCAGTGTTGGTCTCAAATATATGTAATGATGGGCAAGCCCAAGAGATTGTCCATCCAACTGTGTATCATTGCTCAAACTCTAGGTCTAATTAGTCATAGAGAAATAGAAAAAAAATCCATACAACAATAGAAAAACCTTGAATTGTAAACTTTAATCTTTATTATTGCTGAGGAAGAGGGAGAAACAAGTGGAAAGGAGATAGGAAATAAAGAAAGGATTTTTTAAAACAACATAAAATGCTAAAAAGCAACATCTTTCAAATCATGGTCCCTTTTCCCTAGCCATGCTTGTTATTCTCTGCTTACAAAATATTCCTTGTAAATTTTCAAAGATAATGTAGAAAACATACTATATTTTCACAACCTATTCAATATTCTTTACTAATATTAGGAATATAAGAAAAAAGAGATATAGGGAGATTTCAAAATATGAAACATTTATCTATTGAGCATCTCAAGTGGATACAATCTACTTTGGATACTTTAATGGTTTAATTGTTTTGTTTTGGTGCAGATCTATGACTTCATCAGAGTATGGAGTTCTATGAATTTCTTCCCTCTCCCAAAGAAGATAGAGAACTGTCCTGTAACTTTTAGTCTTAGAGAATCGCCTAGTGGGTACTAAGGTAAAGAGACTTTGTCTAGCATCAAACAACCAGTTTGTGTCAGAGAAAGGACTTGAATCCATTTCATCCTGAAAGTAACCTGTCTTTTTGCCAAAGCAAACTCCTCTACACATGCTCTTGATTCCCTCTACTCTTGTCTTCTCCAGAGATGGTCTCCTTAATCATTCTTCCTCTCTTGCCCTATCTACTGACTCTTTTCTTGCTCTCTTCAAATACACTCTACTCTCTCCCATCCTTAAAAAAACAAAACAAAGAAACAAAAAACAGGGGATCTGGGCAGTCCAATAGACTGAGAGCCAAGCCTAGAGATGGGAGGTCCTAGGTTCAAATCTAACCTCAGACACTTCCTAGCTGTGTGACCCTGGGCTTCTGTCTTCTCACTCTTCTGTCTTGTAACCAATACATAATATTGATTCTAAGAGGGAAGGTAAGAGTTTGAAAAAAGCTTATAAAATAAAACTCTTCAGTAGAATCTAACATATTTGTTTAATTCCTGTTTCCATGGCCTCCAAACTGATCTCTCTAAATTGAGTCTCTTCCCACTCCAACCATCTGCTCATCTGCCAGAGTGATTTTCTTTGACCATGTACTCAAAAATCATTAATGACTCCCTATTGCCTCCAGGATCAAATAAAAAAAATTGTTTGGCCTTCAAATATTTTCACAATTTACCCTCAATCTAGTTTTCAGAATTATTTTATATTACTTCCCATGTTCTTGTTCCTCCTTCCTTTTTTTTTTAAACCCTTAACTTCCCTCTTAGAATCAATACTATGTATTGGCTCCAAGGCAGAAGAGTGGTAAGGGCTAGGCAATGGGGGTTAAGTGACTTGCCCAGGGTCACACAGGTGGGAAGTGTCTGAGGTCAGATTTGAACCTAGGACGTCCAGTCTCTAGGCCTTACTCTCAATCCACTGAGCCACCCAGCTGCCCCCCTTATTGCTTTCTATAGGAAGGTGGTAGGCATTATCTTCTACAGAAAACCTGGGAACATCACACTATAGGGTTAATGTTTCTTCCTCAATCTACCCCTGGAACTGTAACATGGAACTAGGTACTGGTGACAACAAAACTGCCTGTTAGCATCTGTTTCAGCACCCTGTACATGGTGTCCAGTATGGGTTTCTGATCTCAGCTTATCTTCCCTCTATTCCTCACATACAATATTCCATCTTCTGTTTTCAACCCTTTGCACTTGCTATCCCCTATGTCTGGGATTTACTTCATCTTCCCCTCCATGTAGGACGATCTCTCATTTGCTTACAGATATGACTTAGGCATTACCTTCTACAAGAAAACTCTCATGATCTCCCCAATCACCCGCCCCCTCCTACCTTAACTTCAAAATAAATACATGGGAGTTAGTACCTGGTACATAATAAATGCTTGTTGATTGATCCTGACACTGAGGACAAATCTTTATCTACCCTGCCATGCTAGTAGGGTAGAGCAGCAGAATTTTCTGCTTGTGGATATTATGAAATCATTCTCTGCTGGGTTTGTGTCTTGAAGGTCCTCATCACTATTAGCTATTTATGATGGGATTTTTTTTGTAGGTTTCTTCCAGCCTACTTCCTGATTTCATACATGATGTTAGGGTCATTCCCTGTTTGGTACTTTTGGAAGTAAGTTTAGGCTGGTCCTGTAGCTGCTTTATAGAGCACAGAATGTTGTGTTATTCCAGAATCTCTGGGACAGTTCAAGCAGTAGATCTGCAATTTTTCATTGCATCCAAAGTGGACTGCTCAAACACAAAGTGTGATGACTGCTCCATCCCCTAGCTGCCTTCTATAGATTCCTTACCCAGGTTTAGCTCAGAGCAACAGTAGACTTGCTTCTGGATTCATCTACTATCAGCCAACTTGGAAGCTCTGCTGATTCAGAGGAACAGAACTGCAGGCTTGCTTCCCTTTTGGTCTGGGATTCTTGCCCTGTTTATTACAGGCTTCAAACTGAGCTAGACACTGTAATGGAGTCTTCCCTCTGTTCCTGTGATGCAATTCACACTGCTGCTGATTCCTTCTCAACTTCCTACTCTCTCAGGAAATACCCAAAGGCATATTATGCTTCCTTACTTCAGAATATCACTATCGGGTTAAGGTTCCTTCCTTAGTCTACTCTGGATCTATAGAGCTAGGTTTTGGGAAACAAAGCTGACTGTCAGCACCTGTTGCAGCACCCTGTACATGGTGCTCAGTATGGGTTTTGTGCCTTATCTTTTCTGGGACTGAAGACTTTCCCTGTGCTGGAATGCTCCTCCTTACACACTACTGGCCAGACTCAGACCACAATGTCCACAGACCACAGTCCACATTTTTTAGGCAGTAAAGAAGGAGCACACAGTATTGTTTCCTGATAACCCTTCACCTAGAAGCTTTTAAAAGCTATCTCTGGTGAAGAAAGAAACAAGAATACTACTAGCCCCCAGGGATGGACAGGAAAGAGCAAAATCTTGCAATATCCCACAGTTATTTTCCCCATTCCATTCCCAAATGATTTCCTGACTGGAATGAGTTCACTGATTTTCTGTCCCAATGTCACATTCCCTCTATCAACATCCACCCCAGTATTTCGAATTCATTAAAGGCCTCTCTTAGTTATTGGAGAGAAGGTACTGATCTTCATTGATAAAACACAAATTTGTATTTATCCCCTCTGCCATGACAGAGTGAGATAGCTGCTCATGGAATATGTATTAGGCACCCAAGCCCAGACTAAGCAGAATATCTCTTATTGCCACTAACTCAGAGATACTTTCTTCTTACTCTGTCTGTGAGAGTTATTTGGAGTCTAGACTGATTTTGGAGGAAGAGGGGCATTGATGATTACCTCACAGAAGACTACATTAGAGAATATGAGTTTGATCTCTTAGCTGTGAAACACCCTCTCAAGCTGCTGTTGAGAATTAACCTGAAAGAATTAAATAATTTGAATAATTTATAGTGAAGCTAGGGGAATCTGGACTAGACTGTTCTTATGGGGAGTAGGGAGGAACTGATGCTTTTTTGCTCAGTAAATATAGGTACATTCACATGTAACCCATGACTCAAAGTCTATCTGCATAAAACTGTTTTTATTGGTAGACATAAATTTCTCTGATGCTCTTTAACTTCATGAGGTATGAAGTTAGTAAGAACTTGAGAAAAGAGAGATCTTGGTCTTTAGATTTGCAGCTTTGAGAGAAAAGATATATGGTTCCAGCCTTTCTTCAGATCTTAAGAGGAGAGACACCCTGGGAAAAAGCTGGTCCATAGAGGAACTCAAACCTTGATCACATCCCTGTCCCTAGTTTACTACATTAGAGACTTGGGGGTATTTCTCCTTGGGCTAGGAGGCAAACTGCCTCTGTGGACTCCCTTAAGCTTCTCTCTCCATTCAAAAAAATTACTCATTTGTTTATTACATTTAAATATCTAGTTAACTCCCTCCCTTCCATTCCTCCCCCCATTAGAAAAAGCATCATTTAACAAAAAGTGTGCACCAAAGATGAGTGTGCACAAAGATACAAAGATTTAAGTGGAAAAGTCGATGCACAGAGACAGTCCCACTCTCTTGGCGTTGGAAGCCTGGGTCCAGTGGCACGAAAAATCGTTAAGCCTGGAGACTTCCTCAGCTGAATTGGGTGGCCATGTTGTCCTTTGTGCTCCAACACAGTCCTAAGCACTCCACGGTGCCTTGCTGCATCGCCCTCTCAGCCGTTGAACCTTCTTGTTGGTTTCTTCCACCTGTTCCGCTGAAGCAGTCTTCACATGCTGGGTGAGCAAAGCCCTGGTTCACCAGGGGTTGATGACCCGATGGCTGCCCTCACAAGGTTTGGCCGGCCTGTCAAAGCCATTGCCCGGGGTGTGGCCGCTGCCTCATGCTAGCAGCTACTAGGAGCCACAAGTGAGAGCTGGGTGTCAGGTGGGGGTCAGAGGCTGGAGAGCTGCCTTAGGAGGGCACAACAAGCCTTCCATACCAAGGGTGCTATCCCTCCCTGAGCACCCCATACACCCCAACAAAAAGGATATGTCTATATACAACTATGTCTTATTTGAATTTTTCAGTTCCTTCTCTGGAGATGAACATATACAAGTCATTCTTTAAACAATATTTCTGTTGCTGTATAGGTTTTTTTTTTGGTTCTGCTAATTTCAACTCTTTATAATTCATGTAGATATTTCTATGTTTTTTTTTCCTAAAATTCACTTCATTTATTATAGCATAGTAATATTTTGTCACAGTCATATGCCACAACTTGTTTAACCATTCCTCAATTAATAGCCATCACATTAATTTCTAATTCCTGGCCAGTACAAAGAAAGCAGCTAGAAATATTTAAGAACATATAGTTTCTTTTCCATTTTCCTTGATCAACTTAGGAAATAAATTTAATAGTGGTATTGGTGGGTCAAAAGGTATACACAGTTAAATAACTCTTTGAACATAATTCCAGATTGCTCTTCAAAATGGTTAGATCAGATAGAGTTCCAACAGCTTTTTCTCATATCACCTCCAACATTTGTCATTTTTATTTTATTGTCATTTGCCTTTTTTATAATTTTAGTCAAGCTGATAGGTGTGAAAATGAGATATCAGAGTTGTTTTGATTTGAATTTCTCTAATCAATAATGATTGAGAACATTTTTCATATAATTAGATATAGCTTTGATTTCTTAATCCAGAAACTGTTCATACTTTTTGACCATGTTCTTGAAAATTAAGGTTTGAACAAGTCCAACCTTCCCAAGGATCTGCATCCAGACCACTCCACAAATTTTCCTGGCATCTTTACCTTATGTTGTCCACTCATGAAAAGGTGCAAAATTTAATCCACTATTTAGATCACTTTTAACTCTCAAACCATGAGGCTTCCAGGTATCTCAGTAGATAGAGAGCCAGGCCTTGAGACAGGAGGTTCAAATCTGGCCTCAGGCACTTCCTAGCTGTGTGACCTTGGGCAAGTCAATTAACCCCAATTGCCTAAAGTTTACTGCTTTTCTGTCTTGGAACCAACGCATAGTATCAATTCTAAGATGGAAGGTAAGGGATCAAAGAAACAAACTTTTGAACCACAAACTTATCATCTATCCACACTGTGTTTTTTCAACATTCAATTTTTTATTAGCATCCTCTGCCCTAACCTAATGGATTGTTTCCTAATATAACTACTCCCCTGATTACTAGTATTGAGTGAACATATGGATGATCTTTTGTAGTCCAAGCAATGACTATGGATTTTAGGCAACTTCAGTTCCTCTTTTGCCTTTCTGTCATAGCAATCCACTTTTCGAGTCAGAAATCCTAAGAAACTAACAATAGAGCATAATAAATACTTGTTGAATGAATGGATGAATTTGGTGTATAACTAACTGGAAGATTATTTCAGTTAGGATTTGGAATACATTTTACTTTTACACCTAATACCATGTTATACTCACTTCAACAGGAAAATGTGTTTGTATTCTGATAGATGTTACAAAGTGAGAGATAACTAAGAGTAAACTGTGAGGGGGTTATGAGTGGAAATGAGTGTGCATTAACTACTTATGTGACTTTGCACAAGTTCCTTAAATCTCCCCACATCTCAGTTTTCCTCAACTATAAAATGAAGCTATAGAGTTAGATGACTCCTAATATTCTATCCTAGCTCTTATAATCTATAGTTTTATAATAATTCTATGAAATCACAGGATGCATGTCTTTTATCCTCAGACCCTTTGATATTGGTAAAGCAAGTGGAAGTGAACATCAAGGGTGGTTTTGAAAAGGAAAGGAAGTCACTGACAGGCACTAATCAAACTATCCAAGGCAGAAGGTAGGAATCTGTCTGTGATGGGTTTGATTTCTTGACTGATGTTATGGATATATGAGTCTCAGGTGAACTTTGTAAATTCCTCATTCATTGTATGACACTTTTGATCAATGGCAAACTACCAGTGAGGAATTCTCTACTTCTATAGCTCTACCAAAGCACTGGCTCACATCCAGTTGGAGAATTCTCAAAACCCTTTCTAGAGAGGGTCAAAAAGACGATAGAACTGATTATTGTCTGGGCAAATATGTTCCCTGTAATATCACTTTTTTTTTCTTCATGTAACAGAATTTAGATTGCTTATCTTTTGATGAGGAAATAATCTTTTAGCTCAGTACTCTCTTTTTTTCCCCCCCACAGAGTAGGATAGTGAAATGATTCCTAACTTGAAGTTAGGAGAGGCTTGCATTCAAATCCTACTTTCAATACTTAGAAGCCATATGATCTTGAGCAAGTAATCTAACCTTTCTGAGCCTTGGTTCTCTCATCTGTAAAATGAGATAATGCACACAAGGTCTTTTTTATACCCCATGTTAGTTATCTTTATTGTTATCTCATTATTATCCATAAAAACTGAGAAAGTTAAAAACACTTGCCCAAAGTCTCACAGTTAATGTCAGAGCCAGGACTTGATATTAGGTCTCTATAATTTAAGTTTCTTCAACGCAGGGGCTGCTTTGTTTTATTTTTAATTTATATCCTCAGCACTGTGTTGCCTACAGTGAGAGTTTAAGACATGTTGGTTAAATTGCATTTTCTTTTCATTATAACACATTGCTTCTCCATTCTCTTATTCCCAAGAGAGACACCCCCTCATTTCTCCCAGTTTGTCATTTTGAAGAGTGAAATAAATGATAGTTATAATAACTCCCATTTATATGTAGCTCTTTAAGTTGTGCAAAATGCTTTCCTTCCAATAACCATATGACAAAGGCAGTGCCTATATTATTACCATCACTCCCATTGTACAGAAGAGGAAATAAGATCCGAATGAGATGAAGAGATTAAGTGAAGTACTAAGCACCAAAATTTCATAAATGTCAGCGCCAGAATCCAAACCAGTTTTCCTGTCTCTCAGTCCAGAACTGTTTTCAAAATACAAACTGTCTTTCCAGTGATGACAGAGGTAGTCAATAAAGCCCACTTTCATGAACTGGAGGCTTTCCTGAAGAGAATATCTATGCTTAATGCACTTATGTTGCAAAGGTGTAAACCCAGCCTGCCTCGATATTCATACCCCATTAAGGAGGGTGAGGGGATTTGATACTTATATTTCAGTGTAAATCTTTTTCTTTGTGACTCTGCATTTTATGTATATAAAATACATGTTTCTTTTATGAATTTAAAAACATTCTAAGCAGAATATATTGTCCTTGCACACATTCTGCCCCAAATTGCCATAGGAAGTAAATAAAACACAAAAAGTTAAGAACCTCTCAACTAGATAAAAATGTACCTGAACAGATATTTTTTATATAGCCTCCTCAAGAATTAGTCCTATAACCTTGGAACCCTCTAGTGAGGGAGAGCTCACTAATTCCAGAGACAGAGAATTCTATTTTGGAATAGTTTAATTATTGGATAAAATGAATGCAAAATAATTTATTAAGCCCCTACTATGTGCCAGGCTCCGCAGTGAATACTAGGTTATAAACACACGCGCACACACACACACACACACACACACACACAGATGACAATCTCTTTCTTCATAGAATATACGTGCCATATTTGGGGGCAGATAGATGATAAAATAAAGAGAGTGCCAAGCCTGGAATCATGAAGCCCTGCTCTAATTCAAATCTGGCTTCAGAAACATATTAGCTATGTGACCCTAGGCAAGTCACTTAATCCTATTTATTTCAGTTTCCTCATCTATAAAATGAGCTGGAGAAGGAAATGGCAAACCATTCCAGTATCTTTAATCACAAAGAGTCAGACACTACTGAAAATGACTAAATAACAATACATTTATGAGAGTGTTAGCTAGTTAGAGGTCTTTAAATTCCAGAAGTCACAGAGATGGTGAAGCCACAATTAATTAAAGAGTCTTTCATAGTAATTGAAGTATTGATTTGATAGCTAATCTCAGAGTTGAAGAGTTCTGGGAATAAAGAAGGGCATGCATGTAGCATCATGTCTTGAAGATTGATATAAAGCAGTATGGTGGATCTGGCTTAAGCAAGTCATGGTCAATTATCACCATTCAAAAGTTCAGGGCCCCACAGTTAAAGTTGCATTGCTGAGAGAGAAGGGAAAGCCACTGTGAGGAGGTGAGGAAGAAGAGAGCCAGAGAACATCTCTAATTGTTAAAAAAAAAAATGTTTCCTTAAAATGATTCAGAATCCTCCTCTGTGCAACAACCTTCCACTCACTGCTGATAGTTCTGCCTCTCATAGCTATACAGAAGTCTAATCCTTCTTTCATGTGGCAGTCCTTCAAACTTGGAGCCAGTTACTTTGTTCCCGTTGAAATATTCTCTTCTCCAGAATAAAATATCTTGATTCCATTCAAGTCCTCTTGTGACATGGCCTCTATGTCTGCCATAATTCTGGTGACCCTTCTCTGGATACACTAAGGTGAGAGAGTTAATACTCTTTCTAAACTGTGGCACCAAGAACTAAATCCAATATTCTTGAAGCAATCTGGAGTAGAATAGGGAAAGCCATCTGATCTCTGTGGGCTTCAGTTTCCTGTTCTGTATGAATGAATGAATTAGGGGGTTGGACCAAGTGATTTCTCAGATTCTAGACTTAAACACTATGTCTATCTCTCCCTTGCTGTGGGCACTTTAGAGATAGTGACTGTTCCTGTCATTTTATTGACACAGAGATGTTTCAGGTAAGTAAACTCTCTCTGAAAATGCAGGCTGATCCCTTCTCTGCAATTTATAATCTAAGAGGTTTGCATAGAGGAGAGTTGTAAGATTTTAATTTCATATGGTATATCCACCATCCTCTGCAAAAATGAATAAATAAATAAATGAAAAGTCCTTTTGTCAATGGTGAATTCAGGATACTGAATGATTGAGGATTACATTGATAATAAAGACTACATTAGCAATATCATAATAATAAAAGTATTTCTCTGTTCAAGGCTAATCACAAGATGCATTCCAAATAGATAGTCTTCTTGCTATCCTCCAGTTTCCTTGAGAATTGTTTTCATTTAAAATATTATAGGAACAACTATTTCCCCATCTCCATATTACAGGTCTCTTATTAGTCTGATTCTCTCTTCCTTCCTTCCTTCCTTCCTTCCTTCCTTCCTTCCTTCCTTCCTTCCTTCCTTCCTTCCTTCCTTCCTTCCTTCCTTCCTTCCTTCCTTCCTTCCTTCCTTCCTTCCTTCCTTCCTTCCTTCCTTCCTTCCTTCCTTCTTTTCTCTCTCTCTCCCTTTCTTTCTCTCCCTTCTGTTTTATAATCAATACTGTGTATTGGTTCAAAGGTTGAAGAGTGGTAAAAAGGCTTGGCAATGAGGGTCAAGTGAATTGCCCAGGGTCATACTGATGAGAAATATCTGTGGTCAATTTTGAACCCAGGACCTCCTGTTCTCTAGGCCTGACTCTCAATCCACTGAGATACCTAAGTACCCCTTGACTTTATCTTTCTTGTAGGTGATCAAAACTTATATTTGGAAAAATCCAGAAAAAAGCATTTCATAAATAAACCACACTAACTAATGGTCTTAGGACAGCTCTATATTCTTTCTTGAAAGAAAGAAGAGCCTTAGCTTCCTCCAGTAAAAGTGAGAAATCATTTGCTGTTGTTTTATTGAAGTTTTTAAATTAAAATGACCATGAGGGGAAAAGATCAGGCCGGCAATGAAGACTTAACGGAGAATGCAGTATATGGGACCCATTTTCACAAAGTCCTCCAAAACAGACACATTTCATACTCTAATAATGCCATGTGGTCACGGAGTCACAGCTGCTTCTGGCCTTCCAGGTGACAGCTGAGCCTAATTGTACCATTGACCATCCCCCTTTTAGACTCAGGGTTATAATGCTTCCTGGATCTCAGAGGAGGTGCTTGCTACGAGTCAGTGACCTCCAGACCAAACCACTGAAAGGAGATGGATTTGGGACTATTCTCAAAGAGCATTTGGAATTTCCTTTCAGTAGAAGACACAGCAATCCATCTGCTTTAGGGCCTTTGGTGCATTAATCAGATTTTACCTGATCTATCCTCTGTAGTCTGTCTTGGCTTTCTATTTGCTTTAGAATCTTTTTCACAGGTTTGGCTTTGATCTGACAGCAATGATGCTACACTCAATTATCTCTGTGAACAGACCCCAGATTTCAAGTCAAAAGTCAAAGGCAAAGAGTTCTTTTGGAATTAATTCTATTTCAATTTTGTTTTCTAACATTAGGGCTAAAATTATGATCAAAACACATCCAAAAAGCACATGGATATTCAATCAATCAGCTAACAAAATTTTATTAAGTGCTTACTCTGTGTTAGACAGTAGCAATACAAATACCATGGGGGTCTGGCCAATGGAGCCCAATCATCAGAGCATGTGCCAGCCCATGGGGGAGAGACTGAGGATTCTGCTTCTAGAGAGGCATGATGCTACACAATAGAAGAACCCTTCTTCCCCATTCATAGTGTGCACTGATATTCTTACTGTTTCAGGTCTGGTTACCACATGATGAAAGAAAGTCTTTTAAATGGGATCCAGAGCCCTTATCTGTCAGTGTTATCATTTTTTCCTCTTTCTTATTTGATTTCCTTCACAAAAAAAAGATATAGTATCAGCTTATGGATTATAGATTTTAGAACTGGAACGGAACTCAGGGATCATTAAATCTAATCTCCTACTTTTGCTGATGAACAAAAATAGGTTTGCATAGTATTATACAACTAGTATGAGTCTGAGACAAATTTGTAGCAAAATCTTCTTATATTTAAGTCAAATGACCTAGGCACTAGGCAGTGCTGCCTCTTAGCTTACTCCCTTCCAGTCCAACCATTCTACTTCTTTTTAAAAACAGTCAGTCATCTTCCATCTTATCTTTTAAACTTGTTTGCTGTGTATTGCTTAAATACCTCTGCATGCCTCTTTAAGCATCTTCCTGGTCCAATCTATTTACTACACAATTACCAAAGTGATTTTTCCTAAAGCACAGGAATTATGTTATCCTGTAATAAAGGAATTAATTGGTGGCCTGTCACAATCCTCAGCTTAATAATAATAGCTAACATTTATGAGGCACTTTCTATATGCCAGTCACTGTGCTAAGCACCTTATAAATATTATATCATTTGACCCCCACAACAACTATGTGAGGTAGGTTTTACTGCTATTATCTTAATTTTTTGTTGAGGAATATGAGGCAGAAGTAAAATGACTTGCCTAGAGTCATATAACTAGTAAGTATCTGAGTCTGAATTTGTACTCAGGTCTTCTTGACTCCACTTGACTCCAGAGAGTCTAGCAATCTATCATTGTACTACCTAATTGCCCAATAATACACATCAATGGTTCCATATTACTTCAGGATCAAATATAAAGTCTTCTCTTTGGCACTGAGAGCTCTTTATAACCTGCTTCCTAGAACAGAAAGAAAACTTTCTTGTTTTCTCACAATGCACTCCTTTCCACTCACTATGTGATCCATTAATATCTGTCTACTTGCTACTCCTTAAATATTTATTATTCATTGCTTGATTCCATGATTTTTATCCCATTGACTGTCTTCTATGCCTAAAATGCTTTTACTCACATCTGTCTCAAAATCCTGATTTCCTTCAAAACTCAGCTAAAATATTACATTTGTCAAAAGGTCAATTGATCCTTTCTTGCTAAAGCAAGAGTTTTTCTCCTTTTTGTGTTATGGGCCCCTTTGGCAATTTTCTGAATTCTGGATCTTAAGGACTTTTTATCCAAAAAAAGTTTTTAAATGTGCTGTATATATACACATAATTACAAAAAGTTATTAAAAAGAAAGGTCATTTCTCCATCCAAATTCATGGATTCCCTAAAATTTATTCAGAGATCCCTTCTGTGAACTCCAGGTTTAAAACTCTTGATCAATGGTTACCTTCCTTACATTCCAAGTTATTTCCATTTTGTCTACCCCATTTGTATGTAAGTTCCTAGAGGACAAGGACTATTTTTATGTTTTTTGCTTGTCTTTGTATTTTCTAGGATGTAGCAGAATGCTTGGTACACATTAAGATAAAAACTTAAGATATATTTGTTCATCAACTGCTCTTAAATTGAGCACAGAATGTTATTCTCCAGCAAGCCGGGATTTTTCATATCTTGAAGTTTATGTTTAATGCCACAAAGAGATGAGAGCCAGGCTTATGGTTCTATGCATCACATTTAATAAAGTACTTTTTTTCATTTCCCCATCATTGCTTTATTTTTTTAAAAAACCACACTTCACCAATATAATGACATTTGATTAGCAATTTAGGTTGAATGTAGTCATGGAGTAGTTTTCTGTGTGTCTGTTGCCCTCTGGGATTCATCCATTTCAGCACGATCAGCTGGAACTAATTAATTTGTGCTAGGTTTGGGGAGTATTAAGGGGGAAATGGCCACTATTTCTTATTCTTTAATTTCAGAAATAAAGACTGTGAATATAAAGCCATTGAGAACCTGACTTTCCAATTAAAAATGTGACATATTTTTAAGGATTTTAAATGATGGTATTTGTCAAGCTGTTTGTTTAGTGAACTGTCTGGATGTGCAGTTACACTGGAACTGGCTTAATTAAGGTTAATTGATGCATAATTAGAGCTGCTGCCAGCCAAAAGGAACACACTGATGGTGGAGTGGTGAGAGACCATTAGCGTCTCGATTGAAGGACAAAGCATCCCCCAAGAAACTGATTTAGAAGAAACTATCTCGGCACCAGCCCCAGAGACCAAGCTGCTTAACATTTTAAAGTGTAGCATTGTTAAATGACATTCTTTCCTTGTGTGGATTTGTCTCTCTCTCTTTTTTTTAATGTTTCTCTTGACTACATTATATTTAACTCCTTGCTGTCTCCAGGTTCAGAGACTCTGGCTAAGTCTACACTGAAAGTTCCCATGTCCTATGAAAGTGAAAAATGATAAGTGGCTGAATTAACATTTTTAAATTATACTCAACTGCACCCACAAAATCTACTACCTTTTAATCCTTTACTAAAATTGGGGAGAGGAGTCCAAAGGGGGAAATTAACAGATGGACCTATCAGTAATGGGGAAACATTGGTTATAATAAAGATTAAAACCAACTGATCAGTACCTCCATTGAAGACCAACAGGACAGGAAACATTTTAGTGAGGTTTAGCTTAGATTAAAGGAAGATTTCCTGACACAGAGCAGCTTTAATTTGGGTTAATGAGGAAAGTTGTGGAATCACAAGGTCCCTGCTTTTGCTTTTACTTGTATCCCTAGAACTTAGTATAAAGGAAATGTTTAATATGTGGTTGGCAACTGACTGACTAATTGAGAGTCTAGAGCAGAATTAAATAGTATGGAATAACTGGGGCTTTGTACCAGGGCTCTGACATTCAAGGAAATATTTTCCCTCCCTGTGTAAAAGTGCTTTGTTACAACAGGGATTGCTGCCTTTTATCCCTTTGTTTCAGCCAGTCAGATCTACTATATGATGCTACTACCCCTAGTCCCACTAACCTCAAGGTCCTATCACTATGGCACTTTCTCCACTCCCAACTCTCACAGGGGTGAAGCTGGAGTGCTCTCATGCTCAGTCTTTTTGTATATCTTCCCTGACAATCAGACCATCCTCTGTTGACACTATCTGATCCAATTCAAATGAATTTGACCAAGGCAGAATCTGGAGAAATTTACAAACAGCTATCATTCAGGATGATTTAAATGCTATCTTACCAAGCACTAGAATTACACAATTAAAAAAATACTTTTCATACAAATAAAGTCAAATTTAAATAAAAAAAATAAATGCTATCTTACCAGAAAGGGTTAGAATTTGATGACCTCCAATGAAGATTTTTTCCTTAATTATACTTTGCCCAAACTTAAAATGATTAACTACAAACTATTAGACAGCTATTTTTCAGTAGAAACTACTGGAATAAAGAGGTTATTTTAGTTAGATATTCCTTTACAAGTTGTAAGGAGGCAGCTTTTCCTTTTAATCATAGACAGAATTTAAAGTCATTACAAATCAGTTCCTTTAAAGGAGAAATTATTTACCCCTTCGGTATAACTTGTATATTTGTAAGACATACTTCCTACATCTTCATGTAAAATTAAATGTGAGATTCACAGTGCCCTGGAGCTATAACAGTCTAGGGGAACTTGCAACATATATACTATTTTGTGGAATTTCTTTGGTATTACATTTTGGCAAAGAAGCCTTTGATTAAGCATAACTCTTTTTTTTTTTTTTCAAAAACTCTCCCTGGAACTATTTGATTTTACTTCATGTGCAAATGAAAACATGATAATTGCATTGAATTATGAGCCTACTGTCACTTTCACTTCATGCCAATGACCCTGGTATTTCCCCCTCTTCTCAATCCCAATTGTAGTTTAATAAGATGAAACTCTAGAATTTTATATAAGTTCCTATACTAGGGTCAAAAGAAATCAAAAGCACAAGTGAAGTGAATTTAAGTCAACAGGCAGTTATTTATTTTAGACCCTTACCTTCTGTCTTATAATCAGTATTGTTTATAATGCAGAGTAGTGGTAGGGGCTAGGCATTTGGAGTTAAGTGACTTGCACAGGGTCATATAGCTAGGAAGTATCTGAGGCAAGATTTGAACCCAAGACCTCCCATCTCTAGGGCTGGCTTTCAATCCACTGAACAACCCAACTGCCCTTAACAAGTAGTTATTACTTGACAAAATATTGGAAACAGAGAGAAAAACAAAAACAATCTCTAAATTCAAGAAGTTTGTCATCTATTGCAGGAAACAACTATAAAAAAATAAGATACATAAGGATAAATTGAAGACAACCTCAGAGGGAAGACACTAGCATTAAGAGAGCCTGAGAAAATCTCCATTTAGAGGTAGGATTTTATATGAGACTGGATGCTTCCTTCAATGTAAGTCAGAAGGGGGAAATGAAGGAGAGTGGTTCAAACATGGAGAACAGCCAGGGAATGCCTAGATTTAGGGAAGGTAATGCCATGTATCAAGAATAGTCAAGGAGGCCAATGTCAATGGATCATAGAGTAGGTGGAAGGGAGTTGGTAGTAAGAAGGGAAAACTTGGTAGGCCAGAGTATATAGGACTTTGCCAAAAGAGGATTTTATAGTTGACCTTGAAGTATGACAAGAGAAAAGGTCTAGGAAAATTTTGAGGAGAGACTAAATCTAGTGGAGTGGGACCAAGAAAGATCTCAACTTCATGGGGAAAAGAACAGTTGGTGTATAGGACTTAAACAGGTGGATATGGCATGGCGTCAGGTAGGGGTGTGCTTGAGATAGCTTGAATAGAAACTAATGTAGAAAATATTAATGATGCAAATTTAACTTCAGAGTATGTCATGGGTACATTTTTCTCCTCCAAAGAATTGGTAATTAATTTGCCAACATACTAATGGGTGGGAGAGAGAAAGGAAAAGGACTACCATTTTCTTCAGATCAAGAGCACGAAGTAAATACAGTCAGAGGTAGAAGATATTGAATGACCAGTAAATGATGACTAGTTCTATAGGATTTGTGGAGGATAATTTTGAGGGAGAAGATTGGAATGGTTGGAGACAGATACCAAACACACACAGTTATGGGTGAATTATTTTCAAGGATTATGAATGCCATAAAGTACATTTTATGAGAATTTATGGGAGGATATAGGCAAGAGGCTGTTATGATGGGTAAGAATATAGAAGACTGCATTATTAGAGGGAATATCCACATCAGTGAGATCATACTTAATTGCATAATCAAGAATACTAAATGCTAAGGCTATGCTGAATGGAATATCTTGATCCTGTTATTAGACAACAGGTTCTTATTAGATAAAGGTAGACAATAGGGGAATCATAGAAATGTAGTCTTCAGGGATTTTAGGTATTATTTAATCCAAAATCTTCGTTTTGTAGATTAAAAAACCTTAAGACTCAGGAAGTTAAAAGATAAGGTTTAAGTTAACACCCTAAAATTGGTGGCACAGTCTATAGTTTCATCTGGCTCTCTCTATTACCTGTCAAGTGTTCCTTCTATTACAGCACACTACCTCTGATCAGACTTTTGTTATACTGACCCTTTGACATACACAGGAAATTGTTCTCTGAACAAATCCTGGCTATTAATTTTAAACACTCATCTCATCTTTATGAATCTAGAGAACAGAAAGAGGTGTGGTTATTTGAATTTTCTGCTTGTTCTTATTCTGTGGCAGTAATGTATGTCAATAGATTTGCCTACAAGGAATGATCTATTGATTGATTGACTGATTTGTTTCTAGAACCAAAGTCTCTCTCAAATCATCCCTCTTTCCTTTTTCCATTCTCTTTTCCTTTTCCTAAATATGTCATGGTGTGAGGGGATATTGTGATTATGAATGATGTCAGATGAGATAATATTTGTAAAGCATTAAGTACAGTGCCAAACAAATCGTAGGTGCTATTTAAATGTTATATGTGATGATGATGATGATGATGATGATGTTGTGTCACAATCTGAAAATTAATGAGAGATTGGGAGGCTTTAAAATAGATTTCTCTTCATGCATATCTATTACATGTGTGGATTAGAGCATGGATGGTATCAGAGACTCAAATGACTTCAAAGAGGCAATGATGTAGAGAAGCTTAAAATAGTCAACTTAGATTTTGTCTTGGACATCATAAGATGAACTATGGCAAGGGATCTTTGTGATAAAAGGAAGCACATAAAACAAGCTTAATTAACCTGTACTAAATAATTGACTCAGTACACATTTATTGAGGAGGCATGAAAGCAATTTATAAAACCAGAAGGTATAGGTAAAAAAACATTCAAATGTGGCCTTTTTGAGCAAAGAACACTCAGCTTAGAAAAGGTGACCTGGGGGGAGTTGGGTGGCTCAGTGGATTGAGATCCAGGCCCAGAGATGGGAGGTCCTAGGTTCAAATCTAACCTCAGACATTCCCTAGCTGTGTGACCCTGGTTAAATCACTTAACCCCCATTATCTAGCCCTTATGGCTCTTCTGTCTTGCAACTAACACACAGTAATTATTCTAAGACGAAAGATGAGGATTTTAAAAAATAAAAAGAGAAAAGAAAAGGTGACCCAAAGTTGTGGATTAGAAAAATAATCATTCATTAAATGATTCAGTTGAATAAATCTATTTATATAATACAAACAATTAACACTTATATAGTGCTTTAAGGTTAGCAAAATATTGTACATGTTATCTCATTCAATCTTCACTATAATTCTATAAAATAGATGTCATTATTTAAGTTTTAACATATGATCAAACCAAGGCTGAGAGAAATTAAATGACTTTTTCAGGCACACATCTTTGTCTGAACAGGATTTGAACTCAGACTCCTAAATCAGAGTATAGCATACTATCCCCCAATGAAATCAAAATACATGTAGATGTGTTAGTCTTAGCCAGAAAAAAAGACCAGACTTTTCTCAAAGACTGGAACAAAGGAGGAGAAGACTATTGAGGATGCAGCACTGTTTTGGAGCATGAAATAGGGGCCAAATTAAATTGAGTTCAACTTTTATTAAATGCATGCTATGTGTATTGCCCCCAAGGCTATTCATGAATGATAATAATGATGATGGTGCTTATACACTTATATAGTACTTTAAAGTTTACAACATACTTTATTTTTTATTTAAAATTTTTAATGAATTAATTACTTTTTTTAAACTACTTATTCAATGTTTACATGATTCATTTTCTTTCCCTCCCCTCTCCCCCCAGAGCTGACAAATAATTCCACTGGGTGTTACAAATGTACAACATACTTTAAAAGATGATCTCATTTTATCTTCACATCAACCCTTGAAGGGAGGTGCTATTATTATTCCCATTTTACATTTAAGGAAACAAAGGCAAATAATTAAATGGCTTACTTGGGGTCATCTGGGTTGTGTTCCAAACTGCATTGGAATACAGGTCTTTTCTGATTCCGATTCCAGTATACCACCTCTAAGATAAACTGAGTCAGTCTCTATCCTCTAGGTATTTATAATTTGGTTAAGATAATAATAATTTCTAAAAGAAATATTGGAGATTCATTCAGTAGGATAATAGGTTTTTTAAAAGTATAAACCAGGGAACAAACCTGGACCCTTTCCTCGTCATTTTAATATTGCTGACAACTATAACAGATTGAAATCTATACAGATTGACAAAATTGGGAATGGAGGAGGAAAGTATCAAAATGTCCCTGCTCTTGACCATCTGAGAGAGAGAGAGAGAGAGAGAGAGAGAGAGAGAGAGAGAGAGAGAGAGAGAGAGAGAGAGAGTCACAAAAGGGAAGTTTACCAGCTTAATGAGTTCTCCTAAATTGATTATATGCCTACAGGAAATGAGGTCTTATTAGATCACAGAATGTCATGTTGCAAGGAAGTTAGCAAATTATCTAGTTCAAACCCCTCATTTTAGATATAAGGAATCTCTAGCCCAAAGAAAGTGACTTACTTAAAGTAGAAAGATTTATACCCAGGGCTTCTTTGACTCCAATCCCATCACTCTCTACACTGTTTAATGATTCTTAGCACACTACTTCTTCTTGACTGACTTTCATCACACTTGTGTCTGGGGTCAGTCAATCTACTCTTGTATAGGCTATTAGAATTGAGGTTACATCTAGTAGAATGATAGATTCAGAGATTAAAGGGCTATTACAGGTCAGCTAGTCCAAACCCCTTATTTTACAGGTTACGAAACTAAGCCCAGAAAAATTAAGTGATTTGCTCAAGGTCATCAAATAGCAATCACCTTGTGTCCTGGCCCTCTAGCTGATGAAATTGATTGGTAAGCCTGGTAGGTGTCTCATCCCTTTTTGATCTTGCTTCCTTCTCTCTTTACACTGGAACCCAGAACACATAAATAAACCCATTTTCTCTAGCTTCAGACCTTCTGCCCTAAATTGGCAGTTCTTAGGACACAGATTCTCTGACCATGGTTCTGGATCTCTATTCAGGATTTATGTAATTGTCTCCTCTCTCTCTCTTCCAAAATAGACATCTAAAAAAAATAAATATCTACCATTTTGTGGGTGCCATCTATCTTTTTTTATCAATGCAGTTAAAAATGAATCTCTATATTTAAGCTATTTTTAATGGAGAGAATAATTTCTCTTTAAAATGTAGACAGGGAAAAGGTAAAAAGATTGAACTACTTCAAAGGAATGTGCTTAAAGGCTAAGGGTTTAATTCACTGGATAATTTTGCAAATATTTACCTCAGTCTACTTGGAGGAAGATTTAGAACTCAGAGAAATTGAATACCAGTTTTAAAGGGAATTTTGAATTCAGTAGAACTTTCTATCTATATTTCTATAGCTGTACTTATATTTAATGAAACAGTGGGGCAGAGAGGAGAAAGGAATGACTTTGGAGAAAGGAAGGCCAAGTTCAAGATCTACTTTTCACACATCCTGCCCTTGTGACTGCTGGAAATACTTTACCTCTCAGTTAATTTACAGTGGAGTTAATAAGCACCATCTGAAGCAGGGATTCCCTATATTGAATTTATTACATCACTGATCTATAACATCCCTGGGGGGGGGGGGAAGAATCTATAAGAATATTGGATTTGAGGTCAGAGGTCTTGGGTTTAAATACCGACTTACTTAATGCTTGTGTGACATTGACAAAACTACTTAATATCTCTAGACCTTAATTTATCCATTTGTACCACAGACTAACCCAAGAGTCAGGGAAGTTTTAAGCTTCAGTAGCTTGAAACTGCACTAAGAATTTTGGGACACCATGTAGGAAAGTTTGGACTAAGTGATCAATTTCCCTTCAAGATGAAAACCTATAATATTCTCTAACTCTGTCTCTGTCTGCCTGTGTCATCTGTCTCTTTCTTTTCCTTTCAAACCTACCACATTTCTATTGGTATTTTAAAAGAAAGCCAGACTTACAATTTACTGTAAATGAATTGATTTTAATAAACTCCCTGACAGTGACATCTAAAAGCAAGATGACAATATTTCTTAATGCTACCCAAAGTGACATTCTGAAGGGACCTCAAATACTGAAGCAGGTAATTATTCTGCCTTTTTTTATTTCATGTTATTGATTTCACAATACCATACACAAATTGATGCTGTGGGACTATAAATGCAACTCGAGTTCATAACCAATCTGAAAGAGGATCAATGTTCCTATGACTATGCATCCAAATAGATTTCAAAAACTCATGTAAGAATTGCATTTTAAGTGAACTGTCCCTGTAGCTATAGTCACTAGGAATTTCAGAACTGGAAGCAACCTTGGATATTTAACATCTTTATTTTATAAAGGAGGAAATGGAGGTCTATTTCCTTCAGCTTGAGTGTTTATTAGGTACCTATAAATAAGGAACAAGCCAGGTACTAAAGCCAGTTGTAAAGCCAGTTGAGATATGTTCTACTGGAGGGTCTCAAAAGATGAGATGCTTTGCCCAAGATCATATGGCTAGCTATAAGTAGCATGGAGACTAGAAACCAGGTTTAATGGCCCCGAATCCTGTTACCTCTCCCCTACCCTATGCTCTCTCTTCAAAACCTTTGCCACTGACATTCAAATTGCCACTTTTGATCCTCATGCATCTCCTTCACATGAACTTGTGATTTTTCAAGAGCTCTAATTTTTGTATTTTTAAAAATCTTTGCCTTCGATCTTAGAATCGATACTCTGTATTGATTCCAAAACAGAAGAGCAAAAAGAACTAGGCAATGGTGTTTAAGTGACTTGTCCAGGGTCCTATAGCTAGGCAGTGTCTGAAGCCAAATTCAAACTAAAGACTTCCCATATCTAGATCTGGTTCTAAATCCACTGAAAAACCCTAGCTGTACCCATAAATTTCTGTAATTTTAAAAAAATCTTGCAATTTCATTTGAGTAAAGCATTGATTATTAGAAATGTTTCTTTACTAATGCATATAAGTAATCAATTTACAGCATAGCCTTAGAAAGTTGCATGGGTCACCAAGAGGTTTTAGAGATTTTTCCAGGGTCATCTAGCCATCTATATCAGAGGTAGGCCTAGATCCCATGTCTCTCTGATTTTAAGGCTAGCTTTCTATCCAAAATACCCTACAACTTCTAATTTCTAGACTGAATGATCATACATAGCAGACTTGGAAGGCTTTTATTTGGCAGTAATTGCAACAAAATCTCTGAGTTTCCTAACTATAAGTATCTCTAATATAGCTTATGATATTATTTCTTTTTCAAAATGCATGCAGGACTTGAGTCTTTGAATTTGCTTCACATTCAATTAATGAGAGTTTCAAAGATTTTTCTCAAAGGCTATATTTCAAAACTGAAGAGTGAATCCTCAATGGTGACAAATATCAGGGTATCCTGTCCTTTTGAAAACACTGCTGGCTAATTGGTTGTCAAAACTATTGACTGACATAAAAATATAACCTGTATACCTTGGGTAGATGGAACCTTCATAAAAAAACAAACAAAAAACACCCACTATTTTCTTTTTAAATGCCAAAATCTTGGTGCTAGTGTCCCTCTGGCTTTCCAACTGTCTACTCTGATAGCATGAAATTGAACTGACTTGCAAGTTAGGTCTGTAACTTGACATCTTACATCTATTTAGGAGAAGTGGCAATAGCAGCATTGTGGTAGGAAAAGAAAACCCCAAAACATCTATCCTTGGAATCTGAGAATCAAGGATGCAATCTTTGCTCTAGTATGTCACCTTAGATTTCCTTCATTTCTCTATATCTCAGGCTCCTCATCTGTAAAATGGCAGTAATGATTTGGCTACTTTAGCAAGGTTCTTTAGGAAGAAAACACTTTTCAAATTGCAAACCCCTCTAGGAATGTAAGCTGGGGTTTTATAGAGTTTTATGGTTTTCAGAACTCTTCATTTAAGCCTAACAATGCCTCTCAGAGATATGCAGGGTAGTTCTCATAGTCATCTCTATTTAATCGATTTAGAATCACAAATAAAGAAATGTTGGGATAGAAATGAATCAATCCACAAAATTTTAAGAACCTGCTATGTGCTAGGCACAGTGCTAGGTGATGGGGATGAAAATGTAATGAATGAAACAACATCTACCCTGAAGAAGCTTATATTCTAATAGGGGAGATAAGGACCAATAGTAATCATCTAGCCCAAATATCTAATTGTATAGCTGCAAAAACTGAGGCAGAAAAGTGAAATTACTTCCTCAGTGTTACTCAGACAGCAAACAATGGAACCTGTGCTCAAACTCAGGTCTTTCTACTCTTAGACCAGTATGCCTCCCATGGTACCATATTGCCACTCTATTGCAAAAGGAGCCAGTCTGACGTACCAACAGAAATAACTTGTCAAGTCTATATGACCAAAATAGACTTCTTATTGACTTATTAAGGTGCTAGGTGGAGTAGTAGATAGAATATTAGGTCTGAAATCAGGAAGACCAGAGCTCAAATTGGGCCTCAGACATTTACTAGCAGTGTGTCATCAGGCCAGTCACTAAACCTCTGTTTGCCTCAATTTCCTCACTATAAAATGAGGATAAAAATAGCACTTGACTTAAAGAGTCATTAGATTCAAATGAGATAATATTTTTTAAAGTGCTTAGCAAAATTCCTGGCACAGTAGATGCTACATAATTCTAGTTGTTGCTATTATTATTATTGTTATTATTCCTTTCAAAACTTCTGTAGACACTTTTGCTTTTAATTGGTTCGAGTTTTTTGTTACCTAAGGATTGGGAGTGCTTATTAAACATTAATTAATTCAATAATATATTGGATTAATTTTTGTGATTTTTCTTTTCTTTTAATTATAATTATATATGGATATAATAGTTATAATTATATATACATAATAATTATAAATGGATCTCTTGGGGGGGAAAACATGCCCTACAAACTTTAAGTTTTATTGACATATTTGTCATCACTTTCTTAAGTCTAGAAAATCAGGACAATCAATCCAGTCCTTATCTATGGCTTTTGCTGATTTTTAAGATAAAAATACACGTTCATGTTGAAAATGTAACAATCAGCTCTCTCAAATTGAATTACTTTGAGCTGACTAACATAATTCCGAATAGCCCTTTATGAATTTTCTATATATGGAATTACCCTTGAAAGCTAGGGTCCAGGATTATCCTTAGGTGGTGTTGGGTTCAGGGGAGATGACAATGAATGCTTCCCATCACCTCAAAGTTTTTATATAAGACCAATATCTTTAAAATGAACAACAAGGAGAGCATTAAAGGGCTGTCCCACATAAAGACAGGAAATGGGGAGGAATAATATTACAGCTTTGCTTCAGTGTTAAGGATTTTTGTTTTTTAAGCACTACCTAAATGAATCAGTCAACCAAACATCTATTAAGTGCTTACTATGCACCAGAACTGAAGAGAACCACCTTTATCACCTCCCAGATGCCACTGTTATCTGCCAACACTTGGGGGTTTGGCTGGCTTCTGCCTTGGAATACTCTGGAATTCATATATTTTCCCCCCCTTAAAACCTTTACCTTCTGCCTTAGAATCAATACTAAGTATCATTTACAAGGTCCGGGAGAAATAAGGGCTAGGCAGTTGGGGTTAAGTGACTTGTCCAGGGTCACACAGATAGGAAGTATCTGAGATCAGATTTATACCCAGCTAAGTAACTGTGCTGATTCATACTCTTAAAGGATATTACTAACACCTTTCCACTGCCCTTAACTCAGTTTCTCCTTTCTTTAATCCTTTCCCTCAAGCCCTATTTTCCACCTAGTGAACATGCAGACAAACCATAAATTCTTTTCCTTCCAAATATATTAAAATATTTTTGCAATATATGAGGAACTACCCAGAAGTTACAACTCTACCTAAATTAATAATGCAGCTTTTGTATCACTTGTAATTTTCAAATCATTCTGCAAACTTTAGTTAATTAGTCCTAAAGCTTCCCTGAGAGATGTGTATAACTAGCTAATGAACTGGATTTTATCTAGAGTTATTTTTTAAATGGTGTCCAATGAGGGGAGAGAGGAAGAGGGATTTGGTGAGAAAGTATATAGTTTGCTCTTATTTGCTGCTTCCTAAAAGTAACGATGCAGCAAATTGAGCTGGATTACACTCATAAGGATATTAAGCTTTTATCCACCTGGAATTAATCATTTCCAAGCATCATCTGTTGCCTATGCAGTGTATCCACCAAAGCAGCATTTGGAGAAAACACCCTGGGAACAATAAAATGTTCATTTCTTAACACTTATGAAAAAGTCTTAATAGATAATCAAGCAATTTAGACTTAATGCTGAAGGTAAGTAGAGCAAAGGCCACCAGGTTTAGCTCCAAGATATCCACTTGGATTTTGATTGTCTCTCTCCTGAGGTGATGTGCATGATAACCAGGTGCATTATGGGGATGTTTGAAAGGAATAGCTTCATACAGATAATTTGCAGTTTTCTGAAAATGATGTTTTTTTTATATTCTCCTTATTTAGAAGAAGAAATGAGACTTTCTGGGTAATGGAATATAAGGAAACAAAAGAAAGAGGACAAGAAAATATGTTCTTATGTCCTTAATCACTTTAAATTTTCATGGCCCTGGTATCTATTACTCTACAACTCCTCCATTGTTGTTTTAACCAACAGGTTAAATGCCATAAATATATGACAAAGTTTGATGGTTCTAGTGGAAAACAAAAGTGAAATGAAGGGGCATTGGTTCTTCTGACTCCTACTTTAGGAATGTATGCTGGTCAAATTCTTGCCATATTATACCTGTTTCCTCTTAAGGAGTACCCATGGAATCAGATAGGAAAAAAAAAGATTCATCTTTGCCTCTTTATTTCTATACCACAATTTATCAGCTTTCTCTGTTGCAATCCCCCAGCCCTCCACTCCATTGCAATTAGAATATAATATTTATTAGAGAAGTTGCCATCTATCATAGTTTTACCTAAACCAAATCAGGAATTAGAAATAGCTTAAAGACATAAAGAAATAATGATTGCCTGCTACCATCACTGGGAAAGAAGAGGAAAAGTTAAACCTTTCACTATCCTTTAGAGGATCTCAAAGGAGCAGTAGCTTCAGTCGGCTTGAGCCACCTCTTTCAGAGTGTTTTTATTTTCTCTATCAAAGAGAGAAAGCTGTGGCTCCTGTAGCCAAGTCTGCAATGCCTAGATTCTATTCTCTGAACTCCCAATACAAAACACCTGTAAATGTTTCTCTTTCATCTCTCTCTCTGTCTCTCTCTATAACTCTGGCTGTCTGTCTGTCTGTCCCTGTCTCTCTTTCTCCCCCTTCCTCTCTCTATTTCCCTCTGTCTTTGTCACTGTCTGTCTTTGTCTGTCTGTTCTCTCCTCTCCTCTCCACCCTCACCACTGTATTGCTGCTGCCACCACTACTGTCATTCTCACTGCTATTGTAAATCATTCCTACCTCTGTCACCTTTGTTTAAAAATTTTGGCCTGGCAGAAGTTTGCACCAGCTCAGAGGTTCTCTTTCTGTTACCAGAGTTCCTTGAATTCACACAGTTAGATTTTAGAGCTTTTTTTAAAAATTTGTCTCAATATCCAACTATGCTATACTAACCTGTGAGCAGTAATAATAATAGCTAGCATTTATATTGTGCTTTAAATTTAGAAAAAACTCTTTGTATATGTTATCTCATTTGGTCCTCATAATAACCCTGTTTGTTGGATGCTATTATTAGCCTTATTTTACAGATGAAAAAACTGAGACTGAACAAAGGCAATTGACTTGCTCACAGCTGTTGTTTATTTGCTTAGTGTAGAGATGAACAATGTCCAGCTCTTCATGACTCTATTTGGGACTTTCTTGCCTAAGATATTGGAGTAGTTTGAAATTTCCTTCTGTAGATCATTTTATAGATGAGCAACTGAAGCAAAAGAGTTAAGTGTAGGGTCACCTAGCTAGAAAGTGTCTGAGGCTGTATTTGAACCCAGGAAGATGAATCTTCCTGATTACAGGCACAGTACTCTGCCTACTGAACCAGTTAGTAAATGTCTAAAATCTGGATTTGAATTCATCTTCTTCCTTCCAAATTCAATACTCACCTGCTGTATCACTCAACTGCCTCCTAAGTTCATGTCCTGTAACAAATTCATTCTTGAAGAAATAAAACCAAAACCTTCAAGCTTTCATTTATCTCATATTATCAAAAATCATAGGAATGTATGAAAAAACCCAAAACACTGTCATGGCGGACTATGAGAAGCTTTGACAACAAAAAGCTAACATAGGTAGGGTAGCAAAACAACCCCATATGCTTAAGATGTGGACAAATCAAGAATACACTTAAAATTTTTGTTGAAGGATAGATTACCAATAGAACAACCAGAGCAGCTGCCCTCAGGCCTTTGTCTTGTCAGGCCCCTCTACATTTCAGGTGATGATTGAGGATGGAAGCCAAAGAAAGCATGGAAATTGTATCACTGCCTGTAAGACTACCAGAGAGAAAGACTAAGTGCCATTAAGAGGAAGAAAAGAAGTAAGTTCAGGAGAAAGGGATGCTTTTTGGAGTTGCTCCAAGATTCTTTAAAACCTTAAGCAAGTTTGATGAGGATCCTAAAGTCATAATCCTGCTAGATTCAGTAATGATGGCTTTGGCATGGTGGTTTGGGATTTCACTGAAGCCAGGATGAGTAGGTAACTTCCAAACTGCCTTATCTATTGCTGTTAGAGATTCCTTTCAAAAACACTACTTTTAGCACATCATTCACCCCTTCCTTACTTAAAAGCCTACAATAACTTGTTCCTTTTAGGATGAAGCTTGGAGTCCTCTACCTGACCTTTAAAGTCATTTATAATCTGACCCTCCCCTCCCCCCCAATCTCCCTGCCCTCACTTCTGCCTATCCAACCATATCTCATTTATTCTTCCAGAGAGTTAAACAGTTTTGGAGTGGGAAGGGCCTTCAGAGGTCATCTAGTCCAACTGATACCACATCATTCCCCTACTCAAAAATTGAAGTGGTTCTCTAAGATCAAATTTAGTCTCCACTTGCAATTTAAAGTCTTTCCCAAAATGATGCCAATTTATCTTCCCAGGTTCATTGTGAATCATTTCCCTGCATCTTCTCTCCAGCCCCTTCACTATTCTTTTGTTTTCCTTTATTCACACTCTAGTATATTAATGGCCATATGCCAATATAGTCTTCTGTCTGTTTCTCACAAGTGATATTAAAACTTCCGGTCAAGATGGCAGCGTAGAAGCAGCGAAAGTTCAGACCTCAGAAACCCTTCCTTACCAATCGCAAACAGAGTGCTCCTAGGACATGGAAATTCAAGTTGAACAACAGGATAGACCTGGGGAAACCTCCTCCTGGACCTGGATCAAAAGGTACCGCACCCCAAAAGCCAGAACCCTAGATCACTCGGATCTAAGGGGTAGACAGAAAGAAGGTCCCAGGACCCATCCCCCCAACCCAGAGTGCTGAGCCCACGGCAGCAGTGGGAACCTCAGGGCTCTGAGGACTCACCTTGAAAGCAACCTGAGCCAGTCTCCGGGGCACCCAACACAGATGGCAGGGAAACATAGAGAGAAGGGGGAAGCCGATAGCCCCCTGGCTGGGTCCTTCCATCTGAGTCTCAAGGGAGGTCCCAGCTTTAGGGCACCAGCTGAACCCAATCCCATCAGGAGCCCTCAGAACTACTGAAAGGACAGAAAACTCAGGGCTGGCAAAGGGGTTGCTCTGAAGAGCTTACCTTGAAAGTAACCAAGCCAGTCTCCAGGCATTCAACACAGACTGTGGAGGAGGAGGCTTATTGCATTAGGGCTCATTCGGCCCAAACCAGGTGAACCTAATCCCATCAGGAGCCCTCAGAGCCCAGGCAAGCCATGACCCCTCCCCCCTTAGAGAGCAGGGTCTTCTGAAAAAACAGAAACCAAGAGGCGAAGTCAAGATGGCAGCCTAGAAGGAGCATTGACCTGGCAGCCTGGACAGAGCTTTGGAGATCCTCCATATCTGCTCTAGCCGTCCAGGAAATTTAAAACTCAGAGTAAACCCAGCCCAACTAAGCTGAACTCAATCCCATCAAAAGTCTCCAGAACACAGGGAAGCCCAGGCTCCCCATCCATCCTCATCGACTGCTGGATTTTAAGCCAATCAAAAGCCTCCAGAGGACAGGAAAGCTCAAACCCCCAACAACCATCCCCTAGAGATTACACCAAGAGATCCTCTGTTAAAGCTCCAAGAGGAGAGACTGATAGAAGTCCCCCAAAAACAAAAAAATGAGAGGAACAAGAGCACAGACAAATACAGGGAGGAAAGAAGGGGTGAATTTGAACAAACAACATAAATAGAAGAAAAACTACAATAGACAGCTACTACTCACCAAATGGAACAGAGGGGGAAAGATCAGCAAACGATAAACCAGAAATCCCAGCAAATTGGATACAGGCTGTGGAAGAACTCAAAACACAACTAAGAGAGGCTGAAGATAATTGGGAAAAGAACTTAAAAATTAAGATAAGTCATCTGGAAACAGAGGCACTTGAACTAAAACAAGAAAATACTGTCCTGAAAGCCAAAATCATCCAGCTGGAAAATGAGGCAAAGGAGATGAAAGATGAGGCAAAGAAGATGAAAGACAAAATAAAGAGGATGAAAGATGATCTTCAAAGAAAATCATACCAGAAGGAAAAAGACGACCAAAAAGCCAGAGATGAAATCCAATCTTTAAGAACAAGAGTAAAACAACTAGAATCAAGTGACCTCACAAGGCAGCAGGACACTATAAAACAAAACAAAAAGAATGAAAAAATTGAGGAAAATGTGAAGCATCTCATTCACAAAACAGACGATTTAGAAAATCGTTCAAGAAGAGACAATTTAAGAATAATTGGACTACCAGAAGACCACGACAAAAGAAAAAGCCTGGACATAATACTAGAGGAAATTATCCAGGAAAACTGTCCCAAGATCCTAGAACAAGAGGGGAAAGTGGAGATTGAAAGAATCCACAGATCACCCCCTGTATTTAATCCCCAACTGACAACACCAAGAAATGTTATAGCCAAATTCAAAAACAATCAGATGAAAGAACAGGTATTACAAGCTGCCAAGAAGAAGCCATTCAGATACCATGGAAACACGGTGAGGATAACACAGGATCTGTCTGCATCCACACTGAAGGACTGAAAGGCATGGAATACGATATTCCGGAAAGCAAGGGAACTAGGCCTACAGCCCAGAATAAAATACCCATCAAAACTGACTATATTCTTACAGGGGAAAGTATGGTCATTAAACACAACAGAAGACTTCCAAGCATTCATAAATAAAAGACCAGACCTGAACAGAAAATTTGAAGTCCAACCACAGAACTCAAGAGAATCATCAAAAGGTAATTAAAAAAGAGGGGAAAAACAACAACAACAAAAATTTTTAAGAGACTCAATAAGTTAAAATGATATGTATCCCTATAAGAAAAGAGGTCATTGGCAACTCTTAAAAACTGTTGCTATCACCTAAGCAGCTAGAAGAACTACACTCAGAGGGAACAGTGACAAACTGTATAGGATAAAAGGAAAAGACATAAATAGGTATATAGATAGATGCATGCATAAATACATATACATGTGTATGTATATATATACATGACTAAAGCTAAAAAAGAAAAGAGGTTATGACTAAAAGAAATGGGAAAAGAAACAAATGGGGGTAAATTTATATGTCACAAAGAAGCTCATGGCAGGAGGGGAGAGAACATCGATACACTGGAAGGGTAAAGAGGTTGGATATAGGAAATACTCAACTCCTACGTACTTTGAAACTGACCCAAAGAGGGAAGAACAATCCAATCCATCGGGGAAGAGAATAGATTTGTGCCCTATAGGGGAGTAGAAGGGTAAAAAACAGACTGGTGGGGAGGGAAGCAGTACAAGGGAGGGAGAGGGTGAGGGGGAAATTTTAAAAAGACTACAGGGGAAAATAAGGGAGAGAATAAGAAGGGAGGGGGGGTAGAAAGGGAAGTACAAGGGGGGCTGATTTAAAGTAAATCACTGTACTAAAAGGTAGAGCTGAAGAAGAAAGGTTAGAATTAGGGAAGGATATCAAAATGCCAGGGAGTCCACAAGTGACAGTCATAACGTTGAACATGAATGCAATGAACTCACCCATAAAACGTAGACGAATAGAAGAATGGATTAGAATCCAAAACCCTACCATATGTTGTCTCCAAGAAACACACATGAGGCAGGTAGACACCTACAAGGTCAAAATTAAAGGATGGAGTAAGGCCTTCTGGGCCTCAACTGACAGAAAGAAGGCAGGAGTGGCAATCATGATATCTGATGAAGCCAAAGCAAAAATAGACCTGATCAAAAGGGATAGGGAAGGTAATTATATTTTGTTAAAAGGGACTTTAGATAATGAGGAAATATCACTAATCAACATGTATGCACCAAATAATACAGCACCCAAATTTCTAATGGAGAAACTAGGAGAATTGAAGGAAGAAATAGACAGTAAAACCATATTAGTGGGAGACTTGAACCAACCATTATCAAATTTAGATAAATCAAAAAATAAATAAGAAAGAGGTAAAAGAAGTGAATGAAATCTTAGAAAAATTAGAATTAATAGACATATGGAGAAAAATAAATAGGGATAAAAAGGAATACACCTTCTTCTCAGCACCACATGGCACATTCACAAAAATTGACCATACATTAGGTCACAGAAACATGGCACACAAATGCAGAAAAGCAGAAATAATAAATGCAGAAATAATAAATGCAGCCTTTTCAGACCACAAGGCAATAAAAATAATGATCAGTAATGGTACATGGAAAACCAAATCAAAAACTAATTGGAAACTAAACAATATGATACTCCAAAATCGTTTAGTTAGAGAAGAAATCATAGAAACAATTAATAATTTCATTGAGGAAAATGACACTGGTGAGACATCCTTTCAAACCTTTTGGGATGCAGCCAAAGCGGTAATCAGAGGTAAATTCATATCCCTGAGTGCATATATCAACAAACTAGGGAGAGCAGAGATCAATCAATTGGAAATGCAAATAGAAATACTCGAAAGCGACCAAATTAAAACCCCCTAGCAGAAAACCAAACTAGAAATCCTAAAAATTAAGGGAGAAATTAATAAAATTGAAAGTGATAGAACTATTGATTTAATAAATAAGACAAGAAGCTGGTACTTTGAAAAAACAAACAAAATAGACAAAGTACTTGTCAATCTAATTAAAGAAAGGAAGGAAGAAAAGCAAATTAACAGCATCAAAGATTTTGGGGGATATCACCTCTGATGAAGAGGAAATTAAGACAATCATTAAAAATTACTTTGCCCAATTATATGGCAATAAATACACCAATTTAAGTGATATGGATGAATATATACAAAAATACAAACTGCCTAGACTAACAGAAGAAGAAATAGAATTCTTAAATAATCCCATATCAGAAAATGAAATCCAATAGGCCATCAAAGAACTTCCTAAGAAAAAATCCCCAGGGCCTGATGGATTCACCAGTGAATTCTATCAAACATTCAGAGAACAGTTAATCCCAATACTATACAAACTATTTGACATAATAAGCAAAGAGGGAGTTCTACCAAACTCCTTTTATGACACAAACATGGTACTGATTGCAAAACCAGGCAGGTCAAAAACAGAGAAAGAAAACTATAGACCAATCTCCCTAATGAATATAGATGCAAAAATCTTAAATAGGATACTAGCAAAAAGATTCCAGCAAGTGATCAGAAGGGTCATCCACCATGATCAAGTAGGATTTATACCAGGGATGCAGGGCTGGTTCAATATTAGGAAAACCATCCACATAATTGACTATATTAACAAGCAAACCAGCAAGAATCACATGATTATTTCAATAGATGCAGAAAAAGCCTTTGATAAAATACAACACCCATTCCTATTAAAAACACTAGAAAGCATAGGAATAGAAGGGTCATTCCTAAAAATAATAAACAGTATATATCTAAAACCAACAGCTAATATCATCTGCAATGGGGATAAACTAGATGCATTCCCAATAAGATCAGGAGTGAAACAAGGATGCCCATTATCACCTCTACTATTTGACATTGTACTAGAAACACTAGCAGTAGCAATTAGAGAAGATAAAGGAATTGAAGGCATCAAAATAGGCAAGGAGGAGACCAAGTTATCACTCTTTGCGGATGACATGATGGTCTACTTAAAGAATCCTAGAGATTCAACCAAAAAGCTAATTGAAATAATCAACAACTTTAGCAAAGTTGCAGGATACAAAATAAACCCACATAAATCATCAGCTTTTCTATATATCTCCAACACAGCTCAGCAGCAAGAACTAGAAAGAGAAATCCCATTCAAAATCACCTTAGACAAAATAAAATACCTAGGAATCTACCTCCCAAGACAAACACAGGAACTATATGAACACAACTACAAAACACTCGCCACACAACTAAAACTAGACTTGAACAAATGGAAAAACATTAACTGCTCATGGATAGGACGAGCCAATATAATAAAAATGACCATCCTACCCAAACTTATTTATCTATTTAGTGCCATACCCATTGAACTACCAAAATACTTCTTCACTGATTTAGAAAAAACCATAACAAAGTTCATTTGGAAGAACAAAAGATCAAGGATATCCAGGGAAATAATGAAAAAAAACACATATGATGGGGGCCTTGCAGTCCCTGACCTAAAACTATATTACAAAGCAGCAGTCATCAAAACAATTTAGTACTGGCTAAGAAACAGAAAGGAAGATCAGTGGAATAGACTGGGGGAAAGCGACCTCAGCAAGACAGTATACGATAAACCCAAAGATCCCAGCTTTTGGGACAAAAATCCACTATTCGATAAAAACTGCTGGGAAAATTGGAAGACAGTGTGGGAGAGACTAGGAATAGATCAACACCTCACACCCTACACCAAGATAAATTCAAAATGGGTGAGTGACTTAAACATAAAGAAGGAAACCATAAGTAAATTGGGTAAACACAGAATAGTATACATGTCAGACCTTTGGGAGGGGAAAGGCTTTAAAACCAAGCAAGATATAGAAAGAATCACAAAATGTAAAATAAATAATTTTGACTACATCAAACTAAAAAGCTTTTGTACAAACAAAACCAATATAACTAAAATCAGAAGGGAAACAACAAATTAGGAAAAAATCTTCATAGAAACCTCTGATAAAGGTTTAATTACTCATATTTATAAAGAACTAAATCAATTGTACAAAAAATCAAGCCATTCTCCAATTGATAAATGGGCAAGGGAAATGGATAGGCAGTTCTCAGATAAAGAAATCAAAACTATTAACAAGCACATGAAGAAGTGTTCTACATCTCTTATAATCAGAGAGATGCAAATCAAAACAACTCTGAGGTATCACCTCACACCTAGCAGATTGGCTAACATAACAGCAAAGGAAAGTAATGAATGCTGGAGGGGATGTGGCAAAATAGGGACATTAATTCATTGCTGGTGGAGCTGTGAACTGATCCAACCATTCTGGAGGGCAATTTGGAACTATGCCTAAAGGGTGCTAAAAGAATATCTACCCTTTGACCCAGCCATAGCACTGCTGGGTCTGTACCCCAAAGAGATAATGGACACAAAGACACTGTGGTATAATCGAATGTAATGGACTTCTCCATTAGTGGTGGTGTAATGTCCCTGAACAATCTGCAGGGATCTAGGAGAAAAAATACTATCCATAAGCAAAGGACAAACTGTGGGAGTAGAAACACCGAGGAAAAGCAACTGCCTGACTACAGCGGTTGAGGGGACATGACAGAGGAGAGACTCTAAACGAACACTCTAATGCAAATATTAACAACATGGCAATGGGTTTGAAGCAAGAACACATGTGATACCCAGTGGAATCACGTGTCGGCTATGGGGGGTGGGGGGCAGGAAAAGAAAATGATCTTTGTTTTTAATGAATCAAGCATGGAAATGATCAAATAAAATACTATAAAATTAAAAAAAAAAAACAACAAAAAAAAGTGATATTGAATCCCCTGTCTAACATTGTTTGGTAATTTTTCAATTGCATCTGACTCTGTGACCTCATTTAGAGGTTGTTTTTTTTTTTTTTTTGGCAAATATACTGGAGGGATTTGCCAGTTCCGTTTCATTTTATAGATGAGGAAATTGAGGCAAATAGGATGAAGTGGCTTGCCCAGGATCACACAGCTAGTGAGTGTCAGAGGCCATATCTGAACTCAGCAAGGTGAGACTTCCTGACTCTAGACCCAGTTCTCTGGCCACTGAGTCACCCAATATAGTTGGCATATATACTCCTATTCTAGATTGCACTCCATTTTCATCGCTATCTCTTAGAATCCCTAATTTCCTTCAAAGTATAACTCAAACATCATTTCCTTAATGAAGCAATTTTTTTCTACAATGTCTACTTCCTTTATCCCCTAGTTTCTTTTTCCTAACTTATCTTATATTAATTTTTCATATATTCTATATATGTGTGTGAATGTATATGCACATATATGTATACACATACCTTGGCTCTCCTGATTGAATGTAAACTCTTTAAGGACAATCCATTTCATTTTTGTCTTTATATCTCTAGTAACTAATACAATGCCCATGACTTTGCTCAAAGACTTCTAGGAAAGGGGATCCTGCTACCATCAAGGATAACCTTTACACTTTTGGATGGCTCTAATCTAAATTATACCTCAAGTCTAAATTTGGTCCCTTTTGAATTCTATCATTGCTTTTGATTCTGTCCTTAGGAGTCATGCAGAACAAGTTAAATCTGACTTCTTCATGGAAACTCTTCAAAGCATTGAAGAAGGCTGGTTTATCATTCCCAAGTCTTCCAATCATATTTCTTCAACCAAAACTCAAATGGCACGGACTCAAGCTCCTTCACCATCCCTCTAGACACTCTCCAATGTTTTATTGTCTAAATGGCAAACAGAATTAAACATTTTATCTATTTTGTATATAGTCTGATGAGGACAGAGTATAATGAGACATCCCTAATATATATCTTTTTAAAAATCCTTATCTTCTGTTTTAGAATCAATACTGAGTATTAGTTTGAAAGCAGGAAAGCAGTAAGGGCTAAAAAGTTGCAATTGCCCAGAGTCTTGCCCAGAGTCACATTGATAGGAAGTGTATGAAGTTAGATTTGAACCCAGGACCTTCCATCTCCAGGCATGGTTCTCTATCTACTGAGCCACCTACCTGCCCAAGATCTTCCTAATGCTAAATACACTGACACTTAATGTAGCCCAAGATCACATCAACTTTCTTTCCTATTATATTATACTGATTCATATTGAGTTTACAACTCACTAAATCTTTTTCAGATGAATTATTATCCACTCACATACTCTGATCTTGTGTAGTTAATTTTTTGAACTTAAGTAAACTTTACATTTCATCACCATCTTCTAGTCTTTCTCAATCCCTTTCAATGCTGAGTCCATCATCTAGTGTGCTACCTTTGTATAGTCTGCAAAGCTCATAAAAATTTATGAGATCAACCAAAAATTCCTAGAGACTGCTCTACAAGTTTACATGAAACCATTACATAATTACTTTTGGGGTCTAACCATTAAATTTTTTCTCATTTTTCCTAATTGTACTATCATCTAATTTACATTCATCAATCTTCCTATAAGAATAGCAAGAGACATTTTACCAAATGTTTTCCTTAAAAGTTAAGTGGATTCAACACTGATTTAGTAAAACACCCATTAATTTCAAATTTCTATTCTACAGTACAAATACTTTGAATGTTTTAGATCGTTCCACCTTTTCCACTCTCTCCAATATGCTATTTCTGTCCTAAATCTTTTGGGATGTTCTGTTGTCTTCTCTGCCTATCTAAAGTCTAAGCAACCGACAAGTCTCTCTCAGATGATTTTATCCCTGCTTCCATGAAGAATTTTCCCTTCTCTGAACTTTGCTAGCAGTCATAGAAGCTGGACTCCCCATGTTAGCCCTTGAGCCTATATTATCTCCCATCACTTTCTCATTTTACTATGTATATATAAATCATGGCTCCTTCACAAGATCAGAGGCTTCTTAAGGGAAGTACTGTGTCACTGTCCCCCTCAGGACTAGACCCATAGTAGGTGTTTAAATACTTGCTAACTTGGCCTTAGGAAGCTTTCTGGAAGAATATTGAAGTAAAAAAAGTGACTCGAACCTCTTAACTATAGTAAGAAACAGTGCAGTTTTGTAGCTGTAACCAAATCGGAGGAGGTTATCCTGTCCTTGCAATTTGTACCTCATTACATATTAATGAATCAATGTTCTTGGCAATCAATTCTGCACCAAGTAGACTTGTGCTATAATCTATCTTCTCCTTATCCAAGGAAGCTTACACAAAGCAAGACTTATTCTGTATCTTAAAACTGCCAGTAGCAAGTGTTAAGCAATACAAAGTACCAGATAAACAACTTCAAGTAATAAACTGGGATTTAAGGTGCTCTTGGAAAAAGTTATGATGCAGTCAGAACTTACTCAACCAGTTTGCTGAGTAAAACCTTTTTTTTTTTTCCTGTGGAAGAAAATGAAGTCAGTTTCTGTACTTACTGGTATCCATCTTGTATATTGCATCATAAAATAAAATAGAATTACTGTTTTATATTTCTGGATCCATATTTGTTGTATCTCAAATGTGGGCCAAAGTAATGTATTACCTATGGGTATGTGTAAGAAAGGGTGAAAAAACCTACATAAAAGAAAAACTACCATCAAAACCTTAGGATGGAATTAAACATAACATTGAACTTTTGGTAAAAACAAGTTTTATTTAGAATGGAAATAATGGGCAAGACCCCCAATTTAGAACCAACTATTTAGTATTGGGCAAAAATATTAGAAAGTAGTAGTGATGGAGAGTCAATGAAGATGGGTAAAGGCGATTTCATATTGATATATTTTAAGAGAGTGCCCTTTGGTTTTGGGTCGCTGTCCCAGATCTTCTTACGTCATATTGCAGAGTGATGAGAGAGCATAAAATAATAAAAAAAAGAGTAAGAACTGTTGTGGTTCTGATCTCACCATTGATTCTATAACCTTAAATCAATTTACTTTTTTTATTTCTCTGGTGTCTTCATTTGTAAAATGATAGCTGTAAAATATTAATGCTTGTTTCAATCGTGTTTTGAGGACCAAAGAAAAGTGGCGTGGTTATTCAGTATGAGGCAACATGGCAGAGGAGAATTACTTGATTCCACATTAACTGGATTTGGGATTAGAAAACCCTAAATAAAATCTAGTCCCTGATACTTCTTAACTGTGTGATCATTAGGAAACTCAGTTAACCCATCAGAGCTTCAGGAAACTTTCTAAGACTATCAAGTTATAGATAGATTTCTGTTTCATCAGTAGAGAATTCCTATACTGATCAAATCAATAGTCCTTAACATATTCATAGATTCTGCAAATATATTAATATATGGTGTCTGTATATTATATGTGCACATATAGGTGCACATGCATATCTATGGATTCACACACATATGTATACAATATTGTGTGTATGCATATTGTGTTTGTAAGTATTCTAAAATTGCACTGACTTCTGAAATATCCTGCATAATATAGACATAATATATACACACGTATATACATGTATGTGTATATGAACATAGAGGCTTACATACATTTTAAAAATGAAAAATGAAAATGAAATTAAAATGAAAAAAAAACCTATTTTTAGTTCTATTCTTAGAACATACAAAAACAGATGATGAGCCAGATTCGTTCCTCGGGAATTTGCTTGCCTAACTTCTCTCATGGGTCATTGCAACATTGAGGAAGTTTGTCTACTTCTTTCCATCTATCTATCTACCTATAGCTCTCTTTATCTCTCTATCTCTTTCTCTATCCATCTATCTATCTACATATATGTGTAATTTGATATTATACATAATACTTTTCTTAATGTAATCTTTAGGTATTTCTTCTTAGTTTGGGTGCACAGTGACTCAAATTTTGGTTCCAAGCTTGATTTTTTTTCTGTCTCTGAATCTCAATAGAATAGGCAATATTAATCACATGTTTTACATCATGGTAGTACAAAAATGGATAACTTAGTTAAGATACATAGATATGGTAAATCTCAGGGGAATATAATAAACAGCAAACACTGTTCAAAGAAATTTATTACCCAAAGACTGGCCACCAAGTGACAGATTTTGTTAGATGATTCCTGAAAGGACATGGAGGAGTTGAAATCTTTATCAATAGTGGAGTAGCCACAGAACAAGAGGATATTAGAACTGGAAGATACCCAGATGCCATGTTCCCATTTGTGGGTGACAATGTACTGATTACATGAAGCCATAAAATGCTTCAGAGCTTCCTAAGTGAGATTCATAATTATTCAGGAGTTTTTCCTAACTATCCACACAGGAAAAACCAATAAAGATACAGGATTTCTACTGTGCATAATATAATATAATGGGCAGTTGGATGAATGTCCTGCAGACCTTGTCCATCAGTGTATCTATTAGGAACAGACACAATAGGTGGACAGTGAATTGTACTCAGATTTAAATGAGAGGAAGAGAGAGGATTACTCCTGGAATAAAAAGCCTCATTTCAAAAATTAAGAATATTTTGATGACACCCTATTTGGATGACACTTCAAATCAAGGAATATTGCAGTTACCAAGAAATCAAGATTACAAGCTACCCAAAGGAGAGAGACATTTTATGTGTAATAAGATATAATAACATCAATACCTATGAATTATATGTCTAAAAAGTATCATAAAAGATATCAAAGACATGTATGTTGAGACAATTAGGTGTGTTGGTCCTTAAGAGATGGGCAATCTCTTATTGTCCATTTATGCCCAAGAAATAAGCATTTATGACCATTTAAAATTTTAAAATACAGAAAAATGTATTGCTGAACTTTAGATTCCACTTCTGTGGAATGTTTATGGGAAGATATGGAGAAGATTATATAGAATAAAAAGTCACCTGTGAGTTATTCACCCCATTGGAAGAAATGCCTAAATTGACATCACAGATCTATTTTATACTAAAGTGTACACACAGACAAACATATACATATATACATTCATGGGTGGGTATGCATATATGTTTCTATGCATTGGATGTGGAGAGAGGAAATGATGGAGTGAGAAGAGAGAGAGAGAATGAGAGACAGAGAGAGGGAGAAAATTAGGGGGAGGGAGGAAGGAGGAAGAGACAAGGAGAAGAGAGAGAGAGAGAGAGAGAGAAAGAGAGAGAGAGAGAGAGAGAGAGAGAGAGAGAGAGAGAGAGAGAGAGAGAGAGAGAGAGAGAGAGAGAGAGAGAGAGAGAGAGAGAGAATCCAGGCCTAAGGTATCATTACTATAAGAAATTTCCACCATGAAAATTACCTCTATTGATATACATCAACACTTATCTAGACATAGGGAGTTCTTTGAGACTCTGAGAGGTGAAATGATTTCAAGGTTCTTTATGTAGTCAGTATGTTTCAAAGATGGAACCTGAACCCAGTCTTTCCTGACCCCAAGATTGTCTTTCTATTCTGCTATACTTCTGACATTTGAGTGTGTATATCTATATATGCATATATTCAAAGAAATACACACACACACACATACACACACACACACACACACACACACACACACACACGTCTGGTCCTATTCTGTGCCAAGCACTATGTTAAGAGAAAAGGTATTTCTAGTTGAGAAATAAAGGAGAAATTAACTTTTAACCCTTAAAAGCTATCCAAATGGAAGACACATAATTCCAAAGTAGAACTGATACAAACTCAACTATACTTTTAAAATCTAGTGTACTATCCACAAGATTCTTAGTATAGAAAAGTTTATAAAAAAAACTATTTCTGTGAAACCCATTCCCTTTCCTACTTCTTCACAATAAATGTTTGCTATAAAATTTCCAAGACAATATCAGCTACTAAGCCAACTCACAAAGAAGGATGGGGTTAACACCATTGGTAACCAGAAGCCATTAGTTTATGTACTTCTCTTCAAGAAAAAGTGAGTTTTTGCAATAAAAAATGGAATTTTGACCTTTGTGCACTGAAATTTATAAGACAATCCCATTTTTAGCTTCAAATGAGTTTTTTGGGGGCTAGAAGGAGAAAAAAGAGGTATTTCTATTACTTTTATTGACAAATGGCATAGCTTTGCACTGAACTTGGTTATGTACTTTTTGGGGAACTTTTGATTGTAGTTAGAGAACCCTATATTATTTCCATCTAATGCCAAGTAATAATTATATGTTATTGTTTAGTCATTTCTGCCACGTCTGACTTTGTGACCCTATCTCGGGTTTTCTTGGCATTGGCGTAGTTTGCCTTTTCTTTCTCCAGTTCATTTTATAGAGGAGGAAACTGAGGCCAACAGGGTAAAGTGGCTTTCTCAGGATCACTTGGCTATTACATGTCTGAGGCTGTGTTTGAACTCAGGTCTTCCTGATTGCAAGCCCAAAGCTTTACCAACTATGTTCCTTAACCAGCCTTGAACCTTTTGAGTGATCTAATATGCATATAACTCCATATCCATTTAGAGATTCTGGAAGGAAGCCTAAAAGCTAAACTAGAGCCAAATCAACTTAATTCATTCACTCATTCATTGTATCAACATTTATTAAGGCCTACATTAATGCTCTCTTAAATATTTGAAGGGAAGTTTTACGGAAAAGGAATTAGACTTATTTTGCTGAATCTAAGAGGGCCAATATAGGACCAATAGTTGGATATTGCAAAGAAGAAAAGTGAGGCTTGATATACATTGAAATTGTGGAAAATCATGGAACAGGATTCCTTAGGAGGTAGTAGTTTTCCTTCTTGTAACCAATGACATCTGGTTACATGTGTTGTTAAAAAAAGAAGCCTTTCAGCAAAAGTGGAATGACCACTTATTACGTATTTTGAAAAGAGGTCACTTGCTCAGGAATATGTTAGAAAATATGGTCTCTGGGGGGTGCCTTCCAGCTCTGTTATTAAATTTAATTCAACATCATTTTCATAGCACTAATTTTATTCAAAGTACTGTATTGGATTATGGGGATAGAAAAATAGGAATTAAACTGTACCTGTCCACAAGCAGCTCTCCTTTTATGGGGTTGGAGGGGATTAGGGAACAGGGAGGCATATCACATGGACATAAATTTCAGGGAGTATGCTGGGCTTTGAAACTAACACAAAGTTTTCTACTGTGGGAGGAAACATCATTACTTAAGGAGATACCTCCTCTACTTCATCCAGTCCCCTCAAAAGTCATTTGTAGCTAAAAATGAGATTGTTATAAACTTCAGTATACAAAGGTCAAAATCTCTTCTTGCTTTTCATTACAAAAACATCCAATAATTCTTCTCAGTAAGTTTATCAACTAATGACATCTGGTTACTAATAGTGTTAAGCTCTTTTTGAGTTATTTTAGAAGCTTTTTAAAAATCCTTCATGCATTAGTTGTTTTTTGACTTTGACACTAAGTCTTTCTACCTTCCCTGGTTTGCAAATGCAGAGGCCACTGGCAGATGCAACCTTATTGCTAATCAGCATAAAAGCTTAGATATATTTGGGTTCAAGTTTGTACCATTTTCTATCCTGTTAGATGACTTGGTAACCCTCTGCTATAGGGTTCCACCATACTGGTGCCCAACAATGCTGACAAATAATTGTCTTAGAGGGCGTACTACAGACATACTCTAACTTAGAATAAGAGATTTATCAGATTCAGGGTTTACATTATTGGGCAGTAGAACAATGGATATAGAATTAGGTCTGGAATCAGGAGGATCTGGTTTCAAATATGGCCTTGGACATTTATGACCTGTATGACTCTGGGGAAGTCATTTGCCCATTTGTCTTGGGAAATTTTTTCAGAATTCCAAGCACTTCTCCATATATAAAATCCATGAAAGCTGTTGAGACCACCTAAAGAGGGAGTGTACAGAAAGAAGATAAGAGAGCCTAGAACAGAGTGCTGAGATATGCTTACCCTTAATAGAAAAGAAATGGATAATGAAACCAATAAAGGTGACTGAGGAGTTAGCTAAATCCAAGTCGAACTAAGAATCATGAAAACCAACAGAAGTCAAAGTATCCCAGAAAGATGTAGGAGCAGTGAAATTACCTCTACTATTGACATTGATCCTAAAATTAGATGGCTGATGCCTGAGAAATCAACATCAGATTTCACAGTTAAATGATTATTGAGACTTGGAAAATAGGTCAAGGAGAGACAATATAAGAATTGTTAGAATCATTGAAAGTTATGATAAATAAAAGTTTAGACACCACAATTGAAGAAATTATTAAGAAAAATTGCCCCAAAGTTTCAAAACTAAAAGGTAAAGTAGAAATGGAAAGAATCCACCAATTACCACCACAGTCATTTCAAGATAAAAATGCATAGGAACCTCATTGCTAAGTTTCATAGCTCCAAGATTAAGGAGAAAATACTTCAAATAACAAGAAAAAAGCAATTTAAATTCTGTGTGGCTACAGTCAGAATAACATAATAGCAACTGCAACATTAAAATAATGGACATGGAACACAATATTTGAAGTGTAAAGAAACTGAGTTTACAACCAAGAATAATACTGTACACTCAGCAAAGCTGAGTTTTTTCTAACAAGGAAAAATTGATATTTAATGAATTAAAGGAGTTTCAATTGTTCTTGGGAAAAAACATGTTAACACAAAATGTGATCTTTAAGAATCATAAGAAGGTAAATATATAAGTCCAATGATAAAGGATCCAATTAGGCCAAATTGCTTACTTCTTATATGGGAAAGTATTATCTATAAACCTTAAGGATGACATCATTACTTGGATAATTTGAAACAGCATATATAGATAGAAGACTTGAGGTTAAATTGAATATAATGGGATGAGCTAATAATATTAAAACAGGGAAGGAAGAGGTAAAATGGAACAATTATTTCATATAAAAGAATCATGCATGGAAGAAATGTTACAGAGAAGGGGAGGAGGAGGTAGAGGGCTAATCCTATTCTCATCATATTCAGATTAAAAAAGGAACAACATATACAATTAGAAGGGTAAATGTCTTTTGACACACAGAGAAACAGGAGGATGAAAGGATAAGATAGGGAGAGACTACACATCTCCATCAAGTATTAAGGAATTAAAAAAAGAGAGGGTAGGTGAAGAGAAAAGAGGGTAAAGACATAAGAAAAGTGGGATACCTAGAAAGGAGTACATATCAAGAAACAGAAGGGCAAGGAAGGGAATAAGAGAAGGACTCTTAGGATAAGATAAAGAAGGAATTTTTAGAATTGAATTCCTATGAAGAAATAGAAAGGTAGGGTTGGAGATAGAATAATAATTAGAAGGTAAGGGGAAAGAGATGAAGAAGAGACTTGTAGAAGGGTGGACTCATTTAGAACTAGGAGGACAAAGAGAGAAGATAAGGGAAGGGTTCTAACACAGGGTACAAATTGGTGAGGCAGTGGTCAGAAGAAATTGGATAACTGAGGAAGGATTGGCAAAAAAAAGAAAACAAGAGGGCAAACAATAAGGAAAAATAATTGTAGGGAAGTACCCAACTACTAGATATAACTTTGAATATGAAGGGGATAAATTTACCCATCCAATGGTTTTATGAAAAAAAAATCAACAACAACTTAGCCAACCAGCTGCCTCCTGACAGTTTAAGTAGATTGAGAGTCAGACCCAGAGACAGGAGGTCCTGGGTTCAAATCTGGCCTCAGATACTTCCTAGCTATGTGAACCTGGGCAAATCACTTTACTCTCATGGTCTAGCTTTTACCACTCTTCTGCCTTAGAACCAATGCATAGTACTGATTCTAAGATGGAAGGTAAAGGTTAAAAAAACAAACAAACTACTGGTTAATAATTTTTTTAAAAGAGAGAAGAAAACAAGATCATTTGCATTAAAGTTGAAAAAAGATGAATATACCATCAAGGAAAATGAAATTAAGGCAATAATTAAGAGTTATTTTGCTCAATATTATGCAAAAAAGTTTAATACATTTAATGAATTCACCCAATGAAACAAAAATGAGAGCAGAATGGATCAAAACCTCAAATTCAACAACTCAACTATACATTATTTACAAGAAAAACACTTAAATAATCGAGATCCACATAGAGTAAAAATAAAGGGCTGGACTATAATATACTATGCTTTAGCTGATAAGAAGAGAGCAGGGGAAGCAATGATGATTCGTGACATAGTTAAAGCTAAAATATATATAATTAAAAGAGAGATAAACAGGGAAAATGTATTATGTGAAAAGGCACCATAGATAAGGACGCATTATCAAAAGTAAACCTATATATACCAAATTTAATAACATCCAGATTTTTAGAGCTAAAGATAAATGAGTTACAGATAAAAATAAATAAAATTATAATAGTGGAGGATTTCAATTTTTCCCTCTCAAAACTGGATAAGTCTGTTCAAAAAATAAATTATAAAGAAGTTGAAGAGATGAACAGAATCTTAGAAAAGTTAAATATGATAGATGTCTAAAGAACTGAATGGAAACAGAAAGGAGTATACATTCCTCTTGGTGAAACATGGTAACCCTTACAAAAATTGATCATATATGAGTGCACAAACATCATAGTTTAATGTAGAAAAGCAGAAATATTAAATGCATCCTTTAAGACTATGATGTAATGTAATTTGTACATAATAAGAAACCATGGAAATTGAAAGTAAAAATTAATTGGTGATTAAATAATTTAACCTAAAAGAATGTGTGGAGTAAAAACAAATAATAGAAACAGTAAATAATTTAATTAAAGAGAATGATAACAATGAGACAACATAGCAAAATCTATGGGATACCATTAAAGCAATAATTGGAGGAAAATTTATATGTCTAAATGTCTATATTAATAAAATTGAGGAAGAAAAGATCAATGAGTTGGGAAAGCAGTTAAAAACTAGAAAAAGAACAAATTAAAAATTCCCAGATAAACATCAAATTGGAAATCCTAAAAATCAATAATTTTTAAATTTTTTTTAAATTTTATTTGGTCAATTTCAAACATTATTCCTTGGTTACAAAAATCATATGCTATTCTTCCTTCCCCTCCCCCACCCTTACCATAGCCAACACACAATTCCACTGTGTATTACATGTGTACTTGATCAGAATCTATTTTCATGCTGTTGATGATTGCATTAGGATGTTCAGTTAGGGTCTATATCCCCAATAATATCCCCCTTGACCCATGTAACTAAGCAGTTGTTTTTCTTCTCCCACAGTTTTTACTCTGAATGTGGATAGTGTTTTTTTCTCATAGATCCCTCTGGGTTGTTCAGGAGCAGTACATTGCCACTAATGGAGAAGTCCATTACATTTGATTGTACCACAGTGTATCCAATCTCTGTGTACGATGTTCTCCAGGTTCTGCTCCTTTTGCTTTGCATTGATTCCTGGAGGTTGTTCCAGTTCCCATGCAGTTATTCCACTTTATTATTCCTTTGATCACAATAGTATTTCATCACCAACAGATAGCACAATTTGTTCAGCCATTCCCCAATTGAAGGACATCCCCTCATTTTCCAATTTTTTGCCATCACAAAGAGTACAGCTATGAATATTCTTGTACTTGTCTTTTTCCTTATTATCTCTTTGGGGTACAAACCCAGCAGTCCTATGGCTGGATCAAAGGGCAGACAGTCTTTTATCACCCTTTGGGAATAGTTCTAAATTGTCTGTTAATTTTGGTTTTCTTCTTTCCTTTTTTAAATTAGAGTGACCAGTACTTTGTCTATTCTATTTGGTTTTTTTTTTTTTTCAAAATACCAGCTTCTAGTCTTATTTTTTAGTTCAATAGTTCTTTCACTTTTGATTTTATTAATTTCTCCCTTAATTTTTAGGATCTCTAATTTAGTTTTCTTCTGGGGATTTTTAATTTGTTTGGTTTCGAGTTTTTTGATTTGCATGTCCAATTCACTGACCTCTGCCCTCCCTAATTTGTTAATATATGAACTCAAGGATATAAAATTTTCCCTGAGTACTGCTTTGGCTGCATCCCATAGATTTTGAAAGGATGTCTCATCATTGTCATTTTCTTCATTGAAATTATTGTTTCTATGATTTATTCTCTAACTAACCAATTTTGGAGAATCATATTATTTAATTTCCAATTAATTTTTAATATGGCTTTGTAATGTAATGTAGCCTTACTGCTCATTATTTTTTATTGTGTTATGATCTGAAAAGGTTGCATTTATTATTTCTGCTTTTCTGTATTTGTTTGCCATGTTTTTATGACCTAGTACATGATCAATCTTTGTGAATGTACCACGTGTAACGACTTTTTGTGCCAATGGACCCAGGCTTCCAATGCCAAGAGAGTGGGACTGTCTTTGTGCATCGACTTTTCCACTTAAATCTTCATGCACAGGTGTCTTTGTGCACAAAAACGCACAAAGACAATCGTCATCCTCGGTTTGAGAGACAACCAACATTCCTTTGAGCACAATAGTATTCCATCACCGCCATATACCACAATTTGTTAGGCCATTCCTCCATTAAGGGGGAATCCCCTCATTTTCCAATTTTTTGCCACCACAGAGCGCAGCTATAAATATTCTTGAACAAGTCTTTTTCCTTATTATCTCTTTGGGATATAAACCCAGCAGTGCTGTGACTGGATCAAAGGGCAAACAGTATTTTAGCACTCTTTAGGCTTGGTTCAAAATTGCCCTCTAGAATGGTTGGATCAATTCACAACTCCATCAGCAATATATTAATGTCCCAATTTTGCCACATCCCCTCCAAAATTTATTATTTTCCTTTGTTGTGATGTTAGCCAATCTGCTAGGTGTGAGGAGGTGATACCTCAGAGCTGTTTTGATTTGCATCTCTCTGATTATAAGAGATTTAGAACACTTTTTCATGGGCTTATTATTAGTTTTGATTTCTTTATCTGAAAATTGTGCATTTATGTCTTTTGCCCACTTATCAATTAGGAAATGTCTTGATTTTTTGTACAATTGATTTAGCTCCTTATAAATTTGAGTGATCAGACATTTTTCAGCAGTTTTTGTTATAAAGATTATTTCCCAATTTGTTGCTCCCTTTCTAATTTTTATTGCATTGGTTTTGTTTATATAAAACCTTTTTAAATTAATGTAATTAAGTTTAGGCTGGCCTGGGTTTTTTCCTACTATTCCCTCTTACTCTGTTTCTCTCCCTTTCCTTAATTCCTTATTTGTATTATTTAAAATCTCCACAAAACCCAGCTGACTTGGGTATTTCATATTTGGGAATTTTTCCTATGGTGACCACCTTATTTTTGATTTAACTCAAGACACTGTCTTGAAACCAGTTTCGCAGTCACAGTTTAAGGCAACCACTCTTTTAACTGTTACATTACCCAAACTAATTTAATTTTTTAGTGTCATACCCATCAAACTACCAAGAACGTTTTTTACTGAATTAGAAAAAAACAATAACAAAATTGATTAGGAAGAACAAAAGGCCAAGAATATCAAGGAAAATAAAGAAAAAAAATGTGAAGGAAGGTAGCCTAGCAGTACCAGTTCTTAAATTGTACTATAAAGCAGTGGTGATTAAAATGATATGGTACTGGCTAAGAGACAGAAGGGAGGATCCGTGGAATAGATTTGGGGTAAGTGACCTCAGCAAGACATTCTATGATAAACCCAAAGATCCCAGATTTTGTGACAAAAACATACTATTTGATAAAAACTTCTGGGAAAATTGGAAGGCAGTATGGGAGAGACTAGGTTTGGATCAACATCTCACACCGTACACCAAGATAAACTCAGAATGGGTGAACAACTTGAATATAAAGAAGGAAACTATAAGTAAATTAGGTGAACACAGAATAGTATACTTGTCAGATCTTTGGGAAAGGAAAGATTTTAAGACCATGCTATAAATATTTTTGTACAAAAAGGCCCTTTCCTCTTTCCTGTATCTCTTTTGGATACAGACTTAGTATTGGTATTGGTGGGTCAAAGGATTGGCACGTTAATGTTTTTTTTAGAATGGTTTCAAATTGCTCTCCAGAATGGTTGTGTAACTTCAGAGTTGCAGCAACAATATATTAGTGTCCCAATTTTCCCACATCCCTTCAAATACTTGTTTTCCTTTTTGATCATATTAATCTATCCAAAAGGCATGAAATGATACTCAGAATTTTTTAAATTTTCATTTCTCTAATCATTAGTTATTTGAACTCTTGTTGCTATAACTAAAGATAATTTCAATTTCACCATTTGAGAATTGCCTGTTCATATCCTTTGACCATTCATCAATTGGCACTGATTTTCATTCTCATAAATTTGACTCAGTTTTCTATATATTTGAGAAATGAGGTCCCTGTAAGAAAGATTTATTGGTTCTGGAATTCTTTAAAAGATTTTCTTTAAGGAAAGTATAATGGATATGGTGTTTTGTCAATAATAGACCCACTAGAGCAAAAGAAGTCAAGTGGACCACAGAGGGATTTGGCTAAATGTCCAGATGGATATAGAACCTGGGTTTGTCTCCTCTTCTGGCAGCTCTTCTAGAGCTGAGTTTGATGACTTCCACAGATGTTCCCTCAGTTTTCATTTGCAATAAGGTGTGGAGAGAGCAGCTGCTCTCCAAGTCTCAACTGTCAGTCATTATTGAAGGTGGAAAGGTGACTTTCATATTCTGCCATTGGACCTGGGGCTTTTCTGGTTTTAGAATAGAGGCCACATGCATGTTGGAAGTTCCCATTCCTTCATATTTTATCATCTGAATAATTATATATATATATATATATATATACATATATATGTGTGTGTTTCCTAATTGTTAAATTAGGATAAGAGCAGAATTGGCTTCACAAGGTCATTATGAGGTTCAAATAAGTTAATATAGGTGAAGTGCTTTGAGAATCAAAAAGTGCTCTATAAATGCTATTATTATTATTGCTGCTATTATTTGAGCACTGAATGTTGAAAATTAAGAGAAAGTACTGTGATCATGAACTATGTAAGAAATATTATCCTGTAGTATAAGCAGCTGCTGGTTCAGTGGATAGAATGATGGGCCTAGAGTCAAGAAGACCTATGTCCAGATTTGGCCTCTGAAACTTCCCAACTGTGTGTCCCTGGGCAAGTTTACCTCTATTTGCTTCAGTTCTTTCCTCTGTAAAATGGGAATAATTATCATACCTATCTTCCAGGATTGTTGGAAAGATCAAATGAGATATTTGTAAATAAATGAGGAAAATGTCTGGCACATAGTAGATACTATATAAATCCTGGGTTTGTCTCCTCTTCTGGCAGCTCTTCTAGAGTTGAGTTTGATGAGTTAGCCATCGTTAGTATATTACATAACATTTAATAAATTATATTATATTTCTATATCATTAACATATAATTCTTATATTGTATTATTTTATATATCATTTATTTTGTTATATATAATTATACATTATTATATATAATTATATTATGTAATGTCATGTCATGATATGTCATGTCATGTCATGTCTTATCGTATCGTATCGTATCGTATCGTATCGTATCGTATCGTATCATATCATATCATATCATATCATATCATATCATATTATATTATATTATATCATATTATATTATATTATATCATACTAGGGGAGAGCTAGAGAGAGAAAAAAAGAGAGTGAGAGTCTCAGATTTCATTTGGGCAAGGTTACTAGCATTTACAGCCCTCACCTATTTATATTGTATACTACATATAAACTCGATCTACACTTGGACAACAGTGTTGTACAGTTAAAAACATACTTAATTTGGGGTCAGTAACCCTAGATTTCAATTCTTGTTCATTCACTTAGCAAATTCTGAAACCTTGGAAAAGTCACTTCTCTATGAGTCTCAGGCTCCTCATTAGTGAAATGGAGTGGGGGTTTGGGGGAGTTGGACCAGACTCTCTATAAAGTCCCTTTATGCTCTAAAACTATGATTTAACAAACCTACAAAATTTGGCCACACAATATGTTGAAGGAGGAAGACAGTGAGAACAAACAAACCAAGGAAAAAAAAAACAACCCCTTCATACCAGAGCTCATACTTCCAATAACTGGAAGGTTCTCAGTAATCTAGGTTAGTCTCATATTATTTTTTTTTAACAGATGAGGAAACTGGGACCCAGAGATGGTAAGTGATTTGACTAAAGTCACACAGGTAAGATAATAGTAGAATTATGATTAAAACTCTTCTCCCACCCTGAGAGATCTTTTCCATTTGGCCAAAATTGCTGCTTCTTCTCTTCTGAACTCCTTACCCTAGAAATGAAGTTTTAGCCCTGTGATTCCCCCCCTCGCCCTTTTTCTTTTTAACTCTTACCTTCCATCATAGAATCAATACTGTGTTTTGGGTTCCAGGGCAGAAAAGCAGTAAGGGCTAGGCAATGGGAGGTAAGTGACTTGTCTAGGTCATACAGTCAGGAAATATCTGAGGCTAGATTTGAACCCAGCACCTCCCATTTCTAGTTCTGGGTTTCAATCCATTCAGTCATCTAGTTGTGCCAAAAAGTGATTCCCTATTACAAGCTTTAATTTATCCTCATTTTTTCCCTTCAGCTGTCATCCATCACATTACATTTGAAGAGATTTACTCAGGAACATGATCTTTAAATTCTCCCCAAAGACAAAGTTACATTCCTCTCTCCTTTGGAGATTTCTCTTTCTGGATCCCAATTCTCCCTCTACTATAGGTATGTTAGCATGAAGGATGGCTAAAACCCTGCCTTAACCTTGTTATCCTTTACAACATTTGGGCTGAGCATCCTTCTTGAAAATGACTCCTTGTTGCTGGTCCAAACAGGTCAGTTGACCCTGGTTGTCCCTCCTTTGTCTCTAGATGACATTATTTAAGTCATATCAAGTCATATTTAATCTTCTAGTCAAACAAAAGATGCCTATCTTTCCATTCTTTTTATAGCTTTTCTAAGAGGTTGGGGGCAAAGGGGAAGTTGTATCTAATAAGCAACATTCAATTTGTTGCCTGATGGATAGTTGCTACAGCAGTAAGGTATGGTGGAAACAACATTGAATTTGAAAATGAAGGGCCAGAACCCAAATCCTTGTTCTGTTCCTTTCTACCTGTGTGACTTTGAGCAGATGATTCTCAATCTATTTCCTGATCTATAAGTTCTCTTCTAGCCTGAAATCTCTATGAATGCTATGAAAAGCCTCTATGAAAGCTAGATTTGTGATCAAAAGCACTAGATTCTAATGCATTATTCTTTTAACTCGTTCCTTGCAATGTCTTTATCTCCCTTAACTATACATTTTTTAAAAATTCACAAAATGGTAATGCCTATCTGGCCCTTATGACAACACTGTTATAAGGATGAAATAAAAGTATTTGAAAAAGTTAAATCTTTGGACCAGCCAAAATCAAGTTCTACCTAGAAAACTGATCCATTATGTTTACAGTATGAAGACAGCTCCTCAGACAAAGCTTATCCCATTGGCCGTGCTGTGGGAGCTTGGTAAGATATTGATTTCTGGCCTAATAGTGAGAGAAATCGTGTTTTAGGCTCCTATGTTGTATTTCCTCTTGAGACTTCAAAACCACATATTTTTATATTTTCAAGGCCTATTGGTTATATGTTAGCCATCAGCTACTGACACATTTAACCATAAAGGCAGTGAAGGAAAAGATGAAACTGTCATGATGCTGTTACACTGAAAATGATTTTATTCTTAGATCATTGACAAATTTGGGACAAAATATAAATTTTCTCATGCCTTGATAAATAGGAATAAGGAGAAAAAGATCATAGGAATTTAGAGCTGTAAGTTATCTTAGAGTTCATCAAATTTATTAGCTTTATGTTAAATAAGAGTAAACCAAAGTCCAAGGAAGTAGGTAAAGGGACTTGCCCAATGACTTATAGCTAGTATCACAGCCAGAACTGGAATTCAAATTCTCTTACCACAAAACCAATGTTCTACTATACTATAATTCTTTTGAGAATGTATACATTTATGTTCTTTTAAAATATTGATAATGTGCTTCATATTAAGAATTTTCAACAATTTTAAAATGAGTAGTTTGGGGGATTGAACTTTTACATTTTGAAAAAAAATAATTTGATAACATACATATATAGTTATAAGAAGCCAGAAACAATGAAAAAGTATCCTAAAAATTTCCTTCCTATCTATGACTGTGTGTGTGCATGTTTGTATATACACATACAATTATATATATATGTATGTGTATATATATATATATAATTAAAGGTATTCTTCATACATATTTTTCCAAGTGAGTTCCAAGTGAGTATATATATATATATATATATATATATATATACATATATATATATATATATACCCACACTTACTTGAACTCACATATATATTATTTATATATATATATATATATATATATTCACTCTGTATATCCCAAGGTAACCAGTATAGTTCAGGACACATAATAGGTATTCAATAAATAGTTTATCAGTTGGTAGTTTCTTTCAGACAAATTGTCCTTTAGAGATTTCTGTTTTTTTTTTTTTAATATCACTTAGTTTACTGATTTTTTTCCCAAAATTAATCTAAATGAATAGGTTTTTTTCCTTAATGGAGGATATGCTTTTAGAACTTTTTTATTGCTTTTGGCTTTTTTGGTTGTCATCAATTTATTATTTTTATCAAAATTAATTGGCCATTAAAAAATACAGAAAACTAAATAATATGAAGCACACTCAATATTGGTTCAAATAAGTCCTTACAACTTTCTCTGTTCAAGGTGCTCTCCTATAGAAACTGATTGGGGGAAAGAATATATTCAGAAATGAATATGATGTGATAGAAAAAATATAAAAACCTAAATTAAAATCAATAAATATAAGCCAATTTGACAAGATTGAGGTCACTAATACAAGAAAGAATACAAGGATTCTGAGAGGTGGAGATAAAAATGGATTACATTCCCAAACATAGAGGATAGCTTCTCTGGTGTGAGTGCATGGAAGAAGGAGATCCTCTGATTGCATCAGAGTGAAGAGAGACTCCAAGCAGAGAAAAAAATTACAGGAAAGGCAAGAGATATTGAAGGCCTAAAGCATGGTGGTGAGAGTAAGAATAAATAGGATGGGATGGATGCATGACATATCATGGAGGTGAAATTGACATGCTGAAAATTGATTGAATATGAGAGTTGATGGAGAAAAGAGTCAAAGGAGACCCCAAGGTTATACATCTGGTTTACTGGAAGGATGGCGTTTCCAAGTAACATGAAAAGGGAAATCTGGAGGAGGAAAGGATTCGGTTTTTAATACATTTAAGAGAGATACTTATGGAATATTACATTTTAAATTTCCAATAAGCAATTTGCAATGATGTACTTAAATTCAGGAAAAAAGATCAATATTAAATCTTTAGACTATAGAATAATTTTGGTGGGCAACATCATTAAACCAAGTTATTAGTAGTAAAGAATGCACATTTTCCTAGGGGTTTACAGTCTAGCAAGAAGCTAGGAAGTAACATGTAAGAAACATGTAGAGAAAATTTGAATAAAAAAAATCTGTGTGGTACTGGCCACAAGAGCAATAAGAATCTGGGGAAAAGAGGAGATAGTGGGATTTCTACTGTGATAGAAAAATCTAATCTGGATCCGGAAGAATAAGTAGGTTTCTAAAAGAGAGAGGGTGTCACTATGGGAGTTGAGACTTGAAGAAAACTTTGGAAAGAAAGAGCATTGGCTTATCCAGAAGCAATGAAGAGACCGGCCTGACTATAGGATATAAAATAAAAGAAAGTAATTTAATTTATCACAATGGAACTAAATGATAGAATATTTCAAAAACAGGCAGAAGACTTTGATCTCATTGCTTTTGACAACAGGGAGCCTCTGTAGTTTCTTGAAAACAGAAATAACAAAATGAAAGTGGTATTTTAAAAAGATCACTGTGGTATCTCAGTTCAGGACAGACTGACTATGAGAGTGGAAAAAGAACTGGAGCTAGAAAGAATTAATAAAACTACTATATAATTAGTCACCAAACTAATTTCTGTCCATGGAAAACCTATCTGTCTTTCAAGGGCCAACTCAAATGCTATCTTCTTTATGAAGTCTTCCTTAATACTTCCAGGAGAAATGACACTCACTCTCCTTTTTTAGAGCCTTGCATAGGACTTAGAATTTCAATTCAATTTAACTAAACATTTATTAAGTGCTTAATGGGTATTAGAGATAAAAGGACAAAAAGTCATTGATCTCAAGTAATTTATATATCTTTTATACTTTTATTTTACAACTATTATATACATATATTTATATTATATATATATATATACATGAACACACACAGAGACATTGATTAAATTATCTTTGTTTCTCCATTTCTATCTATCCTAGAATTCTGAATAAAGTGGCGTGTCCCTGAATATTTGTTTGTAGGATTGGATGAACTAACAATATAATTATAGAAGAAATGTAGAAAAAAAGTTAAATTTCAGAGATATTCAAAATGAAGGCATTAATAAGAATTTAATGTAGATTCTACATGGGGAATAAAATAGAGAAAATTTCAAATATTATTCCCCAATATTTTTTGGTTGAAAACTTCACAACTTACAGAACCCTTCTCAAATATCATGATAAATAAAGCCAAGCTCATATCAACACTCCAACTTGCCGATATACCTAAAAATATCCACTAATTTAAGATCCACTCAAAGTATCATTAACTTCCCTGCATCCTTGGTTGTGTCTTAGTGCTTAACAGAGCCAGCTAATGGGCAAACCACGACAGGTTAAAGATATTGTTTTTGCCTAATGATTCTTGCTATCAATTGATCTTATTTAATGACAGTATGTAATTTTGCAGGTGCAATAATCTGAGAAATCTTCTTTCTCAGCAATAGAGTGACCCCTAAGAGTCAAAACAGATATTTTTTCAAGAAGCTAAAAGAATTGGTAACAGTCAGAGAGGGTCAGAGTCAGAGAGGAAAACAAGCTCATTGTCCAAACAAATCTTGCTGAAATCAGGAGTGATCTTTTTTTTAAATTCTTTTTGGATGTTTTTAGGTGTTTTGAAAGTACCATGTCTCATTATTCTCAGGGTTAATGACTTATTCCTCATAAAATTCATTTTCAACTCAGTTAAATTTTTCAACCCCATGTAGCAGCAGATTTCTTATTTGTCAACCTCCCCATGCTATATTCTCACACTAATTTGATATCGCCAGCATGCCTTTTAATTGAAATCTTTAAAATGACCTAACAGCTTTATTATCATTCTGAGAATGAAGCAGGGAAGAGAGCTCTGTGAGCAGTTTCCTAGGCTTTCCCCATTAAATGTCTACCTTCTTTTGATTTGATGTCTTTGGAAAATCCAAATTTCTGACATTCCAACTGGTTGTCTCATGGAAATATATTTAGCTACTGAGGCCATATGATTTACTAAAGTTAACAAAACTAATTTGCAGACCCCAAGGTGAAGTCCAGAATTGTTGGTACTGAACAATATAGCCATATGAATCAAAGGTAGTGGTGATAATAATAATAAATCAGCTGCCTATAGGATCCTAAATATCCATTTGACTTTTGCTGAATTTACTGAATCACTAAGTCTGATCTTGCTATAAGTTCACAGGCTATAAGTATTTTGGAAAGGGAATGAGGTATAGCTGACTGGAAACCGGGTGACCTGAGTTCTAGTTTTGCCTCTGCCACTAATTGCCAGTGTGTAATTTTGGGGAGGTTTTTTTGCTTTTTGAGTTTTTATTTCTTTTTGACAAAATGAGGGACTTATTTAGCTTAAATGAACCATAAGATGGTTGACCTTAACCATAGGATTCTGATGTCTAAATCAAAAATTGCCTTTCTCTTGCTATAGATTGTGTTGCAGCAACAGTAAGACATGAAAAGGATGACAGATTGCAAAAAGTGATAGTGTGAATGCTAGAAAAAGTGTGTGAATAGTTTCTACTAACTAAAGATATATTGGATCTTCAATTTACATCAGCTAAATATGGATCTAATAATTTGTTGGTCTTTCATTCTCAGTAACTGAATAGTGGATAGAGTACTAGACCTGAGGTCAGGAAGACAGGTTCAAATTCTGCATCAGATAAGTAAAGTTTCTTCATCTATAAAATAGGGGAATAAAAATAATTGTTATATCTACTTCACCATGTTGCCAAGGACTGAAATTAGAAAATTCATGTAAAATGTTTTGTAAACTTTAACACATTATGTACATGTCATAATTATTAGGGAGATAGTATCATGAACAGAGTATTGTACTTGGATTTAGGAAGACTTAGAAATGTATACGCTGTGTTACCTTAGATAAGTCACATAGCCACTTAGTCTGAGTCTCCTCATCTGTAACATAGAAATAACAATAGCACCTACCTCAAAGGACTATTGTGAGGATCAAATAAGATATTTGTAAAGCACTTATAAAACCTTGAAATGCTTTGGAAATGCTAGTTGTTCATCAGCATCAATCATCATTATCTCAAACTCATCTCGTCCATGGAATCAGACAGAAATGGTCCTAGTACAATTTTTTTATTCCTTTTTTTCTTTTGTTGCTCTTGTTATTAATAATTTCATGATCTTTTGTGGATGCAGATCAAATTATGATTTTGTATAATCAGAACTAGTAAGGTGAATGTAAGCTTACGTTCCACAGACTTATGGAAAGCATCTTCTGGACAACTCCAAAAGTAGAAAGAATAACCAGAATGAGATATATTTCTCCCTGTCTACACATGGTTTTGATTTCCTTTTTCTTTTGGTCTTTATATTTTGAGAAGTTATTTTTAAAAAATCCTACTACACAGCTTAGAAATTATTCAGAATAGTGGCATCTTTTTAACATGTTTTTAAATTTTTGAGTATCAGTCTTAATAATCTTAATTTTGTCTATGGAAATGCTCTGGTTGCAATACATTTGGGGAATTCTAAAGTTGTTTTGAAATTTGTTTTTATAGAACAAGGTTTTAGTTTTTGATGATTAATGAAGAATGACAATCTTATGGTGTTTTTTGTTTGGACTAATTGTGCATTTATAGATATTAGTGGTGCTGACTTTTGGCAATATAGAGTAATATTGCATGATTTCTACCAGTTTTGCACCATCCATGCCTAACAATAAGTCTTTGACAGGACTAATCAAGTAGGTTTCAACCTGTCCCCCACAAAGCACCAACAGATAAACTCAGAAAGCACAGAGCTGACCTGAAGTCCCAGGAAATGTTCAAAAGGGGGGATGGATTGAGTGGAAAGCTAACCAGTTCTGTTCTGGACATGTTGGTTTTATGATGTTTACTTGTTGTCCACAATGTAATTTGTGATTCAGTAGAGTGTTCAAACAAGAGATTGGGGCTGAATATCATTCAACAAGCATTTATTACATGCCTACTATGTGATAGGAATTGTACCAAGTACACATGTTAAGTATATAGCATACCATGCCCAGAATACTGGGTAACAGAGAAAGAGTAAAGATAGATAGATTATAGATAGAGTTATAGAGAGATGGTGAGATATAGGAGTTTGAAAGTCTTCAGTATTGAGTTGGTTATTGATATCATGGGAGCTGATAAGATCACAATGCCATAGTCAGAGGGAGAGAAATTGAGAGAGGGAAGAAGAAACAGAGGGTGATGAACAGATCATTGCATTTTATACACAGCAAAAGTTCCTGACACGATGATGAATAAGGAAAGAAGAGTGAGATGGTATGGTCATATAGACAGAAGAAAGACCAGGATAAAACAGTGTAATGAAAAGCCAGAAAAGAGAGAATATCCTGGAGACGAAAGTGTCAAATGCAACAGAAAAGTTGAAAAGAATGAGGATAAAGAAAGGGTTGTTACATTTGTCAATTAAGAAATTATTGGTAACATGGAAAGAAGAATTCCAAATGAATGTTGACATCACAATCAAGATTGAAAGAGGTATGGGAAAGGGAGAGAGGAGAGAAGTCAGAGTAACCAAGTGTAGATTTTTTTCTAAATTTGGTCACATATGGGGGAGGGGCTCATGTGCATGTGTGTTTCTGTTTGTGTATGTTTGTATGTACATATATATAATCTCTGTTAGATACCCTTCCTTCTGTGAAAGAGGTATTGTGGACTTCAATGGTAATGGTAGGATCAGTAGGGTCATGTTAACATGGGCTCTTGCTGATCATTTCTATGTTTATGGTCAATTCTTAAGCTAGAAACTTGTGTTGTACATTCAGCTTTCAGAGTTTGGATTGTTTTTTTCCCCCCTTTGTAATCTTTAATGCTCATTTTACACATTCCAATGGAATAATAGCTTTGAGTTGCCATCCCAGGTCTCTGACTTTAAATTGCTTTGCTGAGATAGCTGGCAGAAAGGTCTTTTAAAGAAAGACTGGTATTGTAAAATCCAGAGAAACTCTGTAAAGTTAATTAACTTTATCACCACCAATTTTTCCCAGCTGTCAATTAGCAGTGTTTTCACAAGAATAAATTCTACCAGTACATTAGTAATTCCTTTAATCAAAGTAATGACAATATAAATTACAGCTGTCATCCAGTTTTATTAAGCACAGCCAGTAAAGTCACCTATAGTGTGGTTACTGAAAAACATAAACATATAAACAAAACCCTTAGACTCTGAGCCTTTTGTAGGCTTCTATGCACAATGCTGATGGTGCCAAGGATGAAGGAGCAACTTCCCCCATTTCTTCCAGCTAGAGAAATATTTCTTAGCTCCATTTTCTCAAACCAGTCAGAAATACATTTATTGAGTATTTACTCTATGAAGTATACTGTACCGAATACTGTGAGTTAAACATTCATACTCACAAATGCTTTTTCTACACACATGCACACATATGCAAACTAAGCTACTCCCTGAGATTTGGGAAACAATAGTAAAAAGATTACTTATTAGGGAATCTATAGAGAGATTCCTAAATAAAGTTGGAAGTTCAACTAGTTGACCTTGAAGTCTCTTCAAACTCAATGTTTTATGATTTTGTTTTTAGATATTCTATTATTCCACTGTGTGACCTTGAGTACATAATTTAATCTCTTGGAATCTCTGTTCCTCCTTTAAAGAAAAGGAGGGGATTGGACCAGTTGCTCTATTGGCACCTTATGCATTTAAAGTTCAATATATTTATGAGTTCTTAAATGCTTCAAGAAGGGGAGGGAATCAGATTTAGGCAAAGTTTAATAGAAAATCTTCCTGGAGAAGATTAGTTTTAAGCATGGCTTTGAGGGAAAGAAGAGCCATGAATGGAGAGGAAGCAGTGGGTTATTGGATTTTTGCTGCCTTGGAAACCCACCTGCTTGATGCCTCAGTTGATTCTTAAAATAGCTAAATGATATTTTAAGCTTTTAGATGTCAGGGCAATGATGTAGAAATAAATGCCATCATCAGATAATTAAAACCCTCTGACAGAAGGAAGCATGTTTGAATATTATGGCTTAAACATGTCTCTGGCATTTGGTCTTCTGAGGGAATTTGTGAGGTCTGAATGACCACAAGTATCCATCCTGAGGGGAGGAGAGTAATTCATTTTCTGTATATGTATTTAGTTGTGTCTATCAAGTGAAACAGAGTTAGAAAGATATATGGTTTTGAATATATCTCTCCCCTAAAGAAGAGAGAAGAGTATGTTCCCCATGATTCTTCCTTTACCATGTTCTTTGAGCTAGATAAGGCTAGGGAAGTAGAATGTACATGCCAAGATGGACATTTTGTTTTGAAGGGAAGGAAGGGAACAAGCATTTATTAAACTCCTGCTAAATGCTTTGTCCATGCTAAGTGGTTTACAAATATCATCTCTTATTCTCAAAATCACCCTGAAAGGTAACCATTATTATTCTCCCCATTTTTCAGTTGAGGAAACTGAGGCAAACAGACATTAATGACTTAGAAGTGCCCAGGATCCACCAGTTGGGGATTGGCTGAACAAGTTGTGGTATCTGCTTACAATGTGATACTATTGTGCCATAAGAAATGACACACAAGATGTTCACAAACACACACACACACACAAAAACCAAAAACCCTAGACAGACATATGAATTGATGCAAAATGAAGTGAGCAGAAGAGGAGAATGTTGTACACAATAATAACAATCATAATGTATGATGATCAAGTGTGAATGACTTAACCATTATCAATAAGGCAAGGATCCAGGACACCTCCAAGACACTCATGACAAAAACAGGATAACCAGCACCATAGAAGAAACAGACAGAGTCAAAATGTAAATTGAAACATACTATTATTACTTCATTTCCTTCATGTATTTTTGTCTAGTGTAATCTATATATGTCTTCTTTCACAAAGTGATAAATGGGGAAATATATATTATATGATAATATATGTACGACCTATTTCATATCATCTGCCTTCTTGGGGAGGGGGGAGATAGAGAGATAGAGAGAGAGAGAGAACAAGAACATGAATTGCAAACTATCAGAAAAAAACCATAAAAAATTGTATTGATATGTAATCTGGAAAAATAAAATTTATTTTTAAAAAAGTGCCCAGGATCACATAAACTAATAGGTGTATGAGGCCAAATTTGGACTCATTTTCCTGATGCCATCCTCAGTGTTATTTATTCAATGCCCCACTAGTTTCTTTTAAAGGGTTCAGAGGGAAGTCAGCATGTTCCCTTAGCATTAATAACCATTTCGCAGGAGTGTTTTGATGCATTATACTTAAGCAGGGTTAAAGATAGACATACTTAGTCTATAGCCTTTTTTAAATTAAGTTATATTTAGTGTGTTATTTTTACTTTTGTTTATACTTGGCATAAATTGATGTTCTGTGCTTTAAGAAAATAAGTTATTGTTGAGAGTCCATCAACACATTCTTTATTGCCTAGCAGCAATTTTGTTTGATTTAAATGGAGGACTCCTCCTGTATGAGGACTAGGTGGGGAAATGCATCTAAGCTCTTTGGTGACAAGTCAATAATTTTCAGAGTTAGTTTGAAAGTCAGTAAGCTTATATGAGCACTATTTAGTTTGATGTAATTTGTCTCTGACATACCATACTCTTTAAAAATGATTTTTATTGATATTCTTTGTTTCTACACAACCTCCACTTCTAAACACATTCTACCCTCTCCACTGCCCAGAAAACCATCTTTTGTAATAAAGAATAAAAAAATTGAAAGACCTATATGAAGTGATGCAAAGTGAAGTGAGCAGAACCAGGAGAATATTGTAAACAGAAACATCAATAAAGTACAATGATCAACTGTGAATGACTTCACTATTATCAACAATGCAAGGATACAGGACAACTCCAAGGTACTCATGAGAAAAAAAAAACAAAAAACAACAACTCTCACTGCCTTACCTGTTTTCTTAAGAAGGAGGGAAGGGTAGGATGGAGAGAGAAAGAGACAATATGAATTTGAAAATGTCAGAAAATAATTATTAAAAATTGCATTGACTTCCGGAGGCCATAGTAGGTATATAAGAATTCTTAGGTTTAATTTTGTAAGTGGGCTCTCCTGGTAATATCCTGGGGGTACAGAGTGGGGCATCTGTATTAACCCTGCAAGCATGTTGCTCTCATCTATTTTTCCTGGGGCTAAGTAAGAATAATAATCATAGCAATTCCAATAATAATGGGATGTTAATAATGAAAGTCACTTAGGGGGGTTTCAGTGGGTGTTTCCATCCTTCCTGGGGGTTGCTTTGCAGTCCCTGGTTTCCACGTGGACAGTGTCAATTGACCTGCAAACATTTTAAAAAGAAAGAAGAGACCAAAATTGGTTAAGTAAAATTAACCAATGAATACCTCATGATTGGTAATATATGTGATTTTTTACATCTTTAGTCCCCTATATCTATAGAGGTGACAAAAGAAGGTATATTTGGTCATCTCTTCTCTTAAATGAAAATGTTTACTGCTGTCTTTTAATTGATTAATTGATTTTGTCTTTTGGAACGTAGCTAGACTAGTTATAGTTATGGAATTTTTAGGCTATATTATAAAACACATGATATTATATGCAATATAAATCTAATTATTCTACTAAGTGGCTTAAATTCCTCTCTACTGTCCCTCCAACATAGCCAGCATTTGGCAGAAATGAGCTTGGATTTGCTTTATATTAGAATTCATATACTTTCACTGTTGGAATCATGGGATTTTATTGATGGAAAAACCCTTAGAAGGAGCACCTAGGTGTCTCAGTGGATACAGAGCAAAATCTGGAGATAGGAGGTTGCAGGTTCAAATCTGGTCTTAGACATTTCATAATTGAATGATCCTGGATAAGTCATTTGCCCTCTGCTGCCTAGACCTTATGATGCTTCAGCCTTGGAACAATACTTAACATTAATTCTAAGGTGGAAGATAAGGTTTTTTTTTTAAAGAAAAAGAAAAGAGATTTTGGAGATCATCTCATCTATCATTTTTCAGATGAGGATATTAAAGCCCAAGGCTGTCGTTCTTTCAAAGTCAGTTAATTTGTGAGAGAGCTAGGTCTAGTAATAACTGTCATTTTTATAGTGATTTTAAAACATTTTCAAAGTGCTTTACAGTTTCTAGCCCCCAAACAGCTCTGTGTGGTAGGTACTTCAGGTATTATTATTATTATTATTTCCATTCTTTAAATGAGAAAATTAGGCCTCCAGCAAGTAAAGTGACTTGGCCAAAGCTCTATAGCTTGGAAATATCAGATACAGGATTTGATCTATGGTATTTCTGCTTCCAAGTTTATCACTTGAGCCATACTAATAACCAGTTCTCCTGGCCTTTAGACTATTGTTATTTTCCTTTATATTATACTGTCCCCATGTTGATGGGGAAGATCTCTCAAGGCAATTAACCAATAATCATTTATTAAATATTTACCTTATACCTAAGGTATAAGGGCCAGTCTCTGGGATACAAAGATTAAATAAACAATCCCTATTCTTCTTGAAGGAACAATATTTATATATATGAATTTAAAACTAATACAAGCTTGTTTAATGCAAGATAGTTGACGAGGGAGGGCACTCACATTGAGGGACTAACAAAAATGGTATAATCTAGAACATTCAGTTGTATCTTGAAAAAAAGCAGAATTCTATGAGGCAGAAGCAAGGAGAAAGTGAATTCCAGAACTAGGGGACAACCAGTAAAAAGACACAGTAATGGAAAGTGAAATTTTGTGTGTGAGGAACAGAGTTTCAAATCACTGGACTGTTGAGAACTGGAAAGGATATACTACTGTAGATGTTATAATGTATATTTTAATGATGAAAAGGTAGGATGAGGTTATGTTCTGAAGGGACTAAAGGGTCCCTTCTTCTAGAGGCAATGGGGAGCCAATGGAGTTTATTGAGTAGGGCAGCAACATTGTTAGACTTATGCTAAAGGAAAATTACTTTGGCAGATAAGTGAAGGATGGATTGGAGCAAGGAGAGACAGGCAAAAATACCAATCAGGAGGTTGTCATAATAGTCTTAGTGACAGGTGATGAAAATATGAATGAAAGAGATGATATCTATGTGAATAGAAAGAAGGGGTAGGATATAAGAGATATTGTGGAGTTAAAAATGCAAGATTTGGTAATTTATTGGCTTTTTTGTGGAATGAGATATAATGAGAAGTCAAAGATACTTCCAAGGTTAGGAATTTGTGAGCCTGGAAGAATAGTGGTGTCTGACAAAAATGAGACAGTTTGGAACATGGGGTGGATTTGGTGGGACAATAATGAATTCTGTTTTGGATATTTTGAGTTTGAGATGATCCCAGGACATGCAGGTTAAAATGCCTCATAACCAGCCAGTCGGTTACAAGCATTTATTAAACACTTATTTGGTGACAGGCTTAACGATCCAGGAATAAAGCTTAGGGGAGAGACTAAGGCTGGAAATATAGGTCTGGGAGTCACCTGTACAATGAAGATAAAACTTATGGAACCTAATGAGGTCCCTGAGATAGAATGCATTTATAAATAGAGGGAAGAAAAGAAAACCCAAGACAGAATCTTGGAATGGGGAAACCTACAGTTAAGGGTATGCTATGAATGAAGATCCAGCCAAAGAGACCGAGAAGTCATCAGGGAAGGAGATGAATTCTTTCTTATGTTCTTATCCTCAGTATTCACCATAGTGACTTGCACATAGTAGGTACTTACCAAATTATTTGAATGGTTGCTATATAAATCTTCCTGTTTATCTTTCTTCGTATTCTAATTCCTGAGCACAGTGACTGACAAGCAAGAATCTGAAATATGATTGTTGACATCGTGCTGCCTTCTAACGCAGGCAACCGTACTGTTCTATATCTGATAAAGTAAACGTTCACACAAAGAATGAGGCTGCCTGTTTACTGCTTGGAAAGATTTGAGGAAGAATTAGTCAGCTGTTCTTTATCATTCTATTAAGAGTTAGGAAAGGTTAGAGACCAAAGTAATCTATGTTGTTAGAAAAAAAAATTGCCTCTTTCTGGTGAGAGAATGACCTGGGTTTCATGTGGGAAATGGGGACCTTGGCCAAGGTTACACAAAATGCTTCCCAGATTCTATTTATAAAGACAGGTTTTTCCCATATGCTGTGCTTTCTCTCCCTGGAGATAGTGGAGTCTAGAAGTCGTGCCCTCACAAAGGGGTTTCTCTTCTCCTGCTATGAGGCTCTATTTTTCTCTGTGGGTGTGTGAGTGCTCAAGAAGCAGCTCCTGGAGTTACCGGAGGAGTTACTGAGCTTTCTGTGTTAAGAAATGTTTTTGTCTCTCTTTGGTTGCTTGGCATGCTCACAGCAGAGGGGGCTGTAATAGATTAGGTGGAGGAGAAAGGGAGATGATAGGAGAGTAAGAACAAAAGAATAGGAAGAGGAGTCATACAAGAGGCTGAAAAGGAAAATTGTTGAAAGAGAATTTCCCCCTTTCTACAAGGAATGGTTGAGTGGCCTGAATGACCCTCTTTCTGTGCCTACTCCTATGTTCCCCCCTTCAAACATACATTACTTGCAGTACATCCTCTCCTTGCCAAATTCTCATGAAATGGCAATTTACCATTACATATTTCAGAGTTTATTATCAAACAGAAAGACATCAGGAGCTGTTGCTGATAATCAAAAACAGGGAATGAAACTGGGAATATTAACACCAATAATCACAATATTAATGGTACTTTGAAAAGATCTATGATTTTGTGCTAAAAATAATTCACAAATATGCAGTATTGTGCTTTAAGGTATATAAGGCATCCTTCTTAAAACAATCCATCGGGTTAGGTAGTGCAACCATTTGTTATTTTTGGATGAGGAAACTGAGGTTTTTTGTGAGTCAGTAACTTTCCCATGTAAAAAAAGTAGTTTCAAATTCAGGTTATCAGACTCTAAGCTTTAGGGCTCCAGAGGCTCTACCATGTAGTTTTTCACTAGAACACACCCTGCAGTATGTTCATCATTGCAAGTTATCATATCTGAAGGTTGGAGTAAGGATCAAATTAGATGAGGTATGAATGGTGCTTTCTTTTTTTTTTTAAACAATATTTTATTTGATCATTTCCAAACATTATTCATTAAAGACAAAGATCATTTTCTTTTCCTCCCCCCCACCCCCCATAGCTGAAACGTGATTCCACTGGGTATCACATGTGTTCTTGATTCGAACCCATTTCCATGTTGTTGGTATTTGCATTAGAGTGTTCATTTAGAGTCTCTCCTCAGTAATATCCCCTCAACCCCTGTAGTCAAGCAGTTGCTTTTCCTCAGTGTTTTTACTCCCACAGTTTGTCCTCTGCTTGTGGATAGTGTTTTTCTTCTAGATCCCTGCAGATTGTTCAGGGACATTGCATTGACACTAATGGAGAAGTCCATTACATTCGATTGTACCACAGTGTATCAGTCTCTGTGTACAATGTTTTCCTGGTTCTGCTCCTCTCACTCTGCATCACTTCCTGGAGGTTGTTCCAGTCTCCATGGAATTCCTCCACTTTATTATTCCTTTGAGTACAATAGTATTCCATCACCACCATATACCACAATGTGTTCAGCCACTCTCCAATTGAAGGGCATCCCCTCATTTTCCAATTTTTGGCTACTACAAAGAGTGCAGCTATGAATATTCTTGTACAAGTCTTTTTCCTTATTATCTCTTTGGGGTACAAACCCAGCAGTGCTATGGCTGGATCAAAGGGCAGACAGTCTTTTATCACCCTTTGGGCATAGTTCTAAATTGCCCTCCAGAATGGTTGGATCAATTCACAACCCCACCAACAATGAATTAATGCCCCTATTTTGCCACATCCCCTCCAGTATTCACTACTTTCCTCTGCTGTCATGTTAGCCAATCTGCTAGGTGTGAGGTGATACCTCAGAGTTGTTTTGATTTGCATCTCTCTGATTATAAGAGATTTAGGACACTTTTTCATGTGCTTATTAATAGTTTTGATTTCTTTATCTGAAAACTGCCTATTCATGTCCCTTGCCCATTTATCAATAGGAGAATGGCTTGATATTTTATACAATTGATTTAGCTCATTGTAAATTTGAGTAATTAAACCTTTGTCAGAGGTTTTTATGAAGATTTTTTCCCCAATTTGTTGCTTCCCTTCTGATTTTAGTTACATTGGTTTTGTTTGTACAAAAGCTTTTAAATTTGATGTAGTCAAAATTATTTATTTTACATTTTGTGACTCTTTAAGTCTTGCTTGGTTTTAAAGTCTTTCCCTGAATGGTGCTTTCTAACTCTAAGTTACTATAAAAGTGTCACCTATTATTACCTCATCTTCTTTGAGGGACTTCACATAGAAAAAGGCTTGAAAAATGTTGCTATACTGCTATTTCTATTGTATGTTTAATGTCCTTTGGATTGTTATTGAAGTAGATTGAATAATTCCTTTTTGTAAGTGAATAACAAAATTGATATGGGAACTCATCTTCTCTAAGTTAGCAAAAGGTATTTGGGGATCAACTCCAATAATGGAGAGGACAATGAGGATGATAGATCCCCTCCATGAAAGCTAACCCCCATTTTGTTCCCACTTAACTTTGATTTCTTCTATTAAGTTGGTGCATTTTGAAGGAACAGAGTATTTTGGCATGGCTACATCTATTAAACATGTTGCTCTTAAATTTTTATTGATGATTGTTATGTCTACATGGGCAACATTTCTTTGTCTGATAATGACATCATATTTGATGAATTTTCAAGGGTATTTTGAGGTCTGTACTTTATAGTGCTTGGATTTGTCGGTCTGTTAGTTTATGAAGGCTCATAAACTCTTGCTGTATAATTCTATACACTAAGTTATCTTATTAGGTATAGGGTGGATGTTTATTTTTTTTAAAACCTAGAATGACATCTTGCAGAACTTCTACAATTTTATTGCGTAATCGAAATGGATCAATAACTCCAGTATCCTGAAAAAAAATTCTGTCATTTTTGGAGGTGATGACTTGATTCTGAAATATTATCATAAACCTTTCCCTTTCTATAAACAAATCAGAATTAATTGGCTATTTCTTTAATACTTATTTCTTGTTTGACATGCCTGTTCTAGTTCATGTGCATGTCTCCCATGAGTTGCCTTTGGATCCCACTCAAATCTTAGCCATTTTATTTTATATATTTAAAATATTATTCTGAGAAGAGGTTTATGGGCTTCACCAGATTTGCACAGGAGCCCATAATACAAAAAAGGTCAAGAACCTTTAGTTGAGAGCCATATTGTCTATTTTATGGTGCCAAAAGTACACATTAGGACATATTCCATAGATGTTAATTGTTCTCAATTTGTTCTTCCTATTATGCTTTTTTAAAATCTTCAACTTTCAAGTCAGTCTCAATATAACCAACTTTAACTTGCACTTGCTTGATATGTCTTATAGTAGGTGCTTCATAAAGGTCAATTGCCTTCCACTTTCTTTCTCCCTTATGGGTATCCATTGATTCAATTTGATCTTCATATTCAGCCTCAGTAACTATTCTTCCTTGGCACAAATTAAGAACTTTATATACTCCAAGTGATACTTTGATGCAACTGGAGAAAGTTCTCATGAGTTGAAGAAGGTTTTTTTTAATGTGTTTTTAACATATTATTTCTGACATTGACTAGGTAGTTATGTGGCATAGTAAATAGAATGTGAGATTTTAAAAGACATGAGTTCAAATCCTACTTCTGACACTTACTAGCTATGTGTCCTGAGAAAGACATTAAAAAAATCTTGGTTTTTTTTTTAAGAATTGATATCAGTTCCAAGGTAGAAGAGCTGTAAAGGTTAGGCATCTGGGGTTAAGTGACTTGCCCAAGATCATACAGTTAGGAAGTTTCTAAGGTCAAATTTGAACCCAGGACATCTCATCTTCACGCTCATCTGGCTCTTTATCCACTGAGCTACTGAACTGTCCTGAACAAGATATTTAACACCTCTCAGCTTCAGTTTCCTCATCTGTGCCTTGCTGAACTTCTGTGATGAATGAGATTCAGAAGAAACAATAACAACAACATATAAAGTGCTTTACAAACCTTTATGTACTACATAAATGTTAGCTATTATTGTGGTTGTTATTGGCAGCCTGGCCACTAAAAATACTAATGGGAGCATAGCCTATTCAGTAGACATATTGAGAATGAGGAATGTGATAATCTCACTATATTCTGACCAATCAGACTATATATGTTATGTAATGTCTAGTACTAAATATAATGTTTTCGAAGGAAGATTAATTTATATGATGCAACCTTGGCAGACATAGACTAAGTACTTAACAAATGTCTGATGACTGCTAACTGAAATACTGATTATAATGTAGACAGAATTATCTTTGTCATTTAATTGATGAGGAAAATGAGGCTCAAAAAGCTCACAATATCCCAGAACTGGAAGGAAACTCACTAGGCTACCAATCTAAGCCATATCTCATTGAAAAATCCCTTTCTTCTCTCATCCTTACAAGAGGTCATTTACCCTTTGTTTAAAGACTTTTTTAAAACCCTTACTTTCCATCTTAGATTCAATACTGTGTATTAGTTCTAAGGCAAAAGAGCGGTAAGGGCTAGGCAATGGGGGTTAAGTGACTTGCCCAGGGTCACACAGTTAGGAAGTATCTGAGGTCAGGTTTGACCCCAGGACTTCCTGCCCCTAGAAAGGTATCATGTCCCTTCTAAAGAAGCCTGCTCATTGGGAGGAACCTGAGCTGTTTCTTTAGGATATATGGAGCCCTTTGAAGGAGCCTCAAGACTCAGGAGATTCTGAGTAGGAAAGTGATCAGGCTGGGCCAAAGAGAATCAACTGGAACTACATCCAAAAACATTCCTACCTGGGTAGTGTTTGCTGAGATGGAAATGCCTGGACTAGAGTGCCTTTCCCCTTGCCCAGGATGACATAGGTTTGTCCTAGACAATGAACCTAAGAGGTTGGACACTTGACCTGGGCAGAGAGGTGCTTGATTGTACAACCCTTAGTTAGCAGAGGCAAACATCTTATCTTAGATAGTATAGGAGGGTCATTTTTCTAGATGATGACAGATGGAGAGATTTAGAAGGCTAGCTCTAATTGGCCCCAGAAAGGCTGGTATAGGAGATGGGAGGTCCTAGGTGGATGGGAGAGGGCTAAATAGATCTAGTCTATCAAAACCAAAGGCCTTTCTGTAACTTTACCCCTTCCCTTGACAACCATCATAAGGGAGCATAATGAAATGGGAATTTGTATTTAGGAGAGACCAGACGTATGTTACATCCACATGTCACTACAAAGGGGCAGAGGGTGGCCTTCTCACTGTATAGAACTGATTCAATTGGCCTTGAAAGCATCTTCTGAGATTCCCCAAACCTATGGAACAGAAAAATCTCTGCTTTGGTTCTATTAGACCATCCACTTGGCAACCACTGCTTTAGTGACTTATTAGATTTGTGTGTGCACTCTTGCAACCTCCCTAGTTGGTTGGTGGTGAAAGTTGAACCATTCCCTGTTTTTTCTACAAAAGAAATCACCCTCCTTCAGGGAGAAGTAATAAGATAAGGCCAGGGCTTTCCTGCCATGTGTTGCCAAGTTTCTTCTCCACTCCTGCTCTCATCCTCTTGGGTCATGGCTCTGATTTCAGCAGGATGCTGCAAAACTTCAGGGTTGGAAAGTGTGCCTCTCACTGGAGGCTTGTTCCAGTACTGTCCCTCACTTCCATCAACAAAAGGCGCTTTACTGGTGCTATTACCAGATCTATTAGCTAGCCCTTGACCTTCCTTAAAAACTGAGATCATTGCTTCTAGTTACTGATTGTGCTGAGTCAGTTTGCTTTCAATCTTATTGTACAGGCAGTCCAACCACTCCAAAGACCAGAGAATGCTGGTCTTGGCTCTTTCTTTATACTCAATGGCATCTTTCTCTAGCACCCACTGAGCTAATCCCTCCATATCAGTGGAGGCTGGGTCTCTTTTTTGAGAGCTTGACATCTTTTCACACATTCCCTTGAGGCTTTACCCATTTTTATTTTTGCAATGCTGTCCTCTTCTGAGTTTGCATTTTGGTCATCTCTCTTGATGAAATATTTTTCTAGCATCATGCTTTTTCTCTAGCTTTTGCTCATTCGGGTATTATTTTTTCCCTTGATTTTGCCCATCTGCTGAATTTTAGCTCTGTGTGAATTAAATATCTAGGGGGGATGTCAAACCCAGTCTAATCCTAGAAGTTTCACATAATAGGGGTCACAGAGTCATGTGTCTTAATTTTCCATTGTGGCAGATGAGATTCTTGACCAGGGATACTCAAGGGATGTGATGTGGAGGGACTGAAGTGAGAACCTAGCCAATTAGAAAATCTTAGGGGAAGTTTTAGACTGAGCTTAAAAAGCCAGCACTTGTATCTGTCTGTCTCTCTGCCATTTTTTGGGGGGCTTGTGAAAGTAGCTTTCTCACAGCTGCTTATCTAAATAAGCCATCTCTGGCAAGCGGCCAGGTCCCAAATCCAGGAACTAGGACTTTACATTAGAAAGGCTGGAAACCTTATTTCTCTCTTTCTTTCTCTTTACTAATAAATCCTCATAAATTTAGTATAAAGCCTCCAAGATTAATTTTTATTCATAACAGATCCATTCCTAAGGTGGAGGGAGTACTGTCTTGTGTTCTCTGGGTTGGCTCAGCTGTCTTGGTCTCAAATTGAAAACTGCAGAGGCAGCCCGGTTGGCTCCTGCATGGAGGTTTATAGTTGTTCAGTTTGGTTCTGCTTAATCTCTCTGAGGCTGGATTCTATGGGGGCCACTTTCCATTCTCTGCTGCTTGTTCTGAAATTGCCCTGGTTTCTGCCCTTACCTTGCTGAGGCTGGACAGAGGCTGGTACTCCTTCCCCTGCCTCTTACTTTTGTCCAGGTTCTTCTGAGGCTTGTTCAACACCCTCTCCTCATATCCAAGGGAGATATGCCTTCTTTGCTGTTTCTCTGTGTTATTCTGGCCTAAAGCATTACTTCATCTCTTCTTCTGTTGGTTCTGCCAATCCAGTTTTTGTTGTGAGGCATTTTTGTTCTCCTGTGATCATTTGGAGGGTGGTTGGCAGGGTTTGTGTACTTCTCCCATAGCCACCTTGGCCTCAGTGGTTGGGTCTGTGGGATCTGTAGTCATATCCACCTGTTCTCATCCCCACCACCACCCAATCCATCAGCCCCCAGTGGTCTCTCTTAAATAGAGAGAACTCTGTATGGAATACAAGCAGGTTCTCACTAATGGTACCAAGGTGCCACATCCAGCCTTCTCATCACTCCAACCCCCATATTTGCAGTACCCTTCCACAATATGAGCCAAAATGCTGTCTCATCTCATCTCAGCGCCCAATTATACCATTTATTGAGGGCAAATCTGACATGCCGATACCCTGTTAGCTCAGGTTCAAGGAGGCACTACTAGGTCATACAGCCATTAATAGAGGAGATTTAGTTAGCTAAAGAATAGAAAGGGTGTTCAACAGGAATCATCCAATACTTTGTTTAAGTGAAAACACAGCCCCTAGTTTCCATATAGAAATGAGTCTCATCATCAGGATCTTGGGATGAGTCACCTCTGAGAGGCCTCAATTACATGTGAGGGACAACACAGAAAGCCACATTATGCCCAAAGGCTACTAGGATATTGTGTCAAGGCAGCCTGGGCCTTAACTTCCTGACCCAAGCAGGGGCAACTTTTTCACCTTTCAGGGAAAATTAGTCATCAACTATGTTGCTGGAAGATGGAGGAACCCTAACAGATTGTGACTCTATCATACTAGCTCTAAGCACTATGCCTCTCTTAAGCCAGATTAATATCACATTAGCATTCTTGATGGCTATATTCTATTTTCTACTCACATTGACTTTAGAGTCCACTAGAATTCCTAGATCTACTTTAGACAAACTTCTATCTACTAATGCCTCTTTTAACATATATCTTGAACTTATGAAGTGGAATTTTGGAACCCAATATGAGATTTGACAATTTACTTATCAAATTCTTTTAAACCCTTACTTTCTAAATAACAACTCTAAGACAGAATGACAGTGGCTAGGCAAATGGGGTTTTATTAAATGTAAAAGTATATATTTATATATAATATATGAAATATATGTAAATACAGTGTATTATTTATAATATAAATGTATTATATGTTTTATCTCTTTTTTGATTCACTCCAAGAAAGTTAAGATCAGCTGGGTTGCACAGTGGATAGAGCACTGGACTTGGAATCAGGAAGGCTCACATTTCCCAGTTCAAATCTGGCCTCACACACTCCATATCTTAGCTCCAGATCAAGATGGCTCATGGGGTTGTCTCATGGGCAGTTCCCCATTCCTGTAATGCTTTTCCTCCTCATCTCTGACCACTGACCTTTCTGGTTTCCTCTGCTTCATCACCATAATCTTCATTTCTATAGGAAATATTTTCTAATTACTCTTTTTCCAATACCTTCTCTTGGATAATTATTTACTTTTTATCATCTATATAGCTTACCTTATATTTATTGGTTTGCATGTCATCTCTTCCATTAGACTGTAAACTCTTGAGGTCAGGAGCTATCTTTTAATCCTTTTTGTATCCTCAGAACTTAGCACAGTGCCTGGCACAAAGTAAGCAATTAACAATTTTTATTGATTGATTAATTGATTGATGTGGGAAGAGGGGAAAGGGAACTCCTGATTGCTGGAAATCTTTCTCACCTTACAAAGTCCTCATAAATTTATCTTTAGATGTAGTTCTCTGTTGGGTTCTGAGAATTATAGTATAGGCTCTGGAGCAACTATAATCCACATTTCTCTCAAATGGAGAGGATAATGTTTGTTGAACCTGTTTCTTCCTTCTGATGCTGTCCTTCATGACCTATCCATCTGTTCATGCATGTGTTCTCTGTGTCCCTTTTTTCTGCTCCAGTTTGGATGAGTTGTCTCCCACTGGTCTAATCTCTCTAATAACAAAACCAATGACAGGGAGTGGGGGCTGAGGAGAGTGAAGGGATTAACATTCCTTTTGGGCTCTCTATTCCCAGTATTCTCTTGCTGTCCCTCCAACACAGTAGTGATTTCAGGGGCTGGAGTCAGAAAGATCCAAGTTCAAATCTCACCTCAGATACTTTCTAGCTATGTCACTCTGGGCAAGTCATTTAACCACTGTCTCATTTCCCTCCACTGTAAAATAGGGATAAAAATAGCACCTACCTGTACAGTTTGTTGTAAATCACTTAGCATAATCCATGGCAAAGAGTAGCTGTTTAATGTGTTCATTTCCTTCCTTTCTTTCTTCTGGAATAGGCAAAAGGATCTGTTCTCAAGGTTCAATACGGCCTCAAGTCTTTCACTGCTTTCACCATCGTACTAACTGCTTTTAATTTTTTTTTAATTTAGCCCAAGAAGAGGGCAGCCAGGTGGCTCAGTGAATTGAGAGCCAGACCTAGAGACAGAAGATCCTGGGTTCAAATATGACTTCAGATACTTCCTAGCTGTGTGACCCTGGGCAAGTCACTTAACCCCCATCATCTAGCCCTTGCCACTCTTTTGTCTTAGAATCAATATTGATTCTAAGACAGGAGGTAAGGGCTTTAAAAAAATTTAGCCCAAGAAGTAGAACTTGATCTTCTCAATCAATAACAACATGTTTTCAGTATGATCTCATCCACTTTTCATCCAATAGCCCTAAATCTTATAGTCTTTTCAAACTGATTATATGTTTGCATACCTATTTTATTTTGTTAATTGATCTATTGATTAATTGAGGTAGAGAAAGAGCCTCATAGTTATATGCTGGAAACTTTTTTCAAATGAGAATAGTTGGAACTGGAATGTTTATCCTGGAGAAGGAGAGATTTAGGCATCACTTGGTCCTTGCCTTCAAATGTCTCAAGATTATAGCAAAGAGGATAAGACTTGTTTGGCTTGACCCCAGGGGACAGAACTAGGACTAACAAGTTCATGCTACGATAGAGGTAGATTTTTGACTCAATACTGATATGTTTCTGAAGATTGAGAGCTATCTAGAAGGGCAGTGAGCTTTGACTAGATGAACGTTTGTTGGTGATAGCGGACATGGGATTCCAGTTGGATATGATGGTCGCTGAGGTCCCTTCCAATATCAATTTTCAAAGAACTGTGATTCTGATTTTCTAGACTCTATGATTCTTTTTTCCCTCTGGGAGTGGAATTTATTCAACAATATGACAGGTCTCTGGAATAGTTCAGTCTGGCGCCAGTAACTTTTGAGTGAAGAAGGCATCTAAAATAATTTTGGTACCTTTTCCTCTATGGGAAAACTTATAGGAGAAGAATTAAATCCTGTTTGAAAAACTGGTGTCCTTGGTGACATTTTAGTAGGCAATATGGAAGGCCCAAGATTTTTCTCTTTTTTCCCCCTCCATGCACACTATAATAGGCTGTCATTCATAGTCACAGCAGGGATGCAAAACGGTTCTTGAATAACTAGGATGTCAGAAACTCACTCACGGCATGTAGCTTTCTAAAAAAAATCTCCCATCAAAACACAGATTTCTTTTGATGTGAACAGCTTTTCTAGATCTTTCTTTAAGTGACAGATTAAGTCATTTGTGTAGTGAACTCTGACACCAGTATTAATTTCAGTGTACCTGTTTATTCCATCCTAGCTCATTTGTATCCCTTGCAACTTTGATGACAGGATCAAAATGTCTTGAGTCTGTTAGATAGCATCTAACTGACAGCTGACTTTGGAAGTGACCTCTATCTACTGCTTCCCTTTTTTCCCCATGTTACCCAGGATGCCTTGCCCATGAAAGATGGCTTAAGTTTAAATTGCTTTTTCACTGTGCAAAAAGAAACCCGAGGCTTATACCAATGATTAGCTTTCAAGGTGGGCTAATAAATCCATTATTTACATACTAACAAATACCTGATAGAAATCTAAAACTAATATTCAACAATTATCTGCTAAGAAAAATTAATTCTCCCAAGGAAAATATACATATCACTTTATTATTTTAAATCTTACACTACAATTTGTTAATACTGATGCTCTGAATTCCTACAAAAATTCGGGGGAGAGAAAAGGTAAATGAACTATACTAAAATAGTTTTCAGGCATAAGAAGATACCCATTTTATCTCTGTGTTCTGAAAAGCTATTGAAAATAATGTCATTTCCTGTTGATTTTTTTAAAAGTGTTGTTGCTAAATGGTTCTCCTTGGTTGTTCTTGAAAATTTTCAAAAATATAACAGTGTTCGAATGATGATTGGCATCTGCCAAATGCCCACAGTATGTCTGGAGTAACCCAAAGTGCTCTGAATTAAGAATCAAATGAAATGATCTACATAAAGAACTTTGTAAATCAAGAAAATGTTATAGAGCTGTGAACTTTTTAAAAAATTCAATTTTATTTCATTTTTCATTTTGAATTTTCTTTGTCTTGCTTTTCTCTCTACCCAACCAATTGAGAAGGCAAAAATAATACTGATAAAAACAATGACAGGTGTATGTAGTAAAAAAAAAATTCCCAGATTAGCCATGTCCCCAAAAGAAAAATAAGAAAATATATTTTAGTCCATCACCTCTCTACATGGAAATAGCTAACCATGTTTATCACAAGGCCTTTGGAATTGTGGTTGGCCATAGTGTTGTTAAGAGCTTCGGGTCTTTTAAAATCGCTTATCTTTCCAATAATGTTGTTCTTGGGGTTCTTTTCACTTCACTTAGCATGAGTTCATATAAGTTTGCCCTGGTTTTTCTGAAATTATCCCCTTCATCATTTCTTATACATGTAGTATTCCATTCTGAAATTTAAGAGGGAAAAAAGATTGTCCAACTAGGTACAGAACATGAAATATATACCATAAAAGCAGATTAAAGGAACAATTTAGAGTCAATTCTTTTTGTTTCCTTTTTTGCAAAAAGAAGAAACACTCTGGAATGACAGAGTTAGAGGCAATCTATTCAAACTCTCTCATTTTGCTACAAATGAGGACAGTGATTTGCTCAAGGTGACAATGCCTGTTAATGACAGTATGAGGGCAGGGATTCAGTCCATTTCTAGTCCAGTTCAACATGTGATTGTCTTAGATATAAAGGGATAAGAACAGATATATATATATATGTGTATATATATATATCCATAGCATATATATGGATAAGAATGAAAGTAATAACAAAAGTAAAGTAAAAATCCACTAATGACCTTCTTTATTGCCTTATTGTGTTGTGAAAGTAACCTTGCATTCTTAGAGACTCTGCCCATAGAAGATAAATTTTGACACGAGCAACATGGTTCTGCTGACCACCTAGGTCTGTCAACTAAGTAGAATCTGAGCTCTGTAAGGAATAATATCACCAGAACCCCACAGAGTTGTAACGCAGAAAGTGTACCTTAGATTTTGTTCCAGGCACTTTGGACTTTGGAGTGTGACAAAGTGGTATCATGGGCATGATTTGGGGGAATACCTAACATGGGAGGGGAAGGGTTGCCAATACTCCTGTCTCCATTCCCATATTCAAAGCCAAAGTCAGGAATTTCCACACTCCTCAAGTCATCAGGGCATCAGTATTCTGAGTATTTCCCACTAAATCTAAATGTTGAAGAGAGGCATAAGAATGGGTATGACCTTGACCTCCAATCCTTTAACCTTTTTTCCTTTAACTTTTTTACTGAAGATAAGTAAGAGGTGTCTTCTAGCCACTTTGGCCTTCTATCACTACTTACCACCTCTAATTATGGATGAGAACCTGGGAATGGATAGCCAGATTGGTTCCAGAACTTGTTCAAAATGACCGAGCAAGTTAAGTAGCATTTATTAAGCTATTACTATGCTCCAGGACCTGTGCTATACAACAAGGGGGAGGCAATACAAGCAAAAAGAAACATAATTTCCACCCTTAAGGAATTTACATTCTAATGGGAGAAGACTGCAGACAAAAGGGAGATGAACAGTAGGGTTAGGGGGTGGTTTGGGAGGAGAGAAGGTACTCTGTCAAGGGTATGATGTCAGAAAGTGAAAAGCAGAATCAAGAGAGAAGTGTTTGGCTGTCCTGGTCCTCTTCATGAAATAGAAGCAGAGGGAGTTATTCACCAATGGGAGAAAGGAGCTGTCATGGCAAAGGGATGTTCCAGGGCCACAAGGATAGATGATGTTCTAGGATGACTTTGTCCCAGATTCTGAGGGAAGTTGCAGCAGCAAAGACAACATTATAGTAAAGCCTGGAAAATTAGAAGCAGAGTTTGAAGAGGATTCTGTTAGAATCAACTGCCATTAGCTCCCAGTGGTTCCTTCTCCAAGGAGACTGGTGTCCTGCCTGTTGTGAGACATGGAAGAACCCCATATGGTACATATGGTACAGAAGGATACATTCTTCATTCACAGAGGGGATGAGATCATGAGCATTGCATTTGGATTCTGTCTGAGGGCAAGCTCCTATTCTCCCCTAATCCCAGGTCACATGCCTTTGAACTTGATGTAAGCTTCAGTCACCTTAGCATGAAAGAGGGGAGAGGGGGTACTTAAGGTTGAATCTGCATGTAGACAGTGGTGGACATGGTGAAGAGAAATAAATGGATAGGAAAAGATGTCAAAGTGAAAATAATTATTTAAAATGTGGAGTAATCCTTTTTAACTCTTTCCTTTCATAAATAAGTAACTGGTGGGAGGGAAGTTATCTATACCTCTTTGCTTCCTTTTTCTCTCCTCCCCCTTGCTTCATAATCATTGAAATCTTGTCTCCATCCTCACATGACTGAAACTTGTCTCTCCAAGGCAAAAAAAAAAAGGGTCTTTTAATTGAGTTATTGCACAATCTTCTTCCTACTTCTTCGTTGTATTTAAGATTTTATTTTTTTTAAACCCTTACCTTCCATCTTAGAATCCATACTGTGTTTTGGTTCCAAGGCAGAAGCGCTCTAAGGGCTAGGCAATGGAGGTTAAGTGACTTGCCCAGGGTCACACAGCTAAGAAGTGTCTGATGCCAAATTTGAACCTAGGACCTCCTGTCTCTAGGTCTGGCTCCCAATACACTGAGCCACCCAGCTGCCCCCAAGATTGTAATATTCTTAACCATTCTCCCCTCCTGAATTTTATTGCTTCCTTTTTCAGCTTTCTTGATTTTTCTCTATTTCATTTTACTCTGATGGATCACCAATCAAGATGTATACTCAAAGAGAGGAAGTACTAGAAAGTTTATCTACTATATTCCCTTCATTTCCCTTCTCTTCTCTCCCATCCTTTCCTTTCCCTCTCTCTCTCTTCTTCCTTTATCTCATCCTGTCTCCTCTTCCTTATCTCCTCTTCTTTGCTTAAAATATACACATCCAGATCTTTCTTTGTCTCTGACTCTCTCTCTATTATCTATCTATCTATCTATCTATCTATCTATCTATCTATCTATCTATCTATCTATCTGTCTGTCTGTCTATCTATCACTAGATCCCCTCCAGTACCACACATTGTGGTTACCTGCTAAAACATCTTTATATAGATGTCAGATAAGCTTTTCCAACTCCCAAATGAAACTCATCTTTTCCTGAACTTATTCCTTCAAACTTCCTAATTTTTAAGAGCATCCTCCTCCTCCTAGTCATCTGGGTTCTCAACATCTGACTTAGTCCTGAATTTCATGTATGATCCCTACTATATACAATCAATTTCCAAATCTTACAGATTCTACCATTACAGATTCCTTTGTATCTTTGCCATTCTCTCCACTCCAATGGCCACTACCTTTGTTGAGGTTCTCATTCGCTATTACCTAAACTGATAAAAATAGTCTCTAAGTTTCCAACTTCTAGTCTCTCCCCTCTAAAATTCATTCTCTACAGAGCTGCTAATTTTATATTCTTTGTTTTTTTTAAACTTTTGCTTTCTTCTTGGAATCTTCAATTGCATTCCAAGGCAGAAGAGCAGTAAAGGCTAGGCAATGGCAGTTAAGTGACTTGCCCATGGTCACACAACTAAAAAGTGTCTGAAATCAGATTTCAATTCAAGACCTTCCATCTTCAGGCCTGACGCTCTATCCACTGATCCACCTACCTGCCCACCATTATATATTTTTAAAGCATAAATCTTGCCATGTCACTTCTCTACTCAAAAACCTTTGGTCCCTCCCTATTGCCTTCATGATAAAATGCAACCTCCTCAACATGACAATTAAAGAGCTTCATAATCTTACTCTAGCTTATTTTCCCAGACTTATTTTGAAGAATTCAACTTCATATGGTCTACCTTTCAGCCAAACTGTCCTACTTGCTGTTCTCCAAAGTTGGCATCATATCTAGCACTCCCACCCCACTGTGCCTCTATATAGACCATCTTTCATTCCTCTCTTCTCACCTCTGCCTCCTAGAATCCTCAGCTTCCTTCAAGCCTCAGTGCAAGTGCCCATCCTACAAGAAACCTCCCCCAAACCCTCTAAGCATTAGTGCTCTCTCCTTCTTTAATGATTACATGATCAGATATTTATTGACTTACATGTTGTGTACTTCCCACAGAATGTTTTGTCTCTGTAACACCAACATCTAGCACAGGTCCTGGCATTATAGATGCTTAATCATTGCTTATTTTGTTGGCTTAGAAATTACTGATGAAATATTCTGTCTTTCTATTCTAAATTCTCCCATCTCCTGCTCATCTGAGAATCTCTTTTCTGCTCCTTGCTTCAGGTGCAGAAGTGCTTAGATACAGAGCAGGGAAGACTATATATCTATATATTGGAAGAGTTTCAAGAGGGCATTTAGTCCAACCCCTCTTTCCCAGGTGAGAAAACTGAAACCCAGAGAATTCAAATGATCCATCCGTGATTACAGAGGTGCTAAAAATCAGAGGCAGTGTTTAAACAAAGGACAATGGAGTAGAGGCAGTACTCTTTCTATTAATCTACACTGCTTCTTTGGTTGACCAGAGAGCCACAGCAACATATGAAAACATGTCTACTAAGGATTTGAGGAGTGTTGGTAAAGGGAGTACCCACATCCAGGAAATTCCTGCTTTTTTGTTTATTTTATTTTATTCTTTAAGATCTTTATCCTCTGTCTTAGAATCAATACAGTGTATTGGTTCCAAGGGAGAAGAATGGTAAGGGTTAGGAAACACGTGTTAAGTGACTTGTCCAGGGTCACATAGCTAGGAAGTATCTGAGGCTAGATCTGCTCCCAGGACCCCCCCCATATCCAGGCCTGGCTTTCTATTCACTGATATGGCTCCCAAAATTCCTGCTTTTAAAAAGGATTTTAATAAAATCAGAGTCAAGAAGACTTGCATTTAAATCCTAATTCGAATACATACTGGCTGTGTGGACCACAGACAAGCCAATTAACTTTAGAGAGCTATCTCAGACTATAGGTTACAGATGAGTTGCTGATCCTAATTAGTAGAATGAATAAAGGCCTGGATGATAATTAAAACATTCCCCTACATTTGCTATTCTTAGAATATCCTGCACCAGTAGATGGATATCAGCAACTCATCATCCCTAGACTACCTTGCCTTTGTAACTGGGGTGACCAGGGGTGGCCAATGAGAGTCCAGCCTGATGACCATGTGCAGTGAATTTTGCCCAATACAGACACCACCTGGACCTGAATGTGGCCAGGGATTGTTCCTGGTCTACTTACCTTCTGGCTGCTTGCCGAAGCCTTTCCTCATCCAGACGCTTGTAACCTGTCTCACTCCAAAGAAAGAGAAAAAGCTTTGTCTAATTAGAGCCTGGTGAAAGCATCCCTGTTTCAGCGCAACAGCCAACCAAAAAGCTCCTTTACCTGAGATAAAGCCCCCTGGAAACAGTAGCTGCATGAGCTGAAATCCACATGGGGATCTATGGTTGCTGCACATACTGATAAGGATTGTGCCCATATTGACTAATCCCACCCACCCTGTTATAGGTTTATTTTAAATATACTCATGTAAGTCTATATTGTCTCATCATGTAAAACCCTTAGGAATAGGAATTTTTTTTTCATCTTCAGTGCCTAGAAGTCAGTCGATCAATCAGTAATATTTATTAAGTGCCTACTAAGTGCCATTCACTCTGCTAAGTGCTGGGGACTCAAGAAAGATAAAAGAAAGCACCTACTCCTGATCAGTTTACAATTTAATGGAGAAGACAACCTGTAAATAACCATAAAAACCCAAACTATATACTGGATAAATGAGAAATAAATAAAAGAGAGAAGGCATTAGAATTAAGAGGGACCAGGAAATGCAACCTTAAGTCATCACTTCAAGCTTACTCATTGATTAACATGTGGAAGTTCCCAAGCCAACAGTTCTATAGGGATGAAATCCTAGGTCTGGAATAACAATGACAACAATAGATAATTCATCTGGGAGAATATTATTGCTGAGCTTGAGTGTTGAAATAGTCTTAGGAAAGGCATTTCAGAGTCGCATCTTGTTACACTTCATTAAATTCACCAAACAAGCAGGGTGCCTTCTGTGTAACAAGGCCTTAGCTAAGTTCTGAGGAATCCAAAAGGACGCGAAGATGCCATATTCCCAACAAACAAAAGACTGCCTGATAGAGCTAACTGAATACAGAAGATTCGGTTCTGAATCTTGCCGGCTGAACCACAATGGGGTCACTGAGAACATCCCTCTGGGCCTTTAGTAAAATGGGGAGAGTCCCATCTGCAATGCCCGATTCAGAGGATGCTACGAGGCTGAAATCAAATAATGTAGACTCTGAAGCATTCGACAAACATCATCCTGGATCACATTGTTATAATTTTTCACCCTTTAATTTGGTTGTCGTTGTCACTCTAAACACTTTTTCCTGATGCTAATTAGTCCTTTAAGATACTTGGACCGTAAAACATTAAGCAGACATCTTAACATTCAGAAAGGTAATTCCCACATGTCCTTCTAATAGCAACAGACAGGGAAAGTGGCTTGCCATCAGAAGGGACAAAGAAAGGAGGATGCTGAGCGCATAGTCCCTACCTTAGGATTTCAGACTTTGAAGGCGGCACCTGCCATCTTGTGGAGGATTTCGAAATTGCATTGTCCTACAAATCTTTCGGGAAATGTATTTGTCGAATCTTAGAACTGGAAAGACCTTGGAGATCACCTAGTCCAACCCTTCCCTCTCTTTGCATTTTGAAGGGGGAATAAACTAAGTTCCAGACTTATTACTGAGTGTCCACTATTAGCAAGATTCATAGTCCAGAGTAGTATTACTTAGACATTATGGGAAAGAGTATAGAAATGTCAGAACAAGCTACCTCTACGTCAAAGCCCTCACTTCATGCCTATCCCATATTTTTCCAATCCCAGCTTTGTTTATTACGATTATTAACCATTTTCTTTGGAGTAGGCCATGGTGTGCAAAGCTGTGGATGGTAATGGTGTATGTAGGGAAGTGAATGCCAGAGAGAGGAAGGTATATATGAGTGGTGGTGAGGGACCTGACATAGACCAAGAGTGGAGAGAAGGGCAAGCTTATCACGAGTATATATCTAGAGTACAGGTTTATTCCTCATTTACACACTGGAATGGCAAAGTCTAAAACCAGGATATTAAAATAAGTAGGAACAAACATATGCAGTTCTCCTGGGAATTCAGGAATGCCTTGTCAAAAACACTGGCGTGGCCAATATGATTTACAATAAAATCATTACTATGTGATTCCCAAACCTCACTTAACAATGTTGAAAAGCTGTTCAACAGATGGCTGGTTTGTAACATTCCTCCTCCTGGAATTACTGAACCCCTTCTGTTTCTCCCTACCTTCTGAGTTTCACCTACATGATTTCAAGCATAAGGAGAGTGAACTAGAGTATCCTGTCATGTTGACATCAATAAGGCAGTGTAGTGTGCCCATGTAGGCATCAGAAATCAATTTTTGGTCCTACACTGTGATTTCACAGATATTGGGAATCACTGGCACAGAAACTCCTCTCCTTGAACCAGTCACTTAAAATATTAGCACATTTAGAACATTGAGAGTTTAAGTGGACCAAAAGCTAATATGCTCCAAAATCAAGGTCTTACTGATATCATATCTACTATTAGTTTACTTACTATGCTAATCTGCTTTTCTTGAATAGACTTTATGTGTACCAAATCCAGGGACTAGATTATTCATCAAGACCAAGGAGACATAGGAATAGAGTTGGAAAGGGTATTTGAGGTCATCTCATCCTATCTCTCTCCTTTTACAGAAGAGGAAAATGATGAGATGTAATACTTGCCCAAGGTCACACATAATGAGTTGCTAAGCCATGACCCCAAATCACTTCCTGGGGTTTCAAATGCAGGGTCCTTTCCAGGTAAGTGAACTGTCTCTTTTAGAAGTAAGTACGGGGGCTGTTAAATCATTGTCCTATGCCTTTATAAGAAGAGAGAACAGAATGACTTCAATATTTTATGCACATTGAGTTATTCTTCATTAGGAGTGAATTTGAACACATGTTTTTGCCTTGTCCCTTTTCTAATCTGTGGTTTTTATATATATTTGCCAGATTACATCTCCTCTACAAGATCTGAAACCAATCATTCATCTGTCCTTTGATGAAATACCTCTAGGGAGGCAGGTATCCACAATGTCTGAAGACAGTTCTTGGAGAGTGATTCATTTTTTAAAATATTTTCTCTTTACTTCAAGCCTTAATCTGTCTCTCTACAAGTTCTACTCATTGCTCCTAGGAGCATCCCTCAGGACAAATCTGATTTTTTTTTCTTAAGAAAGTCTACCAAATAATTTAAGACAATTATCATGGACTACCCTAACTCTTTTCTTCTCCAAACCAAACCTCCTCAGTTCTTTAAAATGATTCCCTTCTGGGCATGGACCCAAGGTACTTTCCTATTAAGGTAGCCTTCCTTTGGATAGTCTCTAGTTTATCACAATTCTTCCTAAAATGGAGTCTCCAGGGTGGCTCAGTGGATTGAGAGCCAAGTCTAGAGACAGGAGGTCCGAGGTTCAAATCTGGCCTCAGACACTTCCTAGCTGTGTGACCTTGGACAAGTCACTTAACCCCCATTGCCTAGCCCTTAGAGCTCTTCTGCCTTAGAACCAATACACAGTATTGATTACAAGATGGAAGGTAAGGGTTTTAAAAAATTAAATAAATAAAAATAAAAAATAAAATAAAGTCTCCAGAATGGAACATAATGGAGCATATATAGAATTGAATAAATGGATAGCTAGTTGGCTCAGTGGATTGAGTCAGACTTAGAGATGGGAGGTCCTAGGTTCCAATTTGACCTCAGACACTTCCTAGCTGTGTGCCCCTGGGCAAATCACTTAACCTCAATTGTCTAGCCCTAAGGGTTCTTTCACCTTAGAATCAATACATGATATTAATTCCAAAATGGAAAGTAAGGGCTAAAAAAAAAAAAGAAGAATTGAATTGAACAGAGCACAATAGAAGTATTCTTGTACTCAAGTAATCTTGCCTGATTTTGGATATTCTCTATCTCTCTTATTGTAGTCAACCAGCTTGTAGTTGTTTATTTTTCTGTTCATATTATGAATTTATATTAAATATAAACTCGCACTGAGTTTTCCAAAGTTCACCAAAACTTTCATATTTTTTTCAGATTAAATGTTTAGACACATATTCTCCATCTTGCACTTGTAAAATTAATATTTTTGAAACCAAGAAGTTTCTTTATCTTTCTAAATTTTTATCTCTTTAGATTTAGCCCCCAATTTCATCTGTTAAGATATTTTAGGATTCTGATTTTATCATGTATCATTGGCTATTCTTCCCATCTTAGCTATCTGAAGTTTTGATAAACACTTTCATCTATGACTTTATCTAAGTCATTAATAGGTTAAACAGCATGCATTAAACACAGATCCTACATGGGCAACTTAATGACTTGACATTAAACAGTTGATAACTACTTTAGTTATTTAGTAGTCCAACAGTTTTGAATCCACCAAACTCTGTCCTCTAGCTAACATTTCTCCATCTTCTAAATAAGAAAAACATTAGATACTTTGTCAAAAGGATTGCTACAGTTGATGTAAAACTCAATGTACAGAATTCCCTTCACCTGTCACTCTAGTAAATGTGTCAAAAAGGGAAAATATATTGACCTGGTATGACTACATTGCTAATAACGTGCTGACTTTATGATCACTGCTCCCTTTTAAGATATTCACTAACTATCTCTTTATAATTTGACTTAAAACTTTTCCAGCAATGAATGGATGAATAAATTGAAATATTTATTAAGTACTTATGGTATGCCAAACCCTATGCTAAGTATTGGGGAAAACAATTGAAAAGCAAAACATTTCCTGCATTCCCCAAACTCAGATTCTAATGAAATGACCACACATATAGGAGGGTACATATAGGGAAGATGGCAAGGTCCAGTGGTCCCTAGGAGATAGATGGCAATGTCTGAGAAGTAAGGGAAAGTAGCTTCAGTACAGATGATAAGGTATGAACTTCTCCTTTCACTTACCATCAAACATATGTTACTAAGCACCTCACCACTGTGAATTTCAAAACTACTCCACTCTATTTGGACCATTCTTTAGAAGATGTGATTTAGTTATTTCCTGATCAATAACAATAGAGATACTTGGAATAATAGAATCAGGTCTTGGAAACTTGGAAACTACAATCTCCACCCTACTTAGTGTAACAAGATTAGGAAGGGCTGCAGCAAACACATGATTTAATTATTTGAGAATATGGCCTTCAACACACACGTGCAAAAAAGGACAGACCTCTGGGAGGTCCTAGGTCAAGCTAGAGCCATCATTGGCACATATGAGACGTAGGAAGTGAGGTAGATAACAGCCTCTGGAGTTCTTCCTGTTAAGAGGGCTAGATTCAGTTGGAGGCTGGTGCTTAGAGTTGGAGGAGCACTGGGGACTGTTTTCCTTCAGATTGGTCACGTGAGTGATAAGGACTGATCCCTTTCCTTGCCTTGGCTATCCAGGACCTTAAAGCCTGCTTTGGCTCAGCCTGAGCCAGAGTGGGTATTTAAACTTCTTTCCTTCTCTCTCTCTCTCTCTCTCTCTCTCTCTCTCTCTCTCTCTCTCTCTCTCTCTCTCTCTCTCTCTCTCTCTCTCTCTCTCTCTCTCTCCCTCTCTCTCTCTCTCTGTCCCTCTCTCCCCCTCCCCCTCTAATACTTTCTTCCTCTTGTTTGTAATTAAAACACCATAAAAAAATTTAGCAGCTGAGTTGAGTGTTTCATTTAGGAATTACATAAGTGAATTCCTTGGCGACTGTAAATTAATATATATCAGTCTTTTAAAGTGATTTCAATATCACACCACTAAAGAGGAAAGCAAATTCAATGTAAATAGACTAGCCCCACTGACCTCTCCTGGGATATATCTCTCATAGCTCTTAATGGAGATAGTGCTAATGAGTTTTGACCTGCAACTTGGGCAGAAATACTGAGAAGGAAAATAAAGAGTTGTTTGCAACTCAGGTCTGCCTAGAGTTCACTGTCCCACTTATTGTGATCATCCTCTTCCTCTGGTAGGAAAAATGAGAGACTACCAGGCTCCTACCAGACAAACATTTAAATGATGTTTTAAAAAATAGTTTAAAAAGTTTAAAAAGTGATCATGTTAGTATTTATCAACTATTGAAAAGTGCAACAGGAAATTTGGTGGCCAATGAGGCAAGCCCTACCAAAAAGTACTTTTCTCCTTCCTTTACTGTATTTTATTCTGCATGATCTTTCAGAGATCACTGAAAGTGGTTCAATAATCACATTCAGTAGTCATTTTGGTACCCCAGGATATCTGGGCCTTCTTATTTGAACTCACAAAGGTCATTTGATGGTTCTTTTGCTATTTTTTACTTTCAACTACTCATATCAATTTCAATTCTCTCTTCTCTAATTTTCCTTGGAAATGGAAAAAAAAAAAAGCCAGAATAGTAGTTCTGACTTCTCTAAATTTCCAGTTGTCCTGACACCATCCAACTCAAGTGATAGCCAAAGCTTCTTTGATCTTCCACTTTTCCTCATATTAACTAATATATTCTTATTCTTTCCCTCTTCATTGATCACCATTGCAGTTCATATAAAGCTTTCGTGCACCTGACACTATTTTGACCCACATCTTTCTGTTCATTTTCCATTGGTTGTTCTTGATTCTTGGTTCTCTAAATGAATTTTAAATAATAAGTTAGACAAGAATTCCGTGTAGATGAATTTCAGCCTCTTGGGATGATTCATCCTTTTCCTCATCATTAAATTTTCTTTTTCTTGATATCTTCAGAATTTAATTCTTGAAAGTTTTCCATCCATTTTGGTTTCAAAGTATCCTAGAATAATAGATTTAGAGTTGAAAGAGATCATGAAGGATTGATTTTCCCCATAGAATTTTAGTCTGAGTTCTTAGCTGTCTTTTTTCTGTTCCATTTGAACTCTGCTCTACAAAAATCTAGAAAGCAAGTCTAATTATTCCTTATTTTCCTCTTTCATTTCAAAATTTCCAGGGTGGATTGATCATTCCCTTCCAAGGTTCTATCATTCTACTTCAATGATTAATTATTCCTTGTTAATGAGAATTAATTATCCATTTCCAAATGATAGTTGTCCTTATTTCTTCTGCCACCTCTTGAAACTGGAAATTATATTTCAGGGAGGTCAAGAATTATTAGCAGTTATTATGAGGAGAGAGAGAGAGAGAAAGACAGAGACAAAGAGAGACCTCCAGCAGGTGTCTACATCATTGAAACATCCTATCACTGCTACTTTGTGCTTCCACGAAAAATGCCATCTCTTCTCTAAGATCTGTTTGGATAGCTTGTAGTATTCTATAATTACAAAATAATTTCTGTTTCTGCTTTCCTTGAAATTTATCTATATAAATAGATATATCCTTCCTTCCTCCATTCCTCCCTCCCTCCCTCCCTCCCTTCCTCCCTTCCTTCCTTTCTTCCTTCCTTCCTTCCTTCCTTCCTTCCTTCCTTCCTTCCTTCCTTCCTTCCTTCCTTCCTTCCTTCCTTCCTTCCTTCCTTCTTCCTTCCTTCCTTCCTTCCTTCCTTCCTTCCTTCCTTCCTTCCTTCCTTCCTTCCTTCCTTCCTTCCTTCCTTCCTTCCTTCCTTTCTTTCTTTCTTTCTTTCTTTCTTTCTTTCTTTCTTTCTTTCTTTCTTTCTTTCTTTTCTTTCTTTCTTTCTTTCTTTCTTTCTTTCTTTCTTTCTTTCTTTCTTTCTTTCTTTCTTTCTTTCTTTCTTTCTTTCTTCTTTCTTTCTTTCTTTCTTTCTTTCTTTCTTTCTTTCTTTCTTTCTTTCTTCCTTCCTTCCTTCCTTCCTTCCTTCCTTCCTTCCTTCCTCCCTCCCTCCCTCCCTCCCTCCCTCCCTCCCTTCCTTCCTTCCTTCCTTCCTTCCTTCTTCCTTTCTTTCTTTCTTTCTTCCTTTCTCTTTCTTTCTTTCTTTCTTTCTTTCTTTCTTTCTTTCTTTCTTTCTTTCTTTCTTTCTTTCTTTCTTTCTTTTCTTTCTTTCTTTCTTTCTTTCTTTCTTTCTTTCTTTCTTTCTTTCTTTCTTTCTTTCTTTTCTTCTTCATCTTCCTCCTCCTCCTCCTCCTCCTTCTTCTTCCCCCTTACCTTCTGTCCTTGTGTCAGTTTTAAAACAGAAGAAAGACAAGGGCAAAGCAGTTGAGATTAAGTGACTTGTTTAGGATCCCACAGTCAAGAAGTGTCTGAGGCTGAATTTGAATCCATGTCCTCACAACTCTGCTAGTTCTCTATCTGTTGTGTTATTTAGC